>NC_090266.1:218577705-219193598 GCF_040414725.1 Anabrus simplex
CTCAATGATCATGTTATTGATTTTACGTCTCTCTAAGGTGTGACCTCAGATGCGGTGTTGTAGCCTTATATATTAACAATGAAGATCACAGTATACAGGTTACATAGCCTACCTGCTTATCATCCTGATTAATTGCATTAGAAAACTTTTCCCACACATCACTTTTGAAGCCTACTGTCATTCTTAAACTGTACTCGTGACTTACAAGTTTATCCTCCACTACCTCTTTAGTTTCCCGCTCAATCTTTACCAAGCGACTATTACCACGAGCGTGCCTTACTCGTCACGAGCATCCCTCGCTCCTAGTTCGCTGTCGGGCGATATAACCTCGCACACTCGCTCCATCTAGCAGTGTACTAGTAAAGAAACTGATCCCTTGCTCACGCTCGAATGAAACGCGACAAATCAGGGCTCTAGTTCCTTTGGCACGTAAGTTTTCCACTAAAAAAAAGGGAGTTTTCAGAAGAATTAGACTTAATTCGATTAGAACTTCTATGACCATACCACAATGTACCACTTCAGAAGTATGAATTATGCTAGTAAATTGTTGAAATTAGTCCGCCTCTGTGGTGAAGTGGTTAGTGTGATTAGCTGCCACCCCCGGAGGCCCGGGTTCGATTCCCGGCTCTGCCACGAAATTTGAAAAGTGGTACGAGGGCTGGAACGGGGTCCACTCAGCCTCGGGAGGTCAACTGAGTAGAGGTGGGTTCGATTCCCTCCTCAGCCATCCTGCAAGTGGTTTTCCGTGGTTTCCCACTTCTCCTCCAGGCAAATGCCGGGATGGTACCTAACTTAAGGCCACGGCCGCTTCCTTCCCTCTTCCTTGTCTATCCCTTCCCATCTTCCCGTCCCCCGCAAGGTCCCTGTTCAGCAAAGCAGGTGAGGCCGCCTGGGCGAGGTACTGGTCATCCTCCCCAGTTGTGTCCCACAACCCAATGTCTGAAGCTCCAGGACACTGCCCTTTAGGCGGTAGAGGTGGGATCCCTCGCTCAGTCCGAGGAAAAAACCGACCCTGGAGTGTAAGCAGATTAAGAAAGAAAGAAAGAAAGAAAGAAATTGTTGAAATTAACAAGTAAAAAATGTTCATGTGCCCACACGAAAACCCCAATCTTTAATAATACATGTGGTCGGGAAATTATCAGAAAACATTTTAAATCGTCGGTTGAATTAACACCATTCAGTGTTGTTGATTATAATATTTCCAATTTTGAAACGGCAACACTTCTTCCTGTATGTGTGCGCTACTGTAACGTTGACACTGTATTCATGATAAAGCTTGCTTTTTGAAAATTCGTAACTTACCAGATGAAACTTCTGAAAGTGGTCTTATGCATTGATGGATAGAGTAAATCAATATAGTTTTGAAAATAAAGTACTGGAATTTGTAGCAGATAGTGTACCATTATCTTTTGGTAACATAAAAAGTAAAACATCATGAAACAAGAATGTGCATGAATTAGAGTGCAGACTGGAAAGAAATATTTTGCCTAATGATTGTGGGACTCATTAATGTCATTTGAGTTTGCGTACAAATATTACACCTAGATCAGGGCCTCTCAGGGTGCATGCGCTTGGTGCATGCACCGTGCATGGTGCAAAAGACGACTTCGCTTGGTTGACCAGAGTGCAGACCCCCCACTCCTCGATTTGGAGCAATAGCGCTGTCTCTCTCTTTCCTCACGCCTGTCTTGCTCGCTCCCCCTGTCTCCCTCTTCCACACTTGCTCCATAGTGCTCCAAATCCGAGCTGAGTTGCGCCGAGTAGAGACGAGCTTAGCCGAGCTTAGCCGAGTAGCCCAGAGTCGAAGCCGAGCGCGACCGATGCACAGTGCACGGAGCTCTTCCGCCTCGATTTGCACGCGTGAGATTTTGGGCGTTTGAGAAGCCCTGACCTAGATGATGAGAACTCGGCTTTCAAAATATACAACAATTTTAGTATTTTTACTGTGAGAACAGAACACTTAAAGTGTTTCTGTGAACTCTTGGGTATCATTTTGTAGGTCTTTTTATACAAATTTCTTTTTACAATATGCTTTACGACGTACAGACACAGATATATCTTACGGTGACGATGGGATAGGAAAGGCCTAGTAGTGAGAAGGAAGCGGCCGTGGCCTCAATTAAGGTACAGCCGCAGCATTCGCCTGATGCGAAAATAGGAAACGACTGAAAACTATCGTCAGGGCTTCCGACAGTGGGTCTCGAACCTTCTATCTCCCGGATGCAAGTTCATAGCTGCGCGCCACCGACCGCACGGCCAACTCACCCGGTTTTTATACTAGTCAAAGACCAGACTGTTCTCTTTACTTCCCTGTATAGCAAAAGATCATTTTGCAGCATGAAGGAATATACGCCTATTGTTTAAGTGAGAACAGATACCTCGACTCTTATAGTCATTTCATTTCAGTATTGACCAGTGAAATGAAATGGCGTATGGATTTTATTGCCGGGAGTGTCCGAGGACAAGTTCGGCTCGCCAAATGCAGGTCTTTTGAGTTGAGCTGCTAGGCGACCTGAAGACGACACATGCACCCAGCCCTCGTGCCAGCGAATTTAACCAATTAAGGTTAAAATCCCCGACCCTGCTGGGAATCGAACCCAGGACCGCTGTGATCAAAGGCCAGCACGCTAACCATGTAGCCATTGAGCCGGACATTGACCAGTGAAGTGTGGTTGCATGTACTATATGCAGCTAAAACTCTTTAATGATATCATTTCAAAAATTGAATTGGAGCCTACAACAGCAAATGAAGTTTGTGTTCAATATTTTGAACTTCTACTGAAGCACTGAGATAGAATAATATATTTTCTCCATTTTCAGCGTTCACTTACGAAACTTGTAAAAGAAGGGAATTTCGAGGAGAAATATGCTTACGCAACCCTATTCGCAATAGGTTTTATTATAAAGTGGTATACTAACAAACATGGACACATCATTTTTTGAAGGTATCAAGAAAAACGGCTCAAACATTTTCTGTGAACAATTTCGAGAGCCCATTTCATACTTCGCCAGGCTGTGTGGATGAGGCGGTAAAGCGCTGGTCTTCTAAGCTCAAGTTGGCGGGTTTTACGACTCATTAACTACATTTATATTCTTTAAGAAGATGCTGAGGTGCCGGAAATTCGTCCCATATGATTTTTTTGCGTGCCAGTAAATTTACCGCGCAAGGCTGATGTATCTGCGTAACTTCGAATGCCACTGGACTGAGCCACGTTACAACCAGCTCTGTTTGGCTCAGAACTTCTTGTTCTAAAGTGTTTCTGTGAACTCTCGGGTGTCACAAGCTACCACCAAAGCTACTCAGGTCGGCAATAATAACAATAATAATAATCGTCATCATATTTCCCAATTTCTTGGGGTCGGCCCTTATTGGGGATTTGACCCAGTTTTATGGCTTTATGCTCTTCCTGACGCCAACCCTATGTGGAGGGATATAATAACTATTTCGTGTTCATGAGGTGGTTAGTAGTGTGGTGTGTTGTGTGTATTTGAGATGTGTATTGAGACAAACTTAAAAATCCAGTCCCTGTGCCAGAAGAATTAATCATATGCAGTTAAAATTCCCAACCCAGCTGGGAATCGAACACGGGGAACTTTGAACCGAAGGCCACGCCACTGACTATTTAATCATGATTCGAACAACTATAATAACATTAACAATAATAACGTTTTTTAACGTCCGTTGACTTGCTATAGATATTAAGAGACGCTGGGGCATGAAAATTTTGTCTCACAAGGTAGCCAAAGATATGAATTTGTCGAATTTAAACCTCTTCACGTGCCGTCGGCCAAGTTTGAATCTGCTAATTTCTGAAAAAGAACAACGGCTAACCAACTGCGTTATTGACGCTGGTAAGCTATCAGATAAATGTGTACTAGTTTAATGCCTGAGATTAAGGATGCTGGGGTTTGGAGCAAAGTCCTGCATCCAAAATAGTGTCCAAGTTGAGGATAATCATTACCCATCAAACTTAAGGGTTATTCAAGACTTTGAGTTTTAGGAATCGTAATGACGGCGATATGTACTGGCTGAAAATAAAATATCAACACCATGAAGAAGTTGTGCTAGACAAACAAAATTCAGAAGGTGTGTTTATACATCTGAAGGATGAAGCCTGTTCACCAGTCGACGAAGCGTGACGCTTGTAGCGCCAATATGACTTTCCAAAGCACGTTTGCTTTAAATTCGCGCTGTACTCTTCTTGAGCGTTAGTCATCGTCACATCGGTAGACGCAGAGTGGTGTCTATACCCATAAGTGACCACGGCTGGTCCGTGGTCCAGAAGCTCTGCACTCTGACCCGCCAACCGAGCAGAGGAGGGGTGAGCACGGCTCTACCGTGGATCTACGTCTCTGCATTCGGGAGACGGAGCAGGGCTGGACCTAACGGCTGGCCCCAACCGTCAGCTGTCCTGATATTAGTTTTCCGTGATTGTCAATTCTCCTACACTAAGGCGAATGCCGAGACTGTTCCTAGTATAGGCCACGGCTGCCAACCCCTTCACCTTCTCTGAGCATCTCCTTCAGCGTAACAAATCTCATGGCCTGAGAGAAGGCGTCACCGTCTAAGAGGCCCGTTTCCACTTTCAGGGTAGGAATGAAAACATTTTACTAGTTGTCATCGTCCGGCGTTGACGTTGCGAGTTACGTGTAAGTCAAACATGCTTTTAAGGAGGCGAAGAAGGCGGTAACATAAGCTTACTGAGTCTGAACGAGGCCGTGAAATACACTGGCTGAGATTGGAAACCGGGACTCTTGGACTGTCTTTATGTAAGTATTACATCCCGCCGTCGGCAGCCTTGAGAATTGTTTCCTTTTCTTTCCAGATTCCACATCAGAAAAAAGATGGTACTGTACCTTAATTAAGTGCACGGCTTCTACCTTCCCAGTCTTAACACATTACAATCCCTGCGCGGCGAAAACCTTCAATGTGTTAGTGCCACGTTAAACCACAAAAATAGATACGCATAGAAATAGTGGCACTGAGATCCATAGCTATAATCTAACTCACAGAATTATTGACATCACTATCCTTAATAATCGGATACCGATATACAACCTGTGACATTAAAGTTCGGTGAATGAAGTCAGAACACTGGCGACACGCAACGCTGCACCTGCGTAGCAGCAGGTTTTGTCCACCTGCTCTCAACGTTGTTCTGTTGAGCATCGTGTGTGTGCCGTGTAAGATCTGTTTGGCCCAGTGCGTGTATAATGCGTTGGTTCTGAACTGCGAACAGGAACATGAACGACCAAAAGATCTAAGTACAGATTTGTTTTAAGCTTGGCAAGACACCAAAAGAAACGCATGCGATGCTGGTACGTGTTTATTTAGATCAAGCACTGTCCTTAAAGTGTGTATACTAGTGGTTTACCCGTTTCCGAGGAGACCGGGAAAGTGTTTCTGACAACCCCCGTAGCGGAAGACCTGCGACCGCCATCAGTGACGAAAACATTGAGAAGGTGAGGACATGAATCGCAAACGATCGGCGATTAACTGTGCGCATGATAGCGGATGAACTGCAGATTAACCGTAAATCAATGCGACAAATCGTTACCCACAAGTTAGGGAAGAAGAAAACGTGTTCTCGTCTTGTACCACATCTCTTGACAGACGATCAGAAGCAGGCACGTTTAGATGCTTCACAGAATTTTGTCAAGACGGCGGATGCGACACCAAATTTCTTGAACTGTATTGTCACTGAGGATGAAACCTGGTTTCTCAGGTACGACCCTGAAACGGAACGTGAAAGCATGGAATAGCGTTCTCCGGGATTTCCTCGTCGGAAAAAGGTCAGAGCAGGTCCCACGACTCAAACTCGCTTTGTAAGGAAAGCGATTTGACGATATTCCTGACATCCAACGAAACGTGACCAAGCTTTTGAACACCATCCTATACGAAGCCTTCTTGCAAAGTTTCCAGGACATGTATCGCCGATCTCAGCAGTGCATAGTTATAGGAGGGGACTATTTCGAAGAACAGTAAGGCCAATGCCGTGCATTGTTCATCTATGTTGATAGTACAGGACTATTCACCGAACATTATTGTCACAGGTTGTATTTATGGATGATTAATGGTGGAAGTCCGTCTCTATGGTGTAGTGGTTAGTGTCATTAGTTGCCACATTCAGAGGCCCGGGTTCGACAGAAACGGCGTCCACTCAACCTCGGGAGGTCAGGTGAATAGAGGGGCGTTCGAGTTCCACATCAACCAATCTCGAAGTGGTTTCCACTTCTCATCCAGGCAGATGCCGGGATAGTATCTAACTTAAAGCCACTGCCGCTTCATTCCCTATTCCTTGTCTATCCCTTCCAAACTTCCAATCCCTCCCCCACAAGGCTTCTGTACAGCATAGCAGGTGAGGCCACCTGGGCAAGGTACTGATCCTCATTTCCATTTGTATCCCCCGACACAAAGTCTCACGCTCCAGGACACTGCCTTTGAGGGAGTAGAGCTGGGATCCCTCACTGAAAATGAAATGGCTTTTTGTGCAGGGAGTGTTAGAAGACATGTTCGGCCCGCCAGGTGCAGGTCTTTTGAATTGACTCCCGTAGGCGACCTGCGCTTCATGATGGGGATGAGATGATGATGAAGATGACACATATACCCAGGCCCCGTGACAGAGAAATTAACCAATGATGGTTAAAATTCCCGACTCTGCCGGGAATCGACCCCGTGGCCCCTGTGACCAAAGGCCAGCACGCTAACAATTAGCCATGGAACCGGACATCCCTCACTGAGTCCGAGGGAAGCACCAACCCTGGAGTATAAGCGGATTAAGAAATAAAGAACCAGGCCTCTTCGGAGGCCACACGCCATTATTATTATTATCTCGAAATTCAAAAGTTGTCTTCAGAGTTCAAGATCCTAAAACGGATTACAGGTCATGGTTATAACTTGATTTTTTATACTGATGGAAATAACTTATTACCTTCATCTAATAACTAACAAAGGAACAGTTTGGGTTGGACCAGACGATTGCAATGCAGCGTGGTAGGATTATTAAACTAAGACATCATAAACCTAATAGTAATAGTAATGCTGACATAACATAATATGAACGTTCTTAAAAACAGTAATTTATTGTTGTAGCTTTTAAAGGAACGTGGTGTGTCAAAATCATGGACTGCAATAAAACTAGGTAGGACGATCAATTCAAACCAGAACATTGCGCAAGTCAGTCGTTGTTACACAGGCTGTTCACAGAATGACAAAATGAAGGATTGTTCGTTTGCCTTCTTATTCTGATTAATCCATTCACCCTCAAGGGTTGCTTTTTCCTCGGACTCAGCGAGCGATCCCATCTCTACGGCCTCAAGGGTAGTGTCGAAGAGCGTGAGACTTTGGGTCGGGGGATACAACTGGGGAGGGGGACCAGTACGTAGCCCAGGTGACCTCACCTGCTATGCCAAACAGGATGAGATGATTGGAAGGGACATACAAGGAAGAGGGAAGGAATCGTCCGTGGCCTTATGTTAGGTACCATCCCAGCATTTTCGTGGAGGAGTAGTGGAAAACCACTTCGAGGAGTGCTGAGGTAGGAATCGAACTCTCGTGCCCCCCCCCCCTCCCCCAGTCTACTCAGTTGACCTCCCGAGGATGAGTGGAACCCGTTCGAGCCTTTGTACCACTTTCCAAATTTCATGACAGAGCCGGGAATCGAACCCGGGCTTCCGGGGGTGGCTGCTGATCACACTAACCCCTACATCAAGGTTTCTATTATTTTTTTGCTACTTGTTTAACGTCGCACTAACACATCGAAGATTTTCGGCGGCAGAAGGATGGGAAAGGGCTAGAACTGGGAAGTTGGCCTTAATTAATCGATGTTTTGGTCATTTCGGTGAAATTATTTTTATGGCTAAAATTGAAAGGATTGAGTTTCTTTTCTCTTCTCACGAAATTATTCCGCTGAATTCGAACAATTTATCACTGTAATAACGCTTTGTTTGCCATTTGTATTTTTACATTTCAATCCCGTTTTCCTCCCATAATATTCTGCCAAATGTAACAAAATTTGTATGGTATATGTGGGCCTATATATATCACAGCTATGTTAAGAAACCTGCATATGGAATTTCTTATTGCAGAATTTTTTCATGTAGTAAAGATTTTTAAGTTCAACATTTTAGGACGTAAAAATTACACAAACTTCAGTACGATATATCTCCTTATAAAAATTATGTACAGAAAAATCGATACGTAGTGCTTTTAAAAGAAGTAGTACCTACCTAATTACGAATTTTCATTATCATGTTAATTCAGTTTCATGAAAAAATGGAATTGAACCTTTCTAAAAAGTTATTTTGGTAAAACTATTAATTGTATATGAAAGAAATGTTCGTGATATCACTACTTTTATGTAGGTGACATTCCCACAAAATTTCGTGAAAATCCATGCACTAGGTAAAATAACTTTTTAACTCCGTAGTGTCGTCTCAAGGTACAGCTCCAGCATTTTCCTGGCGTTAAAATGAGAACCCTACCGTGCAAGTTGGCCTTGCGGTTAGGGACACGCATTTGTGAGCTTGCATCCGCGAGATAGTGGGTTCGACACCTCACTGTCGACAGCCGTGATGATGGTTTTCCGTGGTTACCCATTTTCACACCACACAAATGCTGGGGCTGTACCTTAATTATGGCCACGTATTGGAAAGCAGAGTCGATAAAGTCATGCCAAAAGAAATTTATGGAGAAGTTTGGACACCAACCTCCACCGTGCAAATCCACCATTTGGGCCTTGTCGAAGAAACTAGAAACCAAGGGACTTTATTGGACGACCAAGCAGGAGGCCGTCTAAACATGTCAGAGGAAATTATCTAGAATGTGAAGAACTGACTACTGGCGTCTCTAGAGAAGTCACTGCGCTGGAGACAGGGTTGTCAATGTGCTGGAAAGAAAGCAAAGATTCGTGCGTAGTAAACGAACCTGACCTAGTGGAAAGAGTGGTTTACTGTCGATTGGATCAGAGACTTACTCAAGAAAATATGGCAAGCAAGGTTCATTCCCCTCTAGAGGCCACTTCTAGCACATGTTATGAAGTTGCATTTCTCACAAAATGAGGTGAGTCTTGTTCAGATTTAAATCATAATATTTTCATCTATAAATATAAAAGAACATGCCCTGACTGACTGACTGACTGACTGACTGACTGACTGACTGACTGACTGACTGACTGACTGACTGACTGACTGACTGACTGACTGATACATCATGCCGAGCCAAAACTACTGGACAAAAAGGAATGAAATTTTGAGGATACGTTTACATTACAATATAGGTGCCAGCTAAGGGAGGATTTTTGGATATTCCGTCGCTAACGGGGTGAAAAGGGGGGTGAAATTTTCAAATGAGTGTATCTATATCTCAAAATTTTAAAAGTTTACAGATGCAAAAGTTGGTATTTAGAAACTTCTTTAAAAATTAGGAAGTACATATTTTTGTATTTCGGAAAATCCCAATAGGAGGGGTGAAAAAGGGTGAAAAATTGGTTGAATGCCTTTAATGAAGCTACTTATATTTCAGAAACTGAAGATATTACAGACCTGAAAATTGGTATTTGGGATCTCCTTTAAAAATAAAGAAACATGTATATTGTTTTGAAAAATCCAAATTATGGGAGGTGAAAAAGGGGAGGGGGTGAGTTTTAAAATGTGTGTTCCTATATCTCAAAACTTTAACAGTTTACAGATGTAAAAATTGGTATTTAGAATCCCCTTTAATAAAAAGAAACATATTTTTGGTTTTCGGAAAATGCCAATAGGAGGGGGTGAAAAGGGGTGAAAATTTTGGTCGAATGCCTTTAAAGCGGATACTTATATTTCAGAAACTGAAGATATTACAGGCGTGAAAAATGGTATTTGGGATCACCTTTAAAAATAAAGAAACCCGTATTTTTTTCTTTTTGGAAAATCCAAATAGTGGGGGGTGAAAAGGGGAGTGAATATATAAAATGAGTGTATCTATATCTCAAAAGTTTAAAAGATTACAGATGTAAAAATTGATATTTAGAATCTCCTTTAAAAATAAAGAATTATTTATTTTTTGTTTTCTGAAAATCCCAGTAGGATGGGTGAAAAAGGGTGAATTAGAGGTTGAATGCCTTTAATGAAGATACTTATATCTCAGAAACTGAAGATATTACAGACCTAAAAATTGGTGTTTGGAATCTCCTTTAAAAATAAAGAAACACGATTTCTTTTTTGTTTTAGGAAAATTTAATTAATGGGGCTTAAACAGGAGTAACAATTTGGAGTGAATTCTTGGAAATACAGTATATCTCAAAAAACGTAAATTGTTAGAGACGTAAAAATTGGTATTTGTAATCCCCTGTAAAAGTAAAGAAACGTAGGTGATTTGTTTTAAGAAACTCCACATAAGGAGAACTAAAAATGGGGTGAGGCGCGCGGCTGTGAGCTTGCATCCGGGAGATAGTAGGTTCGAATCCCACTATCGGCAGCCCTGAAAATGGTTTTCCGTGGTTTCCCATTTTCACACCAGGCAAATGCTGGGGCTGTACCTTAATTAAGGCCACGGCCGCATCCTTCCAACTCCTAGGCCTTTCCTATCCCATCGTCGCCATAAGACCTATCTGTGTCGGTGCGACGTATAGCCCTTAGCAAAAAAAAAAATGGGGTGAAATTTTACAATGAGAATTTCTACAGTATATATCAAAAACTTAAGATGTTACACAAGTGAAAAGTGTTATTTTTATCTCTATTAAAAATAAAGAAACGTGTATTTTTTTGTTTTCGGAAAAAACACTAGGGTGGGGTAAAAGTGACTGAAAGTGGGGTTGAATTCTTTTAATTAGAATACTGCTATCTCAACAACATAAGATGTTACAGACGTCAAATTTGGTATTTGGTATCTGCTTTAAAGGTAATGAAACACGTATTCTCGGAAAATCCAATGAAAGGGTGGGGGGGGGGGGGTGAAAGAATTGAAAAATTGAGTTAATTGTATGGGGATACTTACGTCTAATAAAAACTAAAGTTGTTACAGACGTGAAAATTGGTATTTGGATCTCCTTTAAAAACAAAGAAAAACGCGTTTTGAGGGGAAATCATCTTGGGGGCGGTAGGGATAAGGAGTGAATTCCTTTCATGAGGACACATATCTCAAAGACTGAAGATGTTAGAGTCGTGATTATTGGTACATAGATCCTTTACCATTAAAGAAAAAAGTATTTTTGACGGAAAATTCACTTAAGGAGGGGGGTGGGGTGTGAAAGGAAGTGATAAAAAGTGAATTACATTTATGGCGATACTTATATCTTACAACTGAAGGTAACAGACGTGAACATTGGTACTTGGAATCTCTTTTAAACATTAAAAAAAACTTTCTCTTTTTTGAGGGGGGGGGGGAGGAGCGTAAATCAACTTAACAGCGGTGGGGTGAAAAAGGAGTTGAGACCAATTGATTTTACTGTTCATAATGTACGTATAAGGAGTGTCCGTGGCTCAGACGGCAGCGCGCCGGCTTCTTACCGCTGGGTTACTACGTTTAAATAGCGGTCACTCCATGTGAGATTTGTGCTGGACAAAGCGGAGGCGGGACAGGTTTTTCTACGGGTATTCCGGTTTTCGCTGTCAACATTCATTCCAGCAACACTCTCCAATATAATTTCATTTCATTTGCCATTCATTAATTATTTCCCCGAGGAATGCGACAGGCTTCGGCAGCCAGCACAAATTCCTGTCCTCGCCGCTAGATGGTTCCTTTATTCATTCCATTCCTGACCCGGTCGAATCACTGGAAACAGGCTGTGGATTTTCAGTGTACTTATTCTGATCATAAACCGATCATTTTTAATCTTTCCTGGGTTCGTTTTCAATAGCCATCTTTTCCTTTCGAGAACGTTCTTAGATTACAGTAGATTCTCCTGGCATATAAATAAAAATTTAAACACATTTGAAATAAACTATAGGAATGAGATTGACCGTCCAATTGTTCACCTCTATAATAATAAAAACTTTAAGCTTTCAATTATAAATTTCAGTATAATACCATAGCGAAGCACGGGTATCTTGCTAGTCTATATATATAAAATAACTTGTCCTGACTGACTGACTGACTGACTGACTGACTGACAGATTCATCATCGCCGAGCCAAAACTAGTGGACGTAATGAAATGAAATTTTGAGGATACATTTATAGTACAATGTAGGTTTTCGATAAGGGGGCACTTTTGGATACCCCATCGCTAAGGGTGTGAAAAGGGGGGTTACATTTTAAAATGAGTGTATATGTGTCTCGAAACTTTAAAAGATTGCAGATGTAAAAATTGGTATTTAGAATCTCTTTAAAAATAAGGAAACACGAATTTTTTTCTTCATAAAATCCCAATAGGAGGCGTGAAAAAGGGTGAAAAACAGGTTGAATGCCTTTAATGAGGACACTTATATATATATATCAGAAAATGAAGGTATTATAGACCTGAAAATTGGTATTTGGGATGTCCTTTTAAAATAAAGAAACACGTACTTTCTTGTTTTTTAGAAAATCCAATTAATGGGAAGGTGAAAAGTGGGGTGAATTTTTAAAATGAGTGTATCTATATCTCAAAATGTTAAAAGTTTACAGATCTAAAAATTGGTATTTAGAATCTCCTTTAAGAAACATATTTTTGTTTACAAAAAATCCCAATAGGAGGGGTTAATGGGGTGAAAAAGGGGTTGAATGCCTTTAATGAGGATAATTATATCTCAGAAACTGAAGATGTCACCGACCTGAAAATTGGTATTTGGGATCTCGTTAAAAATAAAGAAACACGTATTGTTTAAAAATAAACAAAGATGCCTTTTTTGTTTTCGAGAAAATCCAATTAATAGGGGGCGGGTGAAAAGGGTGGCAAATTTTTAAAATGAGCGTGTCTATATCTCAAAAGTTTTAAAGTTTACAGTTGTAAAATTGGTTTTTAGAATCCCCTTTAAAAATAAAGAGGCACATATTTTTGGTTTTCGGAAAGTCCCAATAAGTGGGGTGAAAAGGGTGAAAAAGGGGTTGAATGCCTTAAATGAGGATACTTATATCACAGAAACAGAAGATATTACGGACCTGAAAATTGATATTTGGGATCTCCTTCGAAAATAAAGAAACACGAATGTTTTTTTTTTTTTTAAATCCAATTAATGGGGGTTAAACAAGAGTGACAAATAGGGGTGAATATTTAGAAAGACTATAAATCTACAGTATATCTCAGAAACGTAAAATTTACAGACGTAAAAATTGGTATTTAGAATCTCCTGTAAATGTAAAGAAACATGGGTGATTTGTTTTTGGAAACTCTAGTTAAGGGGAACTAAAAAGGGGATGAAATTTTAAAATGAGCATTTCTACAGTATATCTCAAAAACATAACATGTTACCGAAGTGAAAAGTAGTATTTTTATCTCTATTAAAAATAAAGAAACATGTATTTATATTTGCTGAAAAACCACTTGGGTGTAGGAGGCAAAAGTGACTGAAAGTGGGGTTGAGTTCTTTTAATTAGGATAAAGATATCTCAAAATCTGAAGATGTTACAGACGTGAAATTTGATATTTGTAATCTCCTTCAAATATAAAGAAATATGTACTTTCTTGTTTTCGGGTATCCACCTAACTCGGGGGGGGGGGGGGGTATTTAAAATTAGTTGACCTATTTGTATGAGGATACTACACTGAAGAAATTGGAAATTGCAACACAAGGAAGGGGCGGTGCTACATTGCTGCAATTGAATATGCAGGACGAGTGTTCGGTTGTGATTCGATGATTACATTTTCAGGTCCCTCTGACCGCAAGTTTTAACAACAATCAATACAGGATGTGCCCACCACTAGCTGCAATACGTTGATGAATTCGTCGAGGCATGGAGTCAATAATGCGCTGGATCGCTTCCCGAAGAATTATGGCCCATGGTTGCTGCACTGCACGGGTCAGTTGTTCCAGAGTTGTGGGTGGCTGAGGACGGTTGGCCCGTTGTCGACCCATCATGTCCCACACATGCTCAATAGGACTGAGGTCCGGGGATCTGGCGGGCCATTCTAAGGTTGTGACGTTGTGGAGAGCTTATCTGGAGATGCGTGCAGTGCGAACCTGGGCATTGTCCTGCTGAAACATCCCATTAGCAATGTTCGCCATCATTGGGACAACCACTGGATTGAGTACCCTATCAACGTACTGTCGAGCAGTCATAGTGCCCTCAACAAGCACTAGCTCTGATTTCACATTAAAGCCAATAGCTCCCCAGACCATAATGCTTGGTGTTGGCCCTGTGTGCCTCAAGACAATAAGATCTGGGCGGCCCCTCTCCCCGGTACGTCGGCGCACACGATTCCGGCGATCACTGCGGGCAAGACAGAAGCACGTTTCATCACTAAAGACGACCCTATGCCATTCGTCGACCCACGTCGATCTTTCTCGACACCAGGCCAGCCTTACACGTAACTGTTGTGGGGTCAATGGAACAAATTGTGCAGGGCACGGGCTCGTAAGCCACCTGCACGCAGGCGATTACCAACTGTTTGTTGTGCAACGTGGGGTGCCACAGCTGCTCGAATTTGCGCTGCTGTTGCATGGGGTTCCATCCGGGCCATCCGAATGATACGGCGATCCTCTCTCACAGTTGTCCGTAGCCCTGGGCCTGTGTCAGGTCTACGAGTGTGGGTACCTTCATTTGACCACTGCTGTCATACGCGTTGTAGCGTAGATGCCTGTCGTCCAACACGTGCAGCGACAGCCCTTAGCGATAATCCAGCCTCACACAGCCCAATTATCCGAGCCCTCTCAAACGGCGACAGTTGTTGATAGCGTGCTCTTCTCTGTCGTCGAGGCATTTTTGACGGGGAACACTTCACTGCACAGACTGCAAGTCAACTACGCTACACCAGAGTCCGTATACTGGAGTTGCATCCTCCGCAACCAATCACGTGGGGAGACCTGTAGCAACAATCCAATGGGTCTGAAACTTTGATCGTTTACATACCTACATAGCATCGATCCATATCTTGAAAATCAACACAAACGACCAATGCCTTCATGGTGTTGCAATTTCCAATTTCTTAAGTGTATTATCTCAAAAACGAAAGATTTTTCAGGCGTGAAAATTGGTATTTGGAATCTGATTTAAAATTAAAGAAACACCTTTTCTATGAAAATCCAATGAAGGGGGGGGGATGGAGGTGAAAGAATTGAAAAATTAATTGAATTAATTGTATGAGGATACTTAAATCTAATGGTGCAGACGTTAAAATTGGTATTTAGAAGATCCTTTACTATTAAAGAAACCAGTATTTTTACTGGAAAATTCACTTAACGGGGAGGGGGGACTGTGAAAGGAAGTGAAAAAATTGAATTCCTATTATGGGGATACTTATATCTCAGAACTGAAGGTAATAGACATGAACATTGGTATTTAGAATCTCCTTTAAATATAAAGATACACGCCTTTTGGAGGATGGGGTTGGGGGAGTGTGGGATAAATCCACTTAACGGTGGTGGGGTGAAAAAAGAGTTGAGACCAATTGATTTTACTGTTCATAATGTACTTATTCTGATCATAACTTGTTCATTTTTAATCTTTTCTGGGTTCCATTTCAAGAGCCATGTTTTCCTTAGGAGAACATACAGTTAGATTACAGTAGATTCTCCTGTCATATAAATAAACATTTAAACTCATTTGAAACAAACGATAGAAATGATATTGACCGTGCAATTGTTCACCTCTATAATAAGGTCAAAAATGCACGGCGGTATATCATTCGTGTCGCCAGAAATCTCGCCCACTTGCCTACGCGCGACAATGGTGCTGGTCACATTTTCAACAATGACAATGTCAGCAGATTTAATTTAGCGCCAAGTAGTGGTGTTGCATCTTGCTGTGCGGTTCAGAACATCAATAATAATAATACTAATAATAATAATAATAATAATAATAATAATAATAATAATAATAATAATAATAATGTTCTGGACCGTCGTCAAAATGTGCGGACCGCGCTGGGAACGGATCCTGGCCGGGTAATGACTACGAATGCAGTCCGGCCGCGGGTTCAGTACCGCCAAGGCACCCACGACGACACCACGCCGGATCTCCTCAAGGATTTGATCCATATTAAAAATGCTTATAGGGAAAGATCGCGAAGACTTAGGGACCCAACTTACCTGGTGGAATATCTGTACCTAGCCCAAGAAGTATGAAATCGATTGCTGGAAAGAATATTGAAAAACTGGGGGAACTTTTCAGTAATCTGTCAGAAAACGAGTCAGATCACGAATTTTGGCGGGTTCTCTCGGAAAACGAGTCCGATCGCTAATTTCGGCTGTTTATATATAAAAACGTTAAGTATTCAATTATAAATTTCAGTATAATACTGCCGGGCTGAGTGGCTCAGACGGTTAAGGCGCTGGCCTTCTAACCCCAACTTGGCAGGTTCGATCCTGGCTCAGTCCTGTGGTATTTGAAGGTGCTCAAATACGTCAGCCTCGTGTCGGTAGATTTGCTGGCACGTAAAAGAACTCCTCCGGGGCTAAATTCCGGCACCTCGGCGCCTCCGAAAACCGCAAAAGAGTAGTTAGTGGGACGTAAAGCAAATAACATTATTATTATTAGCATAATACCGTAGCGAAGCACGGGTATCTTGCTAGTATATTCATATAGGCCTACTGCATGTGTTAGTAAAATAGGTCTGTAAAGTGTGAAATTCTTTTCACGTTGTCAGATTCTCATTGTCGGTATAATGCGATTAATTTAATTTTAAAATAGAACTATCGTTACAAAAATGAATATGTTTACAGTCATTCGGCCGGGTCAGGAATGGAATGAATGAAGCCCCCATCTAGCAGGGAGGAAAGGAATTGTGCCGGCTGCCGCAGCCTGTCGTACTCCTCTGGGGTAATGATTAATGACTGACGGGTGAAATTAAATGATATTGAAGAGTGTTGCTGGAATGAAAATTAAATGGCGTATGGCTTTTAGTGCCGGGAGTGTCCTAGGACATGTTCGGCTCACCAGGTGCAGGTCTTTTGATTTGACTCCGTAGGCGACTTGCACCTCATGATGAGGATGAAATGATGATGAAGACGTCACACACACCCAGTTTCCGTGTCAGCGAAATTAACCAATGATGGTTAAAATTCCCGACCCTATCGGGAATCGAACCCCGGTCCCCTGTGACCAAAGGCCAGCACTCTAACTATTTAGCCATGGAGCCGGACGCTGGAATGAAATATGCCTGGAAAGACTGGAGTGAACTCTCGTTATACTGTACTTTCCACAACGCGTACGTAAGCTAAGTGGTAATTTTCTAGTAATTAATTATAACACTTTCGTTGATTTTACGGTAAAATAATTACCACCTTTGAATTTAGGATATATTAGCTGATCAAGCACCAAAGGTTTTCTGAAATCTGCAAACCAAACAGTTTCATCGTACGATTTTACAATGCTATAGCGTATTTTTAGATTCTGTCCACGGTAAATGCAAGAAATACAGTACCACTGACGCATTATTTCATTCATGCGTTTTGGGACCATTACATGCAAGCAATGAAGTTACACTGATAACGTGTAAATACTTAGAGAACTCGCGTCGTCCGTGTCACGTCGACTGTCTAGTTCCGACAGCCCAAGGTGCGTTATTAATGCACGAGGGGCTAGGCAAGCCCGTAATGAACATCGCGGGAAAATTAGCACTTCCATGTTCTATACTCAGAGAGCACAAGTTCACAAGCATTATACGTGTTCCTGCCTCCAATGAACAGGTAGAGGTTATGTACGTTCAAACATGCCCCACTTGATTAAGAACACAAGTGCCGGTACAGATTTTCACGAGCGCGATAACGGCACACAAAGCCTTTTATGATTTCACGTCGTATATTTACCCAGCAACGAACCACCCTGGTGAAGGTGTACAATTCAGTGAGCATTTCTAAGAGAAGTTAGCAGCAATTGGACAACCACTGCCTCATTATCCGGCGATGAATGTGTGAGACCTCCATAAATCTTCCTCGGTATTCCGGTCTCCTTTTTAGGAGTTTTATTTTATAGAGCTGCAGAGTTCACAGGTAATAGTTTTAGCACAATAGTCACAAATATAACATAGAACTAAATTAAAGTATTCATAACTTACATAACTGAGTGGTCCGCATCTTGACCTTCGTTACTCGGGTGACCGGGTGCGATACCGGACCTAGTCGAGAGATTTTAATCTTAAATGAGTAATCCGTCCGCCTCTGTGGTGTAGTGGTTAGCGTGATTAGCTGCCACCCCCGGAGGTCCGGGTTCGATTCCCGGCTCTGCCACGAAATTTGAAAAGTGGTATGAGGGCTGGTACGGGGTCCACTCAGCCTCGGGAGGTCAACTGAGTAGAGGTGGGTTCGATTCCCACCTCAGCCATCCTGGAAGTGGCTTTCCGTGGTTTCCCACTTCTCCTCCAGGCGAATGCCGGGATGGTACCTAACTTAAGGCCACGGCCGCTTCCTTCCCTCTTCCTTGCCTATCCGTTCCAGTCATCCCATCCCTCCACAAGGCCCCTGTTCAGCATAGCAGGTGAGGCCGCCTGGGCGAGGTAGTGGTCATTCTCCCCAGTTGTATCCCCGACAAAGTGTCTGAAACACCAGGATACTGCCCTCGAGGCGGTAGAGGTGAGATCCCTCGCTGAGTCCGAGGGAGAAGCCGAACCTGGAAGGTAAACAGATGATGATGATGAATGAGTAATCCCCTCAGCTTAGAGGCTGGGTGTTTCTGTTTCCACAACCTTCCCATTAAATGAACTAAACACCTGCGCTACAATCGTTCTTTCTTACCTTGAAATTATTAATCATGTTATTTGCTTTACGTCCCACTAACTACTCTTACAGTTCCTTGGGATCATTAACAGCTAAGTATAACCATCATCAACTCCCTTTCTCTCTGCTTTTATTAGCTTCCATATCTGAGTCCATTATACACCTACTCATGCTCACTGCACGAAACTCACAGCTTTATATACGGAGTTCATTACCAAGTAAGTCCTTATCTCTTCACTGTGGGTGCTCTCCACCAACAGTTCTCACTACTTACATCTCTACTGTCACCTTTATTGCATGTAGTGTAGCAATGACAGTCTTTTCCTGTTTTTTATTCAATTTCATTTACGTCCACCGACACAGACAGGTCTTATGGTGACGACGGGATAGGAAAGGGCTAGGAATGGGAAGGCAGAGACTGTGGGGAACAAACCCACCATCTCCCGAATGCAAGCTGACAGCTACGAGACCCAAACTGCGCAGCCACCAAGGAAAAACTGAAATAAATTGAAATTAGGTTATCTTTTATTACAAGTTTCTTTACGTCGCACCTACGGAGACAGATCTTATGGCGACGATGGGTCAGGAAGGGGTTAGGAATGGGAAGGAAGTGGACGTGGACGTAATCAGCACCAGCATTTGCCTGGTGTGAAAATGGGAAACCATGGAAACCCATCTTCAGGGCTGCCAAGAGTTGGGTTCGAATACTGGATACTGGATGCACTCCAGCGACTGCAGCTATCGAGCTCGGTAATTAAGTTATCTTAAAATGTAGATAATCTAAATGAAAGTTAAAGTAGAAGAAGAATGCCTAGCTCCTTGGCTGAATGATCAGCATTGTGGTGGTATATTCACAGGGCAGCGGCTTCAATTCACCTAGCTCGAGGACTAGGTGTTTGTAATAGTTCTAATACAGATGATTTATGTACAATACATAACACTACCAATCACCACAGAAACACAGAATTGGAAAAACATATATCTATTTAGGGTTGGAGTTAGGAGGGGAATCCGGCCCTAAAATTGGTCTCAATCCACGTTAGTTCCGGCCAGGGATAATTGGGGAAAAGACGGAAAAATAATAATAATAATAATAATAATAATAATAATAATAATAATATTAATAATGATAATGATAATTGCTTTACGACTTACCGGCTACTTTTACAATTTTTTTGGAGCTGCCGGAAATTTCGTCCATGGAAGGTCTTTTACGTGCCGATGAATCTACCAGTATGAGGCAGATGTGCATGAGCACCTTCAATTACCATCGGATTAAACCAGGATTGAATCCGCCCCCTAGGGATTAGAAATCCAGCTCTATATCATCTGAATCACTCAGACTTGTGGCATTATATACTGTATAAAAACAAACATCATCATCATCATCATCATCATCTGTTTACCCTCCAGGTTCGGCTTTTCCCTCGGAATTAGCGAGGGATCCCACCTCTACCGACTCAAGGGGCAGTGTCCTGGAGCTTCAGACTATTGGTCGGGGGATACAACTGGGGAGTATGACCAGTACCTCGCCCAGGCGGCCTCACCCGCTATGCTGAACAGGGGCCTTTTGGAGGGATAGGAAGATTGGAAGGGATAGACAAGGAAGAGGAATGGAAGTGGCCGTGGCCTTAAGTTAGGTACCATCCCGGCATTCGCCTGGAGAAGTGGGAAACCACGGAAAACCACTTCCAGGATGGCTGAGGTGGGAATCGAACCCACCTCTACTCAGTTGACCTCCCGAGGCTGAGTGGACCCCGTTCCAGCCCTCGTACCACTTCTCAAATTTCGTGGCAGAGCCGGGAATCGAACCCGGGCCTCCGGGATTGGCAGCGAATCACGCTAACCACTACACCACAGAGGCGGACATAAAAACAAACATGTCAATGCAAAGGCGGACATAAAAACAAACATGTCAATGCAAATTAACTTCATGGGTTAGTTGGCTACGTGTCGTACAGGTCACACTGCGTTTGAACTGTCAGCAGCCCTGAATCCCTTGTTTCCTCTTTTCAAATCAGGCAGATTATCATCATCATCATCATCATCATCTGTTTACCCTCCAGGTTCGGCTTTTCCCTCGGACTCAGCGAGGGATCCCACCTCTACCGCCTCGAGGGCAGTGTCCTGGAGCTTCAGACTCTTGGTCGGGGGATACAACTGGGGAGTATGACCAGTACCTCGCCCAGGCGGCCTCACCTGCTATGCTGAACAGGGGTCTTTTGGAGGGATGGGAAGATTGGAAGGGATAGACAAGGAAGAGGGAAGGAAGCGGCCGTGGCCTTAAGTTAGGTACCATCCCGGCATTCGCCTGGAGGAGAAGTGGGAAACCACGGAAAACCACTTCGAGGATGGCTGAGGTGGGAATCGAACCCACCTCTACTCAGTTGACCTCCCGAGGCTGAGTGGACCCCGTTCCAGCCCTGGTACCACTTTTCAAATTTTCCTGGCAGAGCCGGGAATCGAACCCGGACCTCCGGGGGTGGCAGCTAATCACGCTACCTACTACACCACAGAGGCGGACCAGGCAGATTATGCTAGGATATATTAAAATACCTCTCCCACAGTGACCGAAAACTACTTGAGCTCTAAATACCTTCCATTGTCACACCTTCGTCTAAAAATATTACAGCCGGGCTGAGTGGCTCAGACGGTTAAGGCGCTGGCCTTCTGACCCCAACTTGGCAGGTCCGATCCTGGCTCAGTCCGGTGGTATTTGAAGGTGCTCAAATACGTCAGCCTCGTGTCGATAGATTTACTGGCAGGTAAAAGAACTCCTGCGGGACTAAATTCCGGCACCTCGGCGTCTCCGAAAACCGTACAAGAGTAGTTAGTGGGACGTAAACAAATAACATTACTATTAAAAATATTACCTTGAAGGAATTTCTTGGTGAAACTGATGCAACAGAGAGAAGCCCAGGGGAAGGGATAAAATTTCTACAAAGCGGTATAAATAAAGCACTATCGTAGTAGCCCGTGACCAATTACTTCGGAACACTGCCCATTTCTCGTGATTTTACCCCTTCAATCTTATCTCCTGAGGGTTAAAGTCTTCAAAAAGTTCTTTAGCTGCTACTTACGTCTGAAGAGGAAGCACTATATTAGCCGTGCCTGTAGATAACCAGGCGAGTTGGCCGTACGGTTAGGGATGCACAGCTGTGAGCTTGCATCCGGGAGATAGTGGGTTGGAACACCACTGTCGGCAGTCCTGAAGAGGGTTTTCAATGGTTTCCCATTTTTACACCAGGTAAATGCTAGGGCTCTACCTTAATTAACGCCATGGCCTCTTCCTTCCCACTCGTACGCCTTTCCTCTCCCATCGTCGCCATAAGACCTGTCTGTGTCAGTGCGACGTAAAGTAAATTGTAAAAAAAAATGATAACACTCTAGATAGAGGGCAAGTCGCATCGAGGGGTTGCTTACAGCAGGGTAACAATATAATTTTGTGATTTTGCACAGATTTAGGTGAAGTAATTGACGGATTCAAGATCCTTTCAATTTGCAATATGGACATGGACATAGGTTTGCAAATAGAGACTCATGAAGTTCTTGTCTTTTTCTTACAAGTTGCTTTACGTCACACCGATATAGGTTAGGCCTTCTGACGACGATGGCAAAATGTAACATATTCAGCATGTTTTTTAAATACAAGTGACTCGTTCTCCCCAGTGTCATCCGGGTCAGGCCCCAGTCTAGCGGCGAGGTTTGACTCATTCCTTACTTATGTAATTATATCTTCATAATAAACTATTCTCAGAAGTAACTTTCCATTTTATTCATGGAAGAATGTATTGGGAAGCATTCTGATATTTAATGTATTCTGTTTAACGGTAGTCAGTCACGCCGTGCTCACTACCACGTCATTTCTTCGCGTTCATGCACCAAACCAAGCTTCAGGGTACCTCTAGTGGATACCGCTACTCTGTGCCATATTTCACACTCATGGTTTGGTGGTCCCTAAGATATCGTATGAGCAAACGAGTGAGTGATATTTCACGTTTATGGACATACATAGAGAGAGATTAGTTAATTCTCACACTATGTTTTGTGTCTGTAACACTGTCGTTGTTCATTTTTATGCATTGCCACTGTTCCTAGATATGTCAATAATTACAGTACATAATTCTTACACGTCATTCCATCAATGTCCTTTTCATATGACCCAGTTTCTTTTGTGTAGTCTTCCTTTCATTTTCCATGCCTGGTGATCTAGCATTTCACGGATGCTTTCTGACCTTTCTACACACTTCTCATATTTAGACAAGAAGTTGGCTCCTTCCATTGGAGTCTCGACTTTATAGATGTACCTTCGTTTTCGTTCAACACTGAACTTATCGGCCTCCCGTTTTGTGAGACGCTTCAAAAATTAACTCATTTTTTACGACTTGAATTCATTTAAATGCTATACAAGGTTCTAAGAATCGGCATATGCCGTAGAAAGCAAGCCGATTGGTGCATGTGTTGTCATTGAGTTACGAGAAAGGGGCAAGTATCATCTAAGAACGGAGCATCATGAGAGGAGAAAAAATTGGAAAATTGTTAATGAAAACTGGAGACATCACTCAACATCATGAAGTCACTGCCTTGAAACCATTGTTGGCGTACTCTGCAGTAAACAGGGGTTACTTTACCGTCAATAGGAACAAGTTACAACTTGTATACCTGTAATAGACTATTTGTAATGGTTCAGACGGAGATTTCAACTGTAGGCACATCCCAATCTGCCTTATGTGCCAGCCTTCACCAGCTGTGGTCACATGGGGTGATTCGGAACCTGCTCCCCTTGTGTGCACCCTTTAACGTTGCCATTGCAGTAAACTCCCACACACACCGTCTCAACATTTCATCCCAGTCCTTCGGCAGTTTGCCCTCTAAAGTACGCTGTTTGACAAGGTATACTAGACGTCCAGCTTTCAACCGGGTACAGCTTTGGAACATAAAGGAACGAATACCTCCTTTGTAAGTAAGCCGGGCACGTTCTGCCCTCTTTTCTTCGTTTTCAAAGCAATTGTTTGAAATGTACTAAATACAAAATAGATTCGTACTAGAGAGCATGCTTACTGTACGTACTGCCCCCATTTTTCCCGAGCTAAGCCCAGCCAGCGAGCGAGAGATCCCGAGGTGGACCGTTCGATCGTTGGCTATCACTTTCTAGAGGCATTTAAGAGAAGTCAAGGGTTGATGACCAAGCAGGATAAAAAGAAATGTTAAAACAACACTCTGACATTTATTCACATAAGCAAACAATACATGAAAATATTCTTACTGATATTCTTTGTTTTTTTACATAGAACTTCCATAATATTGTATTTCTTCCTCGATTTAGAGTGACACGTGTTCTTAATCTCCAGCCTTACTGTGCTGTAATGAAAACCAAAGAAAAATTAGGCCTCTTGCCTTTCCAAATCAAAATATTTGATTGAAAGAATTTAAAAAAAATTAACATAGAGGTTCATAAAATAAATAACAACTGTCTTGCTAACGAGGGTTTTACGATAAATGTGTCCAAAGCTTTACCAATTCAGAGTAGTCTCAACACGTGGTTTTAAGATGTACTCAACTAAATTTATCATTTACAGTATTTAATATTAGTCAATGACACCAACATGAACTTCAGTAGAAAATGAAAACTGATTTCAAAATTCTCAAAATTAATTAATTATTATTCTGATTATTATTATTATTAATCTCTCATCATTTAATTAACCTATGTTTCACTGTCACACGATCATGTTCTCATTAATTTTCCACTGTATCATTTACCTAACGATCGTCATTCGCATTCCAGAATAATTATTTTCCAATTAATTATTAATGACTTGGTTTCACCATAACTCAAAGTAATCATGCGGCTAACGAACTTCTACTTCTGATCTTTGTATTGCATTTCCATTCAAATTAATCTTAAAATACTTCAAAGTTCAACTATAAATGTGTCAGAAATGTACGTTATCCACGTGTGAGCTAGTTAAATAAATTTTGTTTACAAATCGAGTGCCTTCGTAAAATAACGAGATGATCTTTCCTTTTAAATCCCGCTAATGAAAAAAATAAATCCTTTTCTAGTTTTCCTCGACTTAAGTTGATCAAATTTTCCCTTAAGGGCATGAAAATTACTTCTTAAGGCAGCACACAACGATGAGTGTAATCTGCGTCGCAGCAAGTGCACGACCAGATCAAATTAAATGGGACCAACATGATACAATAGAAATATACATATTTACATACACACACATTCACACTAGGAAACACGTCTTTTATGTACATTATTTACATCGAATCCTGTTTTGGCAAGTTTATTCATGATCTTTACGAGTGGTCAGGTCACGTAATATCTAGCAGAAATAATCTGTGTACTGAAATTATTCTTCATTAATGGTGACTAGTGATCGAAGTCATGGGTATCACTTGGTAGAAACACATTTCACATATCAATGTAAGTTCATCTAACTCTTGAAATTATAATAGAAGATTCTAGTAAAATCCATAAGCACTACCATCGCTTGGGCTACAGGTTGAAACTATCGCGAGCGTGAGCCTTAATCGTATTATTTTTATTCCCTACCTGTGAAATACACTCGCAACACGTGCTCCAATAATTATAATCTACCTTGCGCTCCCAATACACAACAATAAGCCAAATATCATCATTAAATCATCAATTGCTCAATTATACAACAAATATCCCTCATGATTGGTCATATTCCAGACCCTTCATGAACAGAGCACATTCAATCTCACATATAAGGACTCTACTGTAAATTTATGGCTCACGAGCGTTTAATTCTGTTTTACCCGATCTTTAGTCAATATTATTATTATTTAAGTGATTATTACATCTACTGATCCTCGTGGAATATCGTAAAATTAGATGACATCATCATAAATACAACAAGTGATCTTGAAAGACACTAGGTTCGACCCTATTCACTCAAAATGTGCACGTAAATTTCAGTCCAATAACTTTCAACATTACAAGGGAAGTAGATTCATCGTGTGGTCAGTGATTATTAAATATTAAGCTCCTGTTCTCTCTTTCTCATACAAATTCACAATATATCACTGAAATTAACACATACAAACAATTTTAAATAAGTATACAACATTCTGTTTACATCTCAATACAAATTATAAAATATCACTCACTTGAATGATTATATAAGAACCCTTCTCGCACATTGTAATAATAGATGTCTGTTTTCTCTTTGTCATACACATTCACAACATCGTTGCGCTTATATTTCCATTTACTGGAATTCAATGCACAATACGACACTTGATTCACACGCAAATTCACTGAAGTTACGGTCATTATGCCAGCTTCTTACATGATTATCTTACTCATATCTCAACAAATCTCACGTAACGTACTTCTTTAAGTTTAGAATGTTATAAGTACCGATAATATTTCCTGATTTGTCAGGAATAAGCACACTTTCCGATACGGTTCACAGTCGTGAAATACCCCTGATACAAAAGAAAGAATTTAGACATAATTCCCGCCTCTCCTGATGATGGAAATGGAACTCTGAGTAGCACCTTGTCACCCAAGTTGAATTTATCCAATTTACAGTATTATAGGTACTTACATCACTGAACATATCACTTCTTACGTTTAAATACTACCCTTAATTGCTTTATTCGCTATGACTACGGCATTAATTAAAATATATGACTTAAAATTACTTAGGTCACAATCATGTTGTTCTCTTAGATCTAATATTACTACAGAATAATTTACACTGCTTACCTGTTTCTGAAACCTTCCACCTTCGGACTATCCACGTGACTTAATTATCTAATCCCCTGAGAGTTTGAAGTGCTCTGGCTCGATGGCGACACCTGGATAACATTCTTATTAGGCCTACCATTCTCTCTCTGATTATTCTGTCCAGAATTTGTCACATAATTCACGTTCTCACGCTTCCCATCATCTTGACCTGTAAAGTGTCCTCGCCTCCCTTCTCCGGATTGTCGCTGGTACCTCTGCTGATCCCTATCACCATTGAAATGTCTATTAGTCCTCTGCTGATCATAATTATTACCCCTCCTCTGATAATTATCTGATACGTTCCCCCCCTCCCTTTATTGTTATATTTTGCGGTCTATTACCACCTACGCTACTATTCAGGGCCGCGAAACTGTCTAATAATACCTCCAGAAAAATAATTCCACGCTCCACTGTTTCTCAAAGGTTCAGAACCACTGGTTTACAGTCCAGTCTATACATAAAGTTAACTCAGAGAAGCCTACAGAAAGAACTTTATTAAATACACAATAGAATGTTACGTCGTGTAAGGTAGAACAGTTAGCAAATCTGCACTAGAAAGTATCTGTTAAAAAGCTTCCCTCTAATGAACACAATATTCGTAATGTAAAGATGCACGTATGAGGTTAACAAGGACCATCAATGGCACTGACATGTGATAATGAAGGCAGGAGAATGCCGCTAATGAAGGGATGTGAATCTTGATATTAACGACAATGGTGTGAATAGTAATGCAGACATTCGTTTAGGACAGTGTCGAACGATAATAAAGAGAAGAGGCAACAGGTGTAGAAATGAGATTACGAATCGACAACTGGATGCAGTTTTGGATGATCTAGTTTCCAAAGAAAAGACCAAATGAGACTTTAACCCTGGTACGTAACAAGTGAAAGGGCCTTAGTATGAGGTAGGGAAGGAATAGTTTGAAAATATGAATGAGGAATTTTCATCTTTTTATTTTCTTTCTTTCGCTGCAAAATAGTCAGCTAATAACTTTTGAATCAGATTCCTCCCTTTTCCGTCCATATTTGGCTTTACACACAGCTTACATGAGGGTTTCCTTCCCTGATGTCTTCCATAGGAAAAGTCCAAGAGATTTTGCTCAGACGCACAGTATCTAACCCACTTCAACAAAATGGAGCAGCAGGATTGGTTAGCCAGGTGGTCATGAAGCAAGCAGCCTAGTCTTGGTAAATTAGAATCACATCATATCGATATCAACTGGAGTTAAAACGAGAAGCGATAGAAAATCATTAAAAGGATGGTCGGAAGCAGCTTGTGAATCTTACAGTATCATATGAACGAATAGTGGCAACACTAACGTGTGGATGAATACATTGAGCCATACTAATCCACGCACTTGCATACGTTTTAAATATTTCTAGCCAGGCTGAGTGGCTCAGACGGTTGAGGCGCTGGCCTTCTGACCCCAACTTGGCAGGTTCGATCCTCGCTCAGTTCGGTGGTATTTGAAAGTTCTCATATACGACAGCCTCGTGCCACTAGATTCACTGGCACGAAAAATAACTCGTGCGGGACTAAATTCCGGCACTTTGGTGTCTCCGAAAAATACAAAAGTAGTTAGTGTGACGTAAACTACCAATAACATTATTAACATTAACAAAATTACGCACGGTAACATTGGAAATGAAATCTGGTCTATTCGAGAATATAGATATGAAGAGCAAATGTACTGTAACTTGTCTTGGTAAACAGAAATGATGCAAGTGATTTACTCTCAAGATTGATCCGTATTGAAACTGACCATAAGCAAAATTATCACAAAAATTATTTATTTATTATCATTGAATAGAAGGTGATAATAAATAAATTAATTTTGTGATTATTTTGTTTATAAACAGAAATGAGTTCCACAAAACATGAAGAACATCTCAGGAGGCGGGTCACTTCTAGTTTTTTGAAAGCTAGTCCTTAAAGGGTTAATGTCCTATCCAAGTCAACCATTCTCATTGGACGAATCCAACACAAACGTACTCTTTCATTCAGTTCTTTTTTACATTTACCCCGTTTGCACCATTTTTCATTTTCTGCCGCCATTCTTGCCAATTCCGCATTTCGGCAAACATTCTTGTATTCCTATTTTCAGATTATGAAAATGTTATCATCTACCAAGTCAGCACTAGTTCACGTACAAGTATGCCGAACTAAAAGGTAATTCATGTATGTTTCACTGTAAAGGAAACCACAAGAATGGTTGCCAGACATTATTGTACAGCATAGAGAAGAAACGAATGTTGGGTAAAAAATTATCAGTTTTTAGACTATAGTACCGTCTGTTAGTCTCATACTTAAACTATGGTGTTGACATGACTGCGGTGTTGCCAGTACAGAAGATATAGTCGTAAAATTGTTGAATGTTTAATTCTCTTTTGAAACTAGTAAGCAAATGTTTTTCAGTCATAATGCGTGAATAAGCAGAGATGGGTATTTCCAACTTTTAGTATGGTTTACTATGCACAGTCTTGCAGTTAGCTTGTTCTATAAACTATCTTCCTTTTGCTAAAACTCAGTGGATTGCATCTGAAAACTTACGGAGGTATCTTTGAATTGAATGTTTCTCAAAACCGTTAATATGAGAGAAAATGCAGTTTTAAGACTTGGATAATAGTCAACTAATTACTCCAGTACATTCCTGCTATGTACTATACATTTCATAACTTACAAACATGATTTTATTCGTGAAAATTTGAACATAAGCCGAAAGTTGTCAACACATCTAATTCAATTCTTTTATTTTTGCTATTGCTTTAACGTCGCACGAACACATCGAAGGTTCTTGGCTAAGCAAGTTTATAAACGGATAGAACTGGGAAGATACAGCCCCAGAATTTTTTGGTGTGAAAATGTGAAGCCACGGAATACCATATTCAGGTCTGCCGACGTTATGACTCAAATCCACCATCTCCCAAATGCAAGATCAAAGACGCGCGACAAACTCGCTTGGTCAACTAATTCATCACTCTTGACATCCTGCTACTCGCAAGTCTTCCACTTAACTGAATACAATCTGTTAATTCAGGCATTTCAATGAATGATGCTACCATCACACCGGTTAAATGATCAACGTAAGCAAATTTGATTGCTAGGAAAATCTTGATAGCACAATCCATCATGACGGCCAGTGTTTTTTTGCAACGTAATCTGGTATGTGCCTTCTCTAGATGTACAGTACATACATATACCGCCCTATTCGTACAGCAGCACTTCTCAGTTACTTGGCGCAGACTGATTATAATCAGTTCTTGACGACCGAGACATTAAAATTTGGAATTCATGTGGAAAATGTCATGTTCGAATGATGCCGCAATATTTTTAATGGAGTGAAGAATCCACCGGCACGTAAGTTAACTCCTGCAGGACGAAATTTCGGCACCTCAGTGTCTCCAAAGTCCGTAAATGTAGTGAGTGGGACGTTAAATCAATAATATTATATTGTACCTGGTTACATATTCTACAGTCATTTTGTTTGAGATAAATCTGTGTATGATAGTAACTATAATTTATTGTAATTTCCCCTTCCAAGCGGATGTATAATCGCTGTATGGAAGTCGTCTGGTAACCACCTTTAACATCCATAACTAAGGTAACACTGTCATCTTCATTTTGATAGGAATATGTTTTAGACTTTCATGCGTATCATTCACAGAAAATTAAAACTTGTCAAATTTATTTTTCTCTCTCTCTCCCTTTTGGAGATTATCCATAGAAGAATATTATATTAAAATTTAAATATATTTCCTATTCCTAACGAAGTGTTATTCAACAGATTAGGTAGATGTTATATTACAAGTTTCCAAGGGTTTTCTCTTTAAATTAGACTTTACATACATGACCTTGTGATGTATGGAACATCACAGAATGTACTAAAGTATTGATCCGTGTAATAAATTGATAAGGTGTATATATTTAATCACTGGTAGGTCATTTTTAAATTATTGTGTATTTCCTCTCTCCCAAAATAATAGTCGCATTCCGTCAACGAGCTTGTATTGTTAACAACGGAAACGTAATAGCAATTTAAGCACAGAACAGTGATGCTTGCACTGTCGCAGAGCATATAAACTGGTCTAGCAGTCGGGGACATATGCGCATGACCTTGGTAGGCGGTCGCATGAACTGAGGTGTTCAGATCAACGCATGGTATCGGTGAATTCAGTGGTAGTGACGTGAGTCAGACGCTTTGTGTGTACAATAGATATAAATACGAAGTATGCACCGTTTACATATTGTACTTGAAGTGATAAAGTGCCATTGAAGAAATGGGAAGAGTGAAAAATATTCTTGATGATCAGAGGAGGGCCATTATGAGCATTAATAAGGGAATCTTGCAAAGAGGTGTAATAAAGGAAAGTGCTGTGAAATTTGCCGTTCATAGACGGCACATAGAGCGCATATAGAAACAAGGTGAGAACTCCATAATGAATGACAACATTGTCGCTGATGTCTCCGCTAGAATGAAAGGGAGAGTCGGTAGAGAGAAGAAATGCATTGCTCAGGATAGACTTAAAAACATTCAATTGCGTCAAAGAAGGAATATCAGATCTGTAGCTGTTGCTTTGTGTATGGCAAAATCCACAGTGCACCGCAGAATCCAAGAAAGAGCTGTTCGACGACATTCATCAAGACTAAAACCAACACTGAACTTCACAGGAAAACAGAAGCGTTTGCAATTTTCTTTGTCAATGTTGGATCCAGCAATTTCGATACGCAGAGCAAGATTTCAGGACATGTTCGATCGGATTCATGTCGATGAAAAATGGTTTTACATGATTGCAGAGAAAGGACGATTTTACCTTGCTGCTGAAGAACCCTATCCACATCGAACCTGTCAGAATAAACGCTTCATTACGAAGGTGATGTTTCTAGCAGCAGTGGCACGTCCCCGTCCTGGTTTAATGCGTAACCAGTACTTTGATGGTAAGCTTGGGGTATTTCCATTCATTGTCCAGGAACCAGCCAAACGCAGTAGCAATAATAGGCCTAGGGGGACACTGGTTACGAAACCTATCCAATCCGTTACACAGGACGAATACAGAAAGATGCTCATCGAGAAAGTTCTTCCTGCTATCCAGTTAAAATGGCCTTCATGGACAGCATCAAAACCCATCTACATGCAACAGGATAATGCAAAACCGCACATTGATCCGTCTGATACAGAGTTTAAAACTGCCGCTTCTAATACTGGTCTAACCATACAATTGTACTGTCAGCTTCCAAATAGCCTAGATATGAATGTCCTAGATCTCGGCTTCTCCCATGCTATACAGTCTCTCCAATATCAAGAGGCAATGGCCACAGTAGATGAACTTGTTACTGCTGTTGAAAAAGCCTTCAACGACCTTCCTGCTGAGACACTGAATAATGTTTTCCTGACCCTGCAACAACTCATGGTTGAATGCATGAAGGTTCGTGGAGAGAACTGTTACAACCTGCCTCACATGGGGAAACAGAAACTGCAACGACAGATGTGTATACCTCTTGTTCTACAGTGTGATTCCGATATTGTCATATCAGCTCGTGCTGCCTTAGAACGTGTTGAGTGATCAGGTGCAGTTGTGAGTACTGTCAATAGCATCGGCTTGGTGTGGTGTATTAGTGTTATAAGTATATTCCTTTCTGTATTGTTAATTGTCAATAAATTACTTGCGTAATACTATGAAGAATACCTACCTGCCTTACCTATCAGCAAATTTTCATGAGATCTGTCTCTTGGGTCGTTTCGGATTCTTCGTCATTTGCTAAGGTCAAGGTAGGGTTCAGTAATCCTAATCTATACACCCAAATGAAAGGTCTATTTAAAATATTCGTATTTATTTATGTAATTACTGAAGAAATAATAATTTATAATCAAAATAATTTGCACTATCTTGTCCACCTGACACCACAATATCTGATCTGAATACTGGTTTGCCTTTGACTTAACTGCCTGATGGGCAACCTTACTAGAAACCATTGTCTCAATTATTAAATAAAGAAAGGAAAGTCTGGAAATCCTTAAATTCGGCTTCAATGTGAGACTACATGCACCATCATAATGATTCTTGATGGTCCAGCCATAGTAACACGAACTCTGGACTCTGGGTGTAATTGAGGCAGTCCAATCGGTGTGTGCCACACAGTGGTTATACGGCATGGACCCTTAATTGAATCGATGTGACCTGCGACTATGTCATGGACCGACCTCTAAATTTCTAAGTTACTTTAAAGTCATTGTGTATGATGACCGCAAGGAAAATTCTGCTACAGTGGCATATGGCCTTAATCTAAGTCACTGAGGTTGATGAGCCCATGACCATCCAAGTTTCTAAGCTGAAGGCTAAACACAATATTGTTTGATGACCAAAGTTTCCACTTTACTAACCCCAGCACATTTAATGCTCAATCAATCAAAGTCAAACAATAAAACATCAACAACGCTCACAATACTTTCTGGCAGTAAAATCCATTACCTTCGGATATGTCCCCTTAATCGTTACGTTAACATTTAAAGTATTCCCACAAAAGTAAACTAAGATTTCCAGAATGCATCTTCAAGTTATTCGCTTGGTTTAAGGTTATTTCGCAAATACGGTTTCCACTGAATTTAATAATTAAATAAATTTAAATGATTTAATGAAATCTTGATGAACAACAAATTCTATCTCCAGGGACGAATGGTTTCTTTCACAAGTCCCTACTCAAAATTTGACGAAATTAAATTTAATTCACTTTATGTTTATCGTCTGTTGTTATCGTGCAGATGGAAAAAGTTTACATCATTTATTTCCAGTATTATATCTTGTTTCATGACATCACACTTTAATCTAATCTGATACTAACCATTATTAATACTTGGATAACCCAAATAATCAAGTGCAAAACCATAAGTAACTCGCCGTACAATGTAAGCCGATTACGATGTCATATCTTGTCATAACATTACATAAAGCTTTGTGCACCCCTCACAAACAAACCTATTATCACTACCACCACTCTATGTTTTGGACAACCCTGAAATTTGCTAATCTCACTCATTATACTTTAACTTCGTGGTTTCAAATATACATTATGATCTCAATTAAACAAATTCACAGTATCTAATAACCTACACGTTATTCCCGGAAGATATTTTCAACTAGATCTCGCAAGTAATCCTCTTTCCTCCAATGAAGACAATCTCATTTTAACACGTAGCAAGCGCACAACCACGTTACCTTCGATCGGCGAACTCCCATCAGCTGGCGGCGTTGAAAACAAACGACCCTCACCCTGTCAGTTTTAATATGAAACTCATGGCGTTCGCCACGCTTAACTGACTTCTAAGGATGAACCCTTTTGACTTCGCAAAATAGAATAAAAATACGAAATTCTGACCAAATAGATTTTACTTTTAAAAGTCCCACAAAAATTCTACACGTCGCAAATTAATACCGGCGTGGATTCTCTCACTCTACTTTCCTTCCCAAACATTATACAAATCTTCCTCTGGCTCACACAACTCCCGGCACCATTAACAGGCTTCCAATCACCTGATTCACAAATCCTATCTCAACTCATACGACAAATCTTAACTCTAGTCTCAAACTCGATGACTCTCGCTGACAAAAGAACCGGAATAAAAATCCTTGGAATCCACGACGCATAATTACGCACAGATACTTTAATAATGAACAACTTCGCATAAAATGATCTCGTATTTTAAAACTGGATTTTCACCAAAAAAGACTAACAAATTTTACTGTTATTTTTGTCACTCAGACACAGTTTAAACGGACATAGAATAACGTTACACTTCGTGACAAACTTCACCGATCTGCATTGCTCAACACTACATACAGCGCTTCCACTCGATTGAAAATGTGTAACCACGGATCTTTTTGCACCAATTCCATCAAAATTCAAACAGAAAAATTTTACGTCGAATAAACATCTTAATTTGACATCGCAAATGATAGGCAATACATTCTCGGAAATGACGATCTACTTTGGACGTGATATCACTTCGAAATCCTCACTAATAACTGATTAAACTTTACACGGCGCTCGCAAGTCTTTAAAATTTATCCAAGCAGAAAATAAAACAAATGACCTATTCGTCATATTCTGACATTCTCCAAAACATATGGGTGACCAACTGCGGCATAAATACCCATTTTAAATACATATAAGTTTGATATCATAAAACAAGGTATAGTTAGGCGGTAAGATGGCATGTCAACTACCTTAGGTTACGTCAGTTTCCACCTTTAGGCTCACCTGCGACCCTCTCTCATTTATTTAGCCTTCTTACATTTCTGGCTGTACATAGCATTTTTCTTCCTGTTTCCTGGAAATAAAGCATACAAAAAGAAGTGGCCTTCACTTGACGTCTTTGTTGATCGCACTCGACTGATTGTATTTATTACCCCACACGAGTTACTTTCTTAAAAATATAAAAAAATTACAATTTTATAAACACTTCTTCGGTATCTTGACCGTCCTTTTTATAGAATTACTTCTGCTCAAAATCTATCTCCACATGGAGTCAAGACCCCAGCCACAATGGCCAAAAATCTGTTTGTTGGACTTAGTCTACTTCTTGTCGATCGATTTACAGAACAGTTCAACCCTCTCTCTCAAGCCTCAATGATAAAATGCAGGGGTTTCAACATGGCGTCCCTTCTTATTTATAGACACTACACCCTCTCTCCGGGCATTTTCCCTTTGCCGCCAAGAAAATTTGCGTAACTTCTTCGACATAAATGAACTGTATTTAAAAGAGTTTTTGATGTAACCATATACTTGCTACGTTGCTAACAGTAGTGTTCATGAACCTTTAAAATTTACTCTTATTAAATTAACTGTTCAAATGACCTCATTGGATAGGCGCTATTTTCTGTCGACTTAGCGTGGGTAAACGAGACACACGCGTCCTTCTGAAATAAACCACAGAGATGGCTTAGCAGTCTCAAATCCGTCTTACTAAAGACAAAGTATCTTATAGATAAATACAGGACCCTCATTATACTGCGTTCACTACTAATTATTTCATTTAAATATATTTATTCAACATAAACCTTCTTCTGTATCCTTCCACTGTCGACACGTGCGGATAACGTCACGGATCATAGCGTGGGAAGGATGGTATCCACCTCCATGCCACGTGTCACTTCCGTGATATCAAGAAATGTTCAAGCTCCTCGTCACAATTGACATGGGCCTCATGTACCAACTTTCATACTTAAAATTCTTAGGGCACAAAGGTCATGGGTTCAATATATATATATATATATATATATGTATATATATAGGGTTTTCCTCATCCATTTCACATCATCATTTCATTTCTTTGTATCGCGGCTATAACGTATTCTGAACGAACGACTTATTGAGTACCATGTACCAATTGAACCACGTACCAGCCCTCCTGCCATTCTAAAATTTCTGGCAGTACCGGGAATCGACACCGGGTCTCCGAGGACGGCAGCTAATAACACTAACCCTTACGCTACGGAGGCGGACAATTAAATTTAAATTCGTTTACCATACATTGATGACGCTAATGTTCATACCAGATTTTTCTATTCAAATCTCCCACGTGCGTGAAGTAATTTATGATCGTCGTTCTGTTAATCTAACAATAAATCCATTAAAATCACTGTACCCAGATATCCATAAAATTCTCAGGACAGATTTTTTCAGAAAAGGCACCTCTGTCGATTGCGATCGTATCTCTGCCATCAATCAGATTTCGTCTCCCAAAAATATTAAGCACCTTCGTGCCTTTTCAGGAACGGTGGGTTTTGATAGCAAATGTACCCCACATTTTTCCCATACTGCTGAACCACTTAATAGCATCAAACGAAAGATGTAAAGTTTCATTGGGCTCGGTATCAAGAATAAGCATTTTTTTGTTGAAATCTGCACTTATTAATGTTACCATACCACAACTTCATAATGTTAAACTACTTATTGAGGTCCATACTGATACTTCCGAGTTCGCTATCGATGGAATAGAGAATCGGGTAATTGATGGTAAACCACTTCCCACTGCTTACCGCAGTAGACTTCTCTTACCTTTGAAAGAAAATACTCAATAGTTGAACAAGAAACCTTGGCAACGATTCTTTCAGTAAAGCACTTTCCCGATTACCACGAATACAAACAGTTTATAGTCAAAACAATAATCATGGTCTCTCCTGGTTATTGCACAACGCGCCCAAAATTAGGCATGCGGGTCCTCGGTTAATGAGACACTCCCTATTTAAATTCTCCCTTCAGTACGTCCCTGATCATGATAATCCAGTTGCAGATCATTTGCCATGTTCATTTGATCAACCTGCTAATGATTCTGATAACGATTATAATCTTACTGCTACCTCATCTGATTCTCTTCATTAGTTGATTTTCCTTTATGCCTTCAGTCATGTCAGGATCATCAGAATTCTGGCCAATACTGTCAAGATGTACTTCAAGCTTTTAATGTTAATCCGTACTATCATCGGATGCCTCTACTCTTCCTGTACGCAATATTAGGGGTACACACTGTGTACTCTCTGCAGTTTTGAGAATATATTTCTTGGATTTAGTTGGTCCAAAGACTTATTAATAAGTATTTGATTTTTTCTTTTTTTCTTTTGGTGTTTGCTACCTTCACAGTGATTAACCGAGTGCTTAGAATTACTGGTGTTCATGTTTAAAAATGTAATTCGTCTTTCACTTTCACATGCCACTCTTCTCGAGAAGTGTTCCTTAGACATTATAACTCTACAATTTCCACCATATCCTGGATATGGATACTAATAAATTGATATAGGAGAAGGTTGGTGTAGGAAATACCCTTCCAGTAATTTTGTAATCTGCAGTAAGTGATACTGACAGTTAAGCAAGTAAATTATCAAATCTTCTTCAGACAATATCGAGACGAATGGTAAAAGCTAGCGGTTTACGTACTTCGCAACAACTCTCGAAAAGTACTTAATGCATAGGAACCTATGATCTAAATGAACCAAGAAAGAACAACACCATTCTGCAGTCTCAGTAGAATTAAGGCTCAACCATTACAGTTTAGAAATCCGATTATATCTTCTAATCTTATTTTTTCCTCCTAAAAATCATCAATGATAAACGGTTATTAAATGCAAATCGAGTGCTAACGGAACGAACTGGATAACTACGTACTAGACCCCGTTCAAGTCATAGTCTCGATCAGTCCCGCTGGTGTTTGGGTGCTTCTGATCTCTCGAAATATTTCAAGCAATGGTAGCAAAGAAAAGTAAATAATAGCTAAGATTTGTCTCACTGTTGGTAAAACAACTTTGTTAATCCTGTAGTTATAGCAGGTGAATATCTTATTATTTTGTTTTGTTCACAATGCTTAATCGGAATTTGGTTTCTTGTTTGATACGCTTGACTTCCATGCCCCTAAAGTGGACATCTGATGTTATTTCTTTTTAAAGAAATAGAGATTAAGTCATTTGTATGTCTTCTGCAGGCTAGTTGGTTTAAAGAGTTGTGTTGTACCCACAAACAACCACAACTGTTGCGAAAATATGAACTTAAAATGCATTGCATTATTTATTTTACTTACAATTTCGTAATAATTGAAAAAAGATTCAGTTCATTTAAAAATACTAAAGCATTTTCGTCATGTTTTACGTCCAATTGGGTTTGATGAATTTATTCCGTAAGAAAACAATGTTAGTTCCTTTAATGTGAAGAACAAATAGTTACAATATGATAACAATTTGAAAGATGAAACGTAAACTGAGGAAGAAGAAGTTTTCAGATTTCGTAAGTTCGAATATTTCGTTCTCTGTACTTCATGATTTGTATTCTATCATAAATGTTAATTTCGAAGATATTCAACTCACTTCAGTTCAATACTTCCAAGGTTTGTATTTTCTTCCGTACGGAGTTTCCTATAATTCATTTTACATTCAATGATAAACAAGCATTATAATCATAAAATATGGTATGGCTAGGTAATTTTTATAATAAACAGACATGCAAGACATCAAGTTCCCATTGAGGATTACATGACTCATGCAACTTACGTGCAGTAGACAATCTCCTACAATTTCAGTACAAATGGCACGAATACTCACCTGGAATAGACAAAAGAAAGAAGTGAATTGATGTTGTTCGCACAATGTCCAGATTATTTTACATTAACATTGATATAATATCTACAATACATGACCTTACATTAAAATAATTAATATAATATCCACATGACCTTATATTAACATTCTTCACATAATATTCACTTGGAGTTAATCAGTCATCAAACAATTATCAATGATCTGCATTTAGGGCTGTCACCTAGGTGGCAGATTCCCTATCAGTTGTTTACCTAGTTTTTTCTCGAATATTTTCTAGGAACTTGGAAATTTATCGAAGATTTCCCTTGATAATATATTCTATTCCCTTACTCCTTGCCATATACAGTAAATGAATATCTGCCCTAATTTGTCCTCTTGAATTCCAATTGTATCTTCATATGATCTTTCTTACTTTTAAAAGTTCCACTCACGTTTATTCATCTACTTACATCGCTCAACCCCAAATCTCCCGTTATAACTCAAAACATACCACATAGTCGAGCATCTCTTCTCCTTAGTCCCAGTTCTTCCCAGCCCAAAATTTACAACAATTTCGTAACACAACTCCTTTGTCGAAAATCACACAGAACAAACCGTGCTGTTTACCTTTGACTTTTTCCAGTTCTCTTATCAAGTAATCCTGATGAAGGTCGCATACAGAGGAGTCATACTCTAACCGCGATAATACAAGGGACTTATACACCCCCTCTTTACATCCTTACAAAAACCTCTAAATACTATCATAACCATGTGAAGAGATCTATAACCTTCCTTAATGCGACTTCCAACTAATTCCAGCGGTGACCTAATTAAAAATCTCTAACATTATTAAAGTAGTCGCATTTTAGGACAATACAGAATTGAAAAAGCCACCATCGAAGTCAGGAGGTTAATCTGATAGCTTCCCACTAGGTTTCTCGATTAAGACTGTTTGAAGGACAGAAACAGGACGAAACAGAGCTGGCGGAGTGAGTACTAGAATGCTATCTAACATGTAGTTCAGAGTCGTATTCTTGCCAATTCTCGACCATACTCACACCAGTGCAGGCAAACCTAAGTCAGAGAAATTATCAGACGTTTTTGCATATTGGCTAAGTTCATGAGACTGACGATCACGATGTTCTAACCTCTTCACACTAAGCACCAAGAGTACAACCTTTTATCAACAATCGATAAGTCTCTAACTAGTACAGAACTAAGGTTTAAGTAGCATGGAAGGTTTCAAATAATAGAAATGATTAGAATTAGTCATGTTCCCTCAGACATCAGCGTGGAAGTGGTTGTGGGATGTTTCCTTTTACTACCTGCTTAACGTCACGTTAACTCAGATATGTTTTCAGAGACATTTGGAGAGAAAAGTGCTGGGAATGGGAAAGTGCAGATGGTAGTCATAATTAAGGCACATGCCCGGCACTTAACTGGGTGGAAATGGGAAACCACAAAAATCCAACTTACGACTGCTGACAGTGGCGTTCGACCTCACCACCTCTTGCATACAAACATACTGCTACACGACCCGTACCACGTAAATATTTCGGTCATCAGAAGTAATTCACTCTCTAGAACGTGACGATAAAGATAGAAGTCCTAAGGTCAGAGCATTGACGAAGCATTACAGTTTAATGGAATCTTATTTCCATAATCACATCTCATTGCGGTAGAGTTCAGTCCATTCTGGAACAGAATTATGACTACCATTCAGAACAAATAGCCTAAAATAAATAAATAAATAAATAAATAAATAAATAAATAAATAAATAAATAAATAAATAAATAAATAAATAAAGAACAAAGGAACAGGTTATGGAGGCCTCTTGGAAAAGACATTTACTGTTCATAACATAGACATTGAGTTCGTTACAGTGAGAGCAAAGACACATCCAAAAGGTCATCGAGACCCCTCGAAAAGATACTTACTATTCATAACATCGGCACTAAATGCGATACAGTAGTAAGCCCTGTAGTCAGCCACCTTTGCTCCCAGGAATTAACGTGGTAGTTTTACTTTTTGTAGGCTGAATGAAACCCAAACCACCTGCCCCTCCAGATGATAAAAGCTAATTTATAAATTCACCAACCTCCTGACTGGACGTCGAGCCCACTTCATCCCAGGTGAACCTTATGAGCCTTTACTTCCTGGGCTAGGAAGCTACCAAACCAATAAAAGTTGATGGACTAATTCAAATCTAGTAGTATAAGGTATTAGGTAATTCCCAATTTTGTAATTATTGTCACCACCTCGTGTTGCCATTATTATTATTATTATTATTATTATTATTAATATTATTATTATTATTATTATTATTATTATTATTATTATTATTATTATTATTATTATTATTACAACTCTCAATAAGTACAATTTTATTGTTTAGAGAGACGCCAAGGTGTCAGCCAGCATTGTGTCCCTCAGGAGTTATTTTACGTGCCATGTTGTAGGATGCGGAGATTCCCGTAGAGGAGAAGAGAACGGTTATAAAAATTTTAGATCCGTACTCTTTAAAATGGAAATTTCACGAAACCAATTTGCAATGATGATAGAAATGACTGCGATCACAATGCGGTGATAATCGCGTATGCCGAAGCCGTTTAGTTTGTCTCCCGTTTCACCAAAGGTCCGTGTTTCCTTGTTAAAATAACTCCCCTTAAGAGTACAGTATATCTGACGATTCTCTAATAACGTGTTCTGTACCATGAAGAAAATCATCAGAAGGAGGTAATATTATGTTGTTTCATATAATGATAATAATAATAATAATAATAATAATAATAATAATAATAATAATAATAATAATAATCATAATCATAATCATAATCATAATCATAATCATAATATCGGGATCTGGGGGTCGAAACTCTGCTACTGATTCTTTGCTTCGTCAAAACTGTACTCTGCTACATATCTATAATATATTACTTATATCAGAACAACCGTTTTTGGATATAAACGACATTGTTCTCAATTCTTATTAGAAAGTCCTACTGCTAGTTATTCAAATAAATGAATATTTGCAGATTTCGCACTTTGCCTTTGACCATCATTCTTGTATTGTGCAACGACTCAAAATGACTGGTGGATTATGATAAGACAGAATGATAACATGATCAACTCTTTGCATACTAAATCATAGAATCGTTAGTGCTGCTTATTTATGCTGCTTGGTCGATGAATGTGTACAACCCTGGAAAATAATCGCATATACAAATTCTACATGATAACCTGTATTACTGCGGCGTCAGTTCTAGTATGCGTAATTCATTTATACAGAAGATATATAATTGGTTTTGGTAAGTTTCGTTTCATGATGAACGAGGAACCTGTCTACCGTTAAATCTGTTAAACATGATGTTAATAGTCGTGTATGCTAATTTGATTGAGTGATTTGTAGGAAGAAAGTTAAATCTACACAAATGGCCCGTTGAGATAGACGGGACTAAAGATTAAATTCGACCCTCAAATAGAATATTAGAAAGTTTCTTGTTATGAACGTGAGTTAAAATGAAAGGAAGTATTTTCATAATCCATGACGTGAGAAACTTTCCTATGATTACCTACGTTAATAAAATTATAGCTTTGTCTGTACACTTCCAAATTTTACCTAATAGTTTGCTTTTAAATCGGATTATGTATACGCTTCAGTGCATTCTAGAATTGTAGAGTAGTTATTGTTCCAAACAGTATCTTGCTTATTTTATTGGTATTTCAGCTTGTTTATAACGGCGATTATCAGTCCCCTTAGAGCAGAGTTGGTTAATATAAAGCAAATAAATTTCAAAAATGTGTCTACGTGTTTAGTTTTATTGTATAATCCTTCTGTAGTCCTTCCGATATTTCTTTTTTTTCCTATTGGCTTTACGTCGCACCGACACAGATAGGTCTTATGGCGACGATGGGATAGGAAAGTCTTAGGAGTTGGAAGGAAGCGGCCGTGACCTTAATTAAGGTACAGCCCCAGCATTTGCCTGGTGTGAAAATGGGAAACCACGGAAAACCATTTTCAGGGCTGCCGATAGTGGGATTCGAACCTACTATCTCCCGGATGCAAGCTCACAGCCGCGCGCCTCTACGCGCACGGCCAACTCGCCCTGTGCTTCCGATATTTCAACATTTAACGCCAGTTTCATTTCTATTTACGTCTAGTAACAATAACCTTTCGATATTCAGTAATTAACGGTAGTTTCAATATCTATTAGCACTTAGTAAAATAATAATAATAACAATAATAATAATAATAATAATAATAATAATAATAATAATAATAATAATAATAATAATAATAATAATAGTAATGAAAGCCTAAATAATATTGTAGTTTGTTATTTTATTAAATAGTATATTACTTTACTGTCGTGTGATCATTGTATAATATCGTAGACAATACTTATTTCCGTTAATACATGCACTTTTTTAAATCACAGAGTAAGTTATTTTATTTCAATTTTTCTGTAAATAATGACTAAGGAATGCAGGTGCAGGAACTGTGCCTGTGAGTAGGCATTAACGAGTATGAGGGAGTATTTGGAGAGTCTGAGGAAAATAATTAGTATTCTCACGGAGGACAGGAGAGAAATGGTCTCCCTCAAACAATTTAAAGATTACGGTTGGTGTACGTACAAGAGGGATGGGAAGGAAATTGGGAGGTTGTAGAAGACAGATGCACTAGTGTTTAAGGGGAAGGAGAATCAGAGCAAACGGTTCTATTCAGGGGCAGAATTAAGAACAAATATCGGTGAAAAATTGGTAGGAGTCACAGCAGGTATAACAGCAGTGGGAAGGCGAGGAACAGTGCATTGTTACAGAGGAATGGAGAAGAAGGAGAAAATGGAAAGGTAGGAATATGAATTGTAGAGTAGAGGATAGGAACGGTGAGGTGGAACAGAATCACAGGAGGGAGAAAAGGGCGGAGGAAGTAGGTTCTGCAGCCTTCGGGAAAGATAGGGAAGACCAGGAAGGGAGTTGGTCAAATGAGGTGGGTGAGGTTGAGGGTCTGGCCTTGAGGAATCCGTAGTTAGGCAAGTTGGGAAAGTTTGTCGAGGAAAGGGAACCGGGGCGTAGTGTTATCCAGGAATTAGGTTATGGCAGAATGTTAGGGATAGTAGAAGAGAAGAAGGAGGGTAAGAAGAATGTAGTAGTTTTTCAGGTTGGTACCAACAACGTAAGCCAAGCATGTATAGGTACCAACATAGTCGTGGATGTGTGTGATCTGATTAACGCAACACAGGGAAAGGTTAAGGGTACGGAGTTGTTATCAGTGGAATTCTATGTAGGTGGGATAGTGAATGGAAGTTGATTGGGTTTTAAATGAGACTATTAAATATGTGGGAAGCTGGAGTGAGATTCAAATGGGTGGTTACGAGACAGTGATCTTTGCTCAGATGGCCTTCACTTTTATCGCAGTGGATAGGTGGGTTGTTTATATATAGGGAGGTACATGTAGAGAAACGGGGTGGACCAGAGAGCGGTTGAAAAGAGTACAGGGAGCTGGAAGACAAGTAAGTATGACATAAAAATGTAGAAGCATTGGAAAGAATGGAATATAATTAATTTCACAGATATCTGTATTTACGGGATATTGTAGTATGAACTGAATCATGGCTGAGAAGTGATACTATGGATGTGGAAATTTTCTCACGGAATTGGAATATTCACCGTAGAGACAGGACGGGAACGGTAAGAGGGAGATTCTGGTGGTAGAAGCATTTGGAAGCTAAGAAAAAGTTAAGGACGAGAAATATGAAGTTATAGGTGTAAGGGTCTTCCCTAAAGATAACTGGAAACTTGATGTTTCAGGAGTGTTGACGCTGACGCTGACACGGATATGTTTGACAAGATAATCATCTTATTGTGAAACAATGCGGGTGACTTTAGCGGATGATCCTAATTTGTCGTTGACGTGGAAATTTGTTCAGTATCACTGTACGGAACTCACTGGCGATGGTGGTGGTTATTTACGCGATTACTTTCATAAACTGTAAAATCATGTGGTCATTAGCTCCCGTTCGTCACGGATATAATGAAGATGAATGACGTAATGAGAAGAAAATCTTAAAGGAATGATTAATCGAAAAATGATCGGAAAAGTAATCATAATGCAAGTGATAGTGGGGTGGTGGGGAGGGTTGAAAGTGTAGGCTTCGTATGTGCCAGCATTACTGAACTGGAAGGAAACAAAATGTGATGGTCTGCAGAATGCCTGTCCAACATGGAGCCTGTGGTGTTTTATCTTAGCGTCCACCAAACTCAGATATATTGTACCAAATTAAACCGTAGCTAAAAAGTTAGGATTATTTTTGAACATGAAAGTAATGGTTATTTTTTCCCCTGACACGTCCACAATTGTGATTCGCATTTTTCTCTTCTTATTTTCAGCTCTATTCGTTCCACAGACCAAACCTCCTGATATTTCAGAACATACTATCAGGTGCTGTGTGCTTTAGAGGTGCACTGTGCATTGTGAAAGCTATATACATAATAATCTCAGCTTCCCCTTGAGTGCTAGGCGTCATAGGGAAAGGTTGCGGGATAAGGTGGGTGTGTTGACACACGGTATTCCCAGTTATAACACCTTCCAGGAAACGATCACATTGGGAATGTTTCAAAAATCCTTCCTTTTCAAAATTCTTATAAACCATCTGCTGTTCACGACCCTGGAAGAGGAAGTTTCACGGAGTCCTCAGTTGAATTCGGATGTTTTTAACGATTGGCTTTACGTCGCACCGACACAGACAGGTCTTATGGCGACGACGAATTAGGATTACATCTCGCCAAGAGGCAGTGTGTTAGTAATCTATAAGTGCATTTTATTTACTCTTCTATTTATCCTAAAGATTTAAAAACTTTATATTCAATGAAAAATTGAATCCTAACGACATCAATTTTTATTAATATTGACTGCCAAAGGTATGCGTAAGTTTTTAATTCACAAACATTATTTTATTCAGTGATTCTAATCACGAATAAATGGTTCTGCAGTGCCAGGTTTAGCACTAATTACGTAAGTGCGATATATTATTATTATTATTATTATTATTATTATTATTATTATTATTATTATTATTATTATTATTATTATTATTATTATTATTGTATGGTTCATGGTGTTGGTTAATCAAGTCCTAGTTCGTGAACCGTGGGAAAAGGCTGAGTGGCCTAGTAAGTGGTCCTGAGAGTCGGGATGCCAGTTGCTATGGTATTGGAGTGGGGATCTCGGGCATATTCTGAATTATGGCCCTCCTTGTGCTCAGGCCGCTAGGACTATGCAATCCACCCGTTGATCCTCACTTGGACTATGAGTAAGTAAGGGTAGCATCCTGCCTCACAGAATTTTTCATCGAGGACGCTCAGAACGTTTTAGGAGAGCCCCGGACCCACATTTGATAGGTGAGGGACTCCTTGGAAACCACTTGGCGAACTAAATGGAAATCGATGGGGAGCTATCAATATTAATGGGGCTTATGGAAGGAAGAATGTAGAACTGTCTGAGTCAGCAAAGAGGATGCGTCTGGATGTGTTAGGAGTTAATGATATACGAGTAAGGGGACATAACGAGGAAGAAAGTGTACTTGACGGGTGTTAAAAAGGGAAGGGCAGAGTGGGTTGGGCTGCTCATCAGACATACTAATGCATGCAACATAGTTTCTGCTAGGCACGTAAATGAGCGGATGATGTGGGTAGATTTGGCGGTTGGAGGAATTAGGACGAGAATTGTCTCAGTGTATTCACCATGTGAGGGTGCAGACAAGGGTGAAGTTGACAAGTTTTATGAAGCATTGAGTGACATAGTAGTCAGGGTCAACAGGAAAGATAGGATAGTGCTAATGGGCGATTTCAATGCGAGAGTTGGAAATCGAACTGAAATATATGACAGGGTAATTGGAAAATATGGGGAAGATGTTGTTGTTGTTTGAGTCATCAGTCCATAGACTGGTTTGATGCAGCTCTCCATGCCACCCTATCCTGTGCGAACCTTTTCATTTCTACGTAACTATTGCATCCTACATCTGCTCTAATCTGTTTGTCATATTCATACCTTGGTCTACCCCTACCGTTCTTGCCACCTACACTTCCATCAAAAACCAACTGAACAAGTCCTGGGTGTCTTAAGATGTGTCCTATCATTCTATCTCTTCCTCTCGTCAAATTTAGCCAAATCGATCTCCTCTCACCAATTCGATTCAGTATCTCTTCATTCGTGATTCGATTTATCCATCTCACCTTCAGCATTCTTCTGTAACACCACATTTCAAAAGCTTCTATTCTCTTTCTTTCTGAGCTAGTTATCGTCCATGTTTCACTTCCATACAATGCCACGCTCCACACAAAAGTCTTCAAAAACATCTTTCTAATTCCGATATCAATGTTTGAAATGAGCAAATTTCTTTTCTTAAGAAAGCTCTTCCTTGCTTGTGCTAGTCTGCATTTTATGTCCTCCTTAATTCTGCCATCGTTGGTTATTTTACTACCCAAGTAACAGTATTCATCTACTTCCTTTAAGACTTCGTTTCCTAATCTAACATTTCCTACATCACCTGCCTTCATTCGACTGCACTCCATTACTTTTGTTTTGGACTTATTTATTTTCATCTTGTACTCCTTACCTAAGACTTCATCCATACCATTCAGCAACTTCTCGAGATCTTCTGCAGTCTCAGATAAAATAACAATATCATCGGCAAATCTCAAGGTTTTGATTTCCTCTCCTTGGACTGTGATTCCCTTTCCAAATTTCTCTTTGATTTCCTTTACTGCCTGTACTATGTAAACATTGAAAAGGAGAGGAGACAAACTGCAGCCTTGTCTCACTCCTTTCTGGATTGCTGCTTCTTTTTCAAAGCCCTCGATTCTTATCACTGCAGACTGATTTTTATACAGGTTGTAGATAATTCTTCGTTCACGGTATCTGATCCCTATCATCTTCAGAATCATAAATAGCCTGGTCCAATCAACATTATCGAATGCCTTTTCTAGATCTACGAATGCCATGTACGTGGGCTTGTCCTTCTTGATTCGATCCTCTAAGATCAGACGTAAAGTCAGGATTGCTTCACGTGTTCCTACATTTCTTCTGAAGCCAAATTGATCTTCCCCCAACTCAGCTTCAACTTGTTTTTCCATTCGTCTGTAAATAATACGTGTTAAAATTTTGCAGGCATGAGATACTAAACTAATAGTGCGGTAGTTTTCACACCTGTTAGCACCGGCTTTCTTGGGAATAGGTATAACAACATTCTGCCGAAAATCGGATGGGACTTCTCCTGTCTCATACATCTTGCACACTAAATGAAATAACCTTACCATGCTCGTTTCTCCTAAGGCAGTCAGTAATTCAGAGGGAATATCATCAATTCCAGGTGCCTTGTTCCCATTTAGGTCACTCACAGCTCTGTCAAACTCTGACCTCAAAATTGGGTCTCCCATTTCATCAGCATCAACAGCCTCTTCATGTTCCAGAACGAAATTATCTACATCGTTACCTTGATACAACTGTTGGATATGCTCCTGCCATATTTCTGCTTTGTCTTCTTTCCCTAGAAGTGGCTTTCCATCTGAGCTCTTAATATTCATGCACCTAGATTTCCTTTCTCCAAAAGTTTCCTTGATTTTCCTGTATGCAGCATCTACCTTTCCCAGGACCATACAGCCTTCGACATCCTTGCACTTCCCCTTCAGCCATTCTTCCTTAGCTACCTTGCACTTTCTATCCACTTCATTCTTTAATCGCCTGTATTCATTTCTGCCCTCTTCATTTCTAGCATTCTTGTATTTTCGTCGTTCATCAATCAGGTCTAGTATCTCCTGAGTTATCCACTGATTCTTAGTTGATCTTTTCTTCCTTCCTAACATTTCTTCAGCAGCCCTACTGACTTCATTTTTCATGACTCTCCACTCTTCCTCTACTGTGTTTCCTTCGGCCTTTTCATTTAGTCCTTGTGCAACATGTTCCTTGAAACAATCCATCACACTCTTTTCTTTCAACTTGTCTAGATCCCATATTTTTGCATTCTTTCCTTTCTTCAATTTCTTCAACTTCAGACGGCATTTCATGACCAACAAGTTGTGGTCAGAGTCCACGTCTACTCCTGGGAAAGATTTGCAATCCAACACCTGGTTTCTGAATCTCTGCCTAATCATAATGAAGTCTATTTGATACCTTCCAGTGTCTCCAGGTCTCGTCCACGTATACAGCCGTCGTTTGTGGTGTTTGAACCAAGTATTGGCGAGGACAAAATTATGGTCAGTGCAGAATTCAACCAGCCGACTTCCTCTTTCGTTCCTTTGTCCCAATCCAAATTCTCCTACTGTGCTACCTTCTCATCCTTGGCCCACCACTACGTTCCAGTCTCCCATCACAATTAGATTCTCGTCACCATTGACATATTGTATTAAATCTTTTATCTCCTCATATATTCTTTCAATTTCTTCATCATCCGCTGAACTAGTAGGCATATAGACCTGCACTATTGTGGTGGGCATTGGTTTGGTGTCTATCTTGGCGACAATAATTCTTTCACTATGCTGGTCGTAGTAGCTTATCCGCTGCCCTATTTTCTTATTCATTATTAAACCAACTCCTGCATTACCCCTGTTTGATTTCGTGTTGATAATTCGGTAGTCGCCTGACCAAAAATCCTGTTCTTCCTGCCAACGTACTTCACTTATACCAACTACATCTAACTTTAGCCTATCCATCTCCCTTTTCAGATTCTCTAACCTACCACAACGATTCAAACTTCTAACATTCCACGCTCCGACTCGCAAAATGTCAGTATCCATCTTCCTGATGATCGCCCCCTCTCGTGTAGATATGGAAGCTAATAGGTATGGGAAGCGTTTACTGAAGTTCTGTGCTAGTATGGGATTAGCAGTTACAAATACATTCTTCAAGCATAAGGATGAACATGAGAGGATAAGGGCACCGGATCCATAATAGACTATATCATAACCGACTTCGAATTCAGGATATCTGTCAGGAATGTGAGGATATTCCGGGGATTTTTTTAATGATACAGACCACTGTCTGATATTTAGTGAACTAAGTATCTCTGGAAAGTTTTTTTTTTTTTTTGCTATTTGTTTTACTTCGCACCGACACAGATAGGTGGTATGGCGACGATGAGAGAGGAAAGGCCTAGGAATTGGAAGGAAGCGGCCGTGGCCGTAATTAAGGTACAGCCCCGGCATTTGCCTCGTGTGAAAATGGGAAACCACAGAAAACCATTTTTAGGGCTGCTGACACTGGGGTTCGAACCCACTATCTCCCGATTACTGGATACTGGCCGCACTTAAGCAACTGCAGCTATCGAGCTCGGTAACTAGGATAGTGAAAGTGACATCTGTCTATAGACAGATAAGCGTAGAAAATCTCCAGAAGGAGGAAATTAGACATAAGTACATGGATATGATTAGTGAAAATTTCCAAAGAGTGGGCCGTAATCAACTTCAGGATATAGAAGGAGAATGGGTGGCAAACAGGGATGCTGTAGTAGGAACAGCAAAGGAATGTATAGGAACAACTGTGTATAAGGATGGAGAAAGTTCAATATGTTGGTGGAATGATAAAGTGAGATCAGCTTGTAAACGTATAAAGAAGGCGCATCGGAAATGGCTCCAAACAAGGACTGAAGCAGACAGGAAATTTTACGTAGAAGAAAGAAAAACAGCGAAACAAATAGTTGTTGAATCCAAAAAGAAATTGTGGGAAGACTTCGGTAATAACTTGGAAAGGCTAGGTCAAGTGGCAGGGAATCTTTTCTGGACAGTAATAAAGAATGTTAGGGAGGGGGGGTGATAAATAGTGTTTTGGGTAAATCAGGAGTAAACGTAATTGAACCCAGAGAATCGCTGGAGAGGTGAAAGGAATATTTTCAAAATGTTTTCAGCGGAGAAGAGTATCTTCCTTATAATGTCGCAAACAACCGAGCTCGTGGGGAGGAGGACAATGATTATGGTGAAATTACATTCGATGAAGTGGAAAGGATGATAAATATACTCCATTTTCATCAATCAGCAGGAATGGATGAAATTAGACCTAAAATGGTGAAGTTTAATGGGAAAGCGTGATAAAATGGCTTCATAGAATAATAAGATTAACATGGAGTGTTACCTACCTACAATTTGGACAAACGCAGTAATTGCACCTATCTAGAAGGAAGGTAACAGGGAGGATTGAAAAATATCGAGGTATCTTATTAATCAGTGCACCAGGCAAAGTGTTCACAGGCATCATGGCAGGGTGGGTGGGTGCGATCAATGTTTGAATTGAATTGAATTGAATTTATTGGTAATGATGATTTACATGCCACTGAGGCTGAAAAGCCCCTTTATGTAGCGTCTCCTTATAACACAATACAGGTTTATGAATATACTAAAGGAAGTTGAATGAAAACTAGTGTGGTTTCAGACCACAGAGGGGCTGTCAGGATCAGAGTTTCGGTATGCGGCAGGTAATTGAAAAATACTACAAGAGGAATTGAAAGTTATGTTTATGTTTCGTAGATGCTCCTTCATGATCATCAACACGATAGGCTTGCCCGTGACCCAGTCACGCCACAGTAGCTCATAATAATAATAAAACGAACTCATTTTTGCCTGCTACCATACATTCTTGGAACTCAATTCAAGCTGAAATTAGAGACTTAGGCAATCCAATCCTGCTTTATAGAAAGTGTTTGGTACTTAAAACTATAGAAGGTACATCTCACAAATACAACAAAAGTGCCAGATTTCACACCATAATAATTTTGTGTGGCTATTTCTAGCCAAGTGCAGCCCTTGTAAGGCAGACCCTCCGATGAGGGTAGGCGGCATCTGCCATGTGTTGGTAACTGCGTATTATTGTGGTGGAGGATAGTGTTATGTGTTGTGTTTGAGTTGCAGGATGTTGGGGACAGCACAAACACCCAGGCCCCGGACCATTTGAATTAACCAATTAAGGTTAAAATCCCCGACCCGGCCGGGAATCGAACCCGGGACCCTCTGAACCGAAGGCCAGTACTCTGACAATTCAGCCAACCAGTCGGAAATCGGAAAGAATTAGGTCCTATGAGATTAAAACATCAGAAGTCATTGGGTTTAAGAGTGGCGCTGGAGGTAGAGTTCAAAAGAAGACGCTGAACTTCTTCAGAATAAATAAAATCCTGGACACCATCATCCCAACCATAGTGGACTCTGTGCTAAAAAAGAAATCGTTGGCAATTGTTGGACACCATTTGCAATCCCTGATCTGAAACACCATGTACTGAATTTTCTTTTACCAATAAAATTCAAAAGAGAAAATTCGCCTGATAGTTGACAGTTCTACTTTTGATTTTTAACTCAAACTCCGCTTACACCCAAGCATCATATAAAATAAGTATTGTTGATGTGAACTGATTAGGAGCCGATCAATTCGATTACATAACACGTATGGTTATCAGACAGATTATCGCCCGTAAGTTCTAAATTATCAATAATGATATACAATTGTAGCAAAACAAAGCGATGTCTTTACACACCATAAAGGCCCTTGGAGGAATGGAAGTTGAGGGGTCGCACTGCTCGTAACTTCGGCATTATATTGAATAGAGGGGTTTGCTCTGTGTCCGGCCAAATTTGCCTGGAATTATAATGCAACTCATTTCTCGTGTAGGCTGAGTGAATTTCAGGCCCATATTCACCTCCAGAATTGGCAATCTAGTTTCTGCTGTTTTCGACTACCTGACGCAGATTCGAACCCAGGTTCTGCCGGGTAAAATAAGCACGCCTTCAGCTCCTTGTAAAACTGTAAATGTTCTATTCATTTTAGTAATATGTAAATTTATGTTGTTTCAACTGATGAATATATTAATTTTTCTGCTTATCATTATTATTATTATTATTATTTTGCAATTTGCTGTACGTCGCACTAATATATATAGGTCTTATGGCGACAATGGGAAAGGAAAGGGTTAGGAGTGGGAAGATATCAGCTGTGGCCTTAATTAAAGCACAGCCACAGCATTTTCCTGGTGTCAAAATCGGAAAGAACGGAAAGCAATCTTCAGGGCTGCCGATAGTGGGGTTCGAACTCACTATCCCCCGGATGAGAGCTCACAGCTGGGCGCCTCCAACCGCACGGACAACTTGCCTGTCCTAAAAATCTGACCTATATTATATCATATCTCGAACTCGGTAATAATTCGTAGTAAAGTAACTCGGAACTGAGACTTCGTTGTTCGTTACTTGGGGCAGTGTGTGAACTGCACACTAGGATTAATTTTTCGAAACGAAGTTTTATTATTATAAAGGGTGGGGCACTGGCAATTGTTCAAGTCATAATCCTGAATTGGGGAAAATTATCTATGGGTCTGCCATCCAGTACATTCCCCTAGGAGTATAACTTACTTACTACCACTGAACAGGTGTAAGGTGCTATACCAGGATTCTTAAGTTACTATGGAAACTCCTTGTGAAAAACGTGCTCGGAATTCCTGTCAAAATTCACTATGCCTAGAATTCATCCACTCATCTCTTACTCCCTTGACGTATTACGGCTAAGTAAGGGAAAGGATGAGATACAATCATCCTTTGTGTCTATATTGCCTGCGAACTCTGAAGATAAGGAATACGCTTGAAATATCGCGTTAAGTGCAGTGGACCCTTCCAACACATGAATTTATATCACGTTCGGTCTTCGCAGATGTAATCTATTGAGAAGTTTGTGAAGCACCCCTGTCGGACGTGCGCTCCATGGGAAACTTTATGCCAGAGGACTGCCAGCTTAGTTAGGGGCGCCTAAAGTTTCTTGACGGCTATCTGACTGAGCATATTTCTGAAGTGATCTAGTCTGTGTCGTAACGATCTTGCTGCAAGAGCTCGATGATGTTCAGCACGATGAGATACCATGTAGACAACTGTGACTGTCTACAACCTTTGAACAATGACGTGCTCGGAGGCGCGACATATCCTCCTTAGCACGTGTCTCGTGCATCAGCAGTATAGTTTGAGACATTGCCGCTAGATACCGCCTTACTTCCTCGTCTGATCGATTCTTCTCTCACTTATGGACGTTCTGTTTTTGACAGTCTCAAGAGTTTAGAAGGCGAAATTTCTGTCTCCAGAGGAGAAGGAAAGGGAAAATTTTCTGATTGGACGAGAATACCGGTGGGTTATGTGGTGCAGTCATAATAAAGTTTTATAAGGGCCACCACTCACCCAGTACACAAGTAATAACTATTATAACAGGAGTTTTCATGTTTAGCGGATTTTCTGATAAAACATATCTTCGGGGGGTACATCTTTTATTTCTTTCAACTCCCGACATTTGTTGCAAATATTTAGATTTATCCTGTAAAGAAGGCTTCTCTGGCAGTGCAGAATTTCAGTGTCCTTTCCTAGTGAATTACTTAAATAAAATGAAGTTTTAATATAGTTCATTTTGCATATGTATATTGGATATTATCTGCCCTGACAGAGAACCCTATATACAGGATGTATCTTAACATTTGAAACAAATGTCGGGGGATCAAAGCAAGAAAAAATATGTCCTTCTGAACAAATGTTCTACAAAGAGCTGGCATTGAGGTACTAGCGTACTGAATATTTTGTCATCCGTCATCCGTTATATTCACCGGCAAGACCACATCTGGAAGATATGGCATCATAAACATATATAACATAGACATATGAGCAGTTGAAAGTCCTCAGTTGAAAGCAGTCAGTTTGAAATTACTCATGGTACGGTTGTCACCAGTCAACAACACAATGTGTGTTGTGGTCCAATAATCAGCTGATCGGCCCAACATGCTACCTCGACGACTCAATGGACCAGCATACCTGACCTTCTTGTGGGATATGCTGCCTGTGCCCCTAGAAGTTCGCCAAGCCATGGGGTTAATACACGATGGGGCTCCAACGCACTTCAATTTGCATGTAAGCCGGTTTTCCAATAGCACCTTTCCAAGACGTTCGATCAGCCATTGAGGTTCAGTGCACCGGTCTGCCTGGTCTACTGACCTAAATCCACTAGCTCTTTATATGTGGGGACAGATAAAACGTGTAGTGTACGTTACACCGGTTAACGATGCCAACGATCTGGAACAGCGTATCAATACGCCTGTGCAGCTGTTCGATAAGACTCAGGTATCTTCGAGTGTCTTCGTCAGTTACTGTTGAGGCTGTTCATAATAGATACTTCGAGCATCTCCTGTAGTGTGGCGTACGTGCTGTAACACCGCAGCATGAAACTCATATCACTTGTGGCATTCATAAAAGCAGCTTGATTAAATAGTGAACATACTTTGGTATCGCAGAAACATGTACATTACATTTGTCACTACATCCCGCCCATCTCCGATTATTGAATCCCAGTTTATTAATAATTCAAGTTTAATACTGGTACCATTGTTTTCGTATACTCAGGGTGCTCTATAATTGCATATAATAATGCAGTTCGGATAATTTTTCATAGTTATTAAAAAAAAATCTCTCCATTAATCTAGGTACCTTGTGGAAAGTTCGGAATGCAGTATTTTCTTCTATTTCTTGATCATACGGAAAATGTAGCTACAACGTTTTAAGATCCTTTTCTTTAAATTTGAATATAACAATTCTGTTAAATCCTTTTAAGCTGTGAAAAACTTGTGACTTAATACTGCCTAAGATATGTTAAAAGTCCTTGCCTGAATCCCAGGCTTCATTTCTAACCTTGAGATATGTCTCAATAGGCTTTCAGGGACTGGAGTTGTAGCATACGCAAGGACGCGCAGAGGATCAGACAGTGACAGTTAATTATTTCATTTTTATAACTAACCCCAATATGTTACATGAGTATGGTAAAACGTACAAACCACGAACGTGCTACGCAGGCGTAGCGGGGGGAGAGGTGATACTCCCACGTGGCGCGTCCCAGGTGGCGGATAGGGGGGTCCTAACCGGCTTGCCGGCGGACTTGAAGGAAATAAAATACCTCTCGCGGACCAAACACACTACCCCCTGCGGGTGGGGGAAGCACATGTAGAATACACCCGCGGTATCCCCTGCTTGTCGTAAGAGGCGACTACAAGGGGCGACCAAGGGATGATTGAATTACAACCATGAAACTACTCTTGACTCGTACCATCATGCGGGGAACACCATGGGTTGCATGTACTTGCGAGTAGTATCACTAAATTGGTACGAAATAGATTTGTGATTAGTTGCAGTGAAAAGCCTGGCTTGGTGGATTCAAGTACCCGTGCGTTGTACCCATGTGGGCAACACCGCGGGTCTGGGTGTAGCCTGTGTGTTGTACCGCTATATGAGCGGCACCGTGTGTCAGCGTTGCCTGTGATTGGTACCCACTATGTGAGGAACACCACGGGAATACCGGCGCCCGTGACTAGTACACCTAGGTGAGGAAACTTACCGGTTTGCGTTGGCTATGAGTGGCGCCATTGTGTGAGAAACACCATAAGTCTGCGTTCCCTGTACGAATTGCAATACTTGTGAGTAGTACCATCTTGTGTGGACCACTGTGAGTCTTCGCTACTTTTGATCAGTACCCCCAAAATGGCAAATACCATGGTTCTACTTTACTCGCGACATGTACCATTCTATGGGGCCTTAGACGTGAATTTAGCACCCCTTCAGACATCAAGATCATTCTGCTTTATAAATGGTCCCTTGGTCACTAATACTCTAATTAACTACCTTCCCTTTTTTTTGAGACCGAGCTCGATAGCTGCAGTCGCTTAAGTGCGGCCAGTATCCAGTAATCGGGAGATAGTGGGTTCGAGCCCCACTGTCGGCAGCCCTGAAGATGGTTTTCCGTGGTTTCCCATTTTCACACCAGGCAAATGCTGGGGCTGTACCTTAATTAAGGCCACGGCCGCTTCCTTCCACTTCCTAGGCCTCTCCTATCCCATCGTCGCCATAAGACATATCTGTGTCGGTGCGACGTAAAGCAAATAGCTAGTCTTTTTTTGAGTCTGATCCACTGTTTTTGTTTGTTTGTTTTTGTTTTTTTGTAGGGTTCATGTCCATCCATTCATTCTTCTTGACATTTTTTATTTTATTTTGGTCAGTGGATGAATTTGGATTTTTTGTTATTTCATTTCGTACCACTACGGGCAGATGACCTCGATGTTAGGCCCCTTCAAACAACAAGCATCATCATCATCAAAACGTACAAAGCCACAATACAGAAGTCCCAAAACGGTAAGATATTATCTTATTTAGAGACTATTGTTGAAGATTTCCAAGTCAAATAGAATTTACTTCGTGTGCGACACATGTAATCCCTGTCACATAGTTCCAGATTTAAATATAGTACGCGAAATACGCATTCCTAGCGAAGTTAACCATTTGTGGTCCGTGAACAATGAAGTTCCAATGATGGAACTAAAGTTATTGAGTGACTACATCCAGCTAGGCTGGGTAATATGCACAAAGCGAAGAGAATAAATCATTGCAAACACTAAAGTAAAGAAAAACAAATGTAATTTCAGTTCATGTTACATGTTCAGATAAAATAACTTTACACAGGAGTCTAACTGTACTAACGTATAAATAAGTGACAAAATTGCAGTAAGTATTTAATACACCGAAGTGAATTACAATTTTATTGTTGCGACACAGTACGAAATTAAATTAAATGTCAGTCAGTAAGAATTGATAAAAGCCAGGCATATGCCATTTATTCAGAAACTATCACCATAACGATTTATGAAAATGTCACTGAATATGAAGTCGCACCTTACATATCGCATATTTGCATAAAAATTAGTTGGATATACCAGGGTTGGGGCATAGGTCATTGCAAATATTTTTATTGGGACGGATGCGTGATCTACCAGAAAAATGGAAATATACAGATGGAAGAGGTGAACGTAACGTGCCGGGGAATGCATGAGGTTTACCAGTTGTAAGATACAAGGCGACAAAACTGGCAGCAAGGAAATCCTTGTGCCACATAATGTTCATTCATAGAGAGTTCAATATCCTTTACGGTAAACCCTCAAAGTAGTCCTCTAGTTTATCCCACAACTCATTGCCAATGATGCGGAAGACGTTGGATTCTAGTCGCCTCGCCACGTGTGAATTTTTCAAATTTCATGTTTCACAGCGTTGACAATGTCCTCTCGTGTCCCAAACCGTTTCCCACGCAATGGTTCTTTCACTTTGGGGATGAGATCAAAGTCGCATGGAGAAAAGTCCGGTAAGCATGGCGGGTGTTCCAGTATTTCCCACCATGTTCTTGTCTTGTCACATCCACTACGCACGGAACATGACTCACTATTATTGTCCCATCATCCTGTGTGTGGTACCTGTCCAATTCACCGCCATCTCGTGCTGTGCACGTGTGCTATGCATGTCAGGCTTTCCAGGACTTATGCACATTTTATGCTAGCACCGCGAAAATAAAAAGAAATTAGTTGCTAAGACTTAGGCCTCAACCCTCTATTATTTCACTTTTATTAATGGGCCTACATTAATATAGTTCTTTTTAATTGCTTTTAGAATATATTTATTAAGTAAGATGTTAAAATAAATCAGCCTCCAATACATTTGAGATTAAGCAATTACTTTTCAGAATTTTTTTCAACTGTTATCAAACAAATTTCGCAAATTTAATACTGTAAGTACATTTCGATAGTAATTACGTTGTTACCAAGGTCCAGGACTAATACAATCATAATTTGTCTCACTTGTTCACAACATCAACAATACTAAACGTAAACAATATTGGACATACAAATATGCGTATGCGTATCATTTAAAGTGAATCGATTACGTCTGAGGATGTTTTTGTGGAACGAAACACGTCATTCTTTTGTTTTTTGTGTATATTTTTAGAAGTATGTTATAGTGTTATATGTGTTATAATTAGTTATAATTAGTGTTATCGTCGGATTGAAAAGCTTGAAAGTTACTTTAACTGAATCGACACTGAAAGGTATGGCTCCCTTCTTAACAAACTGTGATGAGAGCAAAACGAGTTATCACACATAACAAAGAAGTATAGGCCTAACGATGCATCACACTGTTATTCAAAATAGAACATGCCTAATTATTGTGTTGCGACTGTTGCTGGGTAAAATATGGAGTACATCTGCGGTTTTTTAATCGTGTGGCTATTTCTAGCCGAGTGCAGCCCTTGTAAGGCAGACCCTCCGATGAGGGTGGGCGGCATCTGCCATGTGTTGGTAACTGCGTATTATTGTGGTGGAGGATAGTGTTATGTGTTGTGTTTGAGTTGCAGGACGTTGGGGACAGCACAAACACCCAGGACCCGGACCATTGGAATTAACCAATAAAGGTTAAAATCCCCGATCCGGCCTGGAATCGAACCCGGGACCCTCTGAACCGAAGGCCAGTACGCTAACCATTCAGCCAAATGGCTGTCGTCCGAGACATTTTCGTGTTAAATGATTTTGCCTCTCTGCGTACTGCTGTACCTTTAACAGGAGAGTACTGTGGCCTCCTGCCAATGTTCATCCTGTCCTTAAGTCACGTCGCTATGATGTGAGACGATATCGTATTGATTTTCTGAGAGCCGGGCTGAATGGCTCAGACGGTTTAAGCGCCGGCTTTCAGACCAAGATTGGCAGGTGCGATACTGGCTCAGTCCGGTGGTATTTGAAGGTGCCCAATTACGCCAGCCTCATGTTGGTAGATTTACCGGCATAAGAAAGAACTCATGCGGGACAAAATTCCAGCTCCTCGGCGTCCCGAATACTGTAAAAGTAGTTACTGTGACGTAAACCGATAATATTAATTAAAGTAAAATATATTTGACAGGTTTGGTTAAGTTTGTACAGTGCTGAGATAATATGCTTTACTTAGCTATTAGGTGTCTGATGAGTGACTGCCAGTGGCAGTGACTTGCCAGAAGCGGAGTGACGCAATCAGATACCGCGAGGCGAACGGTACGATAAGGTCTTCCCGAAAACTATGGTGAACTCTCTTAGCAATAATACTATCGTTCATCATGTGGTATGAATTACTGTCGAAAATCATCATCATCATCTTCATCATCATCTGTTTACTCTCCAGGTTCGGTTTTTCCCTCGGACTTAGCGAGGGATCCCACCTCTACCGCCTCAAGGGCAGTGTCCTGGAGCTTCAGACTCTTGGTCGGGGGATATAACTGGGGAGTATGACCAGTACCTCGCCCAGGCGGGCTCACCTGCTATGCTGAACAGGGGCCTTGTGGAGGGATGGGAAGATTGGAAGGGATAGGCAAGGAAGAGGGAAGGAAGCGGCCGTGGCCTTATGTTAGATACCATCCCGGCATTCGCCTGGAGGAGAAGTGGGAAACCACGGAAAACCACTTCCAGGATGGCTGAGGTGGGAATCGAACCCACCTCTACTCAGTTGACCTCCCGAGGCTGAGTGGACCCCGTTCCAGCCCTCGTACCACTTTTCAAATTTCGTGGCAGAGCCGGGAATCGAACCCGGGCCTCCGGGGGTGGCAGCTAATCACGCTAACCACTACACCACAGAGGCGGACACTGTCGAAAATCGCGTATTGTTTATGTATAAATTCTGTATTATGTAATAGAAATGTAGATCTTTATAGAATGTAAAAAGCAGCAAAGAAATCACGCGAAGTGATCTCTTCTCAGGGCAGAAACACCCCATATAGTGGTTAAATATTCTGTGAAAAAAGAAGAAATATATCCAAACGCGTAAAAATGGTTGCTGAGTCTGCAGGTACAAATACGGAGAAAGTGAATAACGTTGCGAAGAGAGTGAAAAAGTGGTGTAATAATGGGAATCAAATGCTAACTCCAGGTAAACGTTTATCACCTGCGAAGAAAATAGAAATGGAAAATTTTTGAGAAAATATTTTTTAAAAATATCTGGTAGGTTATTCAGTCTGCCGAAACTAATTTTGATTAAATAAACGTATGAACTATCCTAAAAAGAAAACATATTGTCACTGAATTAAACCTGAAAAAGCCGGGCTGAGTGGCTCAGACGGTTAAGGCGCTGGCCTTCTAACCCCAACTTGGCAGGTTCGATCCTGGCTCAGTCCGGTGGTATTTGAAGGTGCTCAAATACGACAGCCTCGTGTCGGTAGATTTACTGGCACGTAAAAGAACTCCTGCGGGACTAAATTCCGGTACCTCGGCGTCTCCGAAGACCGTAAAATTAGTTAGTGGGACGTAAAGCAAATAACATTATAATTATTAAACTAGAAAAAGAAAACACCTTACTTACGGCGAAATTTTAAGAGTTGGATAATATATTTTTACAAAAATACAATTAAATGAAATAGATGTCTCAAATACGTAAATGTTTCGTTCTTGAAACAACGCCGTCAAATTATATGAAATCACCCTCAAATATGCTTAGAAATGTACAAACATGTATTTTTATTTCTATTTAAATCCTTAAAATCTTGAATTTTATGGAACTTATTTTAATGCTGTCCTCGCCAGCAAAGAATTCAAGCTGTTGCAATACCGTTACTCTGTCTTTGGCGTGATTCAAGCTGAGTAGCCAGTCCGCTGACCTTCCGCCATGCCACTTCCCCCACCCCTCCGCGCATACTAAGTCAATGACACACTGTAGTTTACTTTTATGTGTTTTGTTTTTAGTGCTCCCCTAATTCTTGTTGTTGTTGTTAATACGACCATCACCTTTTAATTGTTTTGCAAACTATGCGGGGGTTTTTAATGAACATTTAATGATTTGCGTATTATATCGGTGAAATGAAATGAAATGAAATGGCGTATGGCTTTTAGTGCCGGGAGTGTCCCAGGACATGTTCGGCTCGCCAGGTGCAGGACTTTCGATTTGACTCCCTTAGGCGACCTGCGCGTCATGATGAAGATGAAATGATGATGAAGAAGACACATACACCCAGCCCCCATGTCAGAGAAATTAACCAATGATGGTTAAAATTCCCGACCCTGCCGGGAATCGAACCCGGGACCCCTGTGACCAAAGGCCAGCACGTTAACCATTTAGCCATGGAGCCGGACTATTATATCGGTAATTTTCATTGTCATTTTCCGCTTATATCAACTCTTGCTATTATTTTAAGGAGCGAAACATGTCCTCTTTTAATTAAGTTGTTTCCTTTTCAGGTTTAATTCTCTTACCACATGTTTTATATAGTTTATAAATTTATTCAAAATTAGTTTCGGAAGACTGAATAAGCTAATAGTTATACATGGACTGATTCAAAACTGAAAAGCTTTTGCTTCAGATGTCACAAAAAATAGTTGTGTTGTGTGCCTAATTTTCTTGAAATTTCCTGCCAGGGCTGTGACGCATTAATAAAACAGTAACTTGTACGAATTGTGGTAGATATTGGTTTGGATATTAGTGATTTCCTATTTCATACGTCCTACAGAATTACCAGTCCTTTATGTAGGTTTGGGGAATTCTTCTTTTTACAGAAGTATAAAGCATTATTGGTGCTGTACGTGGCGACATTTACTGCAGTTAGACGAACATAGTGTATGAAGATTATAACGCTGAATGTGCCACGTTAAATGTTGCATGTTAAAGGCGTACCATAGCTTGCGTCTTAATTCAGCCGTATATTTAAATATACTATAACATTAGCATCATAAATAATATAGCATTCGATTTTCACTCTACATTCGCAGATTTCTAACAAGTGCTATCAGGGCTTTGAAGTGAGCGTACGTGATGGATCCCTTGCTTCGTAAACAGCTCCCATGCTTGTGCTACAGAAGTAAACAAATGTTAACTCGCTCATCACTAACGCTAATGGCTGATTAGAAAAGTAATACCGTACACAGCATAAAATCTTGCTTACGGTGGAATTTTAAGAGTTGGATAAGATGTTTACAACCCAAACACACTTGAACGACATTCATGTCTCAAATGCATACAAGAGTTCTGATTTTATTAAATAATGAATGGGACGATGTTGAATACCACATGCATTACAGGCGAAACAAAAGTGGCAGTGTTACAGATGTTCGTAACACATAACGAATCCGAAGAAGAATTAAGTACACACAATTTTAAACGCTCAATCATCCTGTTCCAGATAAAGGCGATCATTTCGTCTATAATACTCATTACAAGAAGGACCGTTGCTGGAGTAATCAAATTGCAGGCTTCCTGGATATGATATGTTACGTCTTCCGGAGTGTCATATTCGATGGTGTAACTGCGATCTTACACATGTCCCCATCCAATGGAGTCATGGCAGGAGATGGCTCTATGGCTATATGGTTAGCGTGCTGGCCTTTGGTCAGAGGGGTCCCGGATCGATTCCCGCCAGGGTCGGAAATTTTAACCATCATTGGTTAATTTCACTGGCTCGAGGGCTGGGTGTATGTGTCGTCTTCATCATCATTACATCCTCATCACGACGCGCAGGACTCCTACGGGCGTCAAATCAAAAGACCTGCACCTGGCGAGCCGAACATATCCTCAGACACTCACGAGACTAAAAGCCATACGCCATTTAATTTCATTTCATTTCATGGCAGGAGATCATGGGAGACACTAATGGCGACCTCGGTCTTCAAAGTATCTGTCTGAGAATAGGACGTTTAGCTTGTAAACCAGTGAGTGAGCTGCATGTACTGTAGATAGATAAACATAGTGGATGAAGATTATAAAGCTGGATGTTCCACGTCGGATGGTGCACGTTAAAAACGTACTATAGCTTGTGTCCTCATAAAGTCGTACAATTAAATATACTATATTATTAGCATCATAAATAATATAGCATTCGATCTTTATTTATCATGTTGGCACTACATACTGCACCCAAAATATGAGACAAAGACGGGGAGAGTCACTTATGTGTTACGACAATTGTTTTTGGTATTAAGGTTGAAATTAATGCATACCGAATACTTGTCATATTTATGTTAACCCACCTAGGAAACGCATATGGCGTGAAGTAATAGCAAGTAAATTTTGTGGCTCATATGCAAATCCAGCAGGTTTAATAATGATATCAATATGAAATCTACCTAGAGGTAAAAGCATGAATTGACTGAATGTTCAATATTTCCTTTAGAGCTCATTATGTGTTTATTTTTGCCAGTATTGGAGAAATGTTAACTCTCTTGTGCTATATTTGTGTTGCTTTATGTTGAACGTTGATGTGTCGTGATTTTATGTTTTTTGGTGAAGTGATAATTCCACTCATTGAATCATTAGACTTCCAGAATTTACTCAGTTTAGAACAAAATAACGGCTTATCTATTGTAAAGTTCATTGGATAACAAGCCAACATTTTTACAAAAGGGATTGTTATTTTGTTGCAAAGCAATTACGTGTTCATTTTCTAAATATTTCACAACTATTCAAAGCATTCATGTTGAAATAATGATAACCATTATTGAAATAATTGATTGGTAATTATTTTTATCAGTTACTTTAAACCAATTAGATGCATTCAAAGAATCAGTTGCAGTGGATAGTTGTTTTCCAGCATGCAGATCACTTGTATGAAGAAATGCTTACCGAGCTCGATAGCTGCAGTCGCTTAAGTGCGGCCAGTATCCAGTATTCGGGAGATAGTGGGTTCGAACCCCACTGTCGGCAGCCCTGAAAATGGTTTTATGTGGTTTCCCACTTTCACACCAGGCAAATGCTGGGGCTGTACCTTAATTAAGGCCACGGCCGCTTCCTTCCCACTCCTAGCCCTCTCCTTTCTCATCGTCGCCATAAGACGTAACTGTGTCGTTGCGACGTAAAGCAACTAGCAAAAAAAAAAAAAAAAAAAAAGAAATGCTTCCCATAAAAAAATAGAATATTATCACGGGAGGAATACCTCCTCTTGTAATGTATTAGCGACTTTATAATTAGCTACCCATTGCGTAGGTATTTTACTTGTATGTACAGTATTTGTTATGTTAATGAATATCATTATAACGTTTCCTGTTGATGGAACGTCCAACTTTATAGGAAAGTTATGAGCTGAATACTAAATTCCAAAGTATCAAATGATGGAAGCAAGAAATATAAATTATAAACACGTTTTGAAATAAAGAGTGTAGGATGAGGCTTCGTGTGGAAACAAAGTAATCAGTTTCCAAACATGTGCGTTCCAAATAGAGTATTATATTAAACTATATAAAATTAATTTCTGCTTCAGTACATTTATTTAATTATCAATCATCATCTTCTTTTCATGTATTTTATTTACATTCAATAAATTTTATTCTGTTAGGCACTATGGCAGTGATTTACTGTAGAGTAGTAAATCTTCAGTCCCTCTTACACCCTATCATGGTGTGAGGAAGAATCGATGGTGACCATGAAGTGAAGAGAGAGAGAACAGGTGAGTACTTTCACATCGAACCTACTCATTGAGGGTACAATACGGAGCCTATCAATGTATAAAACGCCTTCCAAGAAAAAAAAATATCATCTTCATAGGGAAACGGCAAGTATCGAGCTCAACTCAGTGTGCAGTTGAAAAAGAAGGGTCACATTAATTTATTACAGAGAATTTCAAACTTAATTTTGAGTGACCATCTCCCCATGTGCACATTTACCCACGAGGATTCTTCAATGTCCTGTATTGCATATCGTATCGATTCGCTATTCTTACGTCGTTAAATGTGGCTTCACCGCTGAAATAATATCAAGGACAGAAGTCCGTCCATGACAGTACCTTCAACCTATTGACAAGAGCTACACAGTGTTGAAACTTGGCTTCATTTGGCTCCTGTGCTTATTTATTTATTTATTTATTTATTTATTTATTTATTTATTTATTTATTTATTTTGGAAACCAAAAGAGTGAGATGCCAAATTAGAGAGTTCCGCCGTGAAAAATAGCTATATTTACAATAGAGCAGCACAATGTCAACTTTAAAAAGTAAATGAAAGAGCAACGAAGAATAATCAAGTAATGAAAAAAGTAGTGGAATGATATTAAAAACTAACAAGATAACTGTAGGAAAACAACAGTTAGCAATAAAAATAATGGCAAATTTAAAGAACGAGAAAAGTTATTGAAATTACAACGAAGAGAAAAATTTATAGCTACGTATGGTAGGATAAATACAGATATGATACATACGTAATGGTATATTACATTATGTACAAGGGGGGTAGCAGCCTTTCGATAGTTGCAAGGGCGGCAGTCTAGATGATTGACTGATACGGCCTTGTAATAATACTCAACATGGCTTAGCTGTGTTGATACTGCTACACGGCTGAAAGCAACGGGAAACTACAGCCGTACTAACTCCCGAGGACATGCAGCTCTCTCTGTATGAATGATGTACTGATGATGGCTTCCTCCCGGGTAAAATATTCCGGAGGTAAACTAGTCCCCCATTCGGATTTCCGGGTGGGGACTACACGAGAGGGGGCGATCATCAGGAAGATGGATACTGACATTCTGCGAGTCGGAGCGTGGAATGTTAGAAGTTTGAATCGTTGTGGTAGGTTAGAGAACCTGAAAAGGGAGATGGATAGGCTAAAGTTAGATGTAGTTGGTATAAGTGAAGTACGTTGGCAGGAAGAACAAGATTTTAGGACAGGCGACTACCGAATTATCAACACAAAATCAAACAGGGGAAATGCAGGAGTTGGTTTAATAATGAATAAGAAAATAGGGCAGCGGGTAAGCTACTACGACCAGCATAGTGAAAGAATAATTGTCGTCAAGATAGACACCAAACCAATGCCCACCACAATAGTGCAGGTCTATATGCCTACTAGTTCAGCGGATGATGAAGAAATCAAAAGAATATATGAGGAGATAGAAGATTTAATACAATATGTAAAAGGTGACGAGAATCTAATTGTGATGGGAGACTGGAATGCAGTGGTAGGCCAAGGAAGAGAAGGTAATACAGTAGGAGAATTTGGATTGGGACAAAGGAACGAAGGAGGAAGTCAGCTGGTTGAATTCTGCACTGATCATAATTTAGTCCTTGTCAATACTTGGTTCAAACACCACAAACGACGGCTGTATACATGGACGAGACCTGGAGACACCGGAAGGTATCAAATAGACTTCATTATGATTAGGCAGAGATTCAGAAACCAGGTGTTGGATTGCAAAACTTTCCCAGGAGCAGACGTGGACTCTGACCACAACTTGTTGGTCATGAAATGCCATCCGAAGTTGAAGAAATTGAAGAAAGGAAAGAATGCAAAAAGATGGGATCTAGACAAGTTGAAAGAAAAGAGTGTGAGGGATTGTTTCAAGGAACATGTTGCACAAGGACTAAATGAAAAGGCTGAAGGAAACAGTATAGAGGAAGAGTGGAGAGTCTTGAAAAATGAAGTCAGTAGGGCTGCTGAAGAAATGTTAGGAAGGAAGAAAAGATCAACTAAGAATCAGCGGATAACTCAGGAGATACTAGACCTGATTGATGAACGACGAAACTACAAGAATGCTAGAAATGAACAGGGCAGAAAAGAATACAGGCGATTAAAGAATCAAGTGGATAGAAAGTGCAAGGTAGCTAAGGAAGAATGGCTGAAGGAGAAGTACAAGGATGTCGAAGGCTGTATGGTCCTGGGTAAGGTAGATGCTGCATACAGGAAAATCAGGGAAACCTTTGGAGATAGGAAATCTAGGTGTATGAATATTAAGAGCTCAGATGGAAAGCCACTTCTAGGGAAAGAAGACAAAGCAGAAAGATGGCAGGAGCATATCCAACAGTTGTATCAAGGTAAAGATTTAAATAATTTGGTTCTGGAACATGAAGAGGCTGTTGATGCTGATGAAATGGGAGACCCAATTTTGAGGTCAGAGTTTGACAGAGCTGTGAGTGACCTCAATAGGAACTAGGCACCTGGAATTGATGACATTCCCTCTGAATTACTGACTGCCTTAGGAGAAACCAGCATGGCAAGGTTATTTCATTTAGTGTGCAAGATGTATGAGACAGGAGAAGTCCCATCCGATTTTCGGAAGAATGTTGTTATACCTATTCCCAAGAAAGCCGGTGCTGACAGGTGTGAAAACTACCGCACCATTAGGTTAGTATCTCATGCCTGCAAAATTTTAACACGTATTATTTACAGAAGAATAGAAAAAAAGTAGAAGCTGAGTTGGGAGAAGATCAATTTGTCTTCAGAAGAAATGTAGGCACACGTGAAGCAATACTGACTTTACGTCTGACCTTAGAGGATCGAATCAAGAAGGACAAGCCCACGTACATGGCTTTCGTAGATCTAGAAAAGGCATTCGATAATGTTGATTGGACCAAGCTATTTATGATTCTGAAGATGATAGGGATCAGATAACGAGAACGAAGAATTATCTACAATCTGTATAAAAATCAGTCTGCAGTGATAAGAATTGAGGGCTTTGAAAAAGAAGCAGCAATCCAGAAAGGAGTGAGGCAAGGCTGCAGTTTGTCCCCTCTCCTTTTCAATGTTTACATAGAACAGGCAGTAAAGGAAATCAAAGAGAAATTTGGAAATGGAATCTCAGTCCAAGGAGAGGAAATCAAAACCTTTAGATTTGTCGATGATATTGATATTTTATCTGAGACTGCAGAAGATTTCGAGAAGTTGCTGAATGGTATGGATGAAGTCTTGGGTAAGGAGTACAAGATGAAAATAAATAAGTCAAAAACAAAATTAATGGAGTGCAGTCGAACGAAGGCAGGTGATGTAAGAAATATTAGATTAGGAAATGAAGTCTTAAAGGAAGTAGATGAATATTGTTACTTGGGTAGTAAAATAACTAACGATGGCAGAAGTAAGGAGGACATAAAATGCAGACTAGCACAAGCAAGGAAGAGCTTTCTTAAGAAAAGAAATTTGCTCACTTCAAACATTGATATCGGAATTAGAAAGATGTTTTTGAAGACTTTCGTGTGGAGCGTGGCATTGTATGGAAGTGAAACATGGACGATAACTAGCTCAGAAAGAATGAGAATAGAAGCTTTTGAAATGTGGTGTTACAGAAGAATGCTGAAGGTGAGATGGATAGATCGAATCACGAATGATGAGATACTGAATCGAATTGGTGAGAGGAGATCGATTTGGCTAAATTTGACGAAAAGAAGAGATAGAATGATAGGACACATCTTAAGACACCCAGGACTTGTTCAGTTGGTTTTTGAAGGAAGTTTAGGTGTTAAGAACTGTAGGGGTAGACCAAGGTATGAATATGACAAGCAGATTAGCGCAGATGTAGGATGCAATAGTTACGTAGAAATGAAAAGTTTAGCGCAGGATAGAGTGGCATGGAGAGCTGCATCAAACCAGTCTATGGACTGATGACTCAAACAACAACACAATACAGGGGAGAGCAATGAGAAGATAAACAAGGAATATGAAGGAAAGGAGCTAGGTTAAGTTAAGTAAGATTCCATTAAAGGAGACATACAAAGAAGAAACGTCCAAGTTCCTGTCAGAAGGTAAAGAGTTAAGGAGGGTTGGAATGCGGATAAATGAAGTTCTTTGAACAAGAGAGAGGTGGGAATACCGAATATGAAGGGGTTGATTTATCCCGGTTTTTCGAGTTGGGACATGTAGGGAAAAAGTGATAGAGAAAAAGGAGAACGACGTTAACAACCTTATATAGGTAATTAAGGTCAGCTACTTTCCTGGGGGAAGATAACCGGCAAAGTTTTAACTTATTTCATGTGACAATGACGAAGGCGATGTCCTCGGAGAATGCGTCAAACGAATGTGAAATAACACTTGCAGTAGTAGAATCAGACGTAATATTCGGACAAGACGAGGGTTGATTTGAAATGCATTTTGCACAAATATGTCAGTTTCTTCATTTCGAGCAGGTCTCCGTTTGGTGTTCGGGCGTTCATTTAAAAGTGCTGTTTCTAGCTGTCGCCGTCTCGTGTGTTGAAGTACGACTGGTACCTTCTGAATCAATCCCCAAATATTGACATTTCCACTTAAACTTAAGCTGAGTAAGTCTACTCTTGTAACTACAGTACTGTAATAATAATAATGTTATTTGTTTTACGTCCCACTAACTACTTTTTAAGGTCTTCGGAGACGCCGAGGTGCCGGAATTTAGTCCCGAAGGAGTTCTTTAACGTGCCAGTAAATCGACCGACACGGGGCTGTCGTATTTGAGCACCTTCAAATACCACCGGACTGAGCCAGGATCGAACCTGCCAAGTTGGGGTTAGAAGGCCAGCGCCTTAACCGTCTGAGCCTCTGTAACTATTGTAACGGTATGTATTCAGGTCAGAATGATCAATATGACTTATCACACAACCCACACGCTTGTTTCTGTTTCGATGTTCATTTAAACATGACGTTTACTTTACCCTGTTTACCTAGCTGGTTGATTTTCTCTGGATTGGTATCATGAAGGTTATTCACATGTCATTATCCGCATTCAGAAATATTCAACAGTACTATCGAAACACAAACAAGCCTCGCACAAATTCAATACAACGTGCATGTTGTATTGCATCGAGGTAACGCAGCCTCAAGGACAGAACTAACTGTACCAGAGTGCCACAGTACCCTCCCGTTACACGTATAGCAGTGCGTAGTAGGAGTAGAACCAGCAGAAGCAAATATTTACGCATGCAAATCTCGCAAGCCCTTGACGATAAGGAGCTTCTCCTAGCACAGATCTGCTCCATATCATACGCAGTAACAGTCAGAATACGAAACATGTGCATATTTCATTTAAGATAACAAAGTGATAAATCGCAACTCTTCTCTATTAAGTACAAAATATCGATTCTACATCTCCGCAAGGATATAATTCCTTATACTATAAATTAGGAAGAGATTCGCTAACTTTGATATTTCACTTTCAGTTCGCAGATACAGATTATCTGAAATATCCTGAATTCAATAGTCTGTCGTTTTATTTCCAATTATAGTCGAAAAATAAAATAAAATAGGCCTATATACAGCAGTAGAGGGATCTCAACTGTCCATTGGTCAAACATAAGTACTACTAATTACATGTGTCCGTTGATTACCACGATGCCCCAATGCCTTTAACTGAACCACAACAAAAAATTAACACTACAGATTGGGTGTTTCAAAAATAGTGAGCATTTTCAGGGATAAAATCCCCGTATACAGACAATAATGACAGTCCATTACCATACGGGTCATGAAATGCTTGATTTCCGGGTTATGGCCATCCATACAGTGATATTAACCTGAACGTTTCTCTTCCCGCAGGTGGTTGGCGTTACGATACACTCCGACAGTTACTTCAAAGGCGAAGGTTACATCGAGTAGGCCTACTGTGTCTCATGTTGTACTGTGTGACATGTACCCACATCAGAATCTAGAAGAAGTACAGTGTGCTAAAAGTCGGGCGGCAATGATGGGCTGGCTCGTCGTTTGTACCTGGGGAAGTACCCTGAACGAAGATGTCCAGGCCGGAAGAAGTTTAAACGTAGCCATCGTCGCCTGTGCGAGCGTGGAACGGCTCTTCTTCTTCTTCTTCTTCTTCTCTATCCGGTGACCCAGCATGGCGATACACTGGCAAGGACAGAGAACTTTTGCCTTTTCCAAACCAGAGGTTGTTCTTTGTTCTTTGTTCACTTCGCCTCGCCTTCTGGAGCTCAAGCTTTTATTATTTTTAGCAAAAGAAGTGAAACGAGGTCATTTTTTCTTCCAGGGCCGATGACCTTAGATGTTTGGCCCCTTTAAACAAGCATCATCATCATCATCATCATAATTTTTCTTCCGGAAACCAAGTTCATGCACAAAAATACATTCATTTAGAAATAATGCAGATCCTTTCCATCATTATTTTAATTTTCCTGCTCACCCTAACAAAGTGATAGTTCACTAAAAGCAAAATTTTAGTATTGTGCATAATGCATGTGAATCGGGATCGGATATCTAAGTTCACACACCGAGTGAGTGGTGAGTTTTGGGTCACGTAGCTGTCAGCTTGCATTCGTGAGATCGTAGATTCGAACTCAACCGTCGGCAGACCTGAACATGGTTTCCCATTTCCACACCATGCAAGTGCTAGGGGTAACACCGAACTGTCGTCGCTATAAAACGTATCTTTCTCGGAGCGACGCAAAGCAAATAGTAAAAAAAAGAGGAAAATTTAAATATTAGATTTACTATAGCCGAATTTTCATTATAACTGAGTGTACTATAACCAGAGTTTACTGTGCTATTATCGTCCAAGATCACTTTAGGAAAACAAAAGCGTGACGTATGGTAAATGCAATGTCAAAAACCATTCACAAGCAATTTTATAGTTTTGCCTAACAGTTGACATTATAGACACAGCCACAAGACTTCAATTTTTACGTAGAATACTATACGTACCACTAGGAGGTAACTTCTTCATTTAAGAATCCAAACGACTGAGAATCAAACCCGGGACACTACGAACTGAACGTTACTACGCTGACCATTGAGAGAAGGAGGCGTACTTCCTAATTTGTAGGTTTACGGTACATACCAGCATGCCTATGAAGATAGTTGTTTCCCATAATTCGTGGAATATAAGATGGTTATCTGTAATATTTTGAACCTGCCCAGTTATTTCTTCACTCGAATAATTCGTAGGCAGAGTGATCACCTGACGGAAGAAGCAGAGTTATCTTCTGATGGCCGCCTTCATGGAACGTTTGTTCAGGTAAGTAGCGATTCGATCATTTTCCGGCAGGGAGTCATGTTCATTCCCTCATAATCACTCTTTCAACAGTACTCGCTAAAACTTTCTTAATTATTAAATGACATAACTTTAGTAACAAAGTGTGGAGATTGCCCTTCTTGTGCACGTTCTGATATATTGGTTGCTTCTAAGTTAACCAGTTTCTGACGTACTGACGAAACTCAGACCATTTGTTTCAGTGAAACTTTTGTAAGATCCTCTCCTTTTCTAGCAATCGATATCAGACAATGTCTTGTCAAGAACACGGAGCTTGGTTTTTATTCCGCATCTTTGTGAGATAGTCCGATGAGAGTGGGCCCTTTCAGTCCAGTCTTCGGAGGCATAGCATCGAGGTAGAGTTAAGACTCTATCAATGTACACCACAGATAATGAAATTACGTGATGTTATTACAAGTTTTTTGTGGTTTGAACACCAGCAATTAATTACAAATCTGTTTACCTGCAGTAATTAACTTACAATAGCAAGAGGCAACGTACCTTGACGGGAACATAGTAGCTTTCAAGGAACTGATGTAAAATTACCTGCCTACGTGCGACAATTAAAAAGACATAATTAAATAGCTTTGAATGGATGTTAAAATTTTTTTATTAAGAAAATTCTACACTGCATACCTGCATATTTTTATGTACCTACCTACGCCTTATTATTTCATATATGGATTTTGTAACATCTACGGTTACCAACTATGCGTGTTTGCAAATGCTGAGCTGTCTGATAACTTGTCTCGTTCTGGAGTTTGTAATTATATCTTTACTTGCAATAATAGGGACCTAGGATAAGGAGTAGTATTCCAAGAAAATACACTCTCCAGATAGTGACAGATTTGGCCGATATACGAACCTCGGTGTAGCTTCTCAGTCATATTTTAGTAAACTCAACTGCTGTACTATGAGCGGATAGCTACTCATATATCTATTAACGTGAAGAGATTTCATACATACAAACATACACTACTTCAGGACTGACAAGTGACAGGTTTGGTGACAAGGGACTTAGCATCGGCAGTCTAGATAAGTACGTAAGTTTTCCATTATATTAATACTTGTATATTTATTTATTTTTGTCATTACTGGTTCATGTTATCACTATATTCTCTATCACTGACAAGTTTACACAACGTAAACAATACTGTACATATATGAGCATATTTTAAGTGATTTGATAGAATCTGAGGATGTTCTTGTAGAACGAAACATGTCATTCTTTGTATATTAGTGTATATTTTACAGGTATATTGTACCTGTTCAAATGCTATTTTATTGGATTTAGAGAAGTTGGTTCAATTGTCGTAATGTAACACGGGTCTATGCGTGTTCGAGCACCAGCTGAATACCGTGCCGTTCCGCTGCGGACGAGAGGGAACTGTGTCAGGCGGTGAAGGTCACCGTACGTCACAAGGTTTACGTCACATAGTGAGCCGGAGGGAAAGGGGAGTGAGATTCCAGAAAGATCTGCTCCAAATTTGGAATAACGAATCTCATCGCAGAATAACTGACGACCAATGAGAATTAGTGAAGCTGTTCTATAGTCAGAGAATCATTCTGGAAAGACGACGAACAGTGTTGTTTTAGTAAGGTTAAGAGACAGATAGAGTACGATGGTCACTGCTGACGCCGTTGAAGGGACTAGTTGACTACGAGATAGTACTGCACGACGATTATGGTATTCCAGTGTGCTAATTTACTTTTCTGTTTAGATGGATCAGCCTAGTGCGATGTATTATTGCCGCACATTTTCCTGGGTGGAAGTTTCCAAACCACGGACAGTCAATACACGACGTTACGTCAAGTGTTGCCGCAGACATTTATGGAATGTTCTAGTAAGAGTTATGAGGGAGGATTGTCATTGAAATGGAATCTTCGAGAACAAACCTGGCCGAGGAACATCGTTTCAACAGTAATATAGTAGACTATTCGAGATTCTGACAACTCAACGAAGTGCTGTAAACTGATAAATGGGGTCAAGATTTGAAGCTTTCTGTAGGGTTGAACCACAGTGTACATCATTGCACGAGTTAAGTACTGTCAGGCAAACTGTTAGTCTACAACGAGTGTGGATCAAATTTTAATAATAAATTTTTAGTTTCAGCAACATCAACGAAGGCGAGTCGTCATCATGGACCGACCAAGTAGGAAATCCTGGGGAACTCTAAAACACCGCTGGAGTGATTCTACGCTATTTGACTGCACAGGAATCCTGATGTATTAAGCCGACGTGTGTGAGCCAGCACGATGATTTTTTTCATCTACAACCCGCCATAATCCGGAGGAGGAACTGACATCTACACCTATATTCAAGACGCCGGAGATTTACATCGGAATAATAAGTACGCTTGTCACATTTTCTTCTCTTTCAGTAGATTGCTAGTTGGATTGTATTCCTATATAATTGAAACGTAGATTAGTTAGAGATGTAGTATTTAAGTCGTGGTGATGGTAGAGTAGTCACTGATTCATTGATTTATTGGTTTCATTTTGTACATTTCTTGGAATATTGTTGTGTTGATCCAGTGATTGATAACCCCAGTTGTTAGTGAATTTCGCAATGTTACATGTAATTAAGCTCTTCGAAATGAATTACGGGGGAATAAAGGCTAATAATAATAACAACAATAATAATAATAATAATAATAATAATAATAATAATAACAATAATAATAATAATAATAATAATAATGATGTGTAATTTCATCAAAAATCATGATATGGGATTATGTTAAAGCAAAAATTAAATCGAAGTTTGATAAAGAAATGATTTGTGAAGTAAGTCTGATCTTAGAAGGGAAGGTGATAGCTGTGGACAGTAGGCAGCTCATCGAGATGATGCGTTTAGGAGTAATAATGAGGGATATAATAATGAGTGGGAACAATTTAAACATGTTGTTGAGAGTTAAATGTGAGCGACGATTGCGATGATAAAATTTTTTGATGATACTAGACAACATGATGACCGCTAGGATACATGTTGGTCATAAGGACATTGTGATTTATGGTGATATGGTTAATTATTCCGGGAATAACAATAAACTTTCGCTCAACAACTTATATTGTGTAAAATAATGACTCAATAATTTGTTTTTCCCTTTCCCTGAGGTTATGAGTGCATTCTTCGATGTCTCCCTAACTAATGGTGGTGATGATTGCCTCTTCTATTTTTTTTATTCATACTATTTTGGTCATTCATCACAGGTCATGGTGATTCATTGCTATTATCTGCAAATAATGCGAGGGTCTTCTACCTAATTCTGAAGGGAGATATAATAATAATAATATAATAATAATAATAATAATAATAATGATAACCTTCATACTATGATATCATCTGCTGATAAATAATTGGGGGAGATTGTGTAATTGTGTGACAGCTTATCCATGTGTTTCAACAAGTGTTAATTCTTTTAGTGATTTTTTCATGTGGTTTATTGTCAAATCGAGTTTTAGTTTACGTTGGTTGCGCGTTTCGCTACGTGATACTCTGCTATCTATCCACAGTGTATTAGTAAGTTAATACTCGTTTAAAATTGTCAATAAAAGAATACAGTCGAACGTAATCTGTGAAGGAGGGGAAACTTGCCAAAGAATTTCCAAATCAAATGTTAATAAATTTCCAAATTAAATGTTAAAATGAATTTTCCAAGGAATTTGTAAAGAATTTTCCATGTAATGTTGAAAGGATTTTATTACGATAATGTTCAGAGATTTTCCAAGTACACTGACTGACAGAGCAAATGCAACACCAAGAAGGAGTGGTCAGAACTTTATGCCAATTTTAGGGTAGACTGACGTCACTGAGGTATGCTCATGATGTGAAATGCGCCGCTGTGCTGCGCACGTAGCGAAAGATAAATGGGACACGGCGTTGGCGAATGGCCCACTTCGTACCGTGATTTCTCAGCCGACAGTCATTGTAGAACGTGTTGTCGTGTGCCACAGGACACGTGTATAGCTAAGAATGCCAGGCCGCCGTCAACGGAGGCATTTCCAGCAGACAGACGACTTTACGAGGGGTATGGTGATCGGGCTGAGAAGGGCAGGTTGGTCGCTTCGTCAAATCGCAGCCGATACCCATAGGGATGTGTCCACGGTGCAGCGCCTGTGGCGAAGATGGTTGGCGCAGGGACATGTGGCACGTGCGAGGGGTCCAGGCGCAGCCCGAGTGACGTCAGCACGCGAGGATCGGCGCATCCGCCGCCAAGCGGTGGCAGCCCCGCACGCCACGTCAACCGCCATTCTTCAGTATGTGCAAGACACCCTGGCTGTTCCAATATCGACCAGAACATTTTCCCGTCGATTGGTTGAAGGAGGCCTGCACTCCCGGCGTCCGCTCAGAAGACTACCATTGACTCCACAGCATAGACGTGCACGCCTGGCATGGTGTCGGGCTAGAGCGACTTGGATGAGGGAATGGCGGAATGTCGTGTTCTCCGATGAGTCACGCTTCTGTTCTGTCAGTGATAGTCACCGCAGACGAGTGTGGCGTCGGCGTGGAGAAAGGTCAAATCCGGCAGTAACTGTGGAGCGCCCTACCGCTAGACAACGCGGCATCATGGTTTGGGGCGCTATTGCGTATGATTCCACGTCACCTCTAGTGCGTATTCAAGGCACGTTAAATGCCCACCGCTACGTGCAGCATGTGCTGCGGCCGGTGGCACTCCCGTACCTTCAGGGGCTGCCCCATGCTCTGTTTCAGCAGGATAATGCCCGCCCACACACTGCCCGCATCTCCCAACAGGCTCTACGAGGTGTACAGATGCTTCCGTAGCCAGCGTACTCTCCGGATCTCTCACCAATCGAACAAGTGTGGGATCTCATTGGACGCCGTTTGCAAACTCTGCCCCAGCCTCGTACGGACGACCAACTGTGGCAAATGGTTGACAGAGAATGGAGAACCATCCCTCAGGACACCATCCGCACTCTTATTGACTCTGTACCTCGACGTGTTTCTGCGTGCATCGCCGCTCGCGGTGGTCCCACATCCTACTGAGTCGATGCCGTGCGCATTGTGTAACCTGCATATCGGTTTGAAATAAACATCAATTATTCGTCCGTGCCGTCTCTGGTTTTTCCCCAACTTTCATCCCTTTCGAACCACTCCTTCTTGGTGTTGCATTTGCTCTGTCAGTCAGTGTATTTTGTAAGCGGATTTCCTGAGTATTGTGAAAAAATTTTAGAAATAAAAATATTGCTGAATTCTCCAAAACGAGATAAAGGAAATTTCTAGAAATTAAAAAAATGATTTTCAAAAAAAGACGTGGTAATTTAGTGAGAAGTAATTGATGTGGATTTGCCCAGAACTTACATGAAGGGGTAGAAATATTGGTAAAAATTTATCCCACAAGGGAATATTCTATAATTTAATGATCTAATGTAGCACTATTGGTCATAATGACATTGTCGCTAACATTATGATTGGTCCAATGTTACAGTTCCGTAAATCGAGGATTTGACCTGAAGCATGATTTCGGATGGTGTTTAAATGAAGACAGGTTGAATCAAATGGAACCCATAAGCATGCTGTGTACATATATTCATGTTACAGATCGGAAGCAGTCAATTTGAGTTGTATTTGTGTAAATAGTTTTCTTTCCTTTTCTCATCTGCATTGTCCAGACTGTTGTTTATTTAATAAATGTTATTGTTAGTTTGTTCCGATTTTTGTAATGCTGTGTCACCTATCCAGTCACCTATAGCCCTGCAAATAAAAATAGTTCAGAAGTTCTGTCCCGAAAGAGTAAGGTTGGCCCTGCGAACGTTCCACCCTTTGGGACTCTCGCTCCGCCGACTGAGCGACCCCGGAAAAGGGGAAAATATTTATAGTGTTATAATTTATATTGTAATTGCTGTGTGTTTGACAGACTGGAAAGTTCTTATTGCATTTAACCAAGTCAACACTGGAAAATATAGCTTCATACTTAACAAATTAATAAGATAATTCTGGGTGAAGTTTGCATTCAATTTTGAACGTTTTGTCTCAGTTCTCTATCCTTGTTGCATTTGCATGATTTTGAGTATATAAGTGACTTAACTGTCTAAATAAGATTGATATTTTTAGGGTTATATTTTATAGGAGTGCGAAATCCTATGACAAGAGCCACAGATATGGCAAGTGTTGACTTATCATTACGGCCCGTATTCGTATATAATTACATATTCCATTCGTTTACATTCACACAGTTGGAAATGAAAAATGCCGGAGAATTATGGTTCTTTAATGGTTATACGTGTGTTTCATTTTTACATATTTTTACACATTCTGAGCAATATTACATACTTTTACATATATATTTATTGAACGAATCAACGACTTCCTGCAATGATGAGTTGCCACAATGGACCAATTAAAGCGTATCAGGATACAGAATGTTTTATCATATAGACATATTGCGGTAATATGGATATTTTTAAATTATGGAGGTCCGAAAAAATGAGATCTCAGAATGTGTCCTGATCCACGTACGGTATTGCAGTTCATAGGCAGGTCGATCTTCGGCCTGTAATCTCTACTTCATTCATCTGGTACTTACTTTTTTCGAACGGTATTGTTGGCGCGTAGGTTATTTTACAAAGAAAATTATGTCAGCTCGTTTAATTTTCAGACTATAATAAAATAATTGGCGAATTTCATCCCATATGTATATTTCAATTGCTAAAGTTGGTTTTAAAATGTCTTTGAAATTAGGAATTCTAACCCTTTGTCTGAGAAATAAAGTAGGTCCAAGTGTCTCAACTACATACAACAGCACTAATATTTCACGGAATCGGGGATGGCTAGATGCCTCTCATTGGTCGAGTTCTCAACAAACTCCATGCAGTCTTGAAACTAAATCTAGGTTGTCCAAGCTCTCTATTTGTTTGCAATATCATTAGAGGCGAACAAGAAGAGACCGCGGAAGATATATCACCCAGCTAGTTTTATCTTTGAAAATATTCACCGGTGACTTCCTGCGATGTTGAACGGTCCTTCTCAGCCTACAAGAGAATATATTTCGTATCAGTGCCAAAACATCACAATGGAAAACATGGAAAAGTACTTGGCGACACACAGTTTTCATCGCATGTTCGGAAAAGGATAAATGGCTTAGAATGATTGCGGATGAAATTGACAAAGGATCCTAAAACTAGAACGGGGAATTTAGTTCTAAATTACGTGAAAGCTAGACTAATCCCGTGAGACTGAATGTAGTTTTCAAGAAATCCCTACCCAGAGATGTTACGTAGACTAGTGAGTCAGACGAAACTGATGAAGGTATGGAAATATTTATCTTACTCCTTCACTCATTCGCTGACATTTTAGGTCATGCAAAGTGCGGTATGTAATAAACCCTGCTGATAGTAAAAAGTAATCCCTACACTGGTAGACACCTCTTAATACTAGTACTAAATATCGATGATAATAATATTCTTCCTAACGAGGAATATATCATTGAAAAATTTCTTTATTCATCACATTTCATGCAAATCTAAAAGAAAAAGTAGAATGTTGAATTCCCAGATCATGAACATTCCAAAAAAGTATATGACTTAATAAACGAAAAAGACATAAAAATCCTGGAGTCATTTGCTGACTTCACCATTGGTTTAACACTTAGCATTGGTAAGCGGCTGTTAAGTTGGATCACTCATAATTAAGATAAGGCTGCTGATACGGCATTATCTTAATTTCGTAATAGAACACAATAAAATAAAACGAGCGAGTTAGCCATGCGGTTGGGGGCGCGCAGCTGTGAGCTTGCATTCGGGAGAGAGTCGGTCCGAACCCCACTGACTGTAGCCCTGAAGATAGTTTTCCTTGGTTTCCTATTTTCACAACAGACAAATGCTGGGGCTGTACATTAGTTAAGGCTACAACCGATTCCTTCCCACTCCTAGCCTTTTCCTATCCCATCGTCGCCATTAGATCTACCTGTATCTGTGTGATGTAAATCAGATTGTAAAAATAATACGGAATATCAGATTAAACATGGCATTTTTTCCACCCATTTCAAATTCTCCGTGTACCAATTAAACAGACGTATGAACGCAAATAAGTAGATTTTCTTCAGTACTTTCTAATATATGACAATTGTTACGTGTAATTTCTTTCAAAGATTTGGTCTTCTAGAAATATGTGAAAAAGCTTATACTTAGGAAAATTGTTTAGTTAGTCTCTTAATTACATTCTTAATTACATACCACCCTTCATGATTTTGCAAGATGTACCTAACAAGAGATTTGATGGACATTACTTTATAATATATATATGAATAAACTCTAATGGAGTGTTTTTTATTTATTATTTTTTAGGTACCTAATTACTGGAGATTCCCTACAATCAATTTCGTTCAGTTACCGCATGGGGCATAGTACAGTGCCCTAGATTGTCACGGATACTTGCCAAATCCTACAATAGCGATAAGGAAATCTATTGCTAATGACTTTCATACACGTAGTAATTTTCCGAATTGTTTGGGAGCCTTGGATGGCAAGCATATTACCATCCAAGCTCCCTCAAATAGTGGATCTCTGTACTTTAACTACAAGAAGACATATTCAATTGTCTTGTTGGCACTTATTGACGCGCAGTACAATTTCATTGCTGTTGATGTCGGCGCATTTGGAAAAAAAAGTGATGGCGGAATTTTTGGAAATCTAGGCAAACACTTCAACGATGCACATAAAAGTATCTACACCATGAAATGCTGCTTTGCCAGTCACATCTATTGAGACTACGCATGTCATCGTAGATGACGAATCATTTCCTCTAAAAACGTATTTAATGCGAACATACCCGCGGCAAGACTCGAATCATTCTAAACATATATTCAATTACCGCCTATGCCGTGTCAGAAGGATTTTTGAGAATACATTAGGCCTTTTGGACCAAAACTTTAGAATTGATAACAGGCGAATCGAGTCCAAAACCAGAAAACGTAGATTACATAGTACTAACAACTAAAAATGAAAATAAAGAAGACACGAGACTTGAAAATTTGCCTATGCAGAGTGGAAATGCAACAAATGACGCCTTTCATGTACGAGAAGTGTTCTAGGATTACTTCACTTCAGAGGCTGGATCTGTTCTATGGCAAGAAGAGAGACTCAATACATGATGGAAGGTTACCTAAGACGGTGGTATAGGCCTACTGGGAACCTTACGTGTAAGAATATCGTGTGTACGCTATTTGCAAGAACGGATTGGTTGAGAAAATGCACAGAAGTGTGGGGAAACTCCAAGTAATGAATATTGATCAAATTGTATTTTGATATAGATTGTACTTTCTATACATGACCTACTCAATATATTATTTAATCCCTTCACTCAGTAGGCCTATGTCAAATTGAATATGTAAATAGCTTATGCATATAACAGTACTTAAATAGAATAGGTACATACCATCTGCGTTCATTTCCTTTCCTATTTTATTCCAAATATCATTTTTGAAACCGCTGTCCATGTATTTCGGTTGTGATATATCATAAAAAACATGATGATGGCGAACCAGTTCAATAAGTTGTTCGTCGCTCATTATATATTCACCAGCGCGTACAAAATTCACAGCAGAACACGTCCGTGAAACAGCAAAAATATCGTTGAGGTCTATACTCAGTATCACGGAACGGATAATTCACTGATACTGACGCAGAAAATACGGCACTACGCCGGACAAGTGTGGACAGGACAGTCAGATTCAAAGGAACGATATGAATCATCACTGGCACTGATGCAATTTTACGGAACTGACACGTCACGGCACTGACACGTCACGGATATGTGTGAATAGACCGTTATGTGTTTACTACCGTATGCCCCCTGAAATTAGGAAATGAAATTATCCCTTACTTATGCTCTCTGAAATTCCTTCACAGTAGGTACTGTATGATGATTTACTCCTTGACTTCATGCTGGATACTAGGGTAGGAAAGAAGGTACTATGGCCTTTGTAATCAGCATACTACAAATTTGAGGAAGTACTACTCAATTATTATCCTGAACGCTGAAACATACTGGACTGTCAAGCTGTAATACACTGACTGACAGAGCAAATGCAACACCAAGAAGGAGTGGTCAGAACTTTATGCCAATTGAAGTGTAGACTGACGTCACTGAGGTATGCTCATGATGCGAAATGCGCCGCTGTGCTGCGCACGTAGCGAACGATAAATGGGACACGGCGTTGGCGAATGGCCCAATTCGTACCGTGATTTCTCAGCCGACAGTCATTGTAGAACGTGTTGTCGTGTGCCACAGGACACGTGTATAGCTAAGAATGCCAGGCCGCCGTCAACGGAGGCATTTCCAGCAGACAGACGACTTTACGAGGGGTATGGTGATCGGGCTGAGAAGGGCAGGTTGGTCGCTTCGTCAAATCGCAGCCGATACCCATAGGGATGTGTCCACGGTGCAGCGCCTGTGGCGAAGATGGTTGGCGCAGGGACATGTGGCACGTGCGAGGGGTCCAGGCGCAGCCCGAGTGACGTCAGCACGCGAGGATCGGCGCATCCGCCGCCAAGCGGTGGCAGCCCCGCACGCCACGTCAACCGCCATTCTTCAGTATGTGCAAGACACCCTGGCTGTTCCAATATCGACCAGAACAATTTCCCGTCGATTGGTTGAAGGAGGCCTGCACTCCCGGCGTCCGCTCAGAAGACTACCATTGACTCCACAGCATAGACGTGCACGCCTGGCATGGTGCCGGGCTAGAGCGACTTGGATGAGGGAATGGCGGAACGTCGTGTTCTCCGATGAGTCACGCTTCTGTTCTGTCAGTGATAGTCACCGCAGACGAGTGTGGCGTCGGCGTGGAGAAAGGTCAAATCCGGCAGTAACTGTGGAGCGCCCTACCGCTAGACAACGCGGCATCATGGTTTGGGGCGCTATTGCGTATGATTCCACGTCACCTCTAGTGCGTATTCAAGGCACGTTAAATGCCCACCACTACGTGCAGCATGTGCTGCGGCCGGTGGCACTCCCGTACCTTCAGGGTCTGCCCAATGCTCTGTTTCAGCAGGATATTGCCCGCCCACACACTGCTCGCATCTCCCAACAGGCTCTACGAGGTGTACAGATGCTTCCGTGGCCAGCGTACTCTCCGGATCTCTCACCAATCGAACACGTGTGGGATCTCATTGGACGCCGTTTGCAAACTCTGCCTCAGCCTCCTACGGACGACCAGCTGTGGCAAATGGTTGACAGAGAATGGAGAACCATCCCTCAGGACACCATCCGCACTCTTATTGACTCTGTACCTCGACGTGTTTCTGCGTGCATCGCCGCTCGCGGTGGTCCTACATCCTACTGAGTCGATGCCGTGCGCATTGTGTAGCCTGCATATCGGTTTGAAATAAACATCAATTATTCGTCCGTGCCGTCTCTGTTTTTTCCCCAACTTTCATCCCTTTCGAACCACTCTTTCTTGGTGTTGCATTTGCTCTGTCAGTCAGTGTATTTTCAGATCGGTATATGGACTTTTACAAAGGAACGTTATATCCTGCAATGATTTCAGTATTCTGAATTATCTACATTCAGATATCTAATCATGGTGTAGGAAAATATAAACCAGCTGACCAATCTGGATATCATTTCTTTAAATACTATGAATTGAATAATCCTGGGAATACATATCATTTTAGCAGGTTATGCTCATTAGCCTCCACCAGATTTTATTGCAACTACAACCACAGGTCCAGCATACAAAACTTCCTGAGATAAAGAATTCCTGCTACCTAAACTTTTAGGAAATGTTCCTGAAAGACTTCAGTGATTCAGCCGATGAAATATGAAAACCTCCCTCCTAGAAACTACAATGCAACTGGAAATTAGTATGACATGAGTGAGAACAGGTTATTGTTCAAAGTATATCTGAAAGTTTGATAGAAAATGTCATCTGATTCTCTCAAAACAAAGAACTATTCCCCTAGTGTCTGATGAATATGGTCAATATTGCAGTGTTCTGTTAATGCATCAACCGCCGACGAGACAGAATTCCTGTGTTAATTAACAGTGGACCATGTGAGTTTAAACGGATCTTTATGAACAAATTGCACAGCTGTTGCCAGATATTAAACACCACTTTAGTAGAAATCAAACGTCCAACCTCGACATTCATTTATTGGGTATTAAGTCGAGGATATGTATTAGCGTAGTGTTGCCCTCAATGCAATATTAATAATAATGTTAATAAGTTTACGTCCTACTAACTAATTTTATGGTTTTCAGAGACACCGAAGTGCCAGAATTTTGTCCCGCAGGAGTTCTTTTACGTAACGGTAAACCTACCGACAGTAGACTGACGTATTTGAGCACCTTCAAGTACCATCAGACTGAATCAGGGTCGAACCTGCCATTTTGTGCTTAGAAGGCCAGCGCTCCATCGTCCACCTACTCAGCCCGGTCAATGAAAGCCATAAGCAGTCTCTTGACATTCATGCTGCAATTGCCGTGTTATTTATTTATTCTTCGTCAGTATGATCCTATTTCTGCACATGTGAAGTTATACCAAAGTAAATCACCCACTCTAGGACATAAACTCATCAGTCTTCTAGGAATCAGCCTAGCTGTTTTCCGGTCGATTGGGTTCAGCTCGATTCTCGGCTTGACTACAAATTAAAGACATATTTCGTGGTCTGAAATAGAGTACACTGATCCATATCAGGACAACCTAACATCAATTCCCTCACATAGGGATGTAACTACACATAAACATAAATGCAGGACCATTGGTTGCCCCCAAAATAACGCAAAAGTTACTATAGTGGAAGAGAATTTCTACGGTTCCTCCCTTCAACTGGACAAAATACATAGACTGCTCTCCTTGAATGCACTCAAATGATCACAAAAGTTTGAAATGATACCTCAACTTGCAGTTAATGCTTTATTTCGAATGAGATGGACAATGATCAATACCATATTCGGTTTTATCTTTATCTCTTTGTCTATGGAAGTATTATACAAAGTCAATTGCAGTGATTGGCATGAAGGGTGGTATTTGAGTATAAAATATACTGTGAAGGAAATCAAGAGACTAGCTAAGCAATATTCCTAAGTATAAGCTTTTTCACATATTTCTAGAAGACCAAACCTTTGAAAGAAATTACACGTAACAATTGCCATATATTAGCAAGTACTGAAAAAAATTTACTTATTTGAGTTTATACGTCTGTTTAATCGGTACACGGAGAATTTGAAAAGGGTGGAAAAATGCCATTTTAATCTGATACTCCCTATATTTTTACAATCTGCTTTACGTCACACCGATACATATAGATCTAATGGGGACGAGGGGATAGCAAAAGGCTAGGAGTGGGAAGGAATTGGCCGTAGCCTTAACTAATGTACAGCCCAAGCATTTGTCTGTTGTGAAAATAGGAAACCAAGGAAAACTATCTTCAGGACTGCAGACAGTGGGGTTCGAACCGACTATCTCCCGAATGCAAGCTCACAGCTGCGCGCCCCCAAACGCATGGCTAACTCGCTCGGTTTATTTTATTGTGTTCTATTACGAAATTAAGACAATGCCGTATCAGCTGCCTTATCATAATTATGAATGAACCAACTTAACAGCCGCTTACCAATGCTAAGTGTTAAACCAATGGTGAAGTCAGCAAATGACCACAGGATTTTCATGTCTTTTTCGTTTATTAAGTCATACAATCTTTTTTGGAATATTCATGATCTGGGAATTCAACATTCTACTTTTTCTTTTAGATTTTCATGAAATGTGATGAATAAAGCAATTTTTCAGTTATATATTCCTCGTTAGGAAGAAGATTATTATCGATATTTAGTACTAGTATTAAGAGGTGTCTACCAGTGTAGGGAATTACTTTTTACTATCAGCAGGGTTTATTGCATACTGCACTTTGCATGACCTAAAACGTCAGCGAATGAGTGAAGGAGTAAGATAAATATTCCCATACCTTCTTCAGTTTCGTCTGACTCACTAGTCTACGTAACCTCTCTGGGTAGGGATTTCTTGAAAAATACATTCAGTCTCACGGGATTAGTCTAGCTTTCACGTAATTTAGAACTAAATTCCCCATTCGAGTTTTAGGATCATTTGTCAATTTCATCCGCAATCATTCTAAGCCATTGATCCTTTTCCAAACATGCGATGAAAACAGTGTGTCGCCAAGTACTTCTCCATGTTTTCCATTGTGATGTTTTGGCACTGATACGAAATATATTTTCTTGTAGGCTGAGAAGGACCGTTCAGCATCGCAGGAAGTCACCGGTGCATATTTTCAAAGATAAAACTAGCTGGGTGATATATCTTCCGCGGTCTCTTCTTGTTCGCCTCTAATGATATTGCAAACAAATAGAGAGCTTGGACAACCTAGATTTAGTTTCAAGACTGCATGGAGTTTGTTAAGAACTCGACCAATGAAAGGTATCTAGCCAACCCCGATTCCGTGAAATATTAGTGCTGTTTGCTTGCTGGCGGAGTCTGGGAGTACTTTTCAGTAAAGATAAATGAAGGAAAGATATCAACCCAGTTCCCTTGTTTTAGTATGTAGTACCGGGCGAGTTGGCCGTGCGGTTAGGAGTGTGCAGCTGTGAGCTAGCATCCGGGAGATAGTGGGTTCGAACCCCACTGTCTGCAGCCCTGAAGATGGTTTTCCGTGGTTTCCCATTTTCACACCAGGCAAATTCTTGGCTGTACCCTAATTAAAGTCACGGCCACTTCCTTCCCATTATTATCCCTTGGAAATAAATAGTAGGTAGTGGGTAGTTAACAATGGTTTGCAGTCGCTTTGGTAGCGGTTTGATGCCTTCTTTAGATATCATATATCTCATAAATGGTAGCTCTGTGGAACCGAAAATGCATTTGTTCGAGCTTCTTCTGAGTTTGACCACACTGAAATCTGAATAAGCAAATGAAGGCAGGTACTTCTTGTGCTCTTCATCATTTTTGATGCCACCAAAATGTCGTCATTGTAACAGCACATAATTTCTAGTTCTCTCAGTAGTGTCAATGCATCTTTGAAGTTCCGAAGTCTGAGCGGAAGTCAAAGAAATTAGAGTAATCCAAGTGGAGTTAACGTTGCTTTCTTGGGTACATCATCTGAATGTCCTGGAATGCGATGATCTTTGAAAATATGCATTTACTCTCCTAGTTAACATCCTGAGGTTAGGAACAGGTTAACTGTCTGACATGGTGATGTTGGTGAGAGCGCGATAGTCTCCACAAGGCTTCAAGGAACCATCTTTCTTAGAAACTAAGTGGAGGGCTCTTGCCGATCGGCTAGTAGGAGATTGACGGTTTCCCATATAAATAATCTGCTGAAATTCTGGTTCAGCTGTCCAGAAGTAGTCTCTGTGCCTTTCTCATTGCCGGATATCCTTCAGTGATGATAGTACTAAAATGCAGCTGTAGTTGGGATATTAAAATTGATGTTTCCATGCAGCAAGTTGCAGCAACGTACGCATGCTCCTGATCCGGTGGCGTAGCTCGAATTGACTCTATGCCCAAAACCTGAACTGATCATTGCTGATGTTGTCAATTCCATGAGTTGCCTTTTCTTTAGGTCAAGTACAAGATTTTAATTATGTAGGAAGTCAGCGCCTATGACGGGTTACTGTACATACGCGATAAAGAAATTCCATGAAAAATCTGCCGTAAGCCTAGGTCTAGTCCTAATTGGCGCTTACCGTAAGTGTTAACGTACATGCTGCATAAACTTTTTGCTCTGTTTTCTTGCAGCGATCACTAGTCGAGGTGGGAACGTCAGCTCCTGTACCAGCTAAACACCTGCATCCACTGCTTCTGACACTAAAGAATAGGCGGCTCGAAATAGACCTGCCGCCGCTAGTTTGGAGCTTTCTAGTTTAAGTTATTACTAGATTTCTCTAGTACCCGGGAATAATGGCACAAGTCTTAAAACCTCCTTTTACAGGAAAGACAAGAAACTGTCTTAGGGAATACATGATTTACGTTTAGTACATTTTAATAGATATTTAATGATGTGTTTACAATACAAAACAAAATAAAGTAAACAAACAAAACGTGTTTTAAATGCTCAAAATAAACGACTTATGCGACTAGAAGCATTGACATCCGTCATTTGGTCCACCACAAAATTGGTGGATGAATAATATACGCATGAAACAAATGTGGTAATAGAGTCTGGAAAAATGAAATAAAATAAAAATAGATGAAAAGAAAATAAATGGAATAAGATGTTCATACATTCATAATTTTTCCTCTGTCTGTTTAGAGTGCTGCCATGACATCACCATCACTGCTATACACATCAGGATTTGTGTCTGCAACCGTGAAATTCACAGGAGGATATTTGTAAACGTGAATGGGCAATGGGATCAATTAGATGAAGAAAATTCCACACGTCGTTTTTCTTTTCCTTGCTGTTGGGGCCACGTCCATTGTAACATTTCTTTAATGTATGATTATGAAACTTTTTTCACCGTCGACGAAAGTCCATTACTTATTCACGGTTTTCTTGACAAATATTTGCCCAGTTTCACGTTTCAAATACCTCAACCACTTCATATGAAGCCACCGAATACACTTATTATCTGTTACGTTTCTTTGAACCAATGGCCCTTTAACAAGTCTCCAAAGTCAAATGACATTTCCTGTGACATTTGTGTGACTTGAACATTTTTCCTTCTGCTAGCATCCCTCACTAGCTGATACCAGTCTCTGGGATGAGCAATAGCCACATTGCTTTTCTTCTCAACCAGAGAGTGATTTGCATCACATTTTGGGTTTGAATGACCTGGAGTCATGGATTTATGGCCTATTGTGGTGACACTGACCGATAAACACATCAATGTCAGGAAAATGGCAGCTATAATGTTGTTCCTGTTCTGTCCTTGACACATATCCAAATACAATATAATGCGACTTACATTAGGAGGCACACCTTTAATATGTCTGAATAGACAAAAACGAGTTTCTTTCCCACCCTTACCAGAAATGGCTTCGTGCCACGCGTAGCATGAAGTAAGTTCATCTGCACAGTTGTGCACTGTCGGATTAAGGGTCCACAGTTGTCATTTTTAGAAAGCAACTTTACTGTCATGGTATGGAGTCCGCAAACACTGCTGCAAATCAAATACTACAGTAGTGTTGTAATAAAGCAATCATTCTTCGCAATATTCTTATCAACTGCTTTAGCATTGTCGTCATTTTATGCACCATCTTAATGATCTGCCTCCTTTTCCTACAGAACATTTTATTCTTCTTCACTTTTTGCCGTCTTGATTTTTAGATGAAATATATCTCATTTGTTACAGGTTTATACCTTAGGTTTTTTTAAACACACGTTCAATGTATGGAAACATTCATTTATATATTAGTTTTGATGCTGGTTTCTCGCAGGTCAACCTTTAAAATTCATACATTATTTCTAACGTGAGATGTGCTAGAACTTATTTCTTGCTTGTTCTCTTTCTTGAATAGTGTGACTCCTATGCAGGAATACTATTAATGCGTGCCTTTACTTTCTCTCTAGCCACAGTTAACCATTTCCTCTTAAGGGGATCCTTGCCTCTCATGTCACAGTCTGTCACACCACTAACAAAACTACTAACTCTTCTTCATCAAACATGTTCGATAACATGTTCAAGGTTTTTGTAAATAATTCTTTGCATACTGGCACCCTGACACCATTTGCACAAAGAAAGTGTTTACGTGTTTGGAATCTGAATTTTTTGTCCTCATCTATATCAGGTCGATGCTTCATTGTTTCTATCCCGGCAGTTTCAATAAGAGATGTTGCGTATGTTTCCGAAACCCCACACTTCTTTCAATGCAGCCTGTCCTTTTTATTGAGAAAGTCAAGCACTGAACTTCATCCTGCAGTTTTTCATCAATTTTCTAACTCTTCCAGTTCCTGGATTTGCCTAGTCTTTATATCTGTGAACGTAGTGGTTGATAATGGTGGTGTTAAAAGGTCTGAAATTTATTCCATGACATCCGCTTCCAGTGATGCAACAGCATCACCTAATTTCGTGGTCTCACTTTATAAAAGTTAAAGTTGTAATCTGATCTTCAAACAGAAATAAAAACATACATATATATTTTTCTTCCAAGTAGGGGGGAACTTCACTGAAACACGTGCGAGCTCGGCATCATGCGTGGGTGGGGTTAGTTGCGGATTATTTTCTTCCTTTATATATCATATTTACACTGCATTACGTATGATACACCCGTTAGTTTAAAAAAAGTCAAGTCAGAGTCAACACTATGGATGTTAATTGTGAAATACATAAAATAAAGGACTGATCCTTGTACTTTTCATAAAGCATGAAATCTCTCTTTACTTGCTTTACGTGGCACCGACAGAGATAGGTCTTATGGCGACGATGGGATAGGAAATACTTAGGAACGGGAAGGAAACGCCCGTGGCCTTAATTAAGGTACAGCCCCAGAATCTTCCTGGTGTGAAAATGGAAAACCACGGAAAACCATCTTCAGGGCTGTTGACAGTGGGGTTCGAGCCCACTATTCCCCGGATGCAAGCTCACACCTGCACGGCCCTAATCCATCAGCCAACTAGCCAGGTACATGAAATCTAAAGTCCTAAAATGCGAACATAAAACATATACACACAAGCAATTAATGATCAAAATAGTTGAGTTCAAATATTACAAACAAGTTTATGTAGAGTAAAAAAAAAAGTCAATATAGTCCGCCACTGATTATTACTACATGTAGTTGTGTATAGTTTGAAAAGGAAAGGAGAGTGCTGAGAAGCAAAGGTGACAATAAACTGCCTTGTCTATCCAGAATACCTGACAGTGACAGTTTTTACGCTAAAAATGTGCGATTTCACAGTCAACACATTAATCCACTAAAGACTCATTAAAAAGCCATATTTTCTGTTTTTATTAATACATCAGCACATATTGCATTTCCGTTGAATTGCTTTTCATACATCAGTACATAATTCCACGTTGTGAAGATAGATGGTATGGACGAGAATCGGATTACTCTACAATAATTTGGACGCGTAGCAGATCTTCATGCGACTGTAAGATAAATTTATATTTAGCTTTAGTGACTGGCAGTGCTGTTTTAAATGTACATTGTTTTTTAATTGCGGTACGTTATTAATGAGTTGTCATAAGGATGACGGCACCCATAACAAAGGCGAATCACAGCTGTTTGGTAGATAATGCGACAGGAGCGGACTTCGTTAGACTGCTAGAAGATAAATTAGAAACGCTGGATACCACATTATTAGTCAATGAACAAATGAATAAATGAATCATTTTTATTGAAGATATATTGGGCAGTGCGCCCAGCTCCCTGGATGAATAGTCAGAGCAGCGGCCTCGGTCCAAAGGGTCCTGGGTTTGATATCCGGTTAGGCCGGGGTTTTTAGCGACACATGGTTAAATCCTGTGGCTCGGGGACTTCAGAGCCTCTTTTTATACAACTCACTCTTCCAATCACCAGGAAGTTAGTACATCCCTCCACATGGCGTCAGCGTTAGCAAGGACATCTCGCCTTAAAACTCGGTCAACTTTACATCTACTCTCTACTATAGTTGGGAAAGGCCAGCAAGAGGACGACTCTGAGTAGCACGTGTACTTCTTCGCAAATTCTAAAATTTACCAGGCAAATCCTACAAAATACATGCAGAAGCACTTTGTTTCAGTTGGAACATTAACCGTTCTCTGAGAAGGATGATCCTAAATAATTTAAAAAAACAGCTCATCAAGGCCAGCGGATACTGGAGTGACACGTGGTCAACGTGTCGACATCCTCAGCCCTTTTGCTCGTATGTCATACACGAGCCTCTGCTTCCCACATAAGACAGAGCTTTAATTGATCTCACGAGTCTGAGTGAAGTGCATTCCAAACTTCAGGCCAGGATTAAAATCCCTGAACTGAGTGGAAATCTAACCTGGTACGACAAGCACGCTACCACTACACCAAGGGACTGAAACATAAACGATACAGATCATTATAATTAACCGAGTAACTTCATAAACATATAGTGAATTTAAATTGCAGCCACGATCAGCCATATGACAATGCCGAAAGCTAAATCACCTCCATGCTGGTCATGGACACCCTTGGAAGAGTGAAAGGTGAAGCAAAAGCAAAAGCATTAACATTATTGGTTTTAAGTCTCCCTAATCATTTTTACTGTTTTCAGAGACGCAAGGTGCCAGAATTTCGTCCCATAGGAGTTCATTTACGTGCCTGTAAATCTACCGACACCAGGCTGGAATATTTCGGCACCTCCAAATACAACTGGACCGAGCCAGGAGCGAACCTGCTAACTTGAGCTCAGCAGCACAACCTTCTAAACGTAAGAGCCACTCATCCCGGTGGAAGGTAAATGCTTCTACTCTACGTAACACGATGTCTGACCGTCTTTGCTCCCAGGAATGAATCTTCTACTCAGTTCTGGTGTTGGCTGAGTGGAAGGTCTCAATGCAAATTTCCAAACTTTCTGGCAAGAAATCGAACGTCTGTTCTTCCAGCTAACCGAGGAGTATCTAAAATTAGCACAATATACAGCTGAACATTCCGTCCTATTCAGTTGTACTGTATATCAGTATCTGTCAGGCACTTCAAACTGTTCCTTGTAAGTTACAATACGAGATACATTCTCAATGATATCAATAACAAATTGCCATGTCGTATCGTGGTGGCTGGTTCAGTTTGGCAAGTAGCAACATCTTTGAGTTTTTTCAAGTAGTAAAGCACCTTTTGTCTACATTATTTTACCTCCTACCCTCTCCCGCAGTTCCACACAGGTTAATGCTATTAGATAATAACAAGCTCTGAATCACGGAGGCTTGTAATATTGCTTGGCGTTTAATCTGGTCACCTAAAGTCTGGGCATCTTAAGATTTAAGTCGGATTTGAACCACAGAAACGTGATTGTTCATTTCAAAATTACAACTTATTTTAAATGGGTTACAAACGAAGGCCGTATCGGTAAGTGGTCAGAGACCATAGCTCTCGGTTACAGTTAAAGTATCAAAGTATTTCTACACTAGTACTATTGTCGTATGGCGAGAAGTCGCGGGGATGCTGGGTAAGGTGTTTAAATATTGCTGCTGCACATGCGCGTATCTCAAGTCTCAAAGCCTGACAGTAAACATTGCTCCGTCCACGATTACTTTTTCGAACTGAGGTGCTGTTGTGGAGTTTCAAAGTTGTAGTGCATTTGTGCGTTAGTTACACATTTACTGTAAGTACTATATAATGAACAGTTTAACTATGAAAATGCATCTGTTTCAGAGAGCTTGCTTAGTCTCCGCGATTAATGTTTGTAGCTTAGGGTGAAGTATCTGTTACTCCCGCCGTACCTACAAGCTGCTGCGACGTCTCGACAGATGGAGATAGTATTTACTGTGTGTTCTAGGCGAAAAGGACCACATTCGGGAAGATCACTGGAAAATCCGAGCTGGGATGTCTTCACAGCTTTACCCTACAGCGTGTCCCAAAACAAAATGTGAGGGACTTGTAAACCCATCTCCCTACAGTCTCTGTAAAACCACTTACTCCGGGTTGGAGAATATTGTGTTCGTATACTGCCCGTCATGTTTCCTTGAATGTGGACCAGTGGTGTACCTGCTTAGAACTGTTAATGACGTTCTACTGGGAATATTCATTGTACGTTCCCTTCTTGCCATTTATATGTGCAGAGATTTGTCATCAGGGTGTAAACTAAATCACAATTAATCGATGAAAAAAGGTTCTGGACCTCTGATCTTGTATCAAAGCCTGGTGTGCTCTAGCCCATCGAAATGGAAGAGTTCAGTCCCCCATAATGGATCCTGTTGCGCACAGTTTGGGTTTTTACAGTAACTCCTCTGGCATCTCAAATCTCGTGGCGCAGAGTAGTAGCGGTACATGTAGGGTGTCGATCTGCGTATAAATCGGCCTCGAGATTCTGCTCCTTTGCGTCGTCGGTCCACGCGATGTCGATCTGCTGCTGAATGGGCCTCTTGGAACACTTTCCACAACCTGGAGACAACTCTGCGATTCACATGAACAACGTTGGCTACTTAGAAACAATGTTAGGTTTCGGTCCACCCAATCAGTACACATCACATTACTATTTAATTGAAAAAAAGATTAGAAATATTAGGGACATGTTTCGTCTTTATTTGAGACTTCATCAGTCATAAAATCAAGTGGTAGATTACAAAACTCAAATCAGAAAATGAAGAAAAATGAAAAAAATGGAAGAACCCAACGTCTTTTTAAGGATTATTTGGGAAATACACAAGACATAAATATATATGCATTATATGCACAAATTGACCTTACTTCTTGCAAAAACGTTCGTCTTCAATGTTAAAAAATGAAATTAACTTGAAATAGACAAGCCTGTCATTACGTCTTGGTTTGTTCGATCCTGGCTCAGTCCCGTGGTGTTTGATAGTGCTCAAATAGGTCAGTCTCATTTCGTTATATTTAATGGCACGTAATAGAACTCCATTCCGGCAACTCGGCGTCTACGAAAACCGTCAAAAAGTAGTTAGTGGGACGTAAAATCAATAACATTAGTATTGTAGTAAAGATGATAAAGCCTAATTCCCAGATCTCCTGATCTCTTGAGGCAATGTGATACTTGGACATCAAATTTCACTCCACAGTGTGCTAAATCATGAAATTATTATGCCAAAAATGTCACTGAAGGAGTTAAACTGAAATTCACCGAGCTCGACAGCTGTAGTCGCTTAAGTGCGGCCAGTATCCAGTATTCGGGAGATAGTGAGTTAGAACCCCACTGTCGGCAGCCCTGGAGATTGTTTTCCGTGGTTTCCCATTTTCACACTGGGGCTGTACCTTAATTAACGACACGGGCGCTTCCTTCCCAGTCCTAGCCCTTTCCTGTCCCATCGTCGTCATAAGACCTATCTGTGTCGGTGCGACGTAAAACAAATAGTACAATAATAAACTGAAATTCTCAACAAATGAACATCTGATTTCCTCACATCCCATAGTACGTTTCCAGCACCTCATACGTTTACACTTCTTAATAATAATAATGGCCTGCGGTATCACGGAACTGGAGTGTGTATATAATAATGTTACAGTATTTGCTTTTCGTCCCACTAACTACTTTTTTAAAGTCTTCGGAGACGCCGAGGTGCCGGAATTTAGTCCCGCAGGAGTTCTTTTACGTGCCAGTAAATCTACCGACACGGGGCTGTCGTATTTGAGAACCTTCAAATACCACCGGACTGAGCCAGGATCGAACCTGCCAAGTTGGGGTTAGAAGGCCAGTGCCTTAACCGTCTGAGCCACTCAGCCCTATCTTAGAGATAGGATAAGAAAGGTAGGAGGGGGAGTATTCATTGTGGTGAAAGAAGCATTTGTAAGCTACGAAAAAGTTAAGGATGAAAAATATGAAATTCTGGGGGTAAGCCTCATCTCTGAAATTAATAGGCAACTTGATGTCTTTGGAGTGTACAGACCGGGAAACAGTAGCGCTGAAGCTGATTCAGAATTATTTGATAAGATAATCAGCTATGTGGGTAATGCGAACGACAGGAAGCATGAGCAACAAATGGCAAATAAGTTAATATGGGAAGGGCACCTGATTTAGAAAGTGATGGAACCAACTAGAGGGAATAATATTTTGTATGTACTGCTGATAAAACCAGATGAGCTCTATAGAGAAACCGAAGTAATAGATGGTGTTAGTGATCACGAAGCTGTTTATGTCGTAGTTAAAAATAAATGTGAAAGAAAGGAAGGTATTAAAATTAGGACTTTCAGGCAGCACCATATGGCTAATAAAACAGGCATGAGGGAGTTTTTAAAAAGTACATATGATCGCTGGAAAATGGTAAATAAAAACGAAACAGACTCTGGGATGGGTTTAAAGCAATTGTTGAGGAATTTGAAAATAGGTTTCTACCTTTAAAGGTGGTAAGGAATGGTAAAGATCCACTATATTATAACAGAGAAGTAAAGAGACTAAGAAGGAGGTGCAGGTTGGAACGAAATAGTTAGACATGGACATGGAAGTAAGGAGAAATTGAAGGAGCTTACTAGGAAATTGAATCTAGCAAAGAAGGCAGCTAAGGATAACATGATGGCAAGCATAATTGGTGGTCATACAAATTTTTTTGAAAAATGGAAGGGTATGTATAGCTGCTTTAAGGCAGAAACAGGTTCAAAGAAGAACATTCCAGGAATCATTAATGAACAAGGGGAGTGTGTATGCGAAGATCTTAAAAATGCAGAAGTATTCAGTCAGCAGTATGTAAAGATTGTTGGTTACAAGGATAATGTCCAGATAGGGGATGTGAGTAATACTAAAGAAGTATTAATATTTACCTATGATAACAATGACATTTACAGTAAGATACAAACGTTGAAAAGTAGAAAAGCAGCTGGAATTGTTAAGATTTCTGGGGATATACTAGAGGCAATGGGTTGGCATATAGCACCATATCTGAAATACTTATTTGATTATTGTTTGGTTGAAGCAGCTGTACCACATGAATGGAGAGTTGCAATAGTAGCCCTTGTGTATAAAGGAAAGGGTGATAGACATAAAGCTGAAAATTACAGGCCAGTCATTTTGACATGCATTGCATGTAAGCTTTGGGAAAGCATTCTTTCTGATAATATTAGACATGTTTGCGAAATTAATAACTGCTTTGACGGAAGGCAGTTTGGGTTTAGGAAAGGTTATTCCACTGAAGCCCAGCTTGTAGGATTTCAGCAAGATATAGCAGATATCATGGATTCAGGAGGCCAAATGGACTTTATTGCGATTGACGTATCTAAGGCATTTGGTAGGGTAGATCATGGAAGACTACTGGCAAAAATTGGTGCTATTGGACTAGAAAAAAGAGTGACTGAATGGGTGGCTATATTTCTAGAAAATAGAACTCAGAGATTTAGTGTAGCCGACGGTTTATCTGACCCTGTAATAATTAAGAGGGGAATTCCTCAAGGCAGTATTATTGGACCTTTATGTTTTCTTATATATATCAATGATGTGTGTAAAGAAGTGGAATCAGAGGTAAGGCTGTTTGCAGATGATGTTATTTTGTACAGAGTAATAAATAAGTTACAAGATTGTGAGCGGCTGCAGGGTGACCTCGATAGTGTTGTGAGATGGACGGTGGACAATGGTATGATGATAAATGGGGTTAAAAGTCAGGTTGTGAGTTTCACAAATAGGAAAAGTCCTCTCAGTTTTAATTACTGTGTTGATGGGCTGAAAGTTCCTTTTGGGGATCAATGTAAGTACCTAGGTGTTAATATAAGAAAAGACCATCATTGGGCTAATCACATAAATATGATTGTTAATAAAGGGTACAGATCTCTGCACATGGTTATGAGGGTATTTAGGGGTTGTAGTAAGGATGTAAAGGAGAGGGTATATAAGTCTTTGGTAAGACCCCAACTAGAGTATGGTTCCAGCGTATAGTACCCTCACCAGGATTACTTGATTCAAGAACTGGAAAAAATCCAAAGAAATGCAGCTCGATTTGTTCTGGGTGTTTCCGACAAAAGAGTAGCGTTACAAAAATGTTGCAAAGTTTGGGCTGGGAAGACTTGGGAGAAAGGAGACGAGCTGCTCGATTAAGTGTTATGTTCCGAGCTGTCAGTGGAGGGATGACGTGGGAGGACATCAGTAGACGAATAAGTTTCAGTGGTGTCTTTTAAAGTAGGAAAGAACACAATATGAAGATAAAGTTGGAATTCAAGAGGACAAATTGGGGCAAATATTCATTAATAGGAAGGGGAGTTTGTGATTGGAATAACTTACCAAAGGAAATGTTCAATACATTTCCAATTCCTTTGCGATCATTTAAGAAAAGGCTAAAAAAACAACAGAGAGGGAATCTGCCACCTGGGCGACTGACCTAAATGCAGATCAGTAGTGATTGAACTAGGCCTCCGGAGAGGCCTGGTGTAGGTCTTTTGATTTGACACCCGCAGGTGGCCTGTTCGTCATAATGATGATGAAATGATGATGAAGGAGGCAGTTACACCGAGTTCCTGTGCCAGGGGAATTAACCAATTACGGTTAAAATTCCCGACCCTGCTGGGAATCGAATCCGGGACCCTTGTGACCAAAGGCCAGCACGCTATCCATTTAGCCATGGAGCTGGACATGTTTACACTTTAATTCATTTTGTTTTGTCATTGTAACAAATACACGCAGTCAGATCCCATTTGCATAATCGTGATACACACCTCGTTTCGTAGAATCCATTCAGTCGCCCACTTCATCGTTGCGTGTAGAAAAGGTGTGGTAAGGTCGGCCTGCCAAAGCGACGCCCATGTTGCATAGTAACATGATAACACAACGCTGAGTTTTATCTTCTGCTCCCGTAATTCTGTTTCTAGTTTGGTGCTGGCGAAAAGGAAATCTTCGTGATGAAATTGGAGAAATATTCTTTTGCTTGACGTGTCGAAATGCTACATTGTGATCTATGATTATCATTGGGGAGTGGAAACATTTCTATTAAAATTTCTACAGGCTGCACATAGTGTAGAGTTAAAATATGTTTAATTCTTCGGAATCATTAACCTAAAAATCATTTATAATTCTGAATAGTTCATGAACTCATTAAGGTTACATTACATATTCCTAGGCAATGATGGACGGACTCTGTGGAAGTCATAAACACTACAGTTACTTTCACTGTTCTGTATTCATTCAGTTTTACGTTATACACAAAATATGTGCTATTTGAATGAAGATTTCTTAAATGATCTAGTCTCCTTTATAACGATTGTTGCAATTTATGACCAAATGCATCTTACATTTCTTGAATGAGAATCGTCTATTGTTCTGGCTGAGTATTGTCTTGTAGAGATAAAAAAAACCTCTTTCAACAGCACATGGTGTAACGGGAGCGTACTTGAATAGAGTTAAATCACTTATAGAAAATTCCTAGAAATCTGCAGACAAATAACTGCAGAATGGGAGTGTTCTAGGCGAAATTCGCGTTGCCGCCACGAGAGTGCGGTAGGGACCGGAGTGGTCCTGGCGCATACGAATGGGCAGATATGCTTCATTCATTCTAGAGTTTAACCTCTAACAATCAGCTGTTCCGTCAGGGAACGAAGTGAGTGGAATTTTTTTATGGGATCTAGAATATTTTCAGTAGAAGACGGAATTCAGAAGAAGAATTTCCGAAAGTTCGTGAAGGAAGTGTGAACTTATAAAAAGGTATTGTTGTTTGGATTGTCGCTGCTATAATTTTTTCACCTGATATAGGCGTAGGCCGTGTACAATGTCAATTATGTGGATGCTTTAATGGTCAATATCCGCGTATCGTAACCTCCACTGAAAAATTACCCATTCCCAACCCATGCCAGTATTACAGTTGTATCCCTCTGCACATCATAAAGCTGTTTATAATAATTATGATTATTTCGGATCTGGTGAGGAGAAATTCATAACTTCTAGAAAGTTGAAAGATGTTTCTCCATGGAATTGTACTGATGTGGACCTTAAAAGTAGAGGACCGGGTAAAAATCCACTTTGGTTCACAGAACGCTCCATCAGAATACCTAGCTCGTAGTTCAAATGTGTTTGTCACCGTAACGAGAAGATTTACACAAAACAATGCTTAACCAATGTAACACCAGCTCATGACTTGTCTACACGTGCTATTGTTCATGGAATAAAGTATGAATCTTCGGCAATGAAATATTTTAGGGAACTTAATTCTATGAAGGCACATCAGTGTGGATTATTCATAAGCTCAGAATATCCATACTTGCGTGCTTCACCGGACCGAGTTCTGGATGAGAATGAACTTCTTGAAATCAAGTGTCCATACTCATGCCGGGATGAAATTGTTTCCTGTGAAGCTGTGGAATATCTGACTCTTCGTGATGTATCAGGAAACCTAGCTTTGAAAACTGATCAATCATACTACTGTCAGATACAAGGGCAGCTGTACTGTGCTGAAAGGAGTGTTTGCACACTTATAATGTACACCTTCAGGGAGATGTTCTTAGGATTGAAGAATTTAATAAACATATGATTGTTCACTGAGCCTCCGTGCCTTAGACGGCAGCGCGTCGGCTTCTCACAGCTGGATACCGTGGTTCAAAGCCCGGTCACTCCATGTGAGACTTGTGCTGGACAAAGCAGTGGCGGGACAGGATTTTCTCCGGGTACTCCGGTTTTCCCTGTCATCTTTCATTCCAGCAACACTCTCCATTCTCATTTCATAGCATCTATCAGTCATTAATAAATCACTTTGGTAGTGGCAACCCCATCGTACTAATAGCCTATATCTGCTTCATTCATTCATTCCATCCCTGACGCGGTCTATGACTGGGAAACAGGTTGTAGGTTTTCATTTTCATGATTGTACACTAAAACTCTTTCACAATAACCATCACGAATCATATAGCGTAAGTAAGTTCCTATACTCAGGCAGTGAATAACAGATGAGTTTATAAACATTGTGAAACACAAGGAGTTTTTTGTAATCTTAATGCTGCAAGATCATTTATCTTAAGTGGAATCACAATTTTATACATTTAATTCATTTTGTTACATAATTCCTTTTCATAAATTTAATTCTGAAAATAGTAAGCACCTGTGTTCATATTCTGAAAGGCTGTAAACCTATAACTGATCAACAAGTATAATGGACATCGCTACACATCACTAGAAGTTCTGTTCTTATAGGCATTGTATTTTAAAACTAATGTAAGTTATTATCATATGTAATGAAACTGACTTCACTGTTACTAATCAAGTATCCTTCCCTACAATGCTGCTTCTAAAATATGATTTATAATGACAAGAAATTATTTGAGGGCCTCATTGGAGATTGCAGTATTTTATATGTTTTACACAAAACTATCTGTCTCTTAATATGTATATCTTCCTATAGTTTCACTTGGAAGCCTGTTAATTTTCTTACAAAATCTTGGGATGCTAACAGTGACACCATGAGGAACAAGCATATATTGTATATCAAATCCCTTATCTGCTATAATGGAAGCACCAAAGTGAAATATTTTCAGAAGGTCGCTTCTGTCCATCATCTGTCTATCACTAGTTGCAACTCCATAGCATTGTGAAATACATGAAATCAACCCCCCTGGTGTTGAACCAACCAAAACCTTTACTGTGTTTCTATTTTTGTAGGAAGAGAATGTTGCTTATTGAGCTGTTTGAAGGGATGGTTGTTTGATGGGGCATTCAGCTGAGTCAATGATCAAGCATGTGGTTGGATACTTAATTTTAACTCAGTTGACATATGAAACTTCACCAGCTGTTTTGAAGCCCATATATCTACCTCTTTCCACTGGAGATTCAAGTGTTTAGAATATTTGAGACTTGAGATACAGAAGTAGAAAACATGAAACTCACCTCTTTGTAGGGTAAATTCCTTCTTAGAATGATCATAGTAAAAAAAGTCTAGAACTTCTAAATGATTAGATTGTGGGCTATTTATATAGTTCAGATGGTATGATGCAGATCCTAGGGAATAAAAACAAACAGAAATTTCACATAACTTTCTAAACCAGTATAACAGTGCAGCATGTTGTCATTTCCTTGATAATTATATATAGTGTACGAGACGAATTTGCTTTTAGTTTGGGTGAAGTGGGATACTCTGGAAATTTAACTTTTTAACTGTAGGCCTATTCCTTAAATCTGTGTTGTAGTACTTGCAGATTGTAGCCCTGCTGTATTTTGGTGAGGGGGATGATCAATATTTGAAACCTCTAATTTTTCACCAATTTGAAAGGGACAAATGTTATCAATAACCTCAAAATCGTCCTGGCTACTCGCAGGAGGTACACAGACACCGCAATCTTTGCCTCCTTGCATTAAGAGTAGCTGTCTCCTGTAATGTCTATTTTTTCGTTTCATTCCTGTTTCACTGTCATCCTTTACTTTTGTCCATGCAAATACTGAAGGCGCAGCTATCCATTGCAAGGTCTTCTTAAGAGGCGCATTGCCTCCTGAAAATTGTGGTATGTTATGGAATAGCAGATCATATTTTAGGATTCATATTTAATGTAAATAGTTTAGGAGTAGCTGTATTCCTGCAGCACTTACCTGTTATAAGTACAGGATTAAAGGTTAGAATTAAAGAGAACATTCCTCAGGTGACTAATTTTGTACCAATCAGGCATTTAAGGGACCATTAGTTTCTAAATTATGTTACTGATGACACAATACACGTCCTACCTCGCCAAGTAGAGCTTATATAATCCTTGGGTGTGAAAGGGTTGAAACAAACAACAATTCAGTCAGTTGGATTCCATTTAATCCGCCGAATTGTTTTAAGCATTAGTTTCTCAAGCAGGGATCTTTTGGAAACCTATGCACACCTCTGTTTTTACGCAGTGCTAAACAGAAGTACGTACTTGCCATTATTCGAGCTTGTAAATATCAGAATCTATAAAATTTGCTTATCATTTGCAATTAGCCACATTTCGTTTAGGACCCGTTCTTGTCATGCTGCCCTCTGGTGAAAATTTCTGACAGTTAATCGCGCATTGCCTTTTCTTCCGCGAAAACAATAGCCCAGTTTCCAGGAATTGACCCAGCCAGAAAATGATAGCTCTCACCTGCTAGAAATATTCCATACACTATATTTGAATGGTTCTTCAGTAGGAGTACATTCCAGTCTATCCTAAAAATAATTTCTCGAGCTTACTTACATTCTTATAAAACTAAATTGAAATTAAAATTGCCAAGATATTTTGTTATAATGAGATTTTGTCCAAAATATGACACAAGACTTAAAAAAACACCTACATATGTATTTATATGCCCAATAAAATATGTTTAAATTGTATTATCATGTTTGGAAACGTATTGAAAATACAAGACTACATGATATTAATACTAAGGAAAAAAATATGACTTGTCATAGAAATCCGCCCCTAATTATCATAGTACATAAAACATATCAGAGTAACACTATAGTTACGCTTCGCGCAATGTAATAATAAAAACGGCGTATAGCCTACGGAGAGATCTGATGTAGGTCTTGCGAGTAGACGCCCATGTGTGACCTACGCCTCTGTGAGGATGGGGTCGTACCTAGGATGAAATCTAATGTTGAGGAGATCACACACTCCCAGTCCCTAAGCCATATGAGTTAACATATTAAGGTAAAATTTCCAGGCCCAGCGGGGAATCGAATCGGGAGCCCTTTAGGCCAAATCAAAGTACCGTAACGTATGTTAGTATAGTGGAGGGTTTAGAAAATAAGGATCGTTTGAACTCATTACGGTGTTCTTATCGCTGTTGTATCAAATAAGTTGCCTTGGAACATTTCGAGCAACATCCTAGGGTATGTAATACGTGCCATTATGTATGGCTACAGTCTTCCTGCTTGTAATTAATTGTTCTTAACAGTGAGATTGAAATGACCGTGGCCTGTATGTTCACTTTCTGACATAAAAACTGAGTAGATAGATTGCGTGTTACATTTTGTGTATATCTTCCCATGCTATGATTATAGGCAATAAAATATTTCCCGTCTTCTCCTTAATGCAAATTTGTCCAATACATACTTTGCCAATTACCTGCACAGTTTAAGCAAAGTGACCATCAGGGCTTAGGGTAAGTAGCAGAGAATGTCATCATTTAAACTCGTTCTTTCTCTTTGGCGAAATGGGGGTAAACTTCCGTGTATTACAAAGTTAAGAAATCTCTATGACAAAGTTCTCCCTCCTTTCGGTTGTGCTTGTACTCGGGGATTTACTTATTTTTAGCCAATCACTAACTGTGTCGACAAATGTACATGAACTACTATTTTAATATTCTCCTCCAGTTGGAGTTGGAGACTACGAAATGTCAGTTCTAGGTTTCAAGAGACTGGGATTTCAGTTATGTTATTTGAGGATAAGTACACCTCATTTCAGTCCCCCAGACAAATATAAAATTATGGACAAAGGTATAAATCGAATCTGAGCTAAAAAAATGGAAGATACTCTGTTAAGGAAGAATATAGGTTAAAAAAATAGAAAAAACCATGACCGAAGATAAATGTATATAACTTCTACATTTTAAAATATATTTTGCTGAAAATTTGTATGCATATTTTCAGGACTACGTCTGATATTGCGGTACATTTGTGCGAAATAGTTTTGAAAATTCTAAATAAAAATAAAATCAATTTTTTACATGGTCCTATTCAAAACTTTATGGTGCATTTTCTTGAGAACGACTGCGTACTGTTTTCTCATATTGTCGTCACACGTTTATATAGACTTAACTTAAAATACTATAGAGCAGAACTTCGATATGTTTTCAATTACTTAAATCAAAACAATATACATTTTAAAAATTAATAATTATGTATATAATGTACATGAACTAACAGTATAAAGAACTAACTTGAGACATTGATAAAACAGATAAATTAGAAGAGATCATCCCGAAACTAAAACTGAGAAAATAGCCTTGCCAAGTCCAAAGAAAAAGCATCAATGGTGGAATGAGGTATGCGATAAAGCATTTGCAAGTAGACATCAGGCATGGTTAAATCATCAAAGTCAGAAAACAGAGACATCGTATGAAGAATTTACCGAGCAAAGAAAATTAACCCAAGAAACCATCAGAAAAATTAAAAGACAACATCAAAAAAGCATTATTCAACAAACAGAACTAGATCACAAAAAGACCAATTCTAGGGATTACTATAAAATATTTAGTAAACAACTTCAAAAATATGAACCGCCAACACTTATGCTAAAAGATAAGAACGGAGAGATAGCACATAATAATAAAGATAATACACAAATTCTAACAGACACATTCAACAAATTATTGAATTGTGAAGAACCAAAAGAACTACTTGTTATAAACACAGGCATGCCCATTAAAACTCCACCAGAAAATATCGATCCACCCAGCTTTGATGAAGTTAATCAAGTCATTAAAGAAGTGAAAAATTATAAAGCTTATGGTGAAGACCAAACATTTGCCGAGTTGTGGAAAAATGCAGCGGAATCAAGTAGAGAATCACTTCACCAATTCTTGATTAAAATTTGGAATGATGAAAAATTACCGGACCATTGGACAACTGCAGTAATCTACCCCTTACAAAAAAAGGTGATAGAACAAATCCTGATAACTATACGGGAATAGCACTCCTGGATGCTACTTATAAAATATTCTCGAGAATAATTTACAATCGGTGCAAATATCAACTGGAAAAATAATTAGCGGAGTACCAGGGAGTATTTCAACCATGGCGTAGTTGTCCAGATCAAATCATAACACAATTATTAACGGACGTCTACAAAAGAAGACAGAAACAAATGATTATCAGTTTCATAGACTTTCGGAAAGCTAATGATTGCATTCACCGACCTTCAGTATCAAAAATATTACGAAATTTTGGATTACATCCTAAATAAGTTAAAACAATAAGCTTAACGTTAACTAACACTAAATTAAAGGTCAAGTTTAGAGGAGAATTATCCGAAGAATTCACGATCAGAACAGGACTAAGACAAGATGATGTACTATCACCACTTTTGTTTAATTGTATTCTAGAATACTTGATGAGAGAATGGTATAAAGACAATAAAAAAATATAAAAATTGGATACACTAAAGATGAAATTAACCTAAATTGCTTAGGATTTGAAAAATGCTCTGGCAATACTAGCTAATAACATTAATGAAGTTCGGAATCAAATCACAAGTCTCCAAACTATTGCTGGAAAAATAGGATTAACAATTTCATTTGAAAAACTAAAATAGTGGCAATAGATCCTCTTTTAATAAGCGGTGTTCTGATATATGGGAAAGAAATTAAAATTGTAAAACAGTATAAATACCTTGGAGAAACTATAACATACAATTTAAATGAAAAAACATTCTTGGACAGAGAGATAAAGTAAGGGATATTCTGCCCGAAGGCAGGTCCAAACCTCCGCAGAGGTGTTCCTGAGCCGGAGTTTACGTGCGGTAGGGTGGCCAGTTCCTTTCCGCCCCTGCATTCCCTTACCCCCCACCAACAGCGCGTGGCAACCCATCCAACTCTTGACCACGCCCAATGTTGCTTAACTTCGGAGATCTCACGGGATCCTGTTTCAACAAGGCTACGGCCGTTGGCAGTGCAGAGAGGACGAATAAATTATCCGGAGCCCAAAAAGTAACCAAAAATACATACAACAAGATATGTTTGTCAATAAATACAAAATTGAAACATTATAAGACTGTAGTCCAACCTGAAATAACTTATGGAAGTGAAACGTTATTTAAACTAAACCAAAAGAATAACATAGATAACATTTTAAAAATAGAAAAAAGAATAGTAAGAACATGCATGTCCGCCTCTGTGGTGTAGTGGTTAGCGTGATTAGCTGCCACCCCCGGAGGTCCGGGTTCGATTCCCGGCTCTGCCACGAAATTTGAAAAGTGGTACGAGGGCTGGAACGGGGTCCACTCAGCCTTGGGAGGTCAACTGAGTAGAGGTGGGTTCCATTCCCACCTCAGCCATCCTGGAAGTGGTTTTCCGTGGTTTCCCACTTCACCTCCAGGCAAATGCCGGGATGGTACCTAACATAAGGCCACGGCCGCTTCCTTCCCTCTTCCATGCCTCCATAAGGCCCCTGTTCAGCATAGCAGGTGAGGCCGCCTGGGCGAGGTACTGGTCATCCTCCCCAGTTGTATTCCCCGACCCAGAGTCTGAAGTTCCAGGACACTGCCCGTGAGGCGGTAGAGGTGGGATCCCTCGCTGAGTCCGAGGGAAAAAACCGACCCTGGAGGGAAAACAGATTAAGAAGAAGAAGAAGAAGAAGAACATGCATTAATAATAAGTACCAAAATTCTTTGGTCATCTGTTGAGAACACCTCAAGACAGGTTAATACGCAGAATTTTGGAAAAGCTTTGGGAACAAAAGCAACAGCCTGTCTGGACAAAAGAAATAAAATAAGACCTGAAAGAATTAGACATAACACTGGAGGATTTAAAGAATAAATCAAGCAAAGTAAATAAATTGAAGAATAGTAGAGTTAGATTCCTACCAAAATGTGATAAAAGAGAAACAACTAAAAGGGTATTTTCAGAAGAAGAACGACAACGATCAGATAGAATGAGGGAAATACTGTAAGATCAGAAAATAAAAAAATCATAAAACTTCATAGAAGACCGGACAGAAATTGACTACAGTGGTCCAATATAATATACATCAAGTGTACAATACTAGTTAACGGTGTTCGAATCTAAAAAAAAAAATATCCCCATATTAGTTGGCTAGTCCGCCTCTGTGGTGTAGTGGTTAGCGTGATTAGCTGCCACCCCCGGAGGCCCGGGTTCGATTCCCGGCTCTGCCACGAAATTTGAAAAGTGGTATGAGGGCTGGAACGGGGTCCACTCAGCCTCGGGAGGTCAACTGAGTAGAGATGGGTTCGATTCCCACCTCAGCCATCCTGGAAGTGGTTTTCCGTGGTTCCCCACTTCTCCTCCAGGCGACTGCCGGGATGGTACCTAACATAAGGCCACGGCCGCTTCCTTCCCTCTTCCTTGCCTATCCCTTCCAATCTTCCCATCCCTCCACAAGGCCCCTGTTCAGCATAGCAGGTGAGGCCGCCTTTTCGAGGTACTGGTCATTCTCCCCAGTTGTATCCCCGACCAAGATTCTGAAGCTCCAGGACACTGCCCTTGAGGCGGTAGAGGTGGGATCCCTCGCTGTGTCCGAGGGAAAAGCCGACCCTGGAGGGTAAACAGATGATGATGATGATGATGATGATTAGTTGGCTGTTATTTTAACTGACCTTAATCAAGGTACATCCCCTGTATTTACCTGGTGTGAAAATGGGGAACCACTGAATATCATGTTCAGGGCTGCCGACATTGGGGTTCGAAACAACTAGCTCCCGAATGCAAGCTCACAGCTGCGTGACCCTAACTGCACTGCTAACCCATCTTACCTCCAACATTCTTGGAAAAATGAATATCACAGTGGAATTTTTTACGTCAGTAGAGTTAGCTGATAACTTTCTCCACAATAGTCTAACAATTGTAATTACCCTTCGGAAGAATCAGGCCTTCGTTCATATTGGATAGGTATCTGTCGAGAGACCTGGCTAACGAATGGTTCATAGAAAGAATGGTAGCAGCCGGCTGGAGGTTGCAAGGGTGGCAGTCTGGATAAGGCCTAACATGGTTTAGCTCTATGCAGCTCTCATCGTAAGAATGTATGTTGTACTAATTATAGCTTCCTCCCGGGTAAAATATTCCGGAGGTAAAATAGTCCATATTTGGTTCTTCCGGTGAGGACTACACGAGAGGGGCAATAATCAGGAAGATGAATACTGACATTCTGCGAATCGGAGCGTGGTATGTTACAAGTTTGAATCGTTATGGTAGGTTAGGGAATGTGAAAAGAGAACTGGATAGTCTAAAATTAAATGTCGATGGTATAAGTGGTATTTCTCGTCAGATGACTACAGGATTAACACAAAATCAAACAGGGTAAATACAGTAATTTCTTTAATTATGAATAATAATATAGTGTAGCGAGGAATCTACGAAGACCAAAATAATGAACAGATTATTTTTGTCTAGTTAGACACCAAGTCAATGTCCACCACCAAAACAGTGCAGATCTATATGCCTACTAGTTCATCCGCTGATGAGAAATCGAAAAAATACGCGTAGATATAGAATATTTAATCAAATATGTAAAAGGAGCGAGATTTTAAATGTGATCGGCGACTGGAATGCAGTGGTACTGTGGGCTAAGGAAGAGAAGGTAATGTAGTAGGAGAATTCGGACAGGACATAGGAACGAAGAGGAAGTCACCTGGTAGAATTCTGCACAGATCAAAAATTAGTCCTAGCTAATACTTGGTTCAAACGCCGCAAAAGAACTGGAGACACTGTACGAGTCAAAAGACTTCATTCTGATCGGACAGATTCCGAAACCTAGTGTTGAATTGCAAGACCTACCCAGGAGCAGACATGGATTCTGACTACAACTTGGTGGTCATGAAATGTCATCTTAAGTCGATGAAATAAAGGAAGGAATACAAAAAGATGGGATACAGATAAGTTTAAAGAAAAGAGTGTGAGTGATTGTTTCAAGGAACATGTTGCACAAGGACTGAATGAAAGGTCTGAAGGAACCACATTTGATGAAAAGTGGGCAGTCGTGAAAAATGAGATAATTAGGGCTGCTAAGGAAAGGTTAGGAAGAAAGGTAAGATCAAGTAAGTACCAGTTGATTACTCTGGATATACTAGACCTGACTGATGAGCGGACAAAGTATAAAAATGCAAAGAATCAGGAATGTTTGCTAAAATATTCAGTTCCTTATTCCGACAAACATATTGGTAAAACCGAAATGAAATGGCGTATGGCTCTTAATGCGGGACAGTCCGAGGCCAAGTTCGGCTCGCCAGATGCAGGTCTTTTGATTTGACGCCCGTAGGTCACTTGCGCGTCGTGATGAAGATGAAATGATGATAAAGACGATACCTACACCCAACCCCCGTGCCAGCGGAATTAACAAATTATGGTTTAAATTCCCGACGCTGCCACGATTCGAACCAGGGGCGCCTGTGACCAAAGGCCAGCACGCTAATCATTTAACCAAGGAGCCGGACGTTTATATTGGTGATTTATACAGCATATAAATACGAGCTCTATGTATAACTATTCCTAAGAAAGCAGGTGCTGACAAGTGTAGAAACTACCGCACCATCAGTTTAGTATCTCACGCTTGCAAAACTTTTACACGTATTATTTACAGAAGAATGGAAAGACAAGTTGAAGCTGAGTTGAGAGAAGGTCAGTTTGGCTTCAAGAGAAATGTAAGAACACGAGGAGCAATTCTGACTTCACGTCTGATCTTAGGGGATCGAATTAACAAGGACAAACCAACGTACATGGGATTCGTAGATCTAGAAAAGGCATCCGATACTGTTGACTGGATCAAGCTGATTGAGATTCCGAAGGTGATCGGTAACAGATACTGAGAAAGGAGAATTATCTAGAATCTGTACAAAAGTTACTCTGCAGTGATAAGAACCGATGGCTATGAAAAAGTAGCAGCAGTTCAGAAAGGAGTGAGGCATGGCTGCAGTGTGACCGTCACCTCTTCAATGTTCATATAGGACAGGCGATAAAGAGAAGCAAAGAGGAAAGGGAATCGAAATCCCAGAAGAGGAAATTAGACATCTTGGATTAGTTTTGTTAGTGGTTTTAAGGTCGTACTAACACATCGAAAGTTTATCGGCGACGCAAGGATGGGAAAAGGCTGCGATTGAGAAGGTAGTGGCCTTGGCCTTAATTAACGTACAGCTCAAACATTTGCCCGGTGTGAAAATGGAAAACCACGGAAATCCATATTCAGGGCTGCCGAAGGTGGAATTCGAAATCACCATCTTTCGAAAGCAATCTCACAGCTACGCGACTCTAACCGCACGACCAACTCACCCGATAATCTTAGATTTGCTAATGATATTGTTATTTCATCTGAGTCTGCAGAAGATGTGGAGAAATTCTTGAATGGTATGGATACAGTCCTGTAGAAGCGATGCAAGTTAAAAATAAATAAATCAAGAACAATGTAATGGGGCGTAGTCGATCGAAGTCAGGAGATGCAGTAAATATTACAGTAGGAAATTAAGTCTTAAAGGAAGTGGATTAGTGTTATTACTTGAGTAGAAGGAAAAACTAATGGTGGCAGAATTTTTTTTTTTTTTTTTTTTTTGCTATTTGATTTACGTCGCACTGACACAGACAGGTCTTATGGCGACGATGGCAGAAGTTAAGAAGACATAAACTGTAGACTAGCACAAGCAAGGAAGGTCTTTCTTAAGAAAAACAATTGCTCATTTCGAACACTGAATAGGAATTAGAAATAATTTTTTTCAGTCTTTCGTCTGGATCGTGGCACTGAATGGAAGTGAAACATATAAGTTAACTAGTTCGTAAAGAAAGAAGAAAGAATACTTTGAAATGTGGTGTTACAGAGAAATTCTCAATGTGATATGGGTAGGTCGAATCAAGAATGAAGAGATATTGATTCGAAGTGGTGAGAAGAGGATGATTTAGCGAAATTTGACAAGAATATGGTAGAGAATAATAGGTCACATCTTAGTGCACAAAAAAGCAAGCAAAGAAAAGTCATCTCCGTACAGGCCGTGAAGGTCCTTGGAGGAGTGGAAGGTAAAGGCTTCCACCATTGTTAACCTCGGCACGTGATGGGGTAGAGTGGTTAGCTCTACGCCCGGCCGCCTTTGCCACCAGAAATTAACCTGGTACTCATTTTTGATGTAGGCTGAGTGAACCTCAGGTCCAAATGCACCTCCGGAAGTGGAAACCTCGTTTCTTAAATTTTACGACTTCCTGACGGGGATTCGAATCCACGTCCTTCCGAGCGAACCGAGCACGCCTTTACCGCCTCGGCCAGGCAGCCCCTTTAGTGCACAAAGGTCTAGTTCAATTGGTTTTTGAGGAAATTGTAAAAGGTAAGATCGGTAAGGGTAGAAGTAATTTGTTTAAAAGTTATAACATAGATAAGTTAGATTTTCTCATTCTTAATACTTTTGTATTGATAGCACTAAAATAGGTTGAATTCGGTTATCCAAAGTATATGATGAACAGATTAGAGTAGCCAACAGTCGCAAGAAGAAACCGTCCTACTTATGTGATAACAAGAAAAGAAGAATGTAGAAAACAGTGTGTTGCAAATGTGAGAGAAATGTATATGGTGAAATAGGTTCAGTTTGTAAAGAAGGCACTTTTAGTTATGTTATCGCATTCACGTTAAAATTGAATTTTACCCACCTTGAAACAATACGAGTCTTAGAAACTTCACCTGGGTGTTAAGGATTGATAAAATGCTTAGGGGTTCTAGAGGACATTTCAGCATACTTAAATCAGATTACTCCACAGAGCTAAGGATTAACTTTCCCATCGTGTGTAAGAGAAGGAGGGGGAGATAGATAAAGAGAATACAGTTAGATACAGTCTTCTGCAATTTCGAAGTGAGGGGCGTAAAATCAGAGGAAGCTGTGGTGCTGACGGTGCATGTTCATTCACAAATACTGTAAGCAACGCATAACTGTCTCAAATGAGGATGTATGCACGCATGTACGCATCCAACGTGTTCGACAAACTACACAATGTTAAACACTGAACCTCAACGATGGCCTTGTTTCGTTCTCTTAATAAAGACACTTTTGACATCGTTCTCCCTCAGGCTTCTCAAGTTACCAACTTGTCAGATTCAATCCTGAGTCAATCCGGTGTAATTCGAGGGTGCTCAAATACGTCAGCTTTGTAAAGGTAGATTTATCGGTACATAAGCGAATCCCTGCGGGACGAAATTCCAGCAACTCGGCTTCTTCGAAAACAGTAAAAATAGTTGGACGTAAAACCAATAACGTTATATTCTTAAAACACATGCTTTCACGACCACTAAATGACAAAATATTGTTTTGTCCTGTTATAGTTACTAAATACTGACGCGTTTCAATCTCGCAACCAAGACCTCGTAGTTACCTTCCCACATTTTTGGGGCACATGTAGGAAGGTAACTATGAGGGTTAAGGAACGCCGTAAGCACTTACTCACCTCCTTGCCAGCCAGAGAAATCTGCTGTGGCGGAGCAAGCATCAAAACCTTTTTTGATGTAACGCATGTCATTTGTAAACAGAAACGCTTTACACCCAAAATCATTCGTGAGGCGATAGACATTGTTAAACATTAGAATAATTTTAATAATGAGGACGGATAAATACTATACACATTTTTTTCCCTTGACTCTGGTGTCCCTGTAACTAATTACATTTCTAACAGGGTCTTTCTACCTTGAGTAACAATTGCCATTAACGGTTTTCATTGTAGGTTGTCATTGCCCTGAGAAAGGTCTTGGTTGCAAGATTGAAACACGTCAGCATTTAACAACTACAACACGACCAAATATACCTCAAGCAATTTTATATTATTATTATTATTATGGTTCATGTTTGTGGGTTACTGTAGTCACGTCCTAGTTCGTGAACCATGGGCAACGGCTGAGTGGCCTAGTAAGTGGTCCTGAGAGTCCGGATACCAGTTGCTATGGAATGGGAGTGGGCATCTTGGACATATTCTGAGTCGTGGCGATCCTTGTGCTCAGGCGGTTAGGACTATACAATTCACCGGTGGTCCATAACACGTTAGAGGAGAGATCCTCACTTGGACTATGTGCAAGTAGGGCAGCACAATGCTTCATGAATTTACCGAGCTCAGAACACTTTAAGCAAGCCTCGGACCTATGGGAGTAATGGAGTCCCACTCCCATTTGACAGGCGAGGGACTCCTTGGAAACAACTTGGCGAACGAAATGGAATTCGATGGGGAGATATCAATATTAATGGGGCTCATGGAAGAAAGAAGGTAGAATTGGCTGAGTCAGCAAAGAGGATGCATCTGGATGTGCTAGGAGTAAGTGATATTCGGGTAAGGGGAGATAATGAGGAAGAGATAGGAGATTATAAAGTGTACTTGACGGGTGTTAGAAAGGGAAGGGCAGAGTCGGGAGTAAGGCTCTTTATCAGGAATACCATTGCACGCAACATAGTTTCTGTTAGGCACGTAAATGAGCGAATGATGTGGGTAGATTTGTCAATGGGATGAATTAGGACTAGAATTGTGTCCGTGTATTCACCATGTGAGGGTGCAGATGAGGATGAAGTTGACAAGTTTTATGAAGCATTGAGTGACATCGTAGTCAGGGTCAACAGCAAGGATAGAATAGTGCTAATGGGCGATTTCAATGCGAGAGTTGGGAATAGAACTGAAGGATACGAAAGGGTGATAGGTAAATGTGGGGAAGATATGGAAGCTAATGGGAATGGGAAGCGTTTGATGGACTTCTGTGCTAGTATGGGTTTAGCTGTTACGAATACATTCCTCAAGCATAAGGCTATTCACCGCTACACATGGGAGGCTAGGGGTACCAGATCCATAATAGACTATATCTTAACAGACTGTGAATTCAGGAAATCTGTTAGGAATGTACGAGTTTTTCGCGGATTTTTCGATTATACAGAAGAAATTGAAAGAATATATGAGGAGATAGAAGATTTAATACAATATGTCAAAGGTGACGAGAATCTAATTGTGATGGGAGACTGGAACCCAGTGGTAGGCAAAGGAAGAGAAGGTAGCACAGTAGGAGAATTTGGATTGGGACAAAGGAACGAAAGAGGAAGTCGGCTGGTTGAATTCTGCACTGACCATAATTTAGTCCTCGCCAATACATGGTTCAAACACCACAAACGACGGCTGTATACGTGGACGAGACATGGAGACACTGGAAGGTATCAAATAGACTTCATTATGATTAAGCAGAGATTCAGAAACCAGGTGTTGGATTGCAAAACTTTCCCAGGAGCAGATTTGGACTCTGACCACAACTTGTTGGTCATGAAATGCCATCTGAAGTTGAAGAAATTGAAGAAAGGAAAGAATGCAAAAAGATGGGATCTAGACAAGTTGAAAGAAAAGAGTGTGATGGATTGTTTCAAGGAACATGTTGCACAAGGACTAAATGAAAAGGCCGAAGGAAACACAGTAGAGGAAGAGTGGAGAGTCATGAAAAATGAAGTCAGTAGGGCTGCTGAAGAAATGTTAGGAAGGAAGAAAAGATCAACTAAGAATCAGTGGATAACTCAGGAGATACTAGACCTGATTGATGAACGACGAAAATACAAGAATGCTAGAAATGAAGAGGGCAGAAAAGAATACAGGCGATTAAAGAATGAAGTGGATAGAAAGTGCAAGGTAGCTAAGGAAGAATGGCTGAAGGAGAAGTGCAAGGGTGTCGAAGGCTGTATGGTCCTGGGAAAGGTAGATGCTGCATACAGGAAAATCAAGGAAACCTTTGGAGAAAGGAAATATAGGTGCATGAATATTAAGAGCTCAGATGGAAAGCCACTTCTAGGGAAAGAAGACAAAGCAGAAAGATGGCAGGAGCATATCCAACAGTTGTATGAAGGTAACGATGTAGATAATTTCGTTCTGGAACATGAAGAGGTTGTTGATGCTGATGAAATGGGAGACCCAATTTTGAGGTCAGAGTTTGACAGAGCTGTGAGTGACCTAAATAGGAACAAGGCACCTGGAATTGATGATATTCCCTCTGAATTACTGACTGCCTTAGGAGAAACCAGCATGGTAAGGTTATTTCATTTAGTGTGCAAGATGTATGAGACAGGAGAAGTCCCATCCGATTTTCGGCAGAATGTTGTTATACCTATTCCCAAGAAAGCCGGTGCTGTCAGGTGTGAAAATTACCGCACTATTAGTTTAGTATCTCATGCCTGCAAAATTTTAACACGTATTATTTACAGAAGAATGGAAAAACAAGTTGAAGCTGAGTTGGGGGAAGATCAATTTGGCTTCAGAAGAAATGTAGGAACACGTGAAGCAATCCTGACTTTACGTCTGATCTTAGAGGATCGAATCAAGAAGGACAAGCCAACGTACATGGCATTCGTAGATCTAGAACAGGCATTCGATAATGTTGATTGGACCAGGCTATTTATGATTCTGAAGATGATAGGAATCAGATACCGAGAACGAAGAATTATCTACAACCTGTATACAAATCAGTCTGCTGTGATAAGAATCGAGGGCTTTGAAAAAGAAGCAGCAATCCAGAAAGCAGTGAGGCAAGGCTGCAGTTTGTCCCCTCTCCTTTTCAATGTTTACATAGAACAGGCAGTAAAGAAAATCAAAGAGAAATTTGGAAAGGGAATCACAGTCCAAGGAGAGGAAATCAAAACCTTGAGATTTGCCGATGATATTGTTATTTTATCTGAGACTGCAGAAGATCTTGAGAAGTTGCTGAATGGTATGGATGAAGTCTTAGGTAAGAAGTACAGGATGAAAATAAATAAGTCCAAAACAAAAGTAATGGAGTGCAGTCGAACGAAGGCAGGTGATGTAGGAAATATTAGATTAGGAAACGAAGTCTTAAAGGAAATAGATGAATATTGTTACTTGGGTAGTAAAATAACCAACGTTGGCAGAAGTAAGGAGGACATAAAATGCAGACTAGCACAAGCAAGGAAGAGCTTTCTTAAGAAAAGAAATTTGCTCACTTCAAACATTGATATCGGAATTAGAAAGATGTTTTTGAAGACTTTTGTGTGGAGCGTGGCATTGTATGGAAGTGAAACATGGACGATAACTAGCTCAGAAAGAAAGAGAATAGAAGCTTTTGAAATGTGGTGTTACAGAAGAATGCTGAAGGTGAGATGGACAGATCGAATCACGAATGAAGAGATACTGAATCGAATTGGTGAGAGGAGATCGATTTGGCTAAATTTGATGAGAAGAAGAGATAGAATGGTAGGACACATCTTAAGACACCCAGGACTTGTTCAGTTGGTTTTTGAAGGAAGTGTAGGTGGCAAGAATGGTAGGGGTAGACCAAGGTATGAATATGACAAACAGATTAGAGCAGATGTAGGATGCAATAGTTACGTAGAAATGAAAAGGTTAGCACAGGATAGGGTGGCATGGAGAGCTGCATCAAACCAGTCTATGGACTGATGACTCAACAACAACAGACCACTATCTGATCTGTAATGAACTAAGTATCTCTAGGCCTAGGGTAGAGAAAGTTAAATCTGTCTGCAAACGAAGAAGGGTAGAAAATCTCCAGGACGAGGAAATTAGACAGAAGTACATGGATATGATTAGTGAGAAGTTTCGTACATTAGACAGTAAGCAGGTTCAGGATATAGAAAGTGAATGGGTGGCAAACAGGGATGCTGTAGTAGAAACAGCAAGGGAATGCCTAGGAACAACTGTGTGTAAAGATGGGAAAAGGCGAACATCTTGGTGGAATTATGAAGTGAGAGCAGCCTGTAAACGTAAAAAGAAGGCTTATTAGAAATGGCTCCAAACAAGGGCCGAGGCAGACAGGGATGGGTACGTAGATGAGAGAAACAGAGCGAAACAAATAGTTGTTGAATCCAAAAAGAAGTCATGGGAAGATTTTGGTAATAACCTGAAAAGGCTAAGTCAAGCAGCAGGGAAACCTTTCTGGACAGTAATAAAGAATCTTAGGAAGGGAGGGAAAAAGGAAATGAACAGTGTTTTGAGTAATTCAGGTGAACTCATAATAGATCCCAGGGAATCACTGGAGAGGTGGAGGGAATATTTTGAACATCTTCTCAATGTAAAAGGGAATCATCATGGTGGTGTTGCAAACAGCCCAGCGCATGGGGAGGAGGAAAATGATGTTGGTGAAATTATGCTTGAGGAAGTGGAAAGGATAGTAAATAAACTCCATTGTCATAAGGCAGCAGGAATAGATGAAATTAGACCTGAAATGGTGAAGTACAGTGGGAAGGCAGGGATGAAATGGCTTCATAGAGTAGTAAAATTTACGTGGAGTGTTGGTAAGGTACCTCATTGATTAGTATACCAGGCAAAGTATTCACTGGCATCTTGGAAGGGAGGGTGCGATCAGTCGTTGAGAGGAAGTTGGATGAAAACCAGTGCGTTTCAGACCACAGGAAGGCTGTCAGGATCAGATTTTCAGTATGCGCCAGGTAATTGAAAAATGCTACGAGAGGAATAGGCAGTTGTGTTTATGAATCGTAGATCTAGAGAAAGCATATGACAGAGTACCGAGGGAAAAGGTGTTCGCCATACTGGGGGACTATGGAATTAAAGGCAGATTATTAAAAGCAATCAAAGGCATTTATGTTGACAATTGGGCTTCAGTGAGAATTGATGGCAGAATGAGTTCTTGGTTCAGGGTACATACAGGAGTTAGACAAGGCTGTAATCTTTCACCTTTGCTGTTCATAGTTTACATGGATCACCTGCTGAAAGGTATAAAATGGCAGGGAGGGATTCAGTTAGGTGGAAATGTAGTAAGCAGTTTGGCCTATGCTGACGACTTGGTCTTAATGGCAGACTGTGCCGAAAGCCTGTAGTCTAGTACCTTGGAACTTGAAAATAGGTGCAATTAGTATGGTATGGAAATTAGCCGCTCGAAGACTAAATTGATGTCAGTAGGTAAGAAATTCAACAGAATTGAATGTCAGATTGGTGATACAAAGCTAGAACAGGTCGATAATTTCAAGTATTTAGGTTGTGTGTTCTCCCAGGATGGTAATATAGTAAGTGAGATTGAATCAAGGTGTAGTAAAGCTAATGCAGTGAGCTCACAGTTGCGATCAGCAGTATTCTGTAAGAAGGAAGTCAGCTCCCAGACGAAACTATCTCTACATCGGTCTGTTTTCAGACCAACTTTGCTTTACGGGAGCGAAAGCTGTGTGGACTCAGGATATCTTATTCATAAGTCAGAAGTAACAAACATGAAAGTAGCAAGAATGATTGTTTGTACAAACAGGTGGGAACAATGGCAGTAGGGTACTCGGAACGAGGAGATAAAGGCTAATTTAGGAATGAACTCGATGGATGAAGCTGTACGCATAAACCGGCTTCGGTGGTGGGGTCATGTGAGGCGAATGAAGGAGGATAGGTTACCTAGGAGAATAATGGACTCTGTTATGGAGGGTAAGAGAAGTAGAGGGAGACCAAGACGACGATGGTTAGACTCGGTTTCTAACGATTTAAAGATAAGAGGTATAGAACTAAATGAGGCCACAACACTAGTTGCAAAATCGAGGATTGTGGCGACGTTTAGTAAATTCTCAGAGGCTTGCAGACTGAACGCTGAAAGGCATAACAGTCTATAATGATAATGTATGTATGTATGTATGTATGTATGTATGTATTATTGTTATTATTATTATTATTATTATTATTATTAATAATATTATTATTATTATTATTATTATTATTATTATTATTATTATTATTATTATTATTATTATTATTATTATTATTATTATTATTATTATTATTATTATTATTATTATTACCTTTTCGATTGAGCAGTCACCATCAGGCCTAATACGCGTTTATTTTGGGAAACATGTAGCAGTTTAAAAGTACCATTTTCAGTTCCAAAAAGTGAATAAGTATTTCGTCCACATGCGTTACAGTAGTTGAATATGATCGAATGCCATGAGAAATCCTGGCCAGAAAGATGTAATTCCTTGAATGTTGTACCAAGCCCGATCATGGTTACATTGTATGATCCTTTCATTTTATGCTTCTTGCGCATTTCCCACAAGTTTCTGAAGGTGGAAATCGCACCACTTGAATGGACACTCCTCACTTAAATTTGTGACTGATGTCTTCCTCTTCAGGATCCGCTCAAAACTTTATACCTGTCCTTATGTCCTATTGAGTTGGTATGATTTAATTCTGTCACTTCTGTTCATTTACACGTTGGATTGTAGTTCTGTCTTAAGGGGGACTATTAATCAATGCCAATGGGTTGTTATGTGCTGTACCGAGCAATGCTAAGATCTCACTTAATCATGTTTAAGCCTCGCAAACAGATGTAAGTTCAAATGCATTCTCATAAAAGCTGGTCTAACACGTAGAATAAGCTAACTTTCTTCCCTAAAGACAACACTTTGAGAAGACTTGGATCACAAAGCGCATTGTACAAGTGTGAACCCATTAACAATGCATGCCATGTGCTGGCAGCGCGGGGTCCTTGAAAATCAATACCATCCTCCCACTCTTGCTCTCTCTCGGTCATTTGAATTCCTAAATAGGCTAAGCTGTAATTAGTACCGTGTGGCGAATTGTCTTCTACTTGTAGGATCCCGTAGGAAACTCTCTGAACCTGCAATATATTAAACTTGTGGGGAAATCAATGAATGATTAAGACAAATGTTCTGCCATAATGTAGACCCTCCCATACACAAAGCAGTTTATAAGTGTCTGAAATAAAATTCTGTCCAAATTTAAGTTAATTGTGTGAAGACGCTTCCTTTCGCATATCTGCGAGACATGCTATTATCAGCACCTCTTGAATGTTTCCTGTAACTCTTACGGCTTATAACTTGAGGACTAACTTTCACCCACCCATCGAAAATCATTACATCGGTGAGGATTGAACCCGCGGAGTTGAAATTGTGAGTCGCACACTCTACCTCTGATCCACCGGGCCAGTGCATTAAATAGAGGAAGACTCGTATCAGTATATTTACTGGCACTTTGTAAAACTTCTTCGTGCATCTCTTGAGGTTAATAGCTGAATGCCAAAATTGTTGACACGTAGAAGGATGCCTGATGCTGCACTCTGCATCTACATAACGAAACCATCCATAAGAATCGCCCTGTAGAAAACCACTTCACAGTAAATCAGAATGCCGATACTGACATGCGGGCTGCCTAGATGATACCACGCCAGATGATGTCTAACCAGATAGCTGAGATAGATGATGATGATGATGATGATGATGATGATGATGATGATGATGATGATGATGATCATGACAATTATTAATTATCAATTTTAATGTAATTGGCCTTACGTCCCACTAACTACTTTTGCGGTCTTTCGAGACGCTGAGGTGCCGGAATTTTGTACCGCAGGGGTTATTTTACGGGCAAGTAAATCTACCGACACGAGGCTGACGTATTTGAGTGCCTTCAAATACCACCGGATTGAGCTAGGATCGAACATGCCAAGTTGGGATCAGAAGGCTAGCACCTCAACCAACTGAGCCACTCAGCTCGGCATTATTATTATTATTATTATTATTATTATTATTATTATTATTATTATTATTATTATTATTATTATTATTATTATTATTATGTCCGGCTCAATGGCTAAATTGTGAGCGTTCTGGCCTTTGGTCCAGAGGGTCCTGGGTTCGATTCCCAGCCGGGTCGGGGATTTTAACCTTAAATGTTTAATTCCCTTTGCTCGGGGGCTGGGGGTTTGTGCTCTCCCCAACATCCCTGTAACTCACACACCACAAATAACACTGCCCTCCACCACAATAACACCCAGTTACCTGCACATTGCAGATGTGGCCCACTCTCATCGAAGGGTCTGCCTTACAATTGCTGCACTCGGCTAGAAATACCCACACGAAATTATTATTATTATTATTATTATTATTATTATTATTATTATTATTATTATTATTATTATTATTATTATTATTACCAGGTGGTTGAAGAGAGGGAAGAAGCTGCAGGCCAAGACACTAGGCAAAATCACACGAAGGATACTTTCAATTTTATATATATACCTATTTACAAGGTTACCTTTTCTTTTTCTTTTCTTTCCTTTTCTTTAGTTCATTTTTTCAGAACAACAACCACAATAACCACAGCAAGGTTTTAACAAGCAATAAATAATACAAAATGGTATAACAAGAAGTAATAATTAAACTTAAAAAGATTAGTACACAAAACGGGGAGAAGAAGCTCCCCGTTTTCCACACAAGACTTTAAGTCTTAACCTGACCAATAGGTCTGCATATCTTTGGTTATTGAAAGGAAACAATGAGGCTTTAGCCTCTACAATAAGAAGAAATATCGAACCTTAAACCTTGTTACAAATTAAGAAGCTAGAGCTTCCGAAACAAATTCAAGGAAAGGGGAAAATTCCTCAGATTTGAGTACTGACATGTCAGAAGAGTGTCAAACCGGAACTAACATTTCAATTTTTAGGGCCAATATGCCCAAGAATTCACCACAGGTACCTTCAATTACACTTAAGAGTTCATACCAGAACACTTATTTCAATACTTAAAACCCGACCGACTTTTACACTCACTACCCGTATTCAACAGGGGAGCCACACAGATAATTGCGGATTGAAAGGAGCCGAAGTCCATGTAGAAATGGATAAACAAAGGTAAATCGAAAGGCCGAGAACAAAATGAAAGGGATGCTGAACCTCAAGCAGTCCCGTGGCACGATTCGCCATTAAACCTAGAAGAGCAAGGAGGTCCAGTGACAGAGAATACAAGCCATACAACAAGGTGAATAAGAACATAAATAACTTGCAATCCGAGACCCAGGATAGACATTTAGAGTTAGAAGACATAGTGGCCAAAAAGCAAAATGAATAAGGGAAACGAGGGTACACACTCGTACGTACTTAGAACTGCATAGTCCCCCTAAGGGATCATTTACACTATGTCCGTATACAGCCTAGGAATCCTACATTATCTAACAGAAAATAAGGGAATCCTACTGTACATTAAAATTAAGATAGTCGCAGCACGCACTAACTGTTACATGCTAAATGGGAACGCTGGTATCTTCCCTTCGCAACACGCAGAGAAGTTTACAATTTAGATCAGATTACTGCCTACCTATTGCTGTTGCGCCAGCCTCATCGTCTTCTCCTGGGAGGGGAGCCTCACGTCGCACACTCAAGCACCAGATCAAGATAGGTTCATTAGGTTCAAACTCAGTATTTATATATATATTTTATATATTTATATATATATATATTTATATATATATATATATTTTATATATTTTTTAATAATGACATCACCAGACAGCAGTGGCAAATTAGAAACAAAAGCACTCGTCCAGTAAGTGCAACCCCAATACAGAAACAATTCTCAACTAACTTATACACAACAGTAGTGACATCTAGAACGACAGTAATTTAAGTGGACACAGTTCAGTTCAGCTTCTCCGTACTATTCTTACAATTATTATCTTCTATATAAATAAAATTGTTCGTGTCTGTTTGTTTGTCTGTTTGTCTGTTCCACCATCACGTCGAAACGGCTGGATAGATCTCAACCAAACTTCATATTTAGAGTATACTCCTCCCGTGGAAGGTTTCTATATGCATATCATTTTAAAATCTTTGAATACACGGGGGGTTTATAGGAAAACCAGAATGGTTTTTCCACCATCACGTCGAAACGGCTGGATAGATCTCAACCAAACTTCAAATTTAGAGTATACTCCTCCCGGGGAAGGTTTCGATATGCATATCATTTTAAAATCTTTGAATACACGGGGGTTTATAGGAAAACCAGAATGGTTTTCCACCATCACGTCGAAACGGCTGGATAGATCTCAACCAAATTTCATATTTAGGGTATACTCATCCCGGGGAAGGTTTCGATTTGCATATCATTTTAAAATCCTTGAATAGACGGGGGTTTATAGGAAAACCAGAATGGTTCTTCCACCATCACGTCGAAACGGCTCGATAGATCTCAACTAAACTTCATATTTAGAGTATACTCCTTCCGGGGAAGGTTTCGATATGCATATCATTTTAAAATCTTTGAATACACGGGGAGTTTATAGGAAAACCAGAATGGTTTTTCCACCATCACGTCGAAACGGCTGGGTAGATCTCAACCAAACTTCATATTTAGAGTATACTCATCCCGGGGAAGGTTTCGATATGCATATCATTTTAAAATCTTTGAATACACGGGGGTTTATAGGAAAATCAGAATGTTTTTTCCACCATCACGTCGAAACGGCTGGATAGATCTCAACCAAATTTCATATTTAGAGTATACTCATCCCGGGGAAGGTTTCGATATGCATATCATTTTAAAATCTTTGAATAGACGGGGGTTTATAGGAAACCCAGAATGGTTTTTCCACCATCACGTCGAAACGGCTCGATAGATCTCAACTAAACTTCATATTTAGAGTATACTCATCCCGGGGAAGGTTTCAATATGCATATCATTTTAAAATCTTTTAATAGACGGGGGGTTATAGGAAAACCAGAATGGTTTTCCTCCATTTTGTCTTATACTATTGATTTTCTGTAAACTTCGTTTACCGTACGTGAAACGTCTCTTCATTATAAACAACTTTCGTTATGTTCATAATTTACCTTACTCTTTACATGACGGAGAAATTTACAATTTTCTGCTGGTACCATGCTCTGCATTGAGTGACCGACAGACCGACAACGAACCTACGGGTTACCATGGCAACGTCTCTGACTGCATGCCAGCAGGGAAGTAACGTATTGCCATTTTCCTCATCATGCTTTTAAATTCGTGGTTGTTCCTTGGGAAGAAGGCAAGAGAGGCGTCAATCGGCCTATCTGCGGAATATTGCGGAATATCGTTGGATGTTATAACCGCCTTCGAATAGATTAAGTAATAACACCATTAGTTATCTTCTTATTATTTGTTTACCTAGGAATCAATGGACCTAAATTTCTCCTCTGTTACCGCTTTATTATATCCATAACTCACACTAGCATAATTTATTGAGGGGCGTTTGATTTTCCAATACATTCACTTGGCATTTACATATTTGTAGTTATCCGGCTGTCCTCAGTTATCATCCATTTTCTATTACTTTCAACTTTCTTAACTGTATTATTTTCTTCCTTAATTACGCCGTATGTACGCGAGTGCTACAAACTACTGGATGTATTTCCATCAATACTCATATTTAGAATACACCTGTCCTTGATAGGTTTTAGGGCAAATATTGTTTCTAAATCCCTGAACTGACTGGGGGTTTATACGAAACCGAAACAGTGATTTTGCACTTCCAGAAAATATACACAACCAACGTTAATTTAAATCTACCTGCCTTGGTAGAAATTAATTTCTAAACCTTTTTTCTCATGTGCATCATTTCGATACGAGGATTAATAAGGGAGATATCATTAACGGACCGTTTTTCTGCACAAGTCCCATCGGACGTGACTCACGAGCGGGTGCGTATAAAGCGTATTCCTTACAACTTGAAAACTACTGAAGACATTCGAACCAAAATTCATATTTAGCATCCACCTGTCCAAAGGTAGGTTTTAATCGTAAATAACATTTCATGTTCCGGAATGGACTGGCGGTTTATAGGGAACCGAAATGGTGATTTTACTCTTCCACAATATATACAGAACAAGACCAACCTGACTGGAAATCGACCAAACCTGATGGAATTCCACCTCTAAACCTTTTTCATGTGCATATTTTCGTCAGGAGGATTAATAAGGGAGATATCATGAATGGTCAGTTTTGCAGGTTAAGTCCAGCGGAGATAGCCAAAAAGGTGTTTTACATGGAGCAGATTCCTTATCTATATAAATCAAATCGTAACGACTGTGTTCCTCTACACTGACTATTTTGGCGAAATTTTCGTACAGCTTTCCGTTTAAGGGGTAATAATGACCATCTGCATAATTTTTGGTTTAGTTTCCTGAAAGTCCTAATTTTTACCCGCCTCGCCCAAAGTCCAGATTGCGGCATAATCTGCCAGAAGAAAAAGAAGATAATTGAAATTTGACAAAATTATACGTTTTAGCCTGTAACGAACGGAAAACATCCAAGATCATTAAAGTTTTATCCCCGAAGAATATCGAAATATGCAGGCAATTTTAATGATGGTGCAGACCTTCGGAAATTCCTATCACATAACACATTGCACAATCTCCGTTCAATTTGGAATGATCTACAACCTTGGTCTTATGACTTTTTGCAGTATCTGTATCCCTTTTACGTTTGATTTTTCTCTATTATTGGATGTTAAGTCAATTTGGAATTTTCACATGCATGATTCACACATTCGATTACTTATATGAAATACAGAATCATCAAACTCTTCACGAAAATTGGCCCGCCCAGTAGCCATATATGAGCCAAATGCTATGTATGTAGCTGTCACATAATTATCCGAAAATTAATGTAATGTGAGATAATCTTACAAGAACGTTACCCTGTTCCACGTTTCTAACTCAATCTGACCCAAGAACAGATGACATATCATAGGACCAGCCATTTAGGCTACTAAATCCGGCGTGTCTTATGGTATAATCCTTTGTCGATATGACGTACGTTTAGTAGCAGTTAATCTGTAAATGAAGGTCTTCAATATTGTAAACACGCATATACTTTCGTATGTCGATCTATATATATTCACTGATGTCGATTTGTAGCGATCGAGAGAGGGTGGGTCTGCTAATGTAATCAGTACTCCCCACACCGACTTTGACTGGCAGTATGAAAGGGTTCCTCTCCAACTCCTGTGTAACTGTCATTAGTAAGGAAGGTCTACAATTGTAATAAATAGTTCACTTATCCATTTGACTTGCAGAAGGCAAGTGAGCATGCAGTTTTGTTTAAAACTCCCCTACCCGATTGTGTTTGGCAGTAGGCAAGGGTGCCCGCCATTATAAAGAAATGTCCTCATATAAAATGTGACTGGCATTAGGCATAATGGCCTGCTATTTTGATGGAAACTCACCAACTTCGTGTGACTGGCAGTAAGCTGGCTGGAAGTAGGAAAATGGGCCTGGCATTATAATGATAACTGCACAACTCAATTTCGAGTGATAGTAGGGTAATTGCCTGCCATTATAATAAAAAATTGTAATCTGTCTGGAAGTAGGAAAGGGGGGCTGCCATTTTAACGATAACTCACCAAATCGATTCTGTCCGCATAGTAGGCAATGGGGCTTGCAATTATAATGTAAACTTCCCAACTCGATTGTGAATGGCAGTAAGCAAGTGAGCCTGCCGTTTTATCACAAATCCATAACAAACACTTTAAATTGGAAATAACGTACGGGGACCTCCCCATGCTCTTCCTCGGATAACGCTAAGAGACATGCAATTTTAAAACAATCTTATTTACTGCATGCACACTATTTACTTCGATATTCGAATACAATGTAGAATACCGTAGCGAAGCACGGGTACATTCGCTAGTTATCTTCTATATAAATAAAAACGTTCGTGTCTGTTTGTTTGTCTGTTTGTCTGTTCCACCATCACGTCGAAACGGCTGGATAGATCTCAACCAAACTTCATATTTAAGGTATACTCATCCCGGGGAAGGTTTCGATATGCATATCATTTTAAAATCTTTGAACACACGGGGGGTTTATAGGAAAACCAGAATGGTTTTTCCACCATCACGTCGAAACGGCTGGATAGATCTCTACCAAACTTCATATTTAGAGTATACTCCTCCCGGGGAAGGTTTCGATGTGCATATCATTTTAAAATCTTTGAATACACGGGGGTTTATAGGAAAACCAGAATGGTTTTTCCACCATCACGTCGAAAAGGCTGGATAGATCTCAACCAAACTTCATATTTAGAGTATACTCTTCCCGGGGAAGGTTTCGATATGCATATCATTTTAAAATCTTTGAATACACGGGGTGGTTTATAGGAAAACCAGAATGATTTTTCCACCATCACGTCGAAACGGCTGGATAGATCTCAACCAAATTTCATATTTAGAGTATACTCATCCCGGGGAAGGTTTCGATATGCATATCATTTTAAAATCTTTGAACACACGGGGGGTTTATAGGAAAACCAGAATGGTTTTTCCACCATCACGTCGAAAGGGCTCGATAGATCTCAACCAAACTTCATATTTAAAGTATACTCCTCCCGGGGAAGGTTTCGATGTGCATATCATTTTAAAATCTTTGAATACACGGGGGGTTTATAGGAAAACCAGAATGGTTTTTCCACCATCACGTCGAAACGGCTGGATAGATCTCAACCAAACTTCATATTTAGAGTGTACTCCTCCAGGTGAAGGTTTCGATACGCATATCATTTTAAAATCCTTGAATACACGGCGGGTTTATAGGAAAACCAGACTGGCTTTTCCACCATCACGTCGAAACGGCTGGATAGATCTCAACTAAACTTTATATTTAGAGTATACTCCTCCCGCGGAAGGTTTCGATATGCATATCATTTTAAAATCTTTGAATACACGGGGGGTTTATAGGAAAACCAGAATGGTTTTTCCACCATCACGTCGAAACGGCTGGATAGATCTCAACTAAACTTCTTATTTAGAGTATACTCCTCCCGGGGAAGGTTTCGATATGCATATCATTTTAAAATCTTTGAATACACGGGGGTTTATAGGAAAACAAGAATGGTTTTTCCACCATCACGTCGAAACGGCTGGTTAGATCTCAACAAAATTTCATATTTAGAGTATACTCCTCCCGTGGAAGGTTTCGATATGCATATAATATTAAAATCTTTGAATAGACGGGGGTTTTATAGGAAAACCAGAATGGTTTTCCTCCATTTTCTCTCATACTATTGATTTTCTGTAAGCTTCGTTTACCGTACGTGAAACGTCTCTTCATTATAAACAACTTTCCTTATGTTCATAATTTACCTTACTCTTTACATGACGGAGGAATTTACAATTTTCTGCTGGTACCATGCTCTGCATTGACTGACCGACAGACCGACAACGAACCTACGGGTTACCATGGCAACGTCTCTGACTGCATGCCAGCAGGGAAGTAACGTATTGCCATTTTCCTCATCATGCTTTTAAATTCGTGGTTGTTCCTTGGGAAGAAGGCAAGAGAGGCGTCAATCGGCCTATCTGCGGGATATTGGCGGAATATCGTTGGATGTTATAACCGCCTTCGAATAGATTAAGTAATAACACCATTAGTCATTTTCTTATTATTTGTTTTCCTGGGAATCAATGGACCTAAATTTCTCCTCTGTTACCGCTTTATTATATCCATAACTCACACTAGCATAATTTATTGAGGGGCATTTGATTTTCCAATACATTAACTTGGCATTTACATATTTGTCGTTATCCGGCTGTCCTCAGTTATAATCCATTTTCTGTTACTTTCAACTCTCTTAACTGTATTATTTCCTTACTTAATTACGCCGTATGTACGCGAGTGCTACAAACTACTGGATGTATTTCCACCAATACTCATATTAAAATACACATGTCCTTGATAGGTTTTAGGGCAAGTATTGTTTCTAAATCCCTGAACTGACTGGGGGTTCATGCGAAACCGAAACAGTGATTTTGCACTTCCAGAAAATATACACAACCAACGTTAATTTAAATCTACCTGCCTTGGTAGAAGTTAATTTCTAAACCTTTTTTCTCATGTGCATCATTTCGATACGAGGATTAATAAGGGAGATATCATTAACGGACCGTTTTTTTTTTTTTGTACAAGTCCCATCGGACTTAACTCACGAGCGGGTGAGTGTAAAGCGTATACCTTACAACTTGAAAACTACTGAAGACATTCGAACCAAAATTCATATTTAGCATCCACCTGTCCAAAAGTAGGTTTTAAACGTAAATAACATTTCATGTTCCGGAATGGACTGGCGGTTTATAGGGAACACAAATGGTGATTTTACTCTTCCACAATATATACAGAACAAGACCAACCTGACTGGAAATCGACCAAACCTGATGGAATTCCACCTCTAAACCTTTTTCTTCATGTGCATTTTTTCGTCAGGAGGATTAATAAGGGAGATATCATGAATGGTCACTTTTGCAGGTTAAGTCCAGCGGACATAGCCCAAAAGGTGTTTTACATGGAGCAGATTCCTTATCTATATAAATCAAATCGTAACGACTGTGTGCCTCTACACTGACTATTTTGGCGAAATTTTCGTACAGCTTTCCGTTTAAGGGGTAATAATAACCATCTCCATAATTTTTGGTTTAGTTTCCTGAAAGTCCTAATTTTTACCCGCCTCGCCCAAAATCCACATTGTGGCATAATCTGCCAGAAGAATAAGCAGATAATTGAAATTTGACAAAATTATACGTTTTAGCCTGTAACGAATGGAAAAATCCTATATCATTAAATTTTTCATTTTTTTATCCCCGAAGAATATCGAAATATGCAGGCAATTTTAATGATGGTGCAGACCTTCGGAAATTCCTATCACATAACGGATTGCACAATCTCCGTTCAATTTGGAATGATCTACGACCTTGGTCTTATGACTTTTTGCCGTATCTGTATCCCATTTACGTTTGATTTTTCTCTATTAATCGATGTTAAGTCAATTTGGAATTTTCACATGCATAATTCATACCTTCAATTACTTATATGAAATACAAAATCATCAAAAATTGGCCCACCCAGTAGCCATATATGAGCCAAATGCTATGTATGTAGCTGTCACATAATTATCCGAAAATTAATGTAATGTGAGATAATCTTACAAGAACGTTACCCTGTTCCACGTTTCTAACTCAATCTGACCCAAGAATAGATGACATATCATAGGACCAGCCATTTAGGCTACTAAATCCGGCGTGTCTTATGGTATAATCCTTTGTCGATATGATGTACGTTTAGTAGCAGTTAATCTGTAAATGAAGGTCTTCAATATTGTAAACACGCATATACTTTCGTATGTCGATCTATATATATTCACTGATGTCGATTTGTAGTGATCGAGAAAGGGTGGGTCTGCTATTGTAATCAGTACTCCCCACACCGACTTTGACTGGCAGTAGGAAAGGGTTCCTTCTCCAACTCCTGTGTAACTGTCATTAGTAAGGAAGGTCTACAATTGTAATGAATAGTTCACTTATCGATTTGACTTGCAGAAGGCAAGTGAGCATGCAGTTTTGTTTAAAACTCCCCTACCCGATTGTGTTTGGCAGTAGGCAAGGGTGCCCGCCATTATAAAGAAATGTCCTCATCTAAAATGTGACTGGCATTAGGCATAGTGGCCTGCTATTTCGATGGAAACTCACCAACTTGGTGTGACTGGCAGTAAGCTGGCTGGAAGTAGGAAAATGGGCCTGGCATTATAATGATAACTGCACAACTCAATTTCGAGTGATAGTAGGGTAATTGCCTGCCATTATAATAAGAACTGTAATCTGTCTGGAAGTAGGAAAGGGGGGCTGCCATTTTAACGAAAACTCCCCAAAGCGATTCTGTCCGCATAGTAAGCAATGGGGCCTGCAATTATAATGTAAACTTCCCAACTCGATTGTGAATGGCAGTAGGCAAGTGAGCCTGCCGTTATATCACAAATCCATAACAAGCACTTTACATTGGAAACAACGTACGGGGACCTCCCCATGCTCTTTCTCGGATAACGCTAAGAGACATGCAATTTTAAAACAATCTTATTTACTGCATGCACACAATTTACTTCGATATTCGAATACAATGTAGAATACCGTAGCGAAGCACGGGTACATTCGCTAGTTATCTATATAAATAAAATTGTTTCTGTTTGTCTGTCTGTTTGTCTGTTCCACCATCACGTCGAAACGGCTGGATAGATCTCAACCAAGCTTCATATTTAAGGTATACTCATCCCGGGGAAGGTTTTGATATGCATATCATTTTAAAATCCTTGAATAGACGGGGGGGTTTATAGGAAAATCAGAATGGTTTTTCCACCATCACCTCGAAACGGCTGGATAGATCTCAACCAAACTTCGTATTTAGAGTATATTCATCCCGGGGAAGGTTTCGATATGCATATCATTTTAAAATCCTTGAAGAGACGGGGGGTTTATAGGAAAACCAGAATGGTTTTTCCACCATCACGTCGAAACGGCTGGATAGATCTCAGCCAAACTTCATATTTAGAGTATACTCATCCCGGGGAAGGTTTCGATATGCATATAATTTTAAAATCTTTGAATAGACGGGTGTGTTTAATGGAAAACCACAGTGGTTTTCCTTCATTTCCTCTTATACTATTGATTTTCTGTAAACTTCGTTTACCGTACGTGAAACGTCTCTTCATTATAAACAACTTTCGTTATGTTCATAATTTACCTTACTCTTCACATGACGGAGAAATTTACAATTTTCTGCTGGTATCATGCTCTGCATTTAGTGACCGACAGACCGACAACGAACCTACAGGTTACCATGGCAACGTCTCTGACTGCATGCCAGTAGGGAAGTAACGTATTGCCATTTTCCTCATCATGCTTTTAAATTCGTGGTTGTTCCTTGGGTAGATGGCAAGAGAGGCGTCAATCGGCTCATCTGCGGGATATTGGCGGAATATCGTTGGAGGTTATAACCGCCCTCGAATAGATTAAGTAATAACACCATTAGTCATTTTCTTATTTGTTTACCTAAGAATCACTGGACCTAAATTCCTCCTCTGTTACCGCTTTATTATATCCATAACTCACACTAGCATAATTTATTGAGGGGCATTTGATTTTCCAATACATTCACTTGGCATTTACATATTTGTCGTTATCCGGCTGTCCTCAGTTATAATCCATTTTCTATTAGTTTCAACATTCTTAACTGTATTATTTTCTTCCTTAATTACGCCGTATGTACGTGAGTGCTAGAAACTACTGGATGCATTTCCACCAAGATTCGTATTTAGAATACACCTGTCCTTGATAAGTTTTAGGGCAAATATTGTTTCTAAATCCCTGAACTGACTGGGGGTTTATACGAAACCGAAACAATGATTTTGCACTTCCAAAAGTATACACAACCAAACTTTATGGAAGTCTACCTACCTTGGTAGAAATTAATTTCTAAACCTTTTTTCTCATGTGCATCATTTCGATACGTGGATTAATAAGGGAGATATCATTAACGGACCGTTTTTCTGCACAAGTCCCATCGGACTTGACTCACGAGCGGGTGCGTGTAAAGCGTATTCCTTACAACTTGAAAACTACTGAAGACATTCGAACCAAAATTTATATTTAGCATCCACCTGTCCAAAGGTAGGTTTTAAACGTAAATAACATTTCATGTTCCGGAATGGACTGGCGGTTTATAGGGAACCGAAATGGTGATTTTACTCTTCCACAATATATACAGAACAAGACCAGCCTGACTGGAAATCGACCAAACCTGATGGAATTCCACCTCTAAACCTTTTTCTTCATGTGCATTTTTTCGTCAGGAGGATTAATAAGGGAGATATCATGAATGGTCACTTTTGCAGGTTAAGTCCAGCGGACATAGCCCAAAAGGTGTTTTACATGGAGCAGAATCCTTATCTATATAAATCAAATCGTAACGACTGTGTGCCTCTACACTGACTATTTTGGCGAAATTTTCGTACAGCTTTCCGTTTAAGGGGTAATAATAACCATCTCCATAATTTTTGGTTTAGTTTCCTGAAAGTCCTAATTTTTACCCGCCTCGCCCAAAATCCACATTGTGGCATAATCTGCCAGAAGAATAAGCAGATAATTGAAATTTGACAAAATTATACGTTTTAGCCTGTAACGAATGGAAAAATCCTATATCATTAAATTTTTCATTTTTTATCCCCGAAGAATATCGAAATATGCAGGCAATTTTAATGATGGTGCAGACCTTCGGAAATTCCTATCACATAACGGATTGCACAATCTCCGTTCAATTTGGAACGATCTACAACCTTGGTCTTATGACTTTTTGCCGTATCTGTATCCCTTTTACGTTTGATTTTTCTCTATTAATCGATGTTAAGTCAATTTGGAATTTTCACATGCATAATTCACACTTTCAATTACTTATATGAAATACAGAATCATCAAACTCTTCACGAAAATTGGCCCACCCAGTAGCCATATGTGAGCCAAATGCTACTTATGTAGCTGTCACATTATTATCCGAAAAGTAATGTAATGTGAGATAATCTTACAAAACCTTTACCCTGTTCCAGGTTTATAACTCAATCTGACCCAAGAATAGATGACATATCATAGGACCAGCCATTTAGGCCACTAAATCCGGCTTGTCTTATGGTATAATCCTTTGTCGATATGACGTACGTTTAGTAGCAGTTCATCTGTAAATGAAGGTCTTCAATATTATAAACACGCATATACTTGCGTATGTCGATCTATATAATATATTCACTGATGTCGATTTTTAGCGATCGAGAAAGGGTGGGTCTGCTATTGTAATCAGTACTCCCCACACCGACTTTGACTGGCAGTAGGAAAGGGTTCCTTCTCCAACTCCTGTGTAACTGTCATTAGTAAGGAAGGCCTACAATTGTAATGAATAGTTCCCTTCTCGATTTGACTTGCAGAAGGTAAGTGAGCATGCAGTTTTGTTTAAAACTCCCCTACCCGATTGTGTTTGGCAGTAGGCAAGGGTGCCCGCCATTATAAAGAAATGTCCTCATCTCAAATGTGACTGGCATTAGGCATAGTGGCCTGCTATTTTGATGGAAACTCACCAACTTCGTGTGACTGGCAGTACGCTGGCTGGCAGTAGGAAAAGGGGCCTGTCATTATAATGATAACTGCACAACTCAATTTCGAGTGATAGTAGGGTAATTGCCTACCATTATAATAGAAACTCCTCAACTGTAATCTGTCTGGAAGTAGGAAAGGGGGCTGCCATTTTAACGAAAACTCCCCAAATCGATTCTGTCCGCGTTGTAGGCAATGGGGCCTGCAATTATAATGTAAACCTCCCAACTTGATTGTGAATGCCAGTAGGCAAGTGAGCCTGCCGTTATATCACAAATCCGTAACAAACACTTTACATTGGAAACAACGTACGGGGACCTCCCCATGCTCTTTCTCGGATAACGCTAAGAGGCATGCAATTTTAAAACAATCTTATTTACTGCATGCACACTATTTACTTCGATATTCGAATACAATGTAGAATACCGTAGCGAAGCACGGGTACATTCGCTAGTTATTATTATTATTATTATTATTATTATTATTATTATTATTATTATTATTATTATTATTTCAATATCAACTATCTGCGGATTATTTAACCTCTTACACGAAAGACCTAACCAACAGCTCTAAACACCAGGATGTTTGAACATATGTTCTGCGAACCGAATGAGTTGGCCGTGCGTTGAGCGTCGCATTTGGGAGATTGTGGTGGGTTCGAATCTAATAGACGGCAGCCCTGAAGATAACTTTTCGTGGTTTTCCATTTTCACACCAGGTTGCACCTGCTGCCAACAGTGAAATTCCACAGCAATATATTTCCCTCATCTAATTAAATTTACCACTCTATTGGTATATATATATATATCAAAAACACTGCTCCCATCAGTCTAAATGTCAAATTACTTGTCTTGCGTAAGCTTGGAGCCTATGCATCATATAAAAAAATAATTAAAAATACTTCCGGCAGGAGGATTATCATAATTTATACACCTTTGGAAACAGAAATTGTCACAGATACAAAATTCTAAATAATAAAAAAAAAATAACTTTTTTTTAATTTTTTTTCGCTCCGTGTCCCCTTAAGTCCACAGCCACTCCTTGCGTTGCCGAAAGCCTTCAATGAGTTAGAGCGACGTTCAACCACTACAAAATATATATATGCTAGGATATAAATCCCAGTTTTTCTGTGAATATGCACATAGAATAAGAGTTGTGGATCTTTTTTCCTGTCTAAAAGGTCACAGCAAAAATATTATCAGCACCATTACATACATGTCACAATCGTTTCGAACACGAACAAAACAAAGGCCAGAGTCAGGGAACAAAACATGTGATGGCATACCGCGCCATACTCTGTTCGCGTGTGGTGAACGAGCGGGGAGTTTCGCCAATAGGAAAAACACTGCGTTCAACGGAGTAAAGCATATCTGATCACTCTGTATATTGTCTTCTTCTTCTTTTCTTCATGGAGGAAATGGACATCTTACAGAAATATCATACGCAATAAACAAGCTCCGAATTTCAATTGCAAGTCGAAAAGCTGAAATCTCAACACAAACAGTTGGAAACATGTTTGGGCACACCTGGTTGCCGGCTAGCCTGAAACACGTTCGGATCATATGCCACACGCATTACGTCGGCTGCGGTAGAAACAACTCCTTCCTCCGCGAGCAGACACAAGGGTGTCTAAATGTTTCCACTAACTGTATTTTGTCGCAAGATATATATTTGTATAGCACAAGACCTTGCTTTTTAAGTATTCAGCTTGTTTCTTAGCCTATGTATTTCCTATATAGTTCACCCCCTTTGAGATATTCAAGGTATTTTTCCATATGATTTCAACCGTAGCTTCCTGATGAGGAATAGTTGTCATAAAATGTAAGTTATACGACAATATAATAATAATAATAATAATAATAATAATAATAATAATAATAATAATAATAATAATAATAATAATAATAATAATAATCAGCACGAAATTGACTGATGAAGGAATTGAGGCTCGCAGAAAATGAATGCTGGTATATTGGAGAAGAATTAAAGCTCAAGGATGTAAACGGTTGGAATAATGTGGTCCTCAGCTAGCCGAAACGAAGCAGAAGAATAATAGTAAAAAGAAGAATCCAATTAGTTTAGGAAATCGTACCGAAATTTGGTCCTTCGCTTCGCTTTAGTCCGGCCCCGCGGTGTACGGGGCAACGCGTCCGCCTGTCACTCGGCTGCCCCGAGTTCGATTCCCGGCCGGGTCGGGGGTTTTTAATTGTAATTGTAAATAATTAATATCCCTGGCCTGGGGACTGGGTGTTTGTGTCGTCCTTAACGTTACTTTCCTCACATTCAACACTTCACACTTCCGCCATTTACATAATACACGCAGGTTACTCACATATAGTGCAAGTATGGGAAAAAGATCTTCTTCATAGATCGACGCTCCGAACAAATAGCATTATGTCAGTAAATGGAGTGAAACTGTATCCTTCGGTCTCAAGCAGTCTTAAAAGTCAAAACTGTGAATCTATGCACGGAAAGGTTTTTCTCCAGGAGATAAAAAATTGCAAGATGCTCAGTCCACAGTGTTACATAGCCCGAATATGAAAGAACTGTAGACCTACACTGGTGATACTGCATCCATTCCATAGAGGACTAGTAATATGAGACGGAAAGGGATACTAAACAGAATGACATTTTGGACTTTACTAACTTCGATGGGTTGTCTTTCATCTGCTCATTTGCAAGAGTCTCCCAATTAGAGAATTGCATTAAAAATAAATGCAAATCATCATTAACACTTTCAGCCCCAGAGGTATGGAAGGCACATTTCCTCCCAGCCCACGATGTTTTAATTAACACGCGCTCAGCCCCATGTGAATCATTCTGATACACACCAAGTAAGGCGCTCAGCCCCATGTGCATCATATTGACACACATGACAGGGCCTTGTTCTTCAAAGTGTGAGGCTTTCAGATTCACACGTACATTGAAATAGCATAGTGTCTTCTTCTCCCTGGGGCTGTGGAACCACAGGACGGTGCTGGGTCGTATATTGGTCAAGTAAGAACAATGTGCTTTGGTTGCCCAGAATTCAAGTACATGTGTATGGACTGTTTTTTCAAGAAACATAGATATGTAGCGAAGTAACAGAAAGTAAAATGTTGCTCTTAGTAAAATGTAAAAGAAATCAGTTGAAGGAATCTACTGAGTTTTGTATGTATTTACGCCTAATGCTGATTCCTGTGTCCATTCTTTAAATTTCAAATTCTTGTCACCTAATCTAACCTCGCCTATTCTAACGTAACTTAACCTAACCCTGGTAACATAAAACAATATCCAAATCTGTATGGAAGTGTTTGAAATAAAAATAAATTAATAAATAATATTTTTAAACTATTTTTGTGCGTGTATTAAAATGACGCACACGAAAAGTGCATACATAACTTACTCAGAGCCCATGTGCATCTTATTGACTCACACCTTATTTAGGAGAGTTCAAGATGAGAAAATGTTTTTATTTGTTTTAAAACACCTGTAGGCCACCAGAATAACGAGTTCATGCAATAGTAAGCCTTGGGCTGTGGGTGAATTTATCAACTTTCTGGCTGGGTTTAACGGTGTATCAATTTGATACACATGGGGCTGAGCTCATAACTTACCATGTATCAAATTGATACACATGGGGCTGAAAGTGTTAAGGACAACAGATAAAAATATACAGATTCGAGCGAATTAGCTGACTGGTATGCGTTGTAAAACTGTACAGTAAATTTGCATTTGGGAGAAGGCAAGTTTGACCTCCACGGTCGGTAGCCTTGAGGATGGTTTCTCATGTGTCAGTCTGATCGCTTACGATATGAAAGTGAATTATTATTTACTCAGACAGTCCCTGTGATGATACAAGTGAAAGTATGATTTTCAGGTTCAGTTGGTATATTCAATTCAGTGGGCACGGGAGGCTGATATATGATAGTTCAGTGTGGAAAATGACGGGAAACTATCTCACTCTTCATCTCCTTTCAGGGATACCTGATTGTAGAACGTTTGAGGATCTAATTACCCTTCAGAACGAGAACTCCACGTATATTATGGGCAGGCAGTCTAGATTAAACGTCAGTTGAGAAATGCCTAGAATTTATTGTACATGGTCTTACTAATTACTACATTCTAATATCACTTGAGGGTGAGTGAGAATGACGGGAAAGAGCCCAGTCTTCCCTACCCTTATAGAAATAAATAAATAAATAAATAAATAAATAAATAAATAAATAAATAAATAAATAAATAACGCATTTCATCTCTGTCCATGGAGCAAATATTTTTATACGGCAATCGTAATAATAATACCTACTCTATGACCGGCATCGGTTGATTATTTAAATCCTGGACCTACCTTGTAATGGTTCCTTTACTAATAATTGTTTTTACCGTATCAACTGAGATCAAACCAGCCTAGTGAAGCTAAGACTTGGATAAATGTTTCCGTTACTATTACGGCTCCCAAGAAGACGAGGTAGCCGTAAGGCAGATTTTCTTAGGAAAATTCAACTCAATTAACTAAAAAATTATCAGAAAGAAGCCATCGGTACTTAAAGTGAAGCTTTGTCTTCTTTAATGCTATTTGTTCGCGGCGTCGATCTATGAAGATCTTTTGCCCATACTTGCACTATATGTGAGTAACCTGCGTGTATTATGTAAATGGCGGAAGTGTGAAGTGTTGAATGTGTGGAAAGTAACGTTAAGGACGACACAAACACCCAGTCCCCAGGCCAGGGATATTAATTATTTACAATTAAAAACCCCCGACCCGGCCGGGAATCGAACCCGGGGCATCCGGGTGACAGGCGGACTCGTTGCCCCGTACACCGCGGGGCCGGACTAAAGCGAAGCTTAGTATTCCCTTCCGGGAGGATCAAAGATTCGTGGTCGAAAGGAATAAGGTAATATCGGGTTAAATATAGGCATGTTCGGTTTTACGCTAAGGTTGTACTTTCAATTCCACTTAAGGAAGACGCAAACTTTTGAGTCAGGTTTTCAACGTCTGGAGATGCACATGCCCGTCAGGTTCCCTTAACCAAACACGAGTATCAGGTACATTCCTAGAAAAAAAGGCGGACAGGCATAAGGCTAAACCCTCTGTCCCAATTAGTGCCGAATGAATTTAAGAATGGTCTGCATGGACTGAAAGTAAATAGCTTTGCATTCATGTGTATAAAATTGGGCGTGTTTATGCATTATGTGTGCGCGTGTGTTTTTGTTTTATCCACTTATTTTCGCAGGAAGCGGGCAAAATTTATTAATCATTAACCTGACCCACGTAATTTTCTTTAATAATAGAAAACAAAGTAGGTTCGAGTACAATGCGAAATCCTACATGTTTGGACTGTCTTCAAAGTGGGATAGTAACATTTCTTTTTGATGTAGGTACAATTATATTGTCTTTTAGAACAGGAAATAAACGTCCTTTAAACAACTAATCTAAAATTAAACCCCATGGCACTGCAGCCCTTGAAGGGCCTTGGCCTACCAAGCGACCGCTGCTCATCCCGAAGGCCTGCAGATTGCGAGGTGTCGTGTGGTCAGCACGACGAATCCTCTCGGCCGTTATTCTTGGCTTTCTAGACCGGGGCCGCTATCTCAGCGTCAGATAGCTCCTCAATTCTAATCACGTAGGCTGAGTGGACCTCTAACCAGACCTCAGGTCCAGGTAAATATCCTTGACCTGGCCGGCAATCGAACCCGGGGCCTCCCGGTAAAAGGCGGGCACACGGGGCCGGCTAAATAAACGTCCTTTACTATCTGTTTTCCTTTGAGCCGTTTAGGTATCCTCAGTTTGTTTGGTCCTTTGACATGTTTCCGAGGGAAAAGTACTTGGTATGTATTCTGATAAAACGTAGCGTGCCAAATAATAGTGCATATAGGTATGGTCATCAGCGTGGTTCAGGGATTAGTAAAGTAGTTTCCCACCTAGAATATTGGGCTCCATTTCTGGCTCAGTAACGACTTCATGGTGGGGAATATAGCGTGCTCATCCTAGAAACATTACCGGGAAAGAAAATAAATTATAATCTTACCCTCCTTTTTACAATTTGTTTTATGTTGCGCTGACAGAGATAGGTTTTATGGCGACGAACGGTGAGAACCCTAAGCTGCTTTCTTAGTTTCTTAGGCTAGATACTTCCAGTTTAAAAAAAAATATTATAGAGATTATGGACTGTTTTACGACTTGTTACGTCTACACCCGGGATTCATACTTGAAACCGTCTTTAAAATTCACGTACTAACTGAGGTAAGACATATGAATCTTACGTCTAGACACGCTATGCCGCTGGAAACCTACGAGCTACAATGCCCTTTATGAATATTTAGAGAATTATTGAAGCAACAAATCACTCAAACACTTGGGAACAGCTGAAATACGACTGCAACATCGGAAGCGGGTACAAGGTCAGTTAGTAGGGATGCGCGCACACACAAAACAAAGGCCAGAGTCAAGGAACAAAACATGTGATGTCATACCGCGACATACTCTGTTCGCGTGTGGTGAACGAGCGGGGAGTTCGCCAATAGGAAAAAACACTGCGTTTAACGGAGTAAAGCATATCTGATCACTCTGTATTTTGCCTTCTTTTTTTCTTCTTCTTCTTCTTCTTCTTCTTCTTTTCTTCATGGAGCCTATAGATATTAGTTCCTAATTAGCGTCGACATCTACGCTGAAGTCGAGGCATGGCAGCGCACTGGCTGGCGAGACCTTTCGCATTCACTGGAGTGGAAAGAAGTAAAGAACTGGAAAAATCTCGTGACATGCTAATGCAACAGGTCTGTTGAGGCAGAACAAACAGGGTAATGGTTCCTAAAGAGAAATGTAGCCCGATATACGACATGAATGTAACTACGCAGGCAGCCGATTAATAAACACGGAAATTAATGATCATCACCACTGAAAATAAACAGTAAATTATAATGTGGATATGCCCAAGTTACGCGAGCTAGAGAGCAATAATTCAACATTTATGTGCCGACACAGATGTTGCCTTCGGAATGATCTATGTTCTCATAGTCGGATGAAGGCGAAAACAATAAAAGGCACCCTCAATTTCCACACAAGGTAAATATATGAGGAAGACTGTGTTTTATTACAGGGTTTTCTACATAAATTAGCAACACTTTCAACGAAATTAATTATTCTGATTCATTTATTATGGAATAACGTTCAGAATTCAGTTCAAATATATTGTCTTTGAAGCTGTGGCTTCATAGCAGTCTATGTGTCAAATAAAATACGAAGCGCTATTGTTGAAGATATCTTGGTCAACAAAACCACACACTTATTATACATGAAACCTTATTTTAGGATACCATCCGAGCATTCACCTTAAGTAAATGTGAGAACCCACTTAGAATGGCGGAAAGTGTGATTTACTTTTACAATTTGCTTTACGTCTCACGGACACAGATATGTCCCATAGCGACGATCGGATAGGGAAATCCAGGGAGTGGAAAGGAGTCAGCCCTGACCTTAATTAATGTACATCCCCAGCATCTGCATTGTGTGAAAATGAAAAACCACGGAAAACCATATTCAGGGCTGCCGACAGTGAGGTTCGCGCCCACTATCTCCCGAACGCAAGCTTCCAGTTGCGCGACACTAACCGCACGACCAACTCGCTGGTGAAGTGTGATTTTTTGACCACATCTATTCTCAGTTGCGTTACGTGAGGTCATGGATCATTCCTGAATTCGTGGCAGAGCCAAGTATCAGTCAGACGGGATTTCGGTACTTTCGCCCCTTGACCACGGCGAGGTAGTACCTCTTTCTGTTCCTCTCCTCATAAGTTATTCACAAAGTTCTATTGCGCAGGTCACTGGATAGACTAGAGTACAGCGAAATATACTGTACTGATTCGGCTGACTAAAATTATCACCTAAGTGGGACTACCAAGGACACTTTTATCCTCCTTCCCGTGTAGTATGGAAAATAATAGTAATAAACCAGCTGTAAAAATCACATAACCACATTTCAGTTGAGAATTGTAGTGTAGATACGTTATATTAAGGTAGATAGTATCTTGCTTGCTAACTTTGTGTGTATTTTTGTGTACGGCAACCCTTTCGATACTTCAGCATACAACCAACCGGCAGTTTTCATTTCTATTAGAGAATAGTACGTTAAAATTAGTACTAATAATAATCTGTCAACGCATTTAACTTCGTTGGTAATCTTTGAGTAGTTCTTGCGAATTTCAAACTTATATGTAATTTTAATTTCTTTTGTGTTTAGTAATATCCTATTATAATTAGGGTAAATCTGAACGTAGTTAAAATTATTGTACTGTATTGTAGCATCTTTGTAGAAATTAGTGTGCTTATGCTATTACTGTGAAATATTTGTCTAGTATAGTAGAAGTATCTGTAGAAACTCTCTTACTAGAATTCTGTTGTTGTAATTAGGATAGGCTTAACTGCAGTTTAGAATTGTGTAATTTTGTGTATTCCTTTCTGTATTCAGTAATTAACGGCAGTTTTCTTCTGTTAGCGTGTTGTAGGATAAAAAATTTGTACGACTAAGTAGTATTGTAGTGTAGTGTAGTAGTATATTACCTTACTGTCATGTGGCCTTTGTGTAATACCCTAGACAATATTTCTTTCCTTTCATTTTTGTCACAGAATAAGTTATTTTTATTTAATGTTCAATTTTACATAAAGAATGGCTAAGGAGTGCAAGTGTAGGAACAGTGGGTGTGGCCAGACATTAAGGAGTATGGGGGAAATAATTAGGATTTTCTCAGAATTCAGGAAGTAAGGTAGGCCTCCCGCAAATAATGTACAGGATACAGTAGGTGTAAAAGAGGGATAAGAAGGACAGGGGGGTAATGATTGTAGAAGGCGGGTGAGCTGATGTTTCTAGGGAAATGATATTGCAGGATAAGTGCTCTATTCAAGATCAGAATTCAGGAGATCTGTCTGCGAGAAATCGGTCCGAGTCACTACAAGTAGAAGAACAGAGGGAAGTTGGGGAATAGGGAACTGTTGCTGAGTAATGTGGAAGTAGGAGGAAAGGAAAAGGTAGGAACGGGAAATGTAGAGTAAGGGATAGGGAAACACAGTTGGAACCGGGTCATGGGAGGGAGAAAAGGAAGTAGCTTCTGCAGCCGTCAGGGAATATAGGGCTGACCAGGAGGGGAGGGGATCAAATGAGGTGGGTAGGTTGATACTCTATTCATGGGGATTCCTTTCTTAGACATGTGGGGAAAGTTTCTGGAGGAAAGAGAACCAGGGTAGATTAATATTCAGGAATTAGTTTAAGAAGATGTTGAGAAAAGTAGAAGAGAAGGAGGAGGGAAAGGAGAAGATGGCAGTGCTTAACGTTGGTACCAACATCGTAAGGCAAGTAGGTATTACGTGTTAACATAGTTGGGGATGTGAGGGAACTGGTAAATGCAACACGGTTGAAGTTTAACCCTTTGACCGCCACCCTCATACGCGGTGTCCATATCCTATACCGCCATGGCCTAATGTGCACTTTTTACCTTGCAGTAAATTATTCGTAATAACTTTTCTTCAATTTATGTAAATTGGATGGGCATTTTTTTTTGTTTCGAACATTTACTTCGGACATTTTACTGATATAAATTAATGCACCTTTATTTTAAAAATGTTTATTTTATGAAGTGATAATTCAAATAATATTTCATTTCTTTGAAAAAAAGTATTTCATGATCAAAAACGGGTAAGAAAGAAAATATTTTAGTATCGAAAGCTACATTATTTTAGAGAGGTGGTGTTTCCTATGCTATATATAAAAAGATACAGCCTTATGTACAATATTACAGTTACAATATTTTTTTATTATTATTACTATTACATTAACGTGAAATTTTCTAATCTAACATTTTATGCAAATGCTGCAGTTCCTGGTTCGTTTTAAGTAAAAAATTATTACTAATGTATATTTCACACATACTTCACGCTCAAAAATTCACTTTTTGTCTTAAAAATATGACACAAGAAATTATTTACTAATATTTACACATGTTTATGACGTGCTCTAGCAAATGTGCTTAGGGAGGCCCTAAGGGTGTACACAATTCTTACACTGTTTACAAATGTATCTGGTCTTTTTTCCATTTACCACCTTGACTAGTACTACTCTTTCAGAATACGGAACAGTTGCGTTCCTTTTTTTCTCGGTAAAATAGTAAGGGGTTCGTTACCCGCCCGCGGGAGCTGAATTGCCGCTTGGCCACCAAGCCAATCGGCAGAAAGTTCCTCAACTAAACTTGTTGTATATAGTCTTATTTAATCCCAAACTAGTCCAAAACATGTATCATACATTATTAAAACGAATAAATAACTTGGAAAGTACTTTTCCGGAACGTCCGATCAATCGGACGTTGGCGTTTTTAGACTGAACCTCGAACGTCCGATCAATCGGACGTTGGCGGTTAAAGGGTAAAGAAAGTGTTGATTGTTATCAGTGGAATACTGTGTAGGAGGAATACTGACTGGAAGGTGATTGGGGATTTAAATGAGACTGTGGAGTGAGGATATGGGAAACTAGAAGTGAGATTTCTAGATCCTAATGGGTGGGTAGAAGATTGGGATCTGCGCTCAGATGGCCTTCACTTAAACCGCAGTGGTACGTATAATTTACGAAATTTGTTTAATTGGTTATAGGGAGTTATTTTCAGGCAAACCGGGTGGTTTAAGTAGCGCTAATAATAATAATGGCGTATGGCCTCCGGAGAGGCCTGGTGCAGGTCTTTCTTAGTAAGCGCCTATTAGGCGACCTGCATATCTTTGAAGATGAGGGCCCTACCTAGGACGATTTATAATGTTGAATACGCCACACACACCCAGCCCTCAAGCCATTGGAATTAACCAATTAAGGTTAAAATCCCCGACCCGGCCGGGAGTCGAACCCGGGACCCTCTGAACCGAAGGCCAGTACGCCGACCAATCAGCCAACTAGTCGGACTACGAAGCGGTGATAAGGGATCTTGAACTCAAGTCGGTACGACATAAAAATGTTAGTGTTGAACTCTAGAAGTATTGTAAAGAAAGGAACAGAATTAAGTAATTTAATAGATAAACACTTGGCAGATATTGTAAGAGGAATTGAATCATGGCTGAGAAATGATATAATGGATGCAGAAATTTTCTCACGGAACTGGAGTGTGTATCGTAGAGGTAGAATAGGAATGGTAGGAGGGGGAGTATTCATTCTGGTCAAAGAAGAATTATTTGTAAACTACGAAAATATTAAAGGTGACAAAAATGGAATTCTTGGTGTAAGACTCTTCTCTACAGATAATAGTCAATATGATGTCTTTGGAGTGTACAGACCGGGAAAGGGTAGCGCTGACGCTGATTCAGAATTATTTGATACGATTATCAGCTATGTGGGTAACGATATGGAAAGGCATTGACTTTACGTCGCACCGAAACAGATAGAACTTATGGGAAGGAAGCGACAGTGGCCTTATATAAGTTACAGCCCCAGCATTTGCCTGGTATGAAAATGGGAAACCACCGAAAACCATCTTGACGGCTGCTGACAGTGGAATTCGAAACTACTATCTCCCGAGTGCAAGCTTAGAGCTGAGCGCCCGTAACCCCACGGCCAGATCACCCGGTACAATTAAATAGATGTACGGCATGATTATGCAATTAAAATCATTTAGTATTAGAATACTCACTAAGAAACTAACAGACACTAAATAGACTGTCAGAATGACGTATGCGCGCGGCAAGCGGGTGAATTATAATTCAGTGGCCACGACCTTGGCAAAAAATATACCCCTACTACCCTTCCTCACAGCACATGCAAAGTCTCCACTACTTGCCGTAATGCTATACAAATTGGTTAGCCGCGACGAACAGCATTTTGTGCGTATTTCCGTCAATAATGATGTTAATAATTAAAGATAATTTACGAAGGAATTAGCAGATAAGATAACAAGGTTTGCACAAACAGCTTTTTAAAAATAATTCCTAGTTCCAGCTTGCTAAAGTGGAATAAAATATAATGATTACTCCACAAAGTGGGGCGGGGGGCGACTGTCCCTCCTCGCCCCACTCCCTAATCGCCGCTAGTTTGTCGACACGCCAAAGATGCAGAAAAGTAAATCTAATAATTTATTATTTTATACACGTGTAGACATTCCACTCGATGGAAGAGTTGCTTGTATGAAGAAAAAAAATAATACTGTTCGGTGAAGTACGTGTGTAGAAGGTATACGTCTGATTGGAGCTTCTGTTACATTCCGACCAGATTGTCCAGATTAAAATAATGTCTGTGTATTCGTCGCTGCTGATCACACTAGCCATTGCTGATATGCAGACAGCAAATATAGCGCAGCTGTACCATACACCAGCCTAGAACTATGCGGTCAAAGACGATGTTTACTAATGCAAGGGGTGCATTATACCGGTAGCTGAGTAACATGCTGCGAGCGACACTCCGTACCTTATCTCTTCATATTCTGACGTAACCTGTCCGCTGGCAGTAGTTCCCCAGTAAAAATCAGTTGGTAGACATCCCATTCATCATTTTTGCATGCGGGGCATTTATAAGTAGAAAGTACGGCGTTCGAGAGCCACCTGGTATATATTCTTCACTTCTGGACACGTTGAGTAACATGTTGACGGAACCGAGGTCATGAATTATCATTTATAAGCCATCAACAGCCCAACTGTAGGGTCATTTTCCTGTTAATCCCGTGTCTTTGCTGAAGATGGCACGTTATTCTATTACTACCGTTATGTCTGGGGCACATTATTTAATACTAAGATGAGGTTTGAACGGCACCATCACTAATTAATCGGCGCATATAACTACGAGGACCGAGTTCGATAGCTGCAGTCGCTTAAGTGCGGCCAGTATCCAGTATTCGGGAGATAGTAGGTTCGAACCCCACTGTCGGCAGCCCTGAAAAAGGTTTTCCGTGGTTTCCCATTTTCCCACCAGGCAAATGCTGGGGCTGTAGCTTAATTAAGGCCACGGCTGCTTCCTTCCCACTCCTAGCTCTTCCCTGTCCCATCGTCGCCACAAGACCTATCTGTGTCAGTGCAACGTAAAGCAACTAGCAAAAAAATAACTACGAGGACATCTGCCACTTATATAATTATAGTTTAATTGTAGTTATCTCTGGGTTAAGTTGTAGTGTGCCTCAGCGGTGTGTTGCTGTGTTGATTTATTTGTTTCATTTTGCCTAATGTGATTTTATTTTCTTGTTCTTGTTTTATATTATTTTAAATGCCATTTCATTCAATTGCTTCCTTGGGGAAATACTGTACAACCTCAGAGGTATATGCGCACACCATTATGTGTTTGGTCTTTCATGGGTGTAGACATCCTCAGGGCAATTGTTTGTTTATAGTACGTTTGATTACATTCAATTTCATTTACTTTACTGCAGGAAGAACGTTATTAGGTAGGATCTTGTTACGGAAACAAATATGAATAATGGAAAGTGACTTGGTAAATGAGATATATAACAGGGTAATTTCAAAATATGATGTAGCTTATGTTTATATGATAAAATTACTATACTTATATTTACGAATTTCAACAAATCGACTTGGTAAATGAGATATATAACAGGGTAATTTCAAAATATGATGTAGCTTATGTTTATATGATAAAATTACTATACTTATATTTACGAATTTCAACAAATCGACTTGTCTCTCAGAAACTGAAAGAAAGTAAATTATAGATTGATGCAAACTAGTGTTCGCGTAATAGAACAATGATACTTGCTAAACAATGCAATTGATTTTACACTGCATTACGCTGTAATGGACGCATATCAACAATCATTATTCCTTATTTTACGGGAGTCACTTGAATGATAACTTTAATTACGGGCTTGGACATTGTCAGAGTAATTCTTATCATTTTTGTTTCTTAACCTTCAACTTAATAATATTCTTTGGTTTCGTCAAAGTGATAGCATAGAAATTTATTGAGTAAAAATGTGACCGACCTGAATATCTCAGTTGTTTTCTGTGTAGAATAGATATATTCAATCACCGTGATCATGTATAATAATATTTCATCCACTAGTAAATAACATGTTCTGAATATCATTGAAAATGAAAAACTACAACCTGTTTTCCAGTCACTGACCGGGTCAGGTATGTAATGAATGATACTTATATAGGCTGTTATTACAACGGGGTCGCCACTCCCAAGGTGATTTATTAATGAGTGATAAATGCTATGAAATGATAATGGAGAGTGTTGCCGGAATGAAAGACGACAGGGAAAACCGGAGTACCCGGAGAAAAACCTGTCCTGCCTCCGCTTTGTACAGCACTAATCTCACATGGAGTCACCGGGATTTGAACCACGGTATCCAGCGGTGAGAGACCGACGCGCTGCCGTCTGAGCCACGGAGGCTCTCTCTGAATATCATTAATATGTAAAATTTGGAACGACGGTCATGATTAGATACAACCACCTGATGTTCCAAAATAGTATCAGAATAAGTTCACAATGGGCCATCGCATATAAAATCATCGGAATAATTCATTCCATTACACTAAATCCACGCTGTTGATCATTGATCGCCCAATAGGATTAACATATAGCCATCTCTTCATGTTATCTTGAATGTTTATCAACTTAGCATCATATGCGACCTCTTTTAATCAGCATCGTTCCACCTTTCACTAGCTTTGGCGTTCATAAATTTCAAATTGTTCTCGTTAGTAAAAGGACCTGTGAAATACCCTGAGTGCAGAGACCCATACAGTTACACGCTGTCGTATTTGCCATTGACGGGTTAGTGCTTGTACTTTGTAACCGTACAACAGGGTTACAGATTCCATTCAGTATTTATTATTATTATTATTATTATTATTATTATTATTATTATTATTATTATTATTATTATTATTATTATTAATTATTATTAACCCGATTCATTAGATTTTATATATTCTGTTTCTCATCATTTAGACTATAATAATTAGGTATCGCGTATATTATTGTATTTAATCATAGGTTAAGTGAAATTTGTTTGTAATTATTCTGTATTGTAGTAAGTGAGATTTGTTGGTTTCATATTGTCATGCTGTGGCTTGTAACTCTGGCTGGATGAGCTGGCATAGTATTTTGCAATCGAGGCTATGTTTAACTGTGCAAGTAGATTTTCCGGTGACGCATTCAGCTTAGTCATTCTCAATCCGCTTGGGTACGCTTAGACAACACTTGACTGATGACATCAGTGCGTGGGCACGTGATTCCGACCAAGTGTCAGTATTCGCCAGCTACTGTATGTTGAAGTGGAAGGGATGGACAGTGAGTAGGGAGATGAGTCGTCATCGCGAGGTTATATAAGTCGAGGCGACGGTGGTGAGAGGTATTCAGATCATATCGTTCAGTTCATATTATTCAGATCATATCATTCAGTTCATATTATTCAGATCATATCGTTCAGATCATATTGTGCAGATCATATGAAACAGTCAGAGGTATCAAATGGAAGAAGTGGTCTTAGTGTGATGGTCAGAGCTAAGAGTTGTGTTTGAAGAAGTAATAATCGAGGAGGTCTACAAGTGGTGGTTGTATCCGAGCAGAGACGGGTACTATGCAGATAAAGAAACATCATCTTCTTGTGAGGATGGACTTCACAAGATGTTTCAATAATATTTTCCAATTTCTTATAATATATTGAGTGGACGTAATTACATTGGAGCTCCCTACACGCGTACATGGTATGTAGGCCAACTCCTTGTTATATAAGAAGATAACAGCAGACGGCTCCCGATTTCAGCTCAGAGGTTTTCCCAAGAATTTCAAGTTCAACAGCGGTGTAAGCAGACATCAGGTAATTAAAGCATCAGACATGTTATGCATTCATAACATGAAGAAGAATGTAATCAGCGGCGATATCACATCTCACTTCAAGTTCATGCCAATAGCTTTTTTGTTTAAATTAAATTTTCCTTTTATTAGTACCGCAAATCTCACGATATATTTTTTTTGTTAAATTAAAAGACGTCAATGATTGTTCATTGTGACGTAAATTATAGTCATAAACTCAGTTTTATTTTAATTAGAATAAGTGATTCCAGTTCCATGTACAATCCTCAATTGTGGAAATGCAACAGTAATTTAATATTGTCCTGATCCATATCCCTGTATATTGCCAGATATGTGAGTTTATCACCTCACGCCTTGAGATAATTGATATAAGAGGTATGCTCTACCGAATTTTGTTGTTTTTCTTAAAAAAGCAACTGGCGCTCAAACAAATGTTATTTATATTATGTGGAAGATATGAAGGTATAAGAGTAGTGGTTGGAGTAGTCACAACGTGTCGCCAGCAACGTGGGACTCGAAAGGTTCAGAAAAAGTGTTTCTGAATGGCAATATACATGGATGAGTTCTTTTAATGAGTACGCGCATGTTAAATTCACCGAGTAATGTTAGGAAGGTCATTTTGTTGAAGTTTGTATTTAAGGGGTAATGTCAGAGGAATTGCAAGGGGAAATAGCTTTGAGATCGCGAAAAATTAGTAGGAAACCGAAGATGGACAAGGATAGCAATATGCAGTCAGGTGATGAGGCTGAGGTTATTGTGTCCAAGGAAATCCAAGGTGGTAACATAAATAGGAAGTTGGTGACTAAGTTGGGACCTGCTGAAAGTCAGAAAATAGTAGAAAGTGAGGAAAACGCTGTCACGCAAGATCAAAGTAAAGGGGTGATTGACCTGGGTTTATTTAATTTGCTGATGTCCAAAATGACTGAGCAGAATAATGCCATTAGTGAGAAAATTGAATCTCAGAATATTATTATGAGTGAGAAAATTGAAGCGGTCATTAGTGAGAAAATTGAATCTCAGAATAATATTATGAGTGAGAAAATTGAATCTCAGAATAATATTATGAGTGGGAAAATTGAAGCTCAGAGTAATGTCATAAATAGTATTAATAAGAAAACTGATGATGTTAGTAATAAGATAGATCATAAGGTGTTAGAAATAAGTAAGCAAATTAATAATTTAGAAAGTAAGGTAAATAGGGAGTGGAGTGACATCAGAGCTGAGATGGAATTGGGCCGGAGCAATCTCCATACTGAAATCGAGCAAATTAGTGAGACGTGCATCAAACAGATTGATGAATTAGGCGCCAAGATCGAGTCTAATAAAGGAGAAATCCATGAGTTAGTAGAAGAAAGGTTTGAAAAGATAACCAATACAGTGGAGCAAGAAACTAGGAAATGTATTAGTAGGGTAGAACATGTGGAAAGAAAACTTGGAGAAGTAGGTGATCTAGAGAGTGAACAAAAATCATTATCACAGAAGGTGAGAGAATCGGAAGAAAAATTACAGGAGGAATTAAGAAAAATTCAAGAAAAGGCTGAGGAAACAGTGGAAGAAAAATTTCTGAGTTGCCAGAGAGTACTCCAGCAAGAAGTGCGTGATAGTAAGAATGTACGTGAGATAATTGTAAATAATGGTTTAATCACTAGAGATCATGATTTACCTAAGTTTTCTAGGAAAGAATTCAACCCGATGGAATTTATGAGAGTAGTAGAGAAGAAATTTGCTGTTCAATTAAGAGACAATATTATTAGCTGGGAAACTGTATTGGAGATCTTATCTAATGCTTTCGTAGGAGAGACTAAGTCTTGGTTTCAAGTATATAAAAGCTCGATGTCTAGTCTAACTGAATTTAAGGAGAAATTCATGGCTAAATTTTGGAGTGAAGGTGTTCAGAGTAGAGAGAGAGAGAGAGTAATGTTTGGCAGGTATAATTCTAACGAGGGTGTAAGAATGACAGAATATTTTTTAGCTCATGTTTTGGTGTGGAGAAATTTAGAATGTATTGGACCTGAGGCTGATATAGTTAGACTTATGGCTAAGCACTATCCCGATAGAATAAGAGAAGCTGTTTGTATGCAAAGAGTGGAGACTATTAAGGAAATGGAGATTTTGTTGGAAAGTTTTGATGCTTTAGGTAGTAGCTTGAATAATAGTAGGACACTAAATAGGAATGTGGAAGGAAGGGGTAACCAATCTAATAATCAGGACAGGCCTATGAATAATCGTAACTACAGAAGAGAATATCAGGAGAGACCTAATAATAATTTCCACAGGGAGAGAAATTATCAAAATAGTTCGGAAAATTTCAGGACTGGGAGGCGTGATTATGGTAATCAACCAGAAGCTGGGAGGCGGGAGAATACAGGCCATAATAATAATAATAATAATAATCATGAAGCTAGAGGAAATAGGCAACAGGGGAGGCCGACTGAGGTGTGTAACCAACAAGTCGTAACCGAACCAAGTACTTTAAACGCGCAACGGACTGTATAAACAGGTCACTGAGACAATCCGTAAATGGTGAGTTCACGTATAAGGTAGATAAGTATGTTAATGTCGACCAGCCTATAGTTGTAAGTGAACATGATTGTGACCTAAGTAGCAATAATTCAAATGTTTTAAGTGACGACTTAATCGTAGACAATAAATTTTATAAGTGTAATTTAAATTTAGATATAAGGCAAGATTTGTTAAGTGATCGTATATTATGTAATGAGGATAATTTAAGTAGTGTTACTGTTACACCGACGATTGAACTGCTGATATGGGGCAGAAAAGTTAAGATTTTGTTGGACTCTGGTAGTGAGAAGTCATGTGTAAATTCCAAGCTGTATGAGGAAGTTTTGAGAGAGAAGTATGAGGTGGCGGAAATTCCAGTGAGGAATACGTTCATCGTAACAGCTGTTGGAAACAAGTCTCAAAGAGTGAATAAACAAATAGCTGTCCCCATTAGCATAAGTGGAGAATGTATTTTCCAACCATGCTTAGTTGTGCCTAATTTAGTTTATGCCGTTATTTTAGGTACCGACTGGTTAACGTGTCACAAGGCTAAATTAAATTTTGATCTGTGTAATGTCAATCTTATTTGGGGAAAGAGTAGCAGGGAAGTCAGTTTACCATATGATGTTTTGTCAGAAATTAGTGCGAATAAAGTGTGTTCTAGTACGCAAGGATCTTGTGAAATTCCTAATATTAGGAAAAATATTGATGTCTGTCATGTGTCTATACAGAGAGATTCTAGAGATGAATTGTATGAGACAGTGGAGAAATGTAATTTAGCGGAGAGTCAGAGGGACGAATTGTGTGAATTATTGATATCCCATAGTGATGTTTTTAGTGACCGGCCTGGTAGAACACATCTTTACGAACACAAATTTAATGTTCTTGATAACTCAACTTTTGTAGGACCGAAATATCCCATTCCGTTAAAATACGCTAGCGCGGTTGAAGAGCAGATTGACATTATGCTAGATTATAATATAATTGAACCATCATGTAGTCCTAATTTGAATCCACTTGTTATTATACCTAAGAAGGATAACACGGTAAGATTGTGCATGATAATTTTTGTAAGACTGTATTGGATGAATTTGAACTTGGTGACAAGATTTTACTCAGAGTGCCACTCCCGTCATCAGCAGAAGCTGGTCAATTTTCTAAGTTTTTCTTGTTATATCAGGGATACTTCACCGTAGTGAAACGGATTGGGAAATGTGCTTATTCATTAGAAGACAAGGAAAGAAATATCGTAGGCACATACAATATAAGAAATCTTAAGAAATATATCATGTGAGTTTATTGATTAATTTTCATTATTATGTTAATTCACCATATTTTATGAAGCTGGCATTGCGAACAGGACTTCAGTGAAATTAGCGTGTGTTGTGATAATAAGTGAAGCACGGCAGTGCAATAAACTCCAGTGCTTGGAGAAAGTGTATATAATGAAATGTCTTCGAGAATTACTTTTGGACACTAAATGAACGTTTGAAACGACATAAGTGAGAAAGAAATGTAATCTCTGTATGTAAATAATACTGTATAATCAAAGTGAAAATGATAATTGATCAATGTTTTATATGTGTAACAACGAACATCCAGATGGATGATAACATGTACCCAATTTGTAAAGGGCATTTTTATACATGTATATATTGGTGTACTCGATTTCAGGTGATTATGTATATATTTCATGAATCAATCGATTCAATTAATCGATTATTTCATGAGGGAGGCGTTCTGTAACCGTACAACAGGGTTACAGATTCCATTCAGTATTTATTATTATTATTGTTACCGTGTTTTAGCGGTAGTTATGCGTAAAAGAAGGTGCGGGTGTGAATGGGTTTCAAGCTACGAAATTATAGTGCATGTAAAATTAATTTAAAATTTAACAAAGTTATATTTTCTTTTCAAAAACAAAGCAATAACAGACATGGCAGGTACAATGTAGCAAAACAAGGGGAGTTACAATATTTACAGGTTTTGGGCTTCACGCCCTGACTTCAGCGATCAGCTCAGTTTTACCACAAACACAAGTTTTAACAGAGGGGCAGAAAACCCCATTCATCCCTAGGAGCCCCTGGCTCCGAATTACACAGAAAAGCCTCCACGAGGCATATGACACTCCATTTTCAAAAGAGCGATCCGCTCTCAAAATTTAAGCCTCTCAAAGGCCACACCAAACTCTACCTTCAAGCTGTCCTCTAAGGACGTATTCACAGGGGTAAAATACCCAACCTACTGAGGTCTATTACATGAAAAGAAGGTTGATTACATGACCTCTAAAATAACAATTTGAGAGGAGGCTAACCGCACTCCTGATACACTTTGTTTAAGACCTACTTGGCACTAGGCCGTTAATACAAGGGCTAATCCCATACTACAGAGGTGACTTAAGAAAATAACAATTTACATTACATCACGGAAGAATGGGTTTGAGAAAATAAGTTCACCTCAAAACAATATGAGTGGGAACTCGAGAGGGTTAGCACTCTCTATCCCAGTATGTAGTTTAGAAGATAGGATAGGTACCAGTAGTCTTTACATTTTAAAGGAAGGTTACATGGTGGAAGGCCTAGAACCCGCCCCGAAGGTTAAACTGCTGAGCAAGCAAAGAAAGAAGTTATAACTTGACCATTACCTTGTTGTAGACGCCGCCGAAGAAAGAGGCGCTTCCCGCCTCCTGCTATGTACTTAATACACTGAAAGATGGAACAGAAGTGGCCCCGAGACCCTAAAATCAGCAGTTTATATCCTCTCGCGGAAGATTCTAGGCGTTAGGGGAAAGAAAACACCCTCCCACAAAATTTTTATTGGCTAAGGAAAAGAAACCCCTACATAGAGGAAGAAGAAACACATTATTGGTGGAAAATTAATTAAAGAAATTCGGGATTGGCTAGATCCAAAATAAGGGGAAAAAGAGGGGTATACAGCCAACTTAAACAATGACAGAAAGAAATTTAACAAAGAACAAACTCTTGAAATAAAAATTTCTCCAACAAAATAGTTCTTTGCCGGGCTGAGTGGCTCAGACGGTTAAGGCGCTGGCCTTCTGGCCCCAACTTGGCAGGTTCGATCCTGGCTCAGTCCGGTGGTATTTGAAGGTGCTCAAATACGTCAGCCTCGTGTCGTTAGATTTAGTGGCACGTAAAAGAACTCCTGCGGGACTAAATTCCGGCACCTCGGCGTCTCCGAAAACCGTAAAAGAGTAGTTAGTGGGACGTAAAACAAATAACATTAATTATTAATTAAATAGTTCTTTGACTCCGCACTAGGTCGCACTATTGTTGATCTTCAGTAGTGTCCTCTAGAAGAGAAAGTTCACACTTCTTACTTCAAGCGAAACAAAAACACATCAAAAATGACACAGTTCACAAACTCAAAAATTTCCAGGTAGTGACATCTTCTGAGAAATTAGTAGATTAATAGTGTAGATAAAGTTCAGACTTCCTCCAGAAGAGGAGTTTCAACTGGCGCAACTTTTAAATAAACAGAGTAGAGGTGTACCGCCCGGTACAGACCTCCCCCCCCAAAAGTTCCTCCAGGGGTGACACATGAAATCAGTTTGAAACAAGTTCCAAGTTATAAGGTGAATATGAAAATAGATTACAAGATTTTCAGAATGTTGTGTGATTCAGTTTCACAATTTGTTGTTGCAGGTGAAGCAAAGTCTTTCAGTTTGTAGAAGTTGAATTTTTGAAGATAAACTTTTAATACTTGAAAGTGATGAAAAATTGGGCAATGTCCACCAAATATTGTTGTTGAATTCCCAAGTGTAATCATTACTTATAGTAACTGTTCATGTAGTTGATGTTGATGAAGTGAGGTGGCCAGACCGGCCGTTGCAGCTTGCGTCCAAAGGAGGCCGCTCGGACCCCTCAAGTACCCTGAGATACCGCTCGCCCGCACTATGAGGGGAGCAGAGGAGTTGAAACACGCCGCGCCCGCGGTGAACATATACAGGCTGCGGGCAAGTAGCAGGTCGTGCGCCGCACATCAGCCTTGGCCGGGAGGAGAGCTCCGGCTCGCCGGGCACATGTCGTCTTCGCTGGAGAGGAGGGGGCCCATCCCCCTCCCCAGTTGCTGCACGGCGCTGCGTGGCTGCGGGGGCACTGAAACATTAAAGCTAGGCGGCAGAATTGTGTTGGACCATCATGTTTCTTTGAGGGCACAGGCTTGTAGAGAGATTGAGGGGCCAGCGGCGTGCAGATATTCATGGTATTCATTAAGCCACTGTGTAGAGTGGAGCAGGAGACGGGAGCGTGGTAATGGCCGTGGCAAAGACAGGATGGCAGTTTAATGGGTCGGGGCAGGTTTCACAAACATGCTTACATAAGAAACGAAATCCTATAGAAGGGGCAGAATGCCTAGAATTTGGAAACTCAAAAAAAAATATAACCTTCATATTCCTTTCAAAATACTATAAAGCAAGTTAACACAGAAATTACACCGGCTTCACCTGGGACAGGTGAACTCTAAATATCCTCTCGGTGGCTGGATTGCTAACTAACAACGTAACTGGCGTGAGAAAATCGAGAATGATACAAGGCCCATGAAATCTGGGGGCAAGCTTGCCCGCGGGAACAAAATTCTTGACCATTACTTGGTCGCCTACCTTCAAAGGGGTGGGTCTCCGTCCACGATCATACCTTTCCCTAACCTTTTCATGAGACACTTTAAGATTGGCTTTAGCCTTCTTCCAAAGATTTTTAATGCTGTCCGGATCTATTGTCTCGGGTAGAATGTCATTCAGAGACCAGAGGTTAGAGAGCGGCGAGTTGGGAACAAACTTAAACATCAAAGAAGCTGGAGTAAACTTGTGAGATTCATGAACCGCCGAATTCAAAGCAAAAGCTATCCAATGCAGGGACGTGTCCCACCTGGAAGGATCTTCATGATGATAGGCAATGAGTGCGGACCTGAGATTACGGTTAACCCGTTCAGCCAGAGATGGTTGAGGGTAATAAGCAGAAGTAGTTACATGAGAGATGGACAAGTCAAAACAGAATTTACGAAATAAATTTGATGTGAACGCCTTAGCATTATCAGATACAATATATTGACACGGACCAAAAGAAGCAAAAATAGAATTTAAGCAGGTAATGGTAGACTGAGCGGTAGCCAGTTTAGTCGGAAATAACCAAGAAAATCTTGTAAAACCATCTACACATACAAAGATGAACTTATTAGCATTACCCTTTGACTGGGGGAAGGGTCCTACATAATCGATATACAGGCGTTCCATGGGGCGCGACGCTTGATGCGAAGACAAAAGGCCTACCTTGGTGGACATGGTGGGTTTACTAAGCAAACAAGATTTACAAGCTTTTACAAGTTCACGGATTTCACCGTCCATACCTTTCCAGATGAACATTTCACGAATCTTTTCACGAGTTTTAAAGATACCCAGGTGCCCCCCCAATGGGGTCTCATGATAGTATTTGAAGATCATAGGCACAAGAACCGCTGGAACGACAACCTTCATCATCTTATCATGCCTCGATGGGCAACATAAAACACCATTCCTCAGAACATAAGGGGCGACATGTTCCCCAGAAGAAAGGGTTTCCATTATCGGACCCAGCGTCGGATCTTCACGTTGGTATTTCTCAATATCCCTAAAGAGCATGGGAGCATCTGTTAAGATGGCATTAACCTCAGATAGTATGGACTCGGGAGGTGATGAACTGTCGGCCGGTTCCTGGGTCTCGACGTCGTTAGAAAACATACGGCTGAGTCCATCAGCCACAACATTTTCAGTACCTCTGATATGCCGTACATCGAATTGGAAGGCAGAAATACGGATGGCCCAACGGGCTATACGACCTGTACGACGCGGCCTACCTAAGACCCAGCTTAAGGCTTGATTATCTGTCTCCAGATCGAATTTGACGTGTTCCAGATAGAGACGGAACTTTTCTAAGGCGAATAAGACTGCCAAACCTTCAAGCTCATATATGGAGTACTTTGCTTCTTGAGCTGACAATGTCCTAGACGCATAGGCGATGGGTCGCCTCCCTCGTTCAGTCTCTTGAAGAAGGACTGCAGCTACCGCCGACGACGACGCGTCGGTTTGGACGATGAATTTCTTCGAGAAATCAGGCATAGCAAGTACAGGGGCATTACAGAGAGCTAATTTAAGGTCTTCAAAAGCGGCTTGTTGAGAAGGTCCCCACTCAAATTTGATGCCTTTCCTACGTAGAAGGTTTAAGGGCGCCGCTCTATTAGCAAAATTAGGAATGAACTTCCTGAAGAAATTCACCATACCGATGAACCTGGCGATACCTTTAATGTCCTTGGGAGGTTTAAAATCACGGATGGCCTGTGTTCTAGAATGATCGACTGCTACTCCATCGGGTGACACAATATGCCCTAGGAATGACATAGAGGGCTTAGCAAAGGCAACCTTGGACAACTTAACAGTTAACCCAGCCTTACGAAGGCGATCGAGAACTTCTCGCAGATGATCTAGATGTTCTTCAAAAGTCTCTGAAAATACGACGACATCATCTAAGTAGTGATATAAGTACTCGAATTTGATGTCGGAGAAGACCCTATCTAGCAGCCTAGTGAGTACAGCTGCTCCCGTAGGGAGCCCGAAAGGCACGCGGTTGTATTCATATAAATTCCAGTCCGTGGCAAACGCTGTAAGATGTTTAGACTCTTCGGCAAGGGGAATTTGATTATAGGCCTGATTTAAGTCCAAGATGGTGAAGAACTTGGCCTTACGAAACCATGAGAAACAAGAATGAAGGTCGGGAAGGGGCACAGATTGCAACACCACCTTCCGATTGAGAGCCCTGTAATCAATGACAGGCCTGAAGCCTCCTTGGGGTTTCGGGACTAGAAAAATAGGCGAAGAATACGCTGACTTAGAGGGCCTAATAATACCATCCTTCAACATCTGATCGATGATTTCTTTCAGAGCTTTCATTTTAGGAGGAGACAGCCTATAAGGTGGAAAGCGAACAGGAATCGAATCCGTGACCTCAATTTTGTATTCAATAAGGTCAGTAACACCAAGAGTATCAGAAAACACCTCGGGAAACGACTGACACAATTTGCGAATACTATCAGCCTGCTCCTCAGGTAGATGTCTAAGGTCTAACAACATCTCATCCTGGGTAGGCGAAATAGATGAACATGATGCAGAATTACACTTTAATAGAGGGATTTTACAATTAGAGGCAAATTTGAATGTGCACGACTTACTCTGAAGATCGAGCACAAGACCAGTGTGAGACATGAAGTCCGCTCCCAGTATGATGGGGCAAGACAAATGCTTGGCCACAAACAATTTGATTTTCCATGTAAATTTAAAAACACGAATTTTGACATGTAAGGAACCTAGAATTTCTAATGGAGATGAATTAGCCGAAACATATTTAACAGGAGATGAGTCATAGTCAGGGAGTTTACAAACAGATTTCAATTTAGAATACCAATCAGCCGAAATAATGGAACAAACACTGCCTGAATCTAAGAGAGCTGTTATAGGCTCGTTATTTAACTCAATCTTAAGAAAAGGAACAGGTGCGGGGGTATCCGCCGCAATCCTAAGACACTCTCTGGGGCATTCAAAAAAAGAATTTGAAGATTGCTCATTCCCTGAATTCTCGACCTTTTTGCCCGGGGCTGAGCCTTGGAAAGCAGAATTAGTCGACTCAGCCGAAGCCGCTAGTCACTTTTTATTATTGGCATAGGTGGAATTTGCACCAGACGTTGAGCAGGAGGGGGTGCTATTTGAGTTTGGGCAATTCTTGGCGATATGTGAGAAAGCCCCACATTTAAAGCAGCCTTGTGATGAACCAGCTCCATTCCTAGTCCCACTTGGCTTGATCAGTGGACACTTGTTGCGCAGATGGTCAGGCGACCCGCAAGCATAACATTTACGGGGATTGACTGGTCGGCGAGGTGGAGGCCGAGTGTTACTAAAGGAAGGCGGGGGTTCTTTCGCGACACGCAAAGAATCGGCGTATCTAACTCCTTCCGCTGAGACGGCCAATGCTTCAAGTTCAGAGAAGGTTTGCGGACACGCCGCGAAACACAAATATGACCTGTAGGATGGCGAAATACCTTCTACAATAGCCTGCACAATCTGATCTTCAGGAAAGTGCAGAGCAAACACCCTAGTGTAGAATTTGATATCTTGTATGAAATCAGCCAAGTTTTCATCCAAGCGCTGTACACGGTAATAGTACTTCTGAATCAGGGAGGACCTGGCCCTAGCCGGGATGAAGTTAGCTAGCAAATGGGCATGGAAATCCTCAATAGATGATTGCTCGGCAATGGCTCTTACGATTTTATCAGAGAGAATACCAATAGCATACGGATAGATAATTTGCAAAATTTGACATGGCGAAAGAGAAAAAACAAGAGCATGATCCTGAAATTCCACTAGAAATCTTAAAAATGAAATTACATCACTGGTGGTGTTGACGGAAAACTTAGAGATACCTCTAAGCAACATTGCCAATGGATGAGGCAAGCTACTGAACCCAGGTGACATAGTCGTTAAAGGTTTCAATGGCAAAGAAGTTAATTCAGAGCGGATGTTACCCAATGACGCACGGCGTTCAGATTCGTTGTTCGATGGGGCAGAGATAGTTTGAGCAGCAACGGTTATCCTATTGACTTCTCCCTGAGGAGGCTCTTCATCACTACCTACATTCACTGTGGCGGGTTGATCAGTTTTGGGAGGAACTTCGCCGGTTAGCAATTGAGTGACCTTATTAGACAATTCAGAAATAGTTTCAAGGAGCATATTAGCGTCCTTCCTCTGAACGTCATTCACCTTTAGAGACAACAGATCATTAACTCTATTTGCAAAGTGATACAGCCTGCCTTGCACACGCTTAATTTGATTAGGAGACGGATCGTTTTCATCAAAAAAGCTGACTACAGATGCTAGCCCAGTAATATTCTCGACGATCGTGGAAAGAGAATCATCAATTTCTTTCTCTCCCAAATTGGGGATGGAAATGGGCAAATCAAGGGACTCTCTAAGCTTGTTGGTGTCGATTGCAACCGTGCCTCCAGATTGCACGTTTCTGATAGTTAACTCGTATATCAACTCCTCTTTGCGCAAATAGTTAAGGAGGAGAACATCGCGAGGGCCGGGCATGATGACAGAACAATTTTGAAAAACTCAAAAAATTCCAGCAACTGAGAAAATTGTTAGAGTTCGAATCAAAGCAATGTTTAGCCGTCAAAAGGGGCTAAATTGAGACCCATTCAACCACGCTCTGCTACCACTTGTTACCGTGTTTTAGCGGTAGTTATGCGTAAAAGAAGGTGCGGGTGTGAATGGGTTTCAAGCTACGAAATTATAGTGCATGTAAAATTAATTTAAAATTTAACAAAGTTATATTTTCTTTTCAAAAACAAAGCAATAACAGACATGGCAGGTACAATGTAGCAAAACAAGGGGAGTTACAATATTTACAGGTTTTGGGCTTCACGCCCTGACTTCAGCGATCAGCTCAGTTTTACCACAAACACAAGTTTTAACAGAGGGGCAGAAAACCCCATTCATCCCTAGGAGCCCCTGGCTCCGAATTACACAGAAAAGCCTCCACGAGGCATATGACACTCCATTTTCAAAAGAGCGATCCGCTCTCAAAATTTAAGCCTCTCAAAGGCCACACCAAACTCTACCTTCAAGCTGTCCTCTAAGGACGTATTCACAGGGGTAAAATACCCAACCTACTGAGGTCTATTACATGAAAAGAAGGTTGATTACATGACCTCTAAAATAACAATTTGAGAGGAGGCTAACCGCACTCCTGATACACTTTGTTTAAGACCTACTTGGCACTAGGCCGTTAATACAAGGGCTAATCCCATACTACAGAGGTGACTTAAGAAAATAACAATTTACATTACATCACGGAAGAATGGGTTTGAGAAAATAAGTTCACCTCAAAACAATATGAGTGGGAACTCGAGAGGGTTAGCACTCTCTATCCCAGTATGTAGTTTAGAAGATAGGATAGGTACCAGTAGTCTTTACATTTTAAAGGAAGGTTACATGGTGGAAGGCCTAGAACCCGCCCCGAAGGTTAAACTGCTGAGCAAGCAAAGAAAGAAGTTATAACTTGACCATTACCTTGTTGTAGACGCCGCCGAAGAAAGAGGCGCTTCCCGCCTCCTGCTATGTACTTAATACACTGAAAGATGGAACAGAAGTGGCCCCGAGACCCTAAAATCAGCAGTTTATATCCTCTCGCGGAAGATTCTAGGCGTTAGGGGAAAGAAAACACCCTCCCACAAAATTTTTATTGGCTAGGGAAAAGAAACCCCTACATAGAGGAAGAAGAAACACATTATTGGTGGAAAATTAATTAAAGAAATTCGGGATTGGCTAGATCCAAAATAAGGGGAAAAAGAGGGGTATACAGCCAACTTAAACAATGACAGAAAGAAATTTAACAAAGAACAAACTCTTGAAATAAAAATTTCTCCAACAAAATAGTTCTTTGACTCCGCACTAGGTCGCACTATTGTTGATCTTCAGTAGTGTCCTCTAGAAGAGAAAGTTCACACTTCTTACTTCAAGCGAAACAAAAACACATCAAAAATGACACAGTTCACAAACTCAAAAATTTCCAGGTAGTGACATCTTCTGAGAAATTAGTAGATTAATAGTGTAGATAAAGTTCAGACTTCCTCCAGAAGAGGAGTTTCAACTGGCGCAACTTTTAAATAAACAGAGTAGAGGTGTACCGCCCGGTACAATTATTATTATTATTATTATTATTATTATTATTATTATTATTATTATTATTATTATTATTATTATTATTATTATTAACCCGATTCATTAGATTTTATATATTCTGTTTCTCATCATTTAGACTATAATAATTAGGTATCGCGTATATTATTGTATTTAATCATAGGTTAAGTGAAATTTGTTTGTAATTATTCTGTATTGTAGTAAGTGAGATTTGTTGGTTTCATATTGTCATGCTGTGGCTTGTAACTCTGGCTGGATGAGCTGGCATAGTATTTTGCAATCGAGGCTATGTTTAACCGTGCAAGTAGATTTTCCGGTGACGCATTCAGCTTAGTCATTCTCAATCCGCTTGGGTACGCTTAGACAACACTTGACTGATAACATCAGTACGTGGGCACGTGATTGCGACCAAGTGTCAGTATTCGCCAGCTACTGTATGTTGAAGTGGAAGGGATGGACAGTGAGTAGGGAGATGAGTCGTCATCGCGAGGTTATATAAGTCGAGGCGACGGTGGTGAGAGGTATTCAGATCATATCGTTCAGTTCATATTATTCAGATCATATCATTCAGTTCATATTATTCAGATCATATCGTTCAGATCATATTGTGCAGATCATATGAAACAGTCAGAGGTATCAAATGGAAGAAGTGGTCTTAGTGTGATGGTCAGAGCTAAGAGTTGTGTTTGAAGAAGTAATAATCGAGGAGGTCTACAAGTGGTGGTTGTATCCGAGCAGAGACGGGTACTATGCAGATAAAGAAACATCATCATCTTGTGAGGATGGACTTCACAAGATGTTTCAATAATATTTTCCAATTTCTTATAATATATTGAGTGGACGTAATTACATTGGAGCTCCCTACACGCGTACATGGTATGTAGGCCAACTCCTTGTTATATAAGAAGATAACAGCAGACGGCTCCCGATTTCAGCTCAGAGGTTTTCCCAAGAATTTCAAGTTCAACAGCGGTGTAAGCAGACATCAGGTAATTAAAGCATCAGACATGTTATGCATTCATAACATGAAGAAGAATGTAATCAGCGGCGATATCACATCTCACTTCAAGTTCATGCCAATAGCTTTTTTTGTTTAAATTAAATTTTCCTTTTATTAGTACCGCAAATCTCACGATATATTTTTTTTTGTTAAATTAAAAGACGTCAATGATTGTTCATTGTGACGTAAATTATAGTCATAAACTCAGTTTTATTTTAATTATAATAAGTGATGCCAGTTCCATGTACAATCCTCAATTGTGGAAATGCAACAGTAATTTAATATTGTCCTGATCCATATCCCTGTATATTGCCAGATATGTGAGTTTATCACCTCACGCCTTGAGATAATTGATATAAGAGGTATGCTCTACCGAATTTTGTTGTTTTTCTTAAAAAAGCAACTGGCGCTCAAACAAATGTTATTTATATTATGTGGAAGATATGAAGGTATAAGAGTAGTGGTTGGAGTAGTCACAACTTTAACTGCAGCAGCATCTACCAATTTGTCCCGTTTCTGGAGTATAACTGCAACAGCAATTCTATCTAACGGAAGAGAATAGCAGCGCACCTGAACGAACAACAATAGCCAGTCAGGGTAATGTTATTATTGAGACGTTTTAGGGACTTTGGAAATTGAAGACCATTACACCTTGTTTTCTTTGTGTTTGATGACATTAGAGATTTCGAGGCCCAGGCTTCAAACGTCCTCTTTGATATTTCCACTTTCTCTCATTCTTCGCGTGATCGTTCGCGTTTTACTTTTCATTTCCATATTCATCTACATTACCTTCCTGATGAATTTGGCTAATGACCACACGGACGTGCAACCTATTAAAACAACCGCGACAATAACCACAATCATTGTTAGCTAGTTGATTGTCATGATGTTCCCAACAGCTCAAGCTGATGGACTTAGCAATAAAAACTTAAGAATTCGTAAATATCCTCATTGGAGCTGTAATAGCTGGAACGGCAAAAAATTTATCAGATATAAAGGAGAAGAAATTACATTTTCTATACTTTTTTATGTGCACCTTGTAGATAGAGCTCATATTTCCGTACATACTTGAAGTTACGCGAAACGTGCAGTATATAATCGTGAATATCTCCCTTACTTTTCCTCGCAAGATAAGAGAGTATGGGATAAAAAGAGGTAAAACATCATATTTTTCGCAAGTTTAACTACGTGCAGTTTTTCGATGCAGCTAATATTAACGGAGAAATATGACATTTCCTATTTTGATCCTCTCAACATTGCTATGCCATTGTATATTGAGTGGATCGAGGGGAGATGCCTATCGGGGACAGATGCCTATAGCTTCATATTTCTTCGTATCCCACTATCGGCAGCCCTGAAGATGGTTTTCCGTGGTTTCCCATTTTCACACCAGGCAAATGCTGGGGCTGTACCTTAATTAAGGCCACAGCCGATTCCTTCCAACACCTAGGCCTCTCCTATCCCATCGTCTCCATAAGACCTATCTGTGTCTGTGCGACGTAAAGCCCCTAGCAAAAAAAAAGCTTCATAGTTCCTTCGGGTACCACCAGATCGCAATACCAACTTGTCTCGCGCTTGTTGGCCTCAGTTGGCCGTTGAGTCCAATGCGCATAACGCTGTGTGAACCTTTTTCCCCGCTCGGATATCAAGAAATTCAAGGTAAGAACTTAAGGCGATGCCTTGTTAATAACGCACAGTTGTTTTAAAGTGCTTGTCAGACTATATAATTAGTAGGATATGCAAATATTATTATGTGTTGGGCATGGTGAATACTTTGCAGTGTAGGTTGTTAAATTTACTTGCTCCGAAACTGCCATTATGTGAACGTTGCGGAACGTGGCATCTCACCCCGACCCTCGATAGAGATGCCACTTTTTCTTTGGGATAGAATGCCGAATTTGATTCTTTAGATATAACATTTTCTTTTCGTAGGAGCATCCCAAGAACATATATCAGGACATCAAACCGTGATTGGAATGAAAGAGATTATTCAGATAGCAGAGGATGTGCTCCTCCCTCAGTGAAAGACAACAACAGACCTGAATATCCAGCGGAATCAGCGATTGCAAATGAACAAAGCGAGGAACATGCTTTGAAGCAATTTCTCCTATACCTATCTTCGATCCGTTACCTAAGCGCAGAAAGAAATCAGCTGCAGTTCTCACAGAACAACATCGAATAGACGATCCAAGAGCTCGACGAGAGAAAAGTAAGATCAAGAAATCCACTACGAGTCAGTCTGTTAGACGAAGCAGGTCAGAGAATGACAGTGACTTTAGTGTCCTCAATTATTGTGGCAAGAATGGACCACAGGTACACTGGATTTGGTGCATCGTTTGTGACAAATGGTTACATGAAGCCTGTACAGATTCAGAAAACATGTGAATTATGCTAAAGAACTTTGATACAAGAATCATTCATTCAGCTGATTTCATGTGGTTAAAATAAGATTGTATGCGTTTATTTTTTGATAATCATAATCAATATGCTTCATGAATTGTATTTATACGATATTTCCCTGGAATGACATAAAACTAGCAGTCAAAACTCATCCAGATGTAATTTTCATCTTACCCCGACGCTCGGGGTGAGATGACTAAATACATGTCTTTATAAATAAATGTCTAAAACATAAAATTGCTAATGATTGGCATCGCTAACTGGTCTATATATAGAAAACACTTAGCAAAATATACCTGTTTTATGTCTAACTCAAACTCTCAGTTTTCATGTAAATTTTTGTCCTCAAAACACTAAGTTGGGCATCTTCGCCCGATCTACTCCTGATGTATTAAATACTGTAATAGGGGTGTTCCCGAACATGTGGGAAGCAGTCGAAGGTGGACACATTTAGTACACACCACAACTACCCAAGAAGTCCCTGTGAATATACAGTACGCCCTACGGTCGATCGTTTACGAGTTACGAGTATAAGTGTTTAAATCTTCGTACGGGAAGTAATGGCAATAGGATTACCTAGCAAATCCCATGTCGAGAAACTGTTGCCATTTTGGTGTACCAGTGGAGATACTGCATTCTAATACAAGAAGTCTTCAAAATGTCCACCACGCGTATGAATACTCATCTGAACACACCATTTCACTGATTGCCGGATACGTTCGAACATTCCAGGCATCGATGCCAGGAGTGGGAATTATTACTAAGCTACTTCCAGAACGAATCGTCTTATGCACCCAGGCTGGAGAGATTGCTAAACCGTACCAAGGTCCACACGAATGTGACGCCAGTCCCACATCCGTGAATAATTTTAGCATTCATCTGAATGCCTTTGAGGAAAACTTGAGCACCTTCTCAAAATTCTGTTTGGAACTACCACTGTGATCTCGTCTCAATCTGCACCTAATAAACTGAAGCTATTCAAAGGCGAGTCTCTGTCGGGTTGTCTTACTCTCCATGGTTATTCATTCAACTCCATTCACCTCACAAGGTCCTACAACCAACGCTGGTTCATAAGCAGAGCTCCGTTCATCGAGCTGATTTCTAACGTAGCGTGCATCTCCTCATTGTCATTGCCTTCCTCCCATTGCTCCCATCTGTTTTGTTTCAGACATCATTCTTGCTTATTTCTTGCCAGTTCGTTACAGCTTATGAATAACATATTCGAAGTCCACCCTGTCTTCACTCCCATACAGCAAAGCCAATTTGAAATAAGAAAAATGGAAGAGTACAATATAATTTCGTCTGTAAACTCGCTTCCCTCTTACATAATAATAATAATAATAATAATAATTCCAAAATTACGTCGCACCGACACAGGTCTTGTGGTGATGATGGGTTAGGAAAGACTAGGAGTTGGAAGGCCTTAATTAAGGTACAGCATTGTGTGAAAATGGGAAACCACGGAAAACCATACTCAGGGTTGCCGACAGTGGGGTTCGAACTCACTATCACCCGAATGCCAACTCACAGCTGTGAACCCCTAAGCACACGATCAACTCGCTCGGTAATAATAATATCAACTGGGGATAAAATATAGCGGGTCTCTCTCATTCCTGGAAGTCCCAGGTTCAATTCCAAACTCGTCCAAGGATTGTTATTCTGGAGTGAGGACCGGAAAAGGGTGTGCTAAGCCTCTCAGATGTTTGTTATAAAAGGCAGCGAAATAGGCAAGTACGTCTACCAATGCGCCTTAGTATATCGTCACATTGATCACATGGCACTCCAGTATTTGCAGGCCACCTTGATGAGCAGCAGCCATATGGGCAGATGATGTTTTGTAATTGGTTGTGTGTGCCAGAGAGTCTGTTTTATTCCTTGATTTGTATTAGATTGTAAGAGACGTCATAGTACCGGTATTTTGCCCTGAAAATACATTCTTAGTCCGCCTCTGTTGTGTATTGTTTAGTGTGATTAGCTGTCACTCCCAGAGGCCCGGGTACGATTCCCGGCTCTGCCACGAAATTTCAAAAGTGGTACGAGGGCTGGAACGGGGTCAACTCAGCCTCGGGAGGTCAACTGCGTAGAGGGGGTTTCGATTCCCTCCTCAGCCATCCTGGAAGTGGTTTTCCGTGGTTTCCTACTTCTCCTTCAGGCAAGTGCCGGGATGGTACCTAACTTAAGGTCACAGCCGCTTCCTTCTCTCTTTCTTGTCTATTCTTTCCAAACTTCCCATCCCCCCACAAGGCCCCTGTTCAGCAGAGCAGGTGAGGCCGCCTGGGCGAGGTACTGGTCATCCTCTCCAGTTGTATCCCCAGACCCAGAGTCTGAAGCTCCAGGACACTGCCCTTGAGGCGGTAGAGGTGGGATCCCTCCCTGAGTCCGAGGGAAAAACCGACCCTGGAGGGAAAACCGATTACGAACGAACGAAATACATTCTTAACGTACCAACAAATCTTCGTTGAGACTAGAAAAACCGCTATGATATAATATTTCAGCTTAAAACTCTGACTAGGAACATACTGTCATGGACTATCTAAACGAATTTTCGTTCTGAGTGATACATGTGCTGCGGGTCAGTACCCCCCCCCCCCCCTCTCTTACCGAGCTCGATAACTGCAGTCGCTTAAGTGCGGCCAGTATCCAGTATTCGGGAGATAGTATGTTCGAACCCCACTGTCGGCAGCTCTGAAGATGGTTTTCCGTGGTTTCCCATTTTCACACCAGGCAAATGCTGGGGCTGTACATTAATTAAGGCCACGGCCGCTTCCTTCCAACTCCTAGCTCTTCCCTGTCCCATCGTCGCCATAAGACCTATCCGTGTCGGTGCGACGTAAAACAACTAGCTAGCAGTACCCCCTCCCCTCAAAATCGTCATTTTTACGGTATTTCGAGGCGCAATGTCGACATGTATAATCGCTCAAACAATGAATGAACGAATGATACTGTATGTTCCTCGCCTTTAATATTTGATCATACTTAACTTCAATTATTATCAAAATATAATTCACCTCCCACATAGATACAAACCCTGTGGGTATATACAGTAAACATTATATCCCTAGGTTCAATTCTTTCCGAGAAGGAACTAATGAAATAGGTCCTACCATGGGCCCGTTTCTTTTTTAAGCAACTCTACTTGCTACTTCGGTTAGAGGATGATTGCCTAGTTGTACTTACTCTTAAAACAGTAATCACCACCACCACATTGCTACTTCGGTCCCCTCGTATTTAAGCAATCGTCACTGTTACCGAATAAGGAATTATACGTACCACACCAGAAGGCAGAGATGGAACTGTCACCTTGGGTTATGTACTAAATTGTATGTCAGCGATGATGTAAACAAACTATAAAATTGTGGGTCAAATGTACTGTCAGCAGAAGTGAGTTGACAGTCAGCAACCGGTCGACTTACGAGCTGTAATTGCGTGCCCATTGAGCAACAGCAAGCCCCGCCCTACAACCGAGACTGACAGCGGCCTAATTTACGAGCCATAAATTTAATTGCCCTCTCCCCCGTGTTTGCTTTGCCCCTCCCACACCTACTCCCAATCCTGGATGATGGACATGAGTGTCCTTGTTCCGTAGCAAATTATCGCCTCTCGCTTTGTTCTTTACGGCGCTCCCTTTTTTCTTCTCCATCGTTAATTTTCCACCGTATCCCGTCCTGGTAATTCACTTCATTTCAAATTTCTTCCAGCCATTTATCTTTGGGATCACTGCGTCTTCTCTTATCTCCACGTCATCTCCATTTCTTCGCCTTGCGATGCAACTAACCCTCCATTAATGCCTATACCAGCTCTCTTATCTGCGTCTCTTCTACTGTAGTTGCCTTTCCATCTTCAACTGGATCACCACCGTGACTTGTAGGATCCTTCTGCTCGGCTAGCCCGGGATCGATGCGTTTTGCAACAAGGGAATTCATATTTACGGTACAATCCAACAAATAAACATATAAATATCTGCGGCCACGCAGAATGGTTGCTACAGGAAAATGCTGGGCACTCTATAGAAGCCATATTTCGTGTTTTCATGACGTCAAGCGTGCAGTTGAAGGGAGAGGGAGGAAGGTATTTTTGAGTGGTAGGTTGCGACGTCGATGTTGTTATAATGTGTCATTGAACTAAGGAAACCATTCAGCAATCTCAAATTCTTATTCTTGACAGAAAACCTATAATGCTATTTCTTTATAATTATATGGAAAAAAGGATCCAGGTTCATACTGTTACATGAATTTCCGTGGACCGGGCGAGTTGGCCGTGCGGTTAGGAGCGCGCAAGTGTTAGCTCGCATCCGGCAGATAGTGGGTTCGAACCCCACTGTCGGCAGCGCTGTAAATGGTTTGCCGTGGTTTCCCATTTTCACACCAGGCAAATGCTGGGGCTGTGCCTTAATTAAGGCCAATTATTTCCCATTCCTAAGCCTTTCATGTCCCACCGTTGCCATAAAACCTATCTGTGTCGGTGCGACGTACAGCAACTAGCAAAAAAAGAAAAAAATCCGTGATCAAGAGAGGGAAAGAAGCGTGAGGGGTAAATGTCTGGAAAAATCATGAACCAAAGAAAAAATATTGACAAATAGACCTATGTCTATTCAATTAAAATTTTATTTTATTTTTACTGAAGGAAAATGTTTTCCGAAACAACAATACTGATGGAGATCAAACAATAAATAACTAAAGGACAAGCTTGGAAGCTTTTTTAATTCACAGTCCAGGGAGAAAGGACTCACATACTACTGTACGCAATACTTACAATCAGAAACCAGACCAATAGGTATTTTAAATTTAAAATCTTTGGCATTTACGTAAGAAGTTCCGTAGCTCAGGGAATACAGAATAGTACTTCTTCATAATAGAAAGAAGCAGAAGCTTCCACGACAAATTACCACCAGGGGAATCGAACCTTCAACTTCAGAGTTACTTTTAGAAGATTCTAGAACCCTGAACAACAATTTTTGTTTTACACGTTGCTATGCCCTCATGGGCGTCAAACTCACATTAGCATTATGAAACATCATGGACTGCATGTCAAAATGCCTCTTGCAGAAATCAAATTTCTGCTCTTAGAAGCTTATATACCGGTAGCCTTCATACTCGCCACTTTATTTGAATGGGGAGCCACGCCCGAAAACTGGAACAGAAGCCGAAGCTCATACTGCACAGCCAAGAAATGGAAAACAGAGGTTAACGGAAAGTCTGAGAACAAAAATAGAATAGAGGCTGAACCCACTCAAGCACTCCAAGTACAAGACTAATCATAAAACCTATTTGGGTTTAAGGCCCAATGACACGGAGGACAAGTCATGCTACTTGGTGACTAAGGAAGGAAAAGTTTAAGTCCGAAACCAGGGTTGAGGAATTTCAAAATTGGAAACTTAGTCACAAAAAAGCAAAGTGAATAAGAGAAACGAGGGAACACACTCGTGCGTCCTTACATTGTACGAAGTCCCCATGAGGGGTGATTACGTTACGTCCGTAGACTTCTTAGAAAACATACATTCTAAGTCGTGACAAAATAAGGAAACCTTACGTTAAATGTAAAGGAACACAGGTCGACCTGACCGTTGCATGGTAAGGGGAAATCAGGAATACTCCCTTCACGTAGTTAGATGATAGTTATGATTTACCTTATGCCATCACCTTTCCGCCAGCCCTAGCCTCCGTAACCGGCTCCCGAAGGAGACCCCTCAATCAACGTGGCACACTCAAAGTCCCGGTGGAGATTGACACCTTAAGGTTCAAACTCACAACTATATATAGAGGCTGGTTGTTTTAGAACAATAACGAAATTAAACTGTTTGATTGGTGGACATTACATCATTAGACAGAAATCTGATTATTTGATCAAAGTTTCAGACATTGGTGACAACTCAAAAAATAGGTCCAAAAAACTGAAGGGGTATCAAGTTATCAAATTCACAAAAATATGAACATTCCCGATCAAGTTAATTGCAATTCAGTCTTCTAGGTGGCACTTAGAATCAACAGTGGACATCTTGTATGAAAATTCATTAAATTTTGTGGATATGAGAAAGTTCAAAGAGTTTCTGCTATATTTCACTGCTGACAGTAGATAAGCGGGAATTCAAACTCAGTGAGAGGCCGTACTATTGTCACAGATGCAATGGTAGTCAAATGCGTAATTATGAGACAGGAAAGCTCATCATGGTCTTCACGTCACGGAAAGGCACCTTTCTAGTGAATTAACTGCACATATTGTGGGCAGTAAAGCATTTCAGTTATTTGGTCACAATGGCTGAATTGTCAGCGTAGTCGCCTTCGGTTCAGAGGGCTCCGGTTTCGATTCAGGCCTGGTCGGTGTTTTAACCTTAAATGGTTAATTCTCCTGGCTTGGGGTCTGTACATTTGTATTGTCCCCTACATCCCTGTGACTCATACACCATACAAAAAATATTTTCCAGTACAATAATACGCGGGTTCTCATACGCGGCAGAAGCCGCCCACACTCAACAAAGAGTCTGCCGTACAAGGGCTGCACCAGGCTAGAAATAGCCACAAGTAATTATTACTAAAATTATGTTATTCTGAAAAATACACCATTATGTTAAGTCTTATACACGCTCTTTCTATAGACAGGGAGATCCGCTTTATTCACACGAAAACAAGGACAGGCCCTGAACTGAGTCTGAAATAGCTTTCACTTACTTTTGCCGGATTCCTCCTGCCAACACAGAAAACAATTTCAAGGGTGGCCGACAGTATAATTCAAAATTGCCTGTTTCGCGAATCAATGGATAATGTGTTTAAATGCACTGAGCTATCCTGGTAGGTATTTTAACATTAGCTGGAGCTGAAAATTTGAATTACAATAATACAAGAGTCGGGGTCTGATAATTGTCATGAGACACAGCAGAAACGTACAAATCAATAGCTGTTCAGAAAGTGTTCGTTACTGGTTTATACGACACAGATTGAGAAGAGAGAGGGTCGATTCTAACAGGTGATGTGCTTCAATTCGAAAGATGTTTAGTTGTATTCTTTTTCCCACAAATTGTGGAGAAGAACTGAAGGAAAGGAATAACAGCCACGTTCGTTATGACCTAATTTTAATTTCAGATTTTAGTTCTATGTGTTGTCAACACTTTGCCTGCTATTCTCACTACCTTCATTCATGCCGATTAAATCCTGCCATTTTTATAAACTTGTAATATTAGCTCCCTAAGGAAGAGTGAATTCGATTATTATTTTACCAGCTACTTACAATATAACTCATGCTACAGTTTACATTCCTAATTTAGAAAGGACTATTAGAACAGTTCAATTTAAAGTGAATCTAGTTTCAACTCATTGACGGGTATTACACAACTATTACGTAAAGCAATACCGAAAGGCACTATTTTTGTGAGAGTTTAAATCAAAACAAAGTAATCGCGAGACAAGCTTAATATTTTTGATAGTTTGATAATACAGGACGCCAAATTCATAAGCTCCCACCCAGAGAGAAGGAAACACCAGAAATGCATTGAGATTTATCAGCAATAGATTAATAGTAGGGATTATATCGTTCCATGTTTATTTTTTCGTTATTTTTCACCTCTTTTAAAATATTGTATGAATTATCTTGAAATATTAATATATAAAATTCAACTTTTTTTCGAAATCCATTTATAAAAATGTAATCTTCTACTTCAGAATATTACCTACTGACAGAATGCGCACATAAATTTAGATATTCTGAAAGCAGGCATTGTTTACCTGCCTGTCTTCAAATCATTTAAAATCAGAAAAACCACGAGGTTAAAATGAATATAATTAAGTAGGTTACCCATGAAACACGTCTTATATTAATTTTAGCAAAACATTTAGGAAAACTATAGACAAAGATCGGCAGTTTCTTTCCAATTTTACCGAGCTCGATAGCTGCAGTCGCTTAAGTGCGGCCAGTATCCAGTATTCGGGAGATAGTAGGTTCGAACCCCACTGTCGGCAGCCCTGAATATGGTTTTCCGTGGTTTCCCATTTTCACACCAGGCAAATGCTGGGGCTGTACCTTAATTAAGGCCACGGCCGCTTCCTTCCCACTCCTAGCCCTCTCCTGTCCCATCGTCGCCTTAAGACCTATCTGTGTCGGTGCGACGTAAAGCAACTTGCAAGAAGATCTTTCCAATTTTTGTCACGTTTTCTTTTTCTAAGTTTACACTAAATTTATCGTCCACGTAAATTACAGACAATATTCAATTTGAAATCCAATTGTCAATTCTGAAGCTGAACTCATTTTAAAATAAATATAAAGCAGATTGCCTAAAAGTGGTGAATTCTGGAATGGAGACTGTAACGTGGATAACTGAAACTCCTTTTCTTGGAGCATATTTCACCGGAGTAATGGGACATTATTTCCGTTTTATTGTACATTGTTTGCTGCGCCTGTTAATTGGCGTATTCTGTAGTTTTTGATTATTTAAATGTGTGATATGTAATTATTGCGTCGTGGCTGAGGTGAAGGCTGTTGGCCTATCTGAAAAATCAACACTGGCGCGCATGTGCTGACACTACTTCTTCCTCGAGTGTACTCTTCCCGGCGCACTCGTTGTCTGTCTGGGATTCAAGATGGAAGTGCGTATGTGCGTGCCCAAGGCGACACGTTCTGTAGTCCGCGAAATGGAGTTTCATACTCCAGGATAAACTAACATCAACTTAAAGCATCGACTTTATTGCTACATGTATTTCTGATGATTTTTTCTTTTATTTTTCTCCTTTGTGTGTGGATTGATGTGATATCTGTTAAAATTTGCTAACGGCTCTAGGAAAATCTTGAAGTGAGGGCTATGTGCAGGTTTGACATTGGCTTCCTTTATTTTCATCTCGGCTAATGTAAGTGATCTCAAATTATTACATATATATATACTGTATATATGTATATTTGCTATTTGTTTTACGTCGCACCGACACAGATATGTCTTATGGCGACGATGGGACAGGAAAGGCCTAGAAATGGGAAGGAAGCGGCCGTGGCCTTAGTTAAGGTACAGTCCCAGCATTTGCCTGGGGAGAAAATGGGAAACAACGGAAAACCATCTTCAGGGCTGCCGACAGTGGGGCTCGAACCCACTATCTCCCGAATACTGTATACTGGCCGCACTTAAGCGACTGCAGCTATCGAACTCGATACATTATTATATATTTGGAACTGGAACTCTACTATCCGTTGGTTTATTAAAGAAGATATTAATTCAAATTGACTCAACCAAAAGAAAAACGATATGGAGTCTTTTCAAGTTCTTAATGACGCCATGGGAAGAGAGTAACATTGTTTATATATACAGATTTTCTGAACTTGAATTTACTGGAATATTTTTCACCGAATGAAAAAAATGTTTAATATGGATTAATTCGTAACTTCTGTTCAAAAATATTGTGGATGCATGTTATGCGAAAGTTGTTGTTGTTTGAGTCATCAGTCCATAGACTGGTTTGATGCAGACCTCCATGCAAGCCTATCCTGTGCTAAACTTTTCATTTCTACGTAACTGCTGCAACCTACGTATGCTCTAATCTGCTTGTCATATTCATACCTTGGTCTGTTCCCACCGTTCTCACCACCTACACCTCCTTCAAAATCCAACTGCACAAGTCCTGGAGGTTTTACAATGTGTCCTATCATTCTATCACATCTACCTCTCAAATTTAACCAAATCGATATCCTCTCACCAATTCGATTCAGTATCTCTTTATTAGTGATTCGATCTATCCATCTCACCTCAAGCACATTTCTGTAACACCACATTTCGAAAGCTTCTATTCTCTTCCTTCCTAAGCTAGTTATCGACCATGTTTCACTTACATACAATGTCACGCTCAGGACGAAGGTTTTCAAAAGCGTCTTTCTATTCCCTATATCAATGTTCGAATTGAGCAAATTTCTTTTCTTAAGAAAGGCCTTCTTTGCTTGTGATAGTCTGCATTTTATGCCGTCCTTAATTCTGCCATCGTTAGTTATTTTACTACCCAAGTAACAATATTCATCAACTTCCTTTAAGACTTCATTTCCTAACTGAATATATCTTGCATCACCTGACTTCGTTCGACTGCACTCATCACATCTGTTTGGCAATTTTTCATTTTCATATGTACTCCTTACGCAAGACTATGTCCATACAATTCAGCAATTTCTTTAGATCTTCTGCAGTCTCGGATAAAATAATAATAGCATCAGCAAATCTCAGTGTTTTGGTTTCCTCTCCTTGGATTGTGATTCCCTTTCCAAATTCCTCTTTGATTTCCTTTACTGCCTGTTCTATATAAACATTGAAATGTAGGGGGGACAAATTGCAACCTTGCCTCACTCATTTCTGGATTGTTGCTTCTTTTCCAAAGCCCTCGATTCTTATCATTTAAGACTGATTTGTATACAGATAATTCTTAGTTTTCGGGATCTGTTCCCGATCCCGTTCAGAATCTCAAATGGCTTGGTCCAATCAAACATTATCGAATGCCTTTTCAAGATCTACGAATGCCATGTACGTGGACTTGTCCTTCTTAATTCGATCCTCTAAGATCAGACGTAAAGTCAGGATTGCTTCGCGTTTTCCTACGTTTCATCTGAAGCCAAATTGATCTCCTCCCAACTCATTTCCAACTTGTCTTTCCATTCTTTTGTAAATAATACCTGTTAAAATTTTGCAGGCGTAAGATACTTAACTAATGGTGCGGTAGTTTTCAGACTTGTCAGCACCGGCTTTCTTGGGAATAGGTATAACAACATTCTGACAAAAATCGTATGGCACTTCTTCTGTCTCATACATCTTACATACTAAATAGAATCACCCCGCCATACTGGTTTCTCCTAAGGACGTAAGAGATTCAGAGGGAATGTCATCAATTCCAGGTGCCTTGTTTCTATGCAGGTCTCTCAAAGCTCTGTCAAATTCTGACCTCAAAATTGGGTTCCCCCATTTCATCGGCATCAACAGCCTCTTCTTGTTTCAGAACCATATTATTTACGTCTTTACCCTGAGACAACTGTTTGGTATGTTCCTGCCATCTTCCTAAATTGTTGCTTTCCCTAGAAGCGCATTTCCATCTGAGCTCTTCATATTCGTACACCTAGTTTTCCTTACTCCAAAGATTTCCTTGATTTTCCTGTATGCGGTATCTACCTTTACTACAAACTCAAAACCTTCAACACCCTTGCAATTATCCTTTAGCCATTCGTCCTTAGCTATCCAGCACTTTATATTCACTTCATTCTTTAATCGCCTGTATTCATTTTTTGCATTCTTGTACTTTTGTCGTTCATCACACAGGTCTAGTGTATTCTGAGTTATCCATTGATCATGATGTGATCTTTCCTTTCTTCCTATACTTTCTTCAGCAGCCTTAGAGACCTTATTCCTCACGACTGTCCATTCCTCTTCTATTGTGTTCCCTTTAGCCTTTTCATTTAGTCCTTGTGCAGCATGTTCCCTGAAACAGCCCCTCACACTATTTTCTTTCAACTAGTCTAGATCCAACCTCCTTGCATCCCTTTCTTCAATTTCTTCTACTTCAGGTGGCATTTCATGACCAACAAGTAGTGGTCGGAGTCCACGTTTGCACCTGAGGAAGTTTTGTAATCCAACACCTGGTTTCCGAATCTCTGCCTAATCATAATGAAGTCTATTTGATACCTTCCAGTGTCTCTAGATCTCGTCCACGCATACAGCCGTCTTTTTTGGTGTTTGAACAAAGTATTAGCAAGGACTAAATTATGATCGGTGCAGAATTCAACCAGCCGACATCATCTTTAATTCCTTTGTCCCAATCCAAATTCTCCTACTGTATTACCTTCTCTTCCTTGGCCTACCACTGCATTCCAGTCTCCCATCACAATTATTTTATCGTCACCTTCACATATTGTACCAAATATTCTATCTCTTTATATATACTTTTGATTTATTCACCATCTGCTGAACAAGTAGGCATATAGATCTACACTATTGTGGTGGGCATTGGTTTGGTGTCTATCTTGACGACAATAATAATTTTAGTATGCTGGTCGCAGTAGCTTACCCACTGCCCTATTTTCTCATTCATTAATAAACCAACTCCTGCATTTTCTCTGTTTGATGTTTTGTTAATAATTCTGTAGTCGCCTGACCAAATACCCTGTTCTTCCTGCCAACATACTACTATTATACCTACTACATCTATCGTTAGTCTCTCCATCTCCCTTTTCAGATTCTCTAACCTACCACAACGATTCAATATTCTAACATTCCACACTCCGACTCGCAGAATGTCAGTATCCATCTTCCTGATGATCGCCCCCTCTCGTGTAGTCCCCACCCGGAGGACCGAATGGGAGACTATTTTACCTCCGGAATATTTTACCCGAGAGGAAGCCATCTTCAGTACATCATTCATACAGAGAGAGCTGCGTGTCCTCGGGAGTTAGTTACAGCTGTAGCTTCCCGTTGCTTTCAGCCGTGTAGCAGTATCAACACAGATAAGCCATATTGAGTATTATTACAAAGCCATATCAGTCAATCATCTAGACTGCCGCCATGTAACTTCCGAAAGGCTGCTACACTTCTTTCGATGAACCATTCGTTAGTCTGGTGTCTCGACAGATACCTATCTGATATGGTTGCACCTGCGGCTCGGCTATCTGTTTCATTGGGACACGCAAGCCTCCCCACAGCGGTAAGGTCACATGGTTCGCAGGGGCGGATGTGAAAGTAATAATATTAATGGGGCAGCTGAGGTGATTTAGAAACGCGGTATATGGGCCTATGAGTGTAAGAGTTATCTTATCAGTCTTTTTTTATCTGGGGTTCTTTTTGAGTTCGACATTTACTCCTGATTGTTTAGTATCTTATTCTTACTATGCTGTATTTTATTCTACCTAAATTTTCCTATGCTTATAAAGTGAACTCTATTTGTAATATTATTTTATTGCGTGTTTGGCCTCTGTTGGGTGTTTTATCGTAATGGGATCGTTCTTCCTTTAATTTCCTTCTTCTTCTGTTTTCGGGCGTTTAAATTCTACCTCATATCTTCATCATGCCGCTGCCAAGGCCGCCTTTCATTAAATTCAATAACCACGAGTTTGTCCTCTGTTAAATTTAATGTTTATGTGCAATGAAATTTAAATCATAAACTCTCATATAATTAATTAAATTATCATCAACACCGCGGTTAGTAAAGAGTTGAAATTTGATTCTCCCAAATCTTAAATTTTCTTTTCTTAACCGCTCACCTGTCCGATCCACATCCGTGTTTTTTCTTCCTTTCCATTATTACTTGCGTAAATTCTCCTTTTGTGTGCCTTTTAGTAAGTTTTTAAAAGTAACTTTTCTTGAGAGACATACTTGCCTTTCTTGTGTAATTTTGTTCTGTAGTTCTGTTGGAAATCTCACATATTTCCTTAAATATTGTGTGAATGTATCGGTGAATATTTTACTATGATTATATATTTTATCATTTCATTTGAAAACTTAATTGGTCTGATGTTCATTTCAATTTTGGTAGCATTTTGAGATGCATAATTAATGTGACCGTATTACCATGATTATTATTTAAACATTTTAAGGTGAAGTTTAATTAAGTTGAAGCAAATTTTAACTTCTATTAAGTAGATGTTTTATTAAATTGGATCCAGTTAACATAAATTTATCTATCAAAAGAAAACTGTACTTACTGGCCAGTATTTTCGATACATTTTGAGGATTGTTTTCTTTTATCCATCAATTATTATTCTTTTCTTTAAATTTTGGTAAACACTTCGAGATTTTCAAACGTCTCCCACTTTTAATTTATTGTAAGTTAAATTTATTTATTAAATATTTTGCTTCCACCTTAAGAAGGTATTGTCTTATAATTTGGTATACAGATTATAAAGCAGTTTATCAAGCGTCAATTTTGTTTTGGGTCCTGGCTGTTTAATTATTCATTTATGGGTTCTTTCCATATTTTATTTATGTAAATTACTGCACCCAAGATAAGTAGTATTTGTTTCTCGTTCTTTTCTTTGGTTGTTTGGACCGTGTTTGTTTTTGCGTGTTCTTGGGCTGCTGCAGTAGTTGTGGTAGCAGAGCGTGGTTGTTTTGGGGTGTCCTTGGGCCGTTGTAGTAAGTAGAGAAATATTTTCTTTAATAAACCATCACATAGTAGAGTTCCAGTTATATCTCAAACTTATAATAATTTGAGGTTACTTACAACAGCCGAGACGAAAATAAAGGAAGCCAATATCAAACCTTCATATAGCACTCACTTCAGTATTGCCGCAGAGCGGTTAGCAAATTTTAGCAGATATCACATCAATCCACACACAAAGAAGAAAAATAAGTGAAAAAATAAATCAGAACTAAATGCAGCAATGAAGTCGATGCTTTAAGCTTAAATTAGTTTATCGTGGAGTATCAAACTCCATTTCGCTGACTACAGAATGCGTCGCCTTGGACACCTACGTACGCACATCCATCTTGAATCCCAGAGAGACATCGAGCGCGCCGGGAGAAGTACACTCCAGAAACTAGAAGCGTTCAGCTCATGCGCGCCGGTATTGATTTTTCGATAGGCCAATAGCCTTCGTCTCAGCCACGACGCAATAATGAAAGATTAGACATTTAAGTAATCAGAAACGGTGGAATTCACCAATTAAACAGGCGCACCAAACAATGGACAATAAAACGGAAATAATACCCACTACACAGGTCAAATATGCTCCAAGAAATAGAGTTTCACTTACACACGTTAGACAGACAACAGGATAATCCACACGGGAACTATAGAGAACAGTCCTCTCCTGGATGGAGGTGGAGTAGTGCTCAAGAAGGTGATTTGATGGACGGTGAAGGGGTATGTGCAGTACAGCGGCCGGACGATATTTATCAAGCTAGATATCAAACTTAATGAAGCTGTGATTGTAAGATTATATATCTCAACATCAAACCAAGAGGATATAGTGGAGGAGATGGAAGCAGTCTAGACCAAATCAGACGAGGTCAAGAAATAAATCAAAGGTGATGTGAACATCTTTATCATGGAAGGTTGGAATGTGTTCGTAGGAGAGGGAGGTGGTTGCAGTGTGGTGGGCTATATCGATATTGGAGCAAGGGATGAGCATGGAGACAGTTCAGCTGAGGTATGCACTAGTGGTGGTGGTGGTAGTCAACATTTCCTTCCAAAATCATCGGAGAAAATGATGCATCTGAAAACTCCTGATGATCTCAGACGTTACTGATTCCACTGTAAATGTTTATCGTGCTGGCCTTCGGTCCAAGAAGCCCCGGGTTCGATTCACGGCCATTTTGGGAATTTTAACCTTAAATGCTTAATTCTGATACCTCGGGGGCTTGGTGTGTTTGCCGTCTTAATCATTAGAAATCATCTTATGTATAGCCCCATCCTCACAGGTATGCAGGCCCAAGGACACGCCAAAACAACCACGCTCTTCTAACACAACTACTGCAGCGGCAGACTGTCTGCCAGAAAATAGTCCAGCAAGAGACATCTCCACAGGCCATACGCCATTGTTATTATCTCGGACAATAACAGGTAAAATATTTTCTTAGCAAAAGTAGATTTATAAACCAAATAATAGACTACAGGACGTACTCAAGCCCTGATATAGACTCGGGCCACAACTTCTTTTTATACAAGTTGATATACGTCGTACCGACACGGATAGGTCTTATGGCGACGATGGGATAGGAGACGCCTAGGAATGGGAAGGAAGTGGCCGTGGCTTTAATTAAGGTACAGCCACAGTACTTACCTTGTATCAAAATGAGAAACAACGGAAAAAATCTTCATGACCACAACTTCTTGCTGAGCGAGTGCCATCTTAAATTTAAGAAACTCATTTCGTGAAAGGACGAAGAACATAATGTGGGAATTGAACAAACTAAGAGCCATGGAGACAAAAACGCTGCTTGTTGAGGTTACGGAAGAGAAAATGTTTGATGTAGATGTTACAGAGATAGAGAAAAGTGGGTAAATATCAAAAACGGACTTACCCAAGTAGCAGAAGGTATCTTGCGGTTCCAGAATAATGTTAAGAAGAAGGAGTGGATGACTCACAAGCTCGAGCATAGAAGAGAACTAAACCCCTACGAGACTGAGGATAGAAGAAAACAGTACAAAAGTAAGGATTCCCGTAAACCAGTCAGCCAGCGAGTACAGGGAAAAATTGCTGCAGGGTAGTTGTAAGAAAGTCTAGAAGCTAATTATTGCTGAAAGTCTAGAAATGGTCAGCAAGAGAATGAAGGTTTTCTTTAGAAACAAATGGGTAGTGTGTGTAATGGCCTCAAAGACGATAATACGCTAGTATATGAACAGGACGAAATAGTGGTGGTATAGAAACATCAGTTGGATAAGCTGTATGATGGTAGAGAAACAGCAAGAGTAATTAATATCCAAGACGAGGGCGTTATCAGTACAGAATAAACTAGGGACAGCATTTTAGGCTGAGAATTCGACCAGGCAGTTCAATCGATGAAGGAAAAATAAGGCGGTGTGAATTGTCTGGCTTCCAACATAATTAATCAAAGCTGCAGGTAATGGAGTGAAAAACACCCTATTCAAATTGGTATGCACCATCTACGTAACTGGACAACTGCCCAACGACTTCACGAGTTGTATCAATGTCGCACTAAATACAAAAACCTTCGTCCAAGCGGAGTGACCAATAGACCAATATAGCACTCCCAGTCTAGTACCACATGGCCCAAATATCCTAACAATAATCGTAATGAAGCGGATAGAGCGGAGCATCAAGGAGATGCTCACTGAGGACCAATTCGGCTTCAGAAAGGGAAGAGGCACACGTGAGGCGATCATGGCATTGTGGCTGATACTAGAAAAGCGAGTTCTAAAAGACAAAATATCCTATGTTGCTTTAATCAACTTCAAAAAAAGCATTTGACAGAGTGGTGTGACGCCCAATTGTTTCAGGTGCTTAGATCTGCAGGAGTCAAATTCAAGAATAGAAGGTTAATTTGACACCTCTACAAGGACAAAGTGGATTTCTCTAGATGCGCTGAACATCAGGAAGAAACAAGAATAATACAATGGATTAGACACTGTCTCTCCTGCTGGTCAACGTGTACATGCGACAAACTCTGGAGGAATTTGGACGGAAGAGGGGAGAAGAGGGTGGTGTGTGAATTCAGGGTGAAAAGGTGGACATATTGCACGGAGCAGTTCTGGCTGAGAGTGAGGAGCAGTTAACATCCATGTTAAATGATTTGGAACACACTCTCTGTACAGGATATAACATGACCACAAAGCAGGACAAGACAAAGACCCCATGATGAGCAGGCACGGGATGGAAGCCACCGTGGTCCTGGGTGGGCACAGATTAAAGAACGAGGATAACTTTATCTATCTACGAAGTATAATATCATCCAATAACTGAAGTCTGGTACATATTGTAAGCAGGATCAACCTATAACAAGAAGAAAAATCTCTTCACTTCCGACTATATCAACCTTGACCTAATGAAGAAGCTCCTCAGGGTGTCCTGTCTACTGCGATGAAACGTGGTCACTTGGTTCACTGGGAAGGGAGAAAATTAACGGTCATTATTCACATGGCGAGAATCATAATACTGTTCTGAATCGTTTGCGGGATGTGCTTTCATTGCATTCGTACCGTACGGGACGTTAGTAAATAAATATCGACCTCACGACAATCTCACACGTTTGTTGGGCTGCAAAACAAAATATTTGTAGGGGCAGCTGATCCACCTGGTATATTCTAAAACATACATGTATCTTCCACTTCGATATTTACCATCAGTGCTTATTTTATTTTGCCATATATTCCTTTTAAGTACAGTGATTCCTACTCCCAGGATGGCAGCATAGTATGTGAGATAGAATCACGGGGCAGCAAAGCAAATGCAGTGAGCTCGCAGTTACGATCAATATAATTCTGTAAAAAAGTCAGGTCCAGGACGAACTATCTTTACACTGGTCTGTTTTCAGATCAATTTTTCTGTACGGCAGTGACATCTGGGTGAACTCAAAATATATTATTCATAAGTTAGAATTAACAGACATGAAATAAGGGAGAATTATCACTAGTACAAATAGGTGGGAATAATTGCAGGACGATACTGGACATGAGGAGATAAAGGATAAGTTAGGAATGAACTCGATGTGTGAAGTTGTATAATGATTTACCAAGATAAGCCCTTAGAAAAAGCGAAGAGCTCTCAAGAGGTATCGTAATAAATGGCATCGAACTATTGCAGAATATGTTAAACATTAAACATAACATGTTAATGTTAGTCAATGTTATATTAAGACTGCAGATGAAGCAGAACAGCTACTAATCGATAGCCCTAGGAGAAAAAAGGTACTGTCTACCATCTGTCAGTAACGGAAGTTCAGAATTATCTCTCCGTACGGTACGTCCTTCTTGACATTTTTCTTATTGTATTCTTTGTACAATAGGAATACTGAGCACCTACTACAGTGTAGCTTTTGGAACAACGCTTCAGTTTTCTAAGCGAACAAATGCTTGATGATAATGCTTGTTGTTTAAATGGGCTTGCAATCTAAGTCATGGGCCCTTAAGCTAAAAAGCAACCTCGTTCATGGTGATGGAGTTCACAATACAGCTGACAAGGCGTCCATAAGAGGCCACTGGTAATAATATTCAACTACTGAATGTTGGTTCTAAAACCACTATGAATTTCATGGACAATTACCCACTTCACATCCTGTGATTTTGTGCAATCTGATTAGCCTAGGATCACTACATCTGCTCCAGCAGAATGCAATGCATTTTCCAAGTGCTGGATAATGAAGATTTCCTATAAATCGCAGACTCTTATCATAGATTCTTCACGATGACTGTACATTTATATACAGCTGTGCAGTACCCATATGTAGGCTTCAAACAGAACGATAATTTTTTGTTGACTTCATGGACGTAACCACGTGTTTATCGGTCACTTTCAGATCTGTAATGCTTCAGCCAGTGCAGGAAACTTTCGACATGAAATGGAGAAAGCTTTTCCGCTATCCGGCCGTGATATTTCAACAATGATGCGTTATCCTCTACCTCTCAGCACTGGAGACACGTCAGACTTATAAAAATCAACTCCCAAACAATAACAGGGTAACTCGATGGATACCAGGAAAGTTTTTTGAGGAGTTCTTGGAGTAGGTCCCTACTCATCTATTTATTGAATGTTGCACTCGTAGCTGTTCTTGATTCTTCCTTAGAAGACCACGGGCACTGAGGTCCCCTCCCTGACATGTTTTACTTCCTACTTCCGAATTCTAGTGTGGATTAAGTTAGTGTTGAACCATGGCTACTATGGAGAGAAAACTACAACTAGAAGGGCCATAAAGGTTGCCAAAACTGAAAACTGAATCATTCATCTCTGATTTCCAGTTCATTTGGTGATGTGTGTCTAAGCACAAATTACCTATCTAAAAATAAATATGAAAGTTTGTAACAAGAGGGGGCCTAATTACACCCACTGAATCCCAGAGTATCCTGGGATTTTCTTTTTTCTGTATAGAAAGGGAGGTATCATCTCAGGATTCATTCACAGTGAATATGGACAGTCGGGGAGGTACAAGAACAAGTGGTAAAGGCAAGATAAATATACTGCTCTCTTTAAATAAGAGCGCGCGTGTTAAAACAAAGAGAGAGTGGGTCTAGCCTGTGTGCTAAGCGTGATAACGAGGAAGTAGCCTTGCTCGTGACCCATGCAGCGAGCCCCTAGAGAAACATCTCAAATTCTACCGTGAAGCAATCGTGCCCTAGGGACAAATGGATTCAGGCGTTGTCGCGAATATATACCGTGCTGTACGCACACATAGAGTCTTCTACGTATTTGAGGAATAGCGACGTGGGTATATATATGGAAATGAGGCTACCTGACCGCGATGGCCCTAGAAACTAATCTAAAACATAGAAATTAAGCGAGGAACATAACATCTCGATTCCTTTCGAAGGAGTGATATTCACTGATGTTATTATTGCTGTTTCTTCTCATGAACTAAGCATGTTGTGACTATCATTGCGAATACTTCGGTTAGTCTGCGGCCTCTTAGTTGAGTTCCTGACTTCCTGCCTCAATTCCATAGGACTGTAATCGTGTTTATAAGTAAGTATTGATGCAATGTATATAGAAAGGAGTATCGTACAGCCTGCTGTAATCTCTACCCCATGTAAACTGCGGATGAGATATTCAGATTTTAAATGTTCGTATAGCGTGGAGATTCAATTTTCATTCATAAAGAGTGGTGACACACCTAATCGACCTGAATGACTAACCACACCGAGTTATATAAGGTGAACTTTTCTGATCAGTGACTTGTATTTCAAGCGCTGCTCATAGCGCGAATTAAAAGTTTGCTTTCATCACATTGTTACGTGATAATGCACCTGTCAGTTTTCCTGAATCCCTCTTTGGTTTCCTGGAAGGGATAAATAAGGAGTAAGACCGGGGAGCTACCGGCTGACTTGCGGGAACGTGTATTGCTCCTCTTGTCCCTTTCGTCTGCGGTTTCCGTGAATTTTGTAGAAGTCGAAACTAGAACACCCGCACCGAGCTAGATAGCTGCAGTCGCTTAAGTGCGGCCAGTATCCAGTATTCGGAAGATAGTTAGTTCGAACCCAATTGTCGGCAGCCCTGAAGATGGTTTTCCGTGGTTTCCCATTTTCACACCAGGTAACTGCTGGGGCTGTACCTTAATTGAGGCAACGGTCGCTTCCTTCCCACTCCTAGCCCTTTCCTATCCCATCGTCGACATAAGACCTATCTGTGTCGGTATGACGTAAAGCAGATTGCAAAAAAGAACCCCCCTATTATGGCCGTACCCCGAGGACGCTAGACTTCACCACCAGGAATATAAAAGCAGGCTCACTTCAAAGAAGGAACGTTGTGTTGTGTTGTGTTGTGTTGTGTTGTGTTGTGTTGTGTTGTGTTGTGTTGTGTTGTGTTGTGTTGTGTTGTGTTGTGTAGTCAGTTACAAGTGGTGAGCTGCGATTTCAGTGTGTGGAGTGGTCCTGTGAGTTGATTGTGAGACTTAGCGGTCTTGTCTTGAGTCGAGTCAAATATACAGTCGTATAGCCAACGGAAATGCATTCGAACACGACTACATGGAATTGCTGTGTCGAGGGATTGTTGTGCGTGTGCAGCGAAGTGAAAGTGAAAGGTGAAAACTGTCAATCAAGATTACGGAAGATCGCCCATTCCAGGTAACGACCGCCAGCCAGACACCCAATTTCAAACAAAACATATTTTTGTACATAACCGGTCATTACTTGAGATTTGTCGTTCATTGCCAAGTATAATTCTGTGCGTACTGCTTGGATTCACCAAGGTTAAATTAGTTCAATAGAAGAGTCAGTGTTTCATTGAAAATTATATTGTAAACAATGACGGTGACTATTTTACGAAATTCAACGCCTATATATTAGAGATATTCGTCCTATTCAGCGGTTGACACCTTTTTCACCACGCAAAAATACAGTTTCAATCGATCTTTTGGGGGCAAGCCGCCAAGCCAAGGCAGTAGAGGCATGCTCGTATAACCCAAACGGACGTAAATTTTATTTCTGATCAAGGAGTAAAAATAAGGAAAGAGATTTACACTTCCAAAATGGCGGGTGGCTCTTAGGTTCGGCGTAATGCAAACCACTCTGTCCACTTTGGTGCTGAAGTTACGGATAGTGGAAGCTAATATCTTCCAGTCCTCCAAGGGCCTTATTGGTATGTATGAAGGGGGCTCGATTACTGTAGATACGGTATAGCACTAATAGTTGACATGAGGCTGATTGGACCTCATTCCAGTCCTCAATTCAGGATTTAAAGACTTGGATTGTCGGAAATCGAACCCAGGACATCCGAATAAGAGGCAAGCTCACTACTCCCACACCAAAGTGCAGATTTCGAGGGTGGGGTAAGAATATAGCCTCTCAAATTTACAGAAACACGATACGTTCCACTTAACCAGCTCGCTCGGTACAAAAGTAAACTAATTAAAATGTCTCCATCAAATTAAATAATCAGTGGGCATTAAACAGTTAATTAAGAACCGTAGCCGCGTGTGAGCAAACTGCCATGGTGCTTCACGATATCAATTTCAAGACCTGGCTTACACGATCAAGATGCAGGTATTATGAACATTGGTCAGTCGTGATTAGTTTTGGCTGCCTATCTTCCAGACGCACGAGCGTAGAAGACATTTCTCTCTGGGGTCACATTTATTACCTGGCCTATGAAACCCCAGTTGTGAGTGAAGAGGACCTAATCGCGTGGATCGTTGAGGCTGCACTTGAAGTTCGAGAAGCACCGGGAATTTTCCAAACAATACACGAATAGACGTGGCGTCAACGTGAATTGTGCCGCCAAGTTGGAAGGAGATATTCCAAACACCTGCTCTGAGGTATTGTACGTTTCTCCATTTTGATTACCTGCAGCAAAAATGTAAACAAATAGCAGGGAGTGTGGCACATTTACGCTCACGTGCCTGTGAGGTTGGCAGCTGATCAAAATTTGTAAGCGCGTGTAGCTCCGAAACAAATCACCGCAGGTGCGTGGTTCCTATGTTCACAATACTCTCTAAAATTTGTAATTGGGCCGATGACCTAGCTGTTTGGCCCCTTTAAACAACAAACAGGCGGGTGGAGTAGCTCAGACGGCCGAAGCAATGGCCTTCTGACCCCAACTTGGGAGGTTCGATCCGGGCTCAGTCCAGTGGTATTTGAAGGTGCTCAAATACGTCAGCCTCGTGTCGGTGGATTTACTGGCACGCAAAGGAACTCCTGAAGGACTAAATTCTGGCAACTTGGTGCCACCAAAAAACATAAAAGTAACTACTAGGACTGAGCGCCAAAAACATTTTTATAATAAACAACAAATATCATCGTCATCATCATCATCATCATTATCATCCTTTCAATTCACGAAACAAAGTTTTTCCGCATCGTGTAGAACAACAAGGGCTTATACGCAAACAAAAAATCGTGGACTTTCAACAGGTCACGTCAGGGTGTAGATCAGGCCTTTCTAACTCGAGCACTTAGCGCTGCGGTGCACCAGCGCTGCCCTAAGCAGCACCGTTCCCCTCCTTCCCCACCTCCTCCGCGCAGTACATTGTATTTTACATCAAGAACAATTATGTGGAAAAAACTTTCGCAACTTTCAATCTGTTATGGATACGGTGTCAAAATGTGTAAGATTCTGCAGAAAGCAAGGTTTGAACCATCGGCAGTTCAAATAATTTTTAAAAGATCTCGAGGCAGAATGTAGCGACATTCCCTTTTATTGTATTGCGCGCTGGTTAAGTTGCGTGGAAGTGTTAACAACCGTCTTTGCAATAATTGAAGAAATTGATCTCTTCGTAGAGATGAAAGGTTCTCCACAACCAACATTGCGGAATAAACTATGGGTAGCTGACCTCGCTTTCTTGGCAGACATAACGTCTTATTAGAATGCTTTAAATATTAAATGCAACGGAGAAGCACATTGATTAGCACCATGTGTGATAGAATTAAGGCTTTCAAAATGCAGTATTTGTTACTGAAAAGTCAGCTTGAAGCCGGAAATTTTGACAATTTTACTTCATTAAAATCATTACTTTTGTCTACTTACGAATATCTTAGAGACTATCAGACGTCGTTACAGATTTTGCACCATGAATTCAAGTCCCAATTCAAAGAAATGAATGATATGGCACCTCAACTTGAAATATGTATGACCCCATTTCCAGCGCGTCCTGAAAAATCACCATCATATTTCCAAACAGGGCTGATAAAACTACAGTGCAACGTAATCCTAAAGCACGGGTACTACCTCTACAACGGTGATTTAATTTCCTTTTACAAAGGTGTTCATCCACAAGAATTGTTCAGATTTCATTCACTTGCCTTAAAATTTACGTCAGTGTTCGGTAACAATTATGCATGCGAACAGATGTTTTCAATTCTGAATTCAAATAAATGAAGAACTAGGACTTCTCTGTCTGATGTTGTCTTAGAAGCTCTGCTTAGAGTTTCTACTGCCAAATCGATTGTACCCAATATTGGTAAAGTAGTTGCCGCAAAACGATGTCAACAATCGACTTAAACGCTAAATGTACATTAAGGCAAATGCTATTTATGTACAGAATAAATTGTTTATTTATGTGTTCACAGAATTGTCATAATATTATTTTCATAAGCTGCGCGCTGACTTGCTGACCTGTGGTTCTGCTTCTGCCACTTCCCCTCCTTCCCACAACACGTCGGGGGGCTATAGCACAGCGCCGGCGCTGCTGCCGGGGCCGACCGGGGCCATGGGAGCACCTCAGTTGGGTGTATACTATACACAGAGTCTAGGACCACGGTACACATACTGTAGTTTAAGAATGAAAACAACGAAAACAGAAACAACCCAAGTTAACATTGTGTGTTGGAAATTTCCCTGTTCTACGAAGATACACAACAACTTTCCAAAAAATCTAAAGAACTTTGTTGATAAGTAAAACAAAACGTGAAACGCAGAAGAGGATTTTAAAATCTTCTCATACAGGATACAGTAAATTACAATTATCCTTCTCCGTATCAATGATGAGTTGTAGTATTCATCGTTCAATCAGTCGAACAGGCTAAGACATGCCAATATCTCCCGCGTGGCAAGAAAATTTATTTTGAATACTCCTATGAATTTTAGCTTTCTTACCTCGTAACATATTTAAAGATAGTTCTTTTTTTAACAGAATGATTCTGTTGAAGTTCTCGACCCGGTCTTTTTGTAGATATTCGACATCGTACTCGGCTTCAAATATATTATAGCATCCACCTACAGCTTACAACAATAGTAGACAGCGTGGTTTGTTTAATGTTGATGGGCAATATTTCCTTCAAAAATTTAAAGTAATGACATTTCATATGCCTCAGAATAAACTATAATAATAGCACTGTGGCATTACAGGCCTCATAAGCTTCTCAAATATAGGACAGCACTGGGTGATGCGGTATCGGTAGGATCGATCCTACAGTTAAAGTGTGCAGGACCAGTGTGTGATTACATTTCGGATCAGGCAGCTTCTCAGTTATCTTCGTTAGACTGAGTGAACCCAGTTCAGACACTCACGTCGAAGGAAACGTCTGATGGGGAGCCAAATATTCAAACCTTGTAGCTTTATGTCATTAATGTATGGTGATCATAGCGACGAGACCTCTCATTTTACGCGGAATCCAAACCACAGGGATGTGACCTCGTTTTAAGGAAATCCCTCACGCATTGGCGGGGAGTTGAACCACGGCTACCGTGGTGACAATGCCAATTGTGTGTCATGTTTCCTCGTACTGTCTACTGTATAAAAAGATTCGATTCACGTGGAATGACGTATCTTCTATGTTTCATTAGGAAGTCAAAACATATAGAAAGGATCCTATGATTTACTCATTCTACAACAACAATGAGTACCAGTTTAACTCGTCAGAGCAGAGATGGATGAGCGTAAGGTTCACCCCCTATATCCCACTGAGTGTCAATGACACGAATAGTAAAACTCCTCTGTACGTAGCTCGTGTGAAGAAGTAATCAAAAAGTAATGAAACCAGTCTTAACGACGTATTGCTCTAGATTTCGTAAGGGGTAGATTGTTGTCATCTGGTCATTTCCAGAACATCAGAAGATAGTGATCTTTATGCCATGTATTCAGTGGTACATAGCCTTCTCGTAGCGTAGCACCAAATTTTGAATGCCCTTGTCATATAAGTCTGCCGCCGAAGACCCAAATCACAGGGTGCGAGGTCGCCGCTGTATGGAGGGATGATCAAAGATGTCCCACGTGAATTGCTACAGAAGAGTGTGAGTGTTCCTCACTGTTCAGGGCCTTGCGTTGCCGTGCAAGAACGTTGTGTCTGCACTCATATTTTCCCGTCCCTTGTTCTGTAAGCCTCTTTCCCTCTGAAGCGTCCACAATGTGTCACAATAACCACGTGTACCCCGTAACTGGTGGGGGCTGTACGGGAGCGGCCCCTTTAAATTCGCACAGCCCTTACACAACTGCAGTCACAGAACTGCAAAACACCAGACCGTTGACAGGTGTTCCTCCTGTACATCTGTGAAAGTTTGTCGTGCGAAGACCACCAACACCAACATGCGGCTCTTTCGCAAATTACTTCTTGTATGGGCCTGGTATTAGATCTTCATAACTGTTGGAGTTCTTTGGCTTGTGTCTGGAAGAAAGTACATATCCTGGACTTATAAGGATGTTATAAATTTACTTTACTATAAAGAGACTTACAAGACTTACTTCATGTTTTATTTATCCAACAATAACTGAGGTTCTTCATACTCATCATCAAAATCCTGCACAGTGATTCAGATAGTCAAAGAAAGCTTTCACTTGAAAGTACGCAGAGTTGATGACCGAAGGTACATTATTGGAATATCCCTAAAAGGAATCAACAAGAATGGCAATCATTAAAAATATCTCCAGCACTAAGGTGACGTGGGAGCACACAGTCCCTCAGAAACTTTAAAGGAGCTAAAAAGAAACGCTTTTTCCACGCAGTTCTGGACGAGCAGGGGTTTGATGAGCTTACTGCTAAAGCGGAGTGAAGTGTTTGCAGAAATATTCAGGGAATGAGTGGGAACCATGAGATTCACTGTGAACTCAGAAGTAGGGTGTCCTCTTCAGAGGCAATGGCCTTAACCACGCAGAAAGTGATTGATAGTTAGCTGCGGCAATTGTCTGTAAACAAACTATGTGAATACAAATACACAATATATGGGAATCATTATTTTTAATAACGAAGCCAGAAGACCAGCGCCTCAATCGCCTGAGCCATTCAGTCCGGCTATAATCGTAGCTTCTTCCAGGTTTGGGTTATATTGTTATTTGCCGCTAACAGTTGAAAGTAGCGGCATATACTGTTTCCAATTAGCTGTTTAACTTTGTTCCTTAGTTTCCTGTGTAACATAAAGTTCTCTTTGTCACCTGTACGTGTGTACTGCCTGTACCACCTGTCACGGCTGGCCGTACCAGATCTTACCTCCGTCGTCAGCCAGGAGGAAGAGGGTGGGTAAATCTTACCTGTCATATCGGAGCATGTTTGTCATGCAAATTCAGCACTAATGAGTTGAATCCGTTAATTTTTGAGTCAATGACATGAATATCACGTATGTTATCCCACGGTAAATTGTATGCCTCATTGAGCAGGTCATCTAAATCAATATATGCTTTGTTTCTTCACGTGACGTCCTTTATATTTCGGTCCTCGGATCGAGTAATATAAGTACAGTAAGTCGTGAGTAGGAATGCCAGGAGCTGGGAAGTGTCCATAATAAACGGCTTTCTGGGATTTATTTGAAATTATACGGCCAAATAATGTGTGATTCGAGTGGACAGAGTAGTTGACGTTGTTCGTAGCGTTAAGCGGCAGGGTTTCATGCTCCACTTATTTGTCCGATTCAATAGTCTGTTTTAAAAGTCCGTATTGCAGTTACGCATGACCATGGCATCTTCTTAGAAAGAGCCTCGAAATTATCCTTTTGTCAATAGGTGGCTGATAAATACACAATTCCTATTAACATTCTCTAATTATAAGATACTCTTACAATATTAGAAAGCTATTCCAGCTCTTCGCCTGTCAGTGCGGGTAGGGCTCTTTAAAGACTAGGTATGCTGACCCGTCACTTTGGTTCTTACCTGCTCTCTATTGGTAAGGCAGTTGACAGCCCAGCCTTACATATCCCTATTTTTTGCTATTCTATACGATAACAAATAAGTAAAAAAATAACATAATGTTAAATTAGTCATTCTCAGTATTAACCAAAACGGTAACTTCACTTACACCGAGCTTGATAGCTGCAGTCGCTTAAGTGCGGCCAGTATCCAGTATTCGGGAGATGGTAGGTTCGAATCCCACTGTCGGCAGCTCTGAAAATGGTTTACCGTGGTTTCCCATTTTCACACCAGGCAAATGCTGGGGCTGTACCTTAATTAAGGCCACGGCCGCTTCCTTCCCACTCCTAGTCCTTCCCTGCCCCATCGTCGCCATAAGACCTATCTATGTCCGTGCGACGTAAAGCCACTAGCAAAAAGAAACTTTACTTACATTACATATCTCGTAGTCCGCCTCTGTGGTGTAGTGGTTAGCGTGATTAGCTGCCACCCCCGGAGGTCCGGGTTCGATTCCCGGCTCTGCCACGAAATTTGAAAAGTGGTACGAGGGCTGGAACGGGGTCCACTCAGCCTCGGGAGGTCAACTGAGTAGAGGTGGGTTCGATTCCCACCTCAGCCATCCTCGAAGTGGTTTTCCGTGGTTTCCCACTTCTCCTCCAGGCGAATGCCGGGATGGTACCTAACTTAAGGGCACGGCCGCTTCTTTCCCTCTTCCTTGCCTATCCCATCCGATCTTCTCATCCCTCCACAAGGCCCCTGTTCAGCATAGCAGGTGAGGCCACATGGGCGAGTTACTGGTCATTCTCCCCAGTTGTATCCCAGGACCAAAAGTCTGAAGCTCCAGGACACTGCCCTTGAGGCGGTAGAGGTGGGATCCCTCTCTGAGTCCGAGGGAAAAACCGAACCTGGAGGGTAAACAGATGATGATGATTATGACATATCTCGTAAATTATTGTGTAATTTTTCTCGAGACGGTGGATATAAAAGCGAGTACGTTAACAATTTATCCTTTAAAATGCAAACTACATCCTAGCTGGAGAAATATGAGAAAAGTAACTTACTAATAAAGCAGTTTATTATTAGTATTAAAAAGTGAAGAATTACTCTCAAACAATGCTTCACGGTGTCGCCGAATGAAGCGGTATTCTGCCATTCCTTAGTCGTAAATTTTGAAGTGGTTATCCATCAAAGATTAATTTAAAAACTGAAGGGAAATAATCAGTGATAAGTGAGAGCTTCTCATTTTATGACAACGTACGGTACCTCATACCACTTGTGCGAAGGTGAACCACATTATTTCTAACGGGGGCAGAATAATAAGGAAAATATACTTTAATTGTTTTAAATTTAACGCTAAAATATGATGTAGGTGGACGAACACAACCAACTTAGTAGGATTTTTTCTTTTTTCTAAAATATCTCTTATTTATTATAATGTCATTATACATATTAAATAAACTTGATATTTGTTGAATGGTTATGGATTTTATCAGCTAATGACATTTTCTGCAATGTCCAATTAATTTTATCATATCCGAAATTAATTCTAAGCTTGCTTCCATAGTTATATAGGCCTACTATATGCAGGAAGAGAATTGATTTGGGCTTTCTCAAGCCCATCCTGAAGTATTACACTGAGAAGCAGTTGCCAGTGACATAAAATTGTTGGTGAACTGACCGTAAGCAGGGGAAAGTATTGAAAACCTTTGACTTCGGCAATGACACGGGAAGTTAAAAATAAATAAATAAATAAATAAATAAATAAATAAATAAATAAATAAATAAATAAATAAATAAATAAATAAAATAATTAAATGTATATGGTTTGAGGAAAATAATACTACTTTAATTCTATAAAAGCTATAATATTTTGAATTAGAAAGGGTCAAAAGGAAGCAAAACAGTTGCATACTAGACCAAAAATAAGTTAAAGTACACACATTCACTTTCCGTCACAGCTAACCTTGAAGAATTAGAGGTTATTTTCAAAATGAATAAGGTGCATTGTATTGGCATAAAAGAAAGTTGTTTACGTAAACAGTAAATCGCGAGGGATACTCGCTCCTACGAAATGACCGCACTTCAGGCTCTATAACAGCATGAATATTCTTACCCGCCATTTTGGTTCTTACGTGTGTGAGGGTGATGTAAAAACTGCAGTTTTACCTTCAATCGCTCACTTCCCCACATTGAATGTATTTCTTCGAGTTATGAAGTTAAATTCTAACTATGATATCTTACATAGCCATTATAGGCAATGTATGATGGAAAATGGTGAAAATTTCGTAATGAAGAATATTGTGAATGATAAATGTACGTCTTTTCCTATACGCAGTGATTTTGAAGAAGACAATGTTCAAACATTCTTCGTCGTTCTTATGTGGGCAACATTTTCTTTAATCTGATTTTCAGCCTCGACTGAAAATAAATAAATTTAAGGATGTTTTCGCTACTGTATTTTAAGAATATCTTGAAACTAAATCACCTAAAATAACCCAGAAAGGAGAAAAATTCTAAAATATAACGTGAACCGTGGAAAAAAGAGGAAGTTAGACGGTGAGTACGTAGTTCAAGGTAATAATGACTTTACTGCTACGGCAGAAACTGAAAGTGGTGATGAAAATCCACACGACGCGCAATGTACCAATCTCACCAATCAAAATTGCAAGTCCAATGAAGTTCATAGGGAAAAAATGGTGAAAGTAATTTTTAAGTGCTGCAAAGTGTTTGTTGTCACTAAGAATAAAACTGTGGCGTGTACATCAAAATGTTTTAGAAGATAGACATAGATGTAAATTCTCAGAGGAGGCAGTTGCACGACGGAGCCCTGGGCGACGAGAACCGAGGAGGACGGTGACGCGTAGGCACCGCTTCTTGACATGGACGCAGACGACAACCAGGAATGTCCACCACCTGCGAGGCAACTCAGAGGATGCCACCACCTGGGCGCAGATCAGCCAGGCACCCCCGACGGTGGAAGGCAGTACGGAGACGGACGCCTCGCGGTTTTGTTCACATAAGCTATATTACAATACTAGCAAGATACCCGTGCTTCGCTACGGTATTATACTGAAATATATAATTGAATGCTTATTGTTTTAGATATATAATCCTCCGAAATTCGCGATCTGACTCGTTTTCTGCGAGAATCCACCAAAATTCCCGATCTGACTGGTTTTCTATAATTTTACGGCACGTTTCCTCCCATTTTTCAATCTTCCTTTTCAGCAATCGATTTCGTACTTCCCGGGTTAGGCTCAGGTATTCCTCCCGGTCAGTTGGGTCCGTAAATCTGTGCCATCTTTTCTTATAATCATTTTTAATATGGATAAAATCCTTCAGGAGATCCAGCGTGGTGTCATATTCGGTGCCTTGGCGGCACTGAACCCGCGGCCAGGCTGCATTCTTAGTCATTACCCGTCCAGGAGCCGTTTCCAGCGCGGTCCGCACATTTGACGACGGTCCGGAACATTATTATTATTATTATTATTATTATTATTATTATTATTATTATTATTATTATTATTATTATTATTATTATTATTAATATTATTATTATTATTATTACTATTATGTGTAGCTGGAATGGTTGATGACAGGGAAAACCGGAGTATCCGGAGAAAAACCTGTCGCGCCTCCGTTTTGTCCAGCACGAATGTCACATGGAGTGACCGGGATTTGAACCACGGAACCCAGCTGTGAGAGGCCGGCGCGCTGCCGCCTGAGCCACAGAGGATCCTTATAAGTACATTAATAACAGTAAAATCAATTGGTCTCACCTCCTTCTACACCCCACCGCCGTTAAGTTTATTTACCGCACCCCCCCCCCCGCAAAAAAAAATTAAAAGAAGGCTTGTTTCTTTATGTTTAAGTAAGATTCCAAACACCAATGTTCATGTCTATTACCTTTAGTTTTGAGGTATAAGTATCCCCATAAACGTAATTTACTTTTTTCATTTCATTTCACACTACTCCCCCCCCCCCACCTAAGTGAACTTTCCCGCAAAAATACTTGTTTCTTTAATAGTAAAGGATCTTCTAAATACCAATTATCACGACTCTAAATTCCTCAGTTTTTTATTTATGTCCTCATGAAAGGAAATCGACTCCTTTACACTCCCGCCCTCCAAGATGGTTTCCCGCCCAAAACGCGTTTTTCTTTGTTTTTAAAGGAGATCCAAATACGAATTTTCACGTCTGTAAAAACTTTAGATTTTATTAGATGTATGTATTCTCATACAATTAAGCCGATTAATTTTTCAATTCTTTCATCCCCCCCCCCCCCACTTCATTGGATTTTAAGAGAATACGTGTTTCATTACCTTTAAAGCAGATTGAAAATATCAAATTTCACGTCTGTAACATCTTCATTTTTGATATATCAGTAGCCTAAATAAAAGAATTCAACACCATTTTCAGTCACTTTTACCGCCCCCCCCCCCCCCTCCGCCAAAGTGATATTTCCGAAAACTAAAAATACACGTTTCTTTATGTTTAATAGAGATAAAAAATACCATTTTTCACTTCTGTAACATGTTAAGTTTTTTTAGATATACTGTAAAAATTCTCATTTTAAAATTTCGCCCCTTTTGAGTTCCCCTTAAGTGGAGTTTCCAAAAACAAATCACCTATGTTTCTTTACATTTACAGGAGATTCCAAACACCCACTTTTTACGTCTGTAACATTTTACGTTTCCAAGATATTCTGTAGATATAGTCTTTCAAAAAATTCACCCCAATTTGTCACTCCTGTTTAACCGCCATTAATTGGATTTTCCAAAAACTAAAAAATACGTGTTTCTTTATTTTTAAAGGAGATCCCATATACAAATTTTCAGTTCTGTAATATCTTTCGTTTCTGACATATATGTATCCTCATTAAAGGCATTCAACCCATTTTTCACCCTTTTACACCCCTCCTATTGGGATTTACAGGAAACAAAAAAAAATACGTGTTCCTTTATTTTTAGAGGAGATTCCAACTACCAATTTTTACATCTGTAAATTTTAAAGTTTTAAGATGTAGACACACTCATTTTAAAAAATTCACCCCCCCTTTTCACCCCCCAATACTTGGATTTTCCAAAAACGAAAAAATACGTGTTTCTTTTTAAAGGAGATCCCAAACACCAATTTTCATGTCTGTAATATCTTCAGGTTCTGAAATATAAGTAGACTCATGAAAGGCATTCGACCCCTTCTTCAACCTTTTCCACCCTTCCTATTAGGATTTTCCGAAAACAAAATATACGTGTTTCTTTATTTTTAAAGGAGATTCTAAATACCAATTTTCACATCTATAACGTTTAAAAGTTTTGAGATATAGATACACTCATTTTAAAATATTACCCCCTTTTCCCCCCTCCCTTAATTGGATTTTCCAGAAACAAAAAAATACGTGTTTCTTTATTTTTAAAGGAGATCCCAAACACCGATTTTCAGGTCTGTAATATCTTCAGTTTCTGAGATATAAGTAGCCTCATTAAAGGCATTCAACCCTTTTTCCTCCCCTTTTCACTCCTCCTATTGCGATTTTCCGAAAACAAAAAATACGTGTTTCTTTATTTTTAATGAAGATTCTAAATACCAGTTTTTACATCTGCAAACTTTAAAAGTTTGGAGATATAGATTCACTCATTTTAAAAATTCACCCCCTTTTCACCCTCCCATTAATTGGCTTTTGCAAAAACAAAAAAAATACGTGTTCCTTTATTTTTAAAAGAGATCAAAAGTACCAATTTTCAGGTCTGTAATTTCTTCAGTTTCTGAGATATAAGTACCGGTATCCTGATTAAAGGCATTCAACCCCTTTTTCACCCCTTTTCACCGCTCCTATTGGGATTTTCTGAAAACTAAAAAATACGTGTTTCCTTATTTTCAAAGAAGATTCTAAATACCAATTTTTACATTTGTAAACTTTTAAAGTTTTGAGATATAGGTGCACTCATTTTAAAACTTCACCCCCCCTTTTCACCCCCTTGGCAACGGAATATCCAAAAATCCTCTCTTAGCGAGCACCTACATCTTAATATGAATGTATCCCAAAAATTTCATTTCATTATGTCCAGTAGTTTTGGCTCGGCGATGATGAATCAGTCAGTCAGTCAGGACAAGCTATTTTATATATATATAGATAGACTAGCAAGATACCCGTGCTTCGGTACGGTATTATACTGACATTTATAATTGAATGCTTATTGTTTTAGATATATAATCCGCCGAAATTCGCGATCTGACTCATTTACTGCGAAAATCCACCAAAATCCCCGATTTGACTCGTTTTCTATTAAATTACGGCACGTTTCCTCCCATTTTTCAATCTTCCTTTCCAGCAATCGATTTCGTACTTCCCGGGCTAGGCTCAGGTATTCCTCCCGGTCAGTTGGGTCCGTAAATCTTTGCCATCTTTTCCTATAATTATTTATAATATGGATAAAATCCTTCAGTAGATACGGCGTGGTGTCATATTGGGTGCCTTGGCGGCACTGAACCCGCAGCCGGACTGCATTCTTAGTCATTACCCGTCTAGGAGCCGTTTCCAGCGCGGTCCGCACATTTGACGACGGTCCGGAACATTATTATTATTATTATTATTATGTGTTGCTGGAATGTCTGATGACAGGGAAAACCGGAGTATCCGGAGAAAAAACCTGTCCCGCCTCCGTTTTGTCCAGCACGAATGTCACATGGAGTGACCGGGATTTGAACCACGGAACCCAGCTGTGAGAGGCCGGCGCGCTGCCGCCTGAGCAACGGAGGATCCTTATAAGTATATTAAGAACAGTAAAATCAATTGGTCTCACCTCCTTCTACACCCCACCACCGTTAAGTTAATTTACCGCCCACCACCGCCCAAAAGTAAAAGAAGGCTTGTTTATTTATGTTTAAAGGATATTCCAAACACCAATGTTCACGTCTATTACCTTCAGTTTTGAAATATAAGTATCCCCATAAAAATAATTTACTTTTTTCACTTCATTTCACACTACTTCCCCCCCCCCAAGTGAATTTTCCCGCAAAAAATACTTGTTTCTTTAATAGTAAAGGATCTTCTAAATACCAATTATCACGACTCTAACTACTTCAGTTTTTGATTTATGTGTCCTCATGAAAGGAATTCAACTCCTTTACACTCCCGCCCTCCAAGATGGTTTCCCCGCCAAAACGCGTTTTTCATTGTTTTTAAAGGAGATCCAAATACGAATTTTCACGTCTGTAACAACTGTAGTTTTTATTAGATGTATGTATTCTCATACAATTAAGCCAATTAATTTTCAATTCTTTCACACCCCTCCCCACACTTCATTGGATTTTCCGAGAATACATGTTTCCTTACTTTTAAAGCAGATAGCAAATATCAAATTTCACGTCTGTAACATCTTCATTTTTGAGATATCAGTAGCCTAATTAAAAGAATTCAACACCATTTTCAGTCACTTCCCCGCCCTCCCGCCCAAGTGGTATTTCCGAAAACTAAAAATACACGTTTCTTTATGTTTAATAGAGATAAAAATACCATTTTTCACTTCTGTAACGTGTTAAGTTTTTTTAGATATACTGTAGAAATTCTCATTTTAAAATTTCACCCCTTTTGAGTTCTCCTTAAGTGGAGTTTCCAAAAACAAATCACCTATGTTTCTTTACATTTACAGAAGATTCCAAACACCCACTTTTTACGTCTGTAACATTTTACGTTTCCAAGATATTCTGTAGATATAGTCTTTAAAAAATTCAACCCAATTTGTCACTCCTGTTTAAACCGCCATTAATTGGATTTTCCAAAAACAAAAAAATACCTGTTTCTTCATTTTTAAAGGAGATCCCATATACAAATTTTCGGTTCTGTAATATCTTTCGTTTCTGAGATATATGTATCCTCATTAAAGGCATTCAACCCATTATTCACCCTTTTACACCCTTCCTATTGGGATTTTCCGAAAACAAAATAATACGTGTTGCTTTATTTTTAAAGGAGACTCTAAATACCAATTTTTACATATATAAACTTTAAAAGTTTTGAGATATAGATACACACATTTTAAAAAATCACCCCCTTTTCACCCCCCCCCCCCATTAATTGGATTTTCCAAAAACACAAAAATACGCGTTTCTTTATTTTTAAAGGAAATCCCAAACACCAATTTTCAGGTCTGTAATATCTTCAGGTTCTGAAATATAAGTAGACTCATGAAAGGCATTGGACCCCTTTTGCAACCTTTTCCACCCTTCCTATTAAGATTTTCCGAAAACAAAAATATACGTGTTTCTTTATTTTTAAAGGAGATTCTAAATACTATTTTTTTACATCTATAAACTTTAAAAGTTTTGTGATATAGATACACTCATTTTAAATATTCACTTCCTCTCACCCCCCCCCCATTAATTGGATTTTCCAAAAACAAAAAAATACGTGTTTCTTTACTATTAAAGGAGATCCAAAACACCAATTTTCAGGTCTGTAATATATTCAGTTTCTGAGATATAAGTATCCTCATTAAATGCATTCAACCCACTTTACCCCTTTCCACCTTTCCTATTGGGATTTTCCGAAAACAAAAAAATACGTGTTTCTTTATTTTTAATGAAGATTCTAAATACCAATTTTTACATCTGTAAACTTTCAAAGTTTTGAGATATAGATACACTGATTTTAAAAATTCACCCCCCTTTTCACACTCCCATTAATTGGATTTTCCAAAAATAAAAAATACGTTTTTTTAATTTTTAAAAGAGATCAAAAGTGCCAATTTTCAGGTCTGTAATACCTTCAGTTTCTGAGATATAAGTACCGGTATCCTGATTAAAGGCATTCAACCTTTTTTCCCCCATTTTCACCCTTTTTCACCCCTCCTATTGGGATTTTCTGAAAACAAAAAAATACGTATTTCCTTATTTTTAAAGAAGATTCTAAATACCAATTTTTACATTTGTAAACTTTTAAAGTTTTGAGATATAGATCGACTCATTTTCAAATTTCACCCCCCTTTTCACCCCTTTAGCGAAGGAATATCCAAAAATCCTCTCTTAGCGAGCACCTACATCTTAATATGAATGTATCCCCAAAATGTCATTTCATTATGTCCAGTAGTTTTGGCTCGGCGATGATGAATCAGTCAGTCAGTCAGGACAAGCTATTTTATATATATAGATTATCAGTGTGATAATGTTCGTTTCTTGTACGTAGAACGTTTTCATACAACTGACGCATGCGTGATACCTGAATCTGCAGTAAAGTGATGCACTTAGAATTGTTTCATGCACATTACGTATACACACGTCCTGAAGCTGCAGTGAACTGATATGTCCAGCTGCAGTGCAGTGATGTATTCCTTCTTACACATTACGCATGCAGAATGCGTCCTGAAGCCTCACTGAAATGATATGTGCAGGTATAGTAAAATGATGTACTTAGAATAGCTTCCTAGGGGTCGATGACCTAGGGGTCGATGACCTAGATGTTAGGCCCCTTTAAACAACGATAATCATAATCATCATCATCAACATCATCGAATACGTCCTAAAACCTCAATAAAGTGGTGTGTACAGCGGGAGTGCATTAATGTACTTAGAATTGTTTCCAAGTTCCTACCTCGGACAAATTATTCGTACCGAGCTCGATAGCTGCAGTCGCTTAAGTGCGGCCAGTATCCAGTAATCGGGAGATAGTGGGTTCGAACCCCACTGTCGGCAGCCCTGAAGATGGTTTTCCGTGGTTTCCCATTTCCACACCAGGCAAATGCTGGGGCTGTACCTTAATTAAGGCCACGGCCGCTTCCTTCCAATTCCTAGGCCTTTCCCATCCCATCGCCGCCATAAGACATATCTGTCGGTGCGACGTAAAGCAAATAGCAAAAAAAAGGAAAAAAATCGTAAATTTGAAGAAAAAAGTAATATTTTGCGAATTGCGGATATTCTTCCAAACATTTCCTAAGGTTATTTGTACGTACAGTATCTCTCAAACAACCTGTACCTGTATTATGTGCATATGTACAGTATATACTGTATATGTTTTAAGGTATTTATTATTCAATCCTTCTTTCGTTATCACGAATGTTCTAGTTTTGATATTATTTCTTGCAATATTTTGTTTTCATGAAAATATTTTCGTATTTTTGTTGCTATTGTTGTTATCCTATATATTTAATTTCATTTTTGTTGTAATATAAGAAGGGATATCTCCAAATTGCAATGTGTTCTTTAATAAGAAAGTAGAAACATCCGATCCCCTATCCACATCCATTAGTTAATCATAGTTAAAATCCAACAGCCCGGCCGAGAATTGAACTTGAGTCTTCTCGGAATAAAGGTTAGTATGCTAATCATCGCTTGAGGAGATGGACATATCCATGGTGACCAGCATCAAAGGAGAGCTACAGTTTAGAACAACTGTTCAGACACTGCAAAAGAAGTTCCTATTTTAACTTTTCAAATTTTTCGCACTTACTATATATGTGTGGCCTTTGGATCGTTTGGCCTGAATTTTTCCAGATCGGGACATTAAAGCCGCCTGCCAACCTACAAATAAACATCGATTCTATTTTTAATTTCACCTGAATTACTGTATTTGGTATTTGTGCTGAGGATACTCATATCGAACGACAGTACAGTAGCTACCCCATTGTGCGAACATGAATCTCAACAGAAGATTTTCATTTCGTATCAGTACGTACTCTAACCGTAAGCGCTAAGGAATAACGATTCGTGCTTTCCGGCTCACTTGCCTGGCTTGCATGAAATAAATGAAAAGCTTGAAGAGCCTGCCTCGTGGAATTGCAACCAAAGCCGGCTTTCTCATCAGCTTGCGCGTCACTTGCCCTATACCTGTTCCTAGCACAAAGTAAGCAAACGCTCCTCTAGCGGTTTGTTCGTGTTCTGAGTCACGCGCGCACCAAACTTACAATTCTACAACACTTCATCTCACTTGATATCCTTAACAGTTAATATTCTATTCTCATATTCTAAAATATAATAATAATAATAATAATAATAATAATAATAATAATAATAATAATAATAATTATAATAATCCGGCAACTTGGCTAAATGGTCAACGTCGAGGGTTTCGGCGCAAAGGTCGCCGGGTTCAATTCCCGTCAGGGCTGTGGATTTTAGTCACGTCTGTTTACTTCTTCTAATTAGGGTTACGGGAGTTTTTGATCGTCCTAATACACACCTCGATTTTCATGCTAATAACCACCTAAAAATACCAAATATTGAATATATCCTTCCACATAGGATTGGCGAGAAGCAGTGCATGCATCTGCTCGTAAAACAAGGCTTAAATGTATTTTGGGTTGGTCCTAGGTAACTATGGAAAATTCCAAAAATCATAATATTAACAACAATAATAATAATAATAATAATAATAATAATAATAATAATAATAATAATAATAATAATAATAATAATAATAATAATAAAACTGGTTTTTACACAGAATGGTCAAATTAATTTGGGCACTCTGTGCCTTTAAGTCTCGTATTTCCTTCACAGTGGAAATCTACTTCTGTAGAAATTCTCTCGGACTCTAAGAGTACCGTATATTTGAATCAAGTTTTATTGAATCAAGTATTTATGTCATGATATGAGGAGGGGTACTTAAAGAAAATTCTCTAGTAAATGGGTTGTGAAGGTTTTATTTGTATTTTGTGAAGAACATTTAGTGCATCCCAGGTCAAGACGAGACTATTACAGAGGAGTGAACGATGGCGATTCATGGTCAAAATGCAGGCTACAGATGTATCGCACACATGCATTCTACACTTGATGCAATCGATTCTATAAGACTCTTCTAGCATCACTGCACTCCATAAATGTTACGGTAATCAAAGTGAGGCAGTACTGGTGTTTCGACCATAGCTCTCTTCGAATTCCACGTAAGAATAGAGGACCTGCAATTTTATTTACGATATCAAAAGTCACGTAAATCATCAAACCGTCTTCCCTCTTTTGTTCACTCGAGCATAGCTTCCGTTCTATTTGATTTATTCATTTATTTATTTGCCTTCTTTCAAGTGGCAAAATTTGGGCTCCTGGCCCTCATTACACTTACCCGCATTTACAACATTTTCCTGCACAAAATAAATGCACGTATTACACAACTATCAACTAAGTCTACATATACAGGAGAAACACTCACAGTATATCGCCATTCACACACTCAGCCGTAAAGGACCTACAGACGACCTGATTGGTCAGGCAGTCAGGTGGATTTGGTGAGATCAGGCTTCAAATCAGGTTGGGTGATCAGGAGAAGTCAGGTGGCCACGCCATCCGACCGCCTGACCACCTTACCAAACAGATCGTCTGGGTACAATATATTTTTTCGTTCCACTAGCCATTTCTTCACCCAAATTTTCTTTGTTTTTATCGCATTGGTTAACGATATTACAAGCGCAATCCCAAATTTTTGGCGTTTCGATAGCCATGATGTGTGTGTTCTGTTCAGGAGCCAAAGCCAACTGATGAGATCCGATGCTTATTCAGGCTGCCTGTTGACAACACCTGATTTGGTCAGGCTGACGGTCGGGCCAACAAATCAGATCGTCTCTAGGGCCTTGTACTGAGCCATCCCCTGGATTCCCCAATTAATAAATTATAACACTGTGGAAACATATATTTGATGCATCTGCAAGGTGCCGGGTATGAAGGCAGGGAGTCCGGTGAACGCCGATATAAGCGTGGCGCACCCAGTACTTTTCCACCAAGCAGCGAACTTTTCAAATTCAAAGCGAGCCGTTGGCTTGGTATCTAGGCACGGCGAACCCACTCTACCTTTCAAATCCAAGCGATACGAGCTAGGGGGAGGTAATAGATATTTGAACTTCGGGAACCCCGCGACAAGCAACTCAGGTTGACCAACTTCATCTTCACAGGACTGGGATCTCTGAAGTTAGATATAAATATTCGCCACCAAACTAAAATTCCACGGGTCCGAATTAATGAAAACATGGAAGTAGATTTATAATTCACTTCTGTGTGGAAATGATGGATACTTGAGCGCTCTGGTATTATAACTTATTCGAACGTAATGTCTTTGGCTGAGGGAGAGCCTTCACGAGCCATCGTTTCTGTTACTCGGGGATTCACTTGAGGTCACAAAAGGACTGTGCATCTATTTAAACGCCCGTGGTGGGGGAAGCGGCCCCATACATAGAAGTATTTTCTGTGAACTGCATGTTGTGTGTCAGAGGTGATATTTCTTTGTATAGATCAATGACAGTTACATGCTATGTGCGCGTTTAGAGGTAACATTTTGCTTATCTCGAGCAGTACTTTCAAAGGATATTTACTTCTGTCCTAGTCTGATTTCAAATACTTTGAAATACCAAGTGCGGTTTGGTACCGTGCGGATCTAATAATTTCATTAATCTGTGATTAATAACAGCTCGAGACCTGCGAGAGAAGTCAAACAGTATTCGGTATCTCAAGCCGGTACGCGATCGCGAGTTATGAGTCTATCGTGTGCGATTCGCTTCTTCGGAGCCGCTAAGAAAGACTACTGTTCATTGGGCTCAGATCCTTATTCTAGTGACGCACGATTCGGGACTAATTACTTGCGCGTAGGCCAAGCCAGTTGTGGCCTAGCATTAGATTCAACATTGTGCACTCCTGCATGCAAAGCGGTGAGGAAGGAGGTCCTAATCCATTGCATTTCTGCAGAGTTCCAGGAACGTGAAGAAGACACCTTGGCTGTACGTGGAGTCGACGCCAAGACCATTCATCCTCCGCTCACTACTGTCACGATGAGCTAAGCAGTGGTTACGCAGCGGATATGTAATCCGTGACGAAGAACGACTAGCTGCAAAGGATGAGTACTATTTCTATTTTAAGCATGTTTCCGGAAAGACTAATGCATTAGGATAGGGAAATTTTCTATATGTTTGGTTTAATTAAATTGTCAGCCGTATGCGGTGAGTTTTGTTTCAATCCATTTAACGTTAAATGCCTGGCCAGGGCTGGAGTGCATGACATAGCCCAGCTGATGAGTAAATATATTATAGATAGATGGGATAGAGGGAAATGTTATGATTAATAGTGTTGGATTTATTTTCTTATGTAGTGTACTTTCTCTCTTACTTTTATGTCATTTTCATGGAGATATTGGGTAGAGTTCCTTAAAACCAAACCGGCTATACGCCCACTGCGTTGGCTAAGTAGCGACAGTTGTATATATGAATATAGTCAGATTACGTTCTGTGCATGTGAGATGTTTAATTTCAATAACTACAAGATATGCAGTGACAATATGACAATCGTTCTGTCAGAAGAGGGACATTTATATTAGCAAGAAGCACGTCTGGGATCAAACACGGAATTGAACCAAAGATATGCGAAGTGAATGGCTTGAAATGCCGGAGGGATGAATTTAGAGGCCAAATGAATGTGAATAGGTGAGAAATGCCGTGTTATTGCTGGGAGCCTTGTCTGAAATGGGCGATAATTAGCCAGCTGTTGTGTTTGCTTAGGAAAGCGCCAGCTGAGCGGAGAAATGTGAAAGAATAGTGGTTTCCTCATGTCAGAGGAGTATTTGCGGCCGAGAGGCCAGCCTCTTTGTGTGAGCTCCCCAGAATTGTATGTGCCCATCAGACAGCTGAGCGCTAATGTCTCCTCGTGTAGAGTGAAAGTAAAATTTATGAGATTCCGTTAGGTATCCCAGACTACTGTTCTTCTCTGCCTGCCAGAAGCTTGTTTTGATTTCCCAACAGCTGATCGACCTACAAGGGAGACATGGACCAGTTGTGTCTGTAGTCAGACACATGCCTACTCAGCCTGCTAACGTCGGGTTCAGTCCCCGAAATCTACGTGATGTATATGTTTGTAGTATGTAAATATATATTGTCCACGGGTGTGTGCCATGTATGTGTGTGTTTCTGTTGTTATTTTGTCCTGTGTCGTTTTAATCTTCGTTTATCAGCTCTATAGATGAATTTGTTGGTAACCAGTCCTGCCTGGTATAATTTTGCATATGAGTGCGGGCTCATACAGTAGATTCAGTGTTATTTATAAGATAAGGGAGCCACCCCTGTGCCAAAGTGCTTTTTATATGTGTCTGAATATGTCGGAATGTAAATATAGAGTGATAGATAATGCACTAGTGTATTAGCATTCCCGGATCATCACATAATTAATTCTACGTGAATGCCCACGGGGATAAATGGATTTCGTAACTCACCTGGCGCACCTAAAATTATTACGTAATACGGATCAAATTTTCCACGTAAATAGACTTTGTAACTTTGTTTTGTTTTTGGGTCGTTGCCCGCTTAATTGTTTGGATTTTCATTTATTTTCATGTATTTTATTCATGGGCGTGTCACAGATTTAGACCGATTTGTGGTCGATATTTTAATTTTATTCGTCCCCCTTTGATATTAGTACGGACCATGTCCGACTGGTTGGCTGAATGGTCAGCGTACTGGCCTTTGGTTCAGAGGGTCCCGGGTTCGATTTCCGGTTGGGTCGGGGATTTTAACCTTAATTTGTTAATTCCAATGTCACGGGGACTGGGTGTATGTGTTGTCTTCATCATCATTTCATCCTCATCACGACGCGCAGGTCGCCTACGGGTGTCAAATAGAAAGACCTGGACCTGGCGAGCCGAACCCGTGCTGGGATATCCCGGCACTAAAAGCCATACGCCACTTCATATCATATTCATGTTTTTGGACCAATAAATCAATTCTAACCCTTATATATATATATATAATATATCACTTCAATATATGCCTCCATTTCTCCTGTCCATATACTCTTTAGTATAAGTTATTTAGAGATGTTCTTTAGCCCATTTTCGGACAGCACCGCACGCTCTACCTATTCCCTGAGTTAGTCGGATTAAGGGTCAGGAAATGGTGCATTACAGTGTATGCATCAATCGGTAGTTTTCAATAGGTAATCAAGGCATGATCTCTCTTTATATTGATGTTGTTATGTTGATGTCTGATGACTGTCTGATTTTCTTCAATATAAAATGAACAATAAATATATATCCCACACATGACTACAATGCAGTAAGTAGCGTATTCCATTCCAGGTAGAGTAACACTGGTATGCTACGAAGCCCATTTTCATGGGTTTTTCTGTACCTAACATAGAACGATGGTGCGTTCAGAGTCTCAAAACCATATAGTAATGTGGGATATATTCCACCTCTTAAGTATTTACCCGCATGGTGCTGATAACTCGTCATTCCCTGTCATTATGACACACCTAGAGAGTTGATAATTACGCACACATCAAAGTGATCCTTACAATAATATATTGTAAGGTTTAATATAATGTTCCACGTTTTATTCCCTATCTCGTTTATGTAATCTCTTCGCCTGCTTCAACCCACCGGTTTAATTAAAGTCACACGTCCTCCACAGAGTCTCGCTGTTCAAACAACACAGCCATTACCTTTAGTTACCAATATTTAACTTTGCTCTGTCTTCCTGAGTGATGTGGTCGGCTTCAAAGGGATACGTACGAATATTAGACAGATTGAAGCTTAAGTAGTGGAAACATGATGGCGTATCATACATAATATTTACAGGGTGTACATCGGGAAACCAGATTTAATACAAAGTCTTTGTGATTAATGGTTTTCATACTGGTTATAAACAATCCGTCAACATATTTCGTCTCCTCATTACTGACTACATATCATACTCTAACACTAACGAAAATATGTAATGAAGACATCGGTGCGAAAGGCGGTCAAGCCCATAAAGTAAACTTAGAAGAGAAAATAAAATCATTCAAATCTTCCCAATGTGTATGAATATCAAATCAAAATTTTCACACAAAATATAAGGTAATTATCGGGAATATTGTGAGGTTACCAACGTTTTTGCTCTCTTCGTTTTGTACATAGACACTTTTAGGATGGTGTTCTTAATTATTTTTTGACCCGGAAAAATCCAGCGCCGAATTGAGCATGTTAAAATGGTATTTATTTCTTACTTAATTGAAAACTAAATCTTAAAACCACCGACCTCGATAGCTGTAGTAGCTTAATTGCGGCCAGTATCCAGTATTCGGGAGATAGTGGGTTCGAACCCCACTGTCAGCAGCCCTGAAGATGGTTTCCTATTTTCACACCAGGCAAATGCTGGGGCTGTACCTTAATTAAGGCCATGGATACTTCCATCCCACTCCTAGCCCCTTCCTGTCCCATTGTTGCCATAAGACCTGTCTGTGTCGGTGAGACGTACAGCAACTTATCTTAAAAACAATTTTCCTCTCAATTTACTTCCCAAATGAGAAAACTGGGCCACTAAAATTTTAAATATGGACATCTTATACATAAATGCATACGCTTTTATATATACACAGAGTTCATTTTTATATCCATGTTGAAGGTAATGCAGACAAAGGACTGATTTAAACGACACAAAAATTAAAAATGTAACATGGTTAGGATTCTACATCTTCGAGTTTAGTCTGATTCACTTAATTAATTATTTTCTTGTTTTGTTGTATTGCATGAATTAGGGCTAATATTTGTATTATATCGTGTTAACACTTTGGCATATATTGTTGCGAAAGCTTTCGTACATCTTTAAATTTAGTTATCTTGTTCGACACTGGACTATGGTAACAATTCACTTGTCAATACACACCACGTAGGCTACAATTTCACACGTGCAGCAGAGCGTTGTATTCGTACTGTACTTCATCGCAGCTGACACAAAAGTAATGTTACAGCCATCTAGCAAGGGGGTTTCAGAGCAAGATTCAGTCAATTCTGAACTTGGCCGGTTTCTTTATGCAAATTCGTGATGCAGTCAAGTCCCTTCTATGGTAGAGACGTTACTTAAAGGTGGACGTGTCTCGTTCTGTTATCAAATGTGTAGTATGTATTTCGCTACCGGTACTCATAAAGTGTCTTCTTTTTTTACCATTCTGGTAGCAAGAAGCAGATTCACAAACAGGACACACTTCAGTACTGCAGTTACGAATCGGTTTGTGAGTCATGAAATTAACCACCATCAATGCTCTTCCGGTAGAAGCTGCAGAAATGTCTCTTTTCATGCCTCTTCCCTCGTAAAGCGCATTCGCATCGTTGACTCTCCTATCCTGCCAAACATTATGTAGCTCTATCAGTTGGTGGACAATCGGGGTCAGAATCATAACAAGCAAGATATATCTCTCCTACTCAGCTACTTCCACCTTAAGAAAGTTTTGGGAAAAGCGCAAAAAATGTCACATTAAAGGTACATGGAATGTACCCATGATCGGGTTCGGTACACCTTTTAACACTATGCCCGTACGGGATACGGGCGTATTGCTTTCTTGATTGCGGAGGGCGTCCGTATACGATACGGGCGAGATTTTCGCGCCTGTTTATTGGTAGCTGTACGTATCCCATACAGTTCCCGTCCCTTGCTTGGAGTTTGTAGTCTATCTAGTGTCCACTACAATGCACCAGTTATCAGGAAGTTCAAACTGAAACGGTGAAAAGGGCAGTTTCTTCTTGCCGTGACCTCCACTGGAGCACTCGATGTGCCGAGTGTAGAGTGCGCCAAATACTTCGCGCTGTCAGCTGTGTTACCGTACAAACATGTCCTCTCGCTGGCTCAATCTTGGACATTTTATCGGGAAAAGTGGGTTCAGAAATAGGTGACAGTGATGAAGTCTTCTTACGAACCACATTACATATCAAGATAGAGTTCGGGCAAGATTTTTATTTGTTACATCACTTTCGAATGCAAGTTTTTAGCTGCATTTTTTTACTCCGTGTACAAACGATAGAAATACTTCACCTATCAAGGAATTTGCGCCTACTTTTTCATTTAGACGAAGAGACACAGGCTGGTGATTCACCTGAAAGTGCATGGTGGTGCAAGGAGTGCAGGATTGTACTGTGTATTTTCAGGGCTACTATACTAAAACAAACCATTCCTAATTTGGTAAATTTTGTATTTCAAATGTAATTGTGTTTATTTGTGGCTTATGTAGCCATATTAAATGATTCATTTTTATTGTTTGAGCAGGCTTATTGGTATAATTTGAGTGTAAAAGTTTTTTCCGTACATGTTTTTATGTTTTTCATAAGCCTAGTATAATTAAATTACTTTAGATATGTACTTCCTAATCAAGATCTTCAATTTGGATGGCTGATACTTTCATATGACACAAAAACCAGGTATGTACAGTGTTTTGCTGTTGTCTTATAATGTACTAGCTGATGTACCCACCCTTCGCTATGGAATTCTACATTGTATACAGAATTCTAGATTAGGTAATGTACACGTTGTGAGCAAGATTGTATTAAATTGCATAGCTCTTAACGTTACCCTAGAAATGCGACGGGGAAGTCACCAAACGTCTTTTCTGTAATAAAGACTGGGTTAGGAAATTTTCATTACCATGGTATGCTCGCTTGCCTACCATCAGTTACAATCAGATTGGGGAGTTTTCATTATAATGGCAGACACTCATTCTCCATCTGACTTTATACATCCCCAGAAAGGCTGCCTTAGTGGTTTTCCCAACTGAAATGAACACAGGTAATTGCAATGACGTCAGTAGGAATGGCGCGATTAAAAGGAATGCTTCCATATGAAATACTTGATCAATGAAAAACCGCACATTTTCTCACTTTTAACGAACAGTACTACGCTGTCGATCTAACAGTCCAAAGTTCCAGAGGTGGAATGACCAGACGCAGACAGCCGTGATCCGTGAACACCATTCGTCTGTTTTCGGTGGAGGGGAGGGGGGGCGGGGTCAAATAGTAACTATGCCCTTTTATTAATATATTTGCATGGCGTACACGGTGAGTCGGAAAATCTCAATCGACTACACTGGCGGCGGTAAAATCTGACTCGGAAGCAAAATTTTCCTCCAAGCCAGAAGAGAAACCCCCTCTTCACTGCTAATTTGTAATAAAATGAATATAGAATTTAATAAAAGTGAAGAGAAATAAGCTTTTCTTAAGAAACGGCTCCTTTCAAGGTTGCAGTTTGAGTTATGTAGTGAATTATAGTGCTATAATTTGGAATGGACCTAAATTGTAATTCTTGAGCAGGTCATACTACTACTACTAAGTGAGCCTCTGCCGTAAGTATGCACACTGCTCATTCAAGACAGCGCGTCAGAGTAGGGCTCTAATAGCTGGAATTCTATGATGAACCAGTGTGTTACATACCAGCAGTATCAGAAAATGTATGAACCAGAGGAATGGCATGCTAAAGAAGAAAGTTTTCTAACTCCCCAGCTATTTCCCACCAACATTCAGGCAGGCTGTTATACTCGGTACGCAGTAGTAATCCCACCTATCGCAGTTGAGCGGCAGCATAAGAGACAAAGAACATCATAACAAACAAAACAATGGGCAATGTAATGTCATTGTTGATCATTGTTATGCACTTTCGATATTGTAGGCCTTGACATTTAGTTTTCTTCCGACTCTGAAATACCACTCTTATCATAGTCGATACGGTAAAACTGAATAAAACATAACTGATCGGATATTGTATTCTGTATAACTTATGTTATGTAGTACCTTTCGATAGGACAAATGTATTTAAAAATTAAATTCTAGGCACCTTCTCCAAAGCTACGATTTCATCCAGGGTGAATAAAATTGTTTATAGCTTAGACTGTAGTTTCTTATTCCTCGACTCTATATACCGATTTTCATTAAATTCTGTTAACCCATTTTCTCGTGGCTCGCTATTGATATGGACTTAGCAACAAAAATACAAATTCATGAATATTTGTGTTATCATACCCGATACGGTAAAAATGTATAAGACATAAATGATCAAAAATTTAATTCTATATAACTTTAGTTATGTAGTATTTATTGATACAACCGCTAATAATATAAATATTTGAAAATTACATTTTAGGCCTTTCCCTAAAATACCATTTCACTCAGCGTGAATAAAATGATTTATAGCCTAGATTGTAGTGGCTCATCCCCCGACTTTACATACCGATTTTCATCCCTCGTGGTGCGTGTACTGTACATACATACAGACAGACAGACAGACAGATAGACAGACAGACAGACAGACAGACAGACAGACAGACAGACAGACAGACAGACAGACAGACAGACAGACAGACAGACAGACAGACAGACAGACAGACAGACAGACAGACAGACATTACGGAAATGTAAAAAGTGCCTTTCCTTGTTACTGTGGACATAACAGATACAGAATTACCATTAGTTGCAAATTCTGAGCTGTGTACAGACAAAACTCTTATTTTATTTGTATAGATTAAAATTCAGGAAAAAGATCCAGTTCACTGCCAGGGTCCATGATAAAATATGGTAGTACTGCAAGTGTTAAGGAATTACATCTTTTTCGTCTGTATTGCTTATGGCGATCAATAATATTCAACTACTGTAATGCATGTGGACGAAATACTCATTTACATTTTTTGGAAGTGGAAATAGCAGCCTTTGGAAGATACTCCTCAATTACTGCAAATGAAGAGGATCTGTATTCACAAACTTTCATTTTGGCAATGCTTGACAACAATATCTGTCAACAAAATGGAGTGCGGATCATCCAATCCACAGCGTGTTCAACAAATACGTAACGAACTCATCCCAAGTAATTCACCCACTGCAACACAAACTTATACTGACAGCTCGAAAAGTTCATCCGCTGATAATGAAGGATGCGCCATTTACTGCCGAACGACGGGAGTCTCTGATCATTCACTCTTACTTCTGATACATCCATCCTCACCCCAAATGCTATCGTTATCGCCGAAGTCCTTACATACGCTAAATTAATTCTCACGCAAGAATTGGTTATTTTATTTGACTCCTTAAGTGTCCCATCTACCCTCAAACAAACCCTAATATTACAAACTGCCCATATTCACATTATTAACACCTTCAAACTGACTGCTGATTTAAGAAAACATGGAACATCCACCTATTTTTGAGACCTTCTCATCGCGGTATCCAGCATAATGGGTACGTAGTTCAACATGCGAAGAAAGTTGCGCAACGTAATCAACAGAGAAAATGCCGCTATATCTTCTCCCCGATTTAGTTCGACGAATAAAGCAATTGCACATGCACAGTGTAACAAATGATGAACAGCATCAAATGACACTCAAGGCCACCATTACTCGACAATACAACCATACACTCCAGCTAAACCATGGTTCTCAGAATGGAATAAAACTGAACATACGTCACATCAATATCGCTTTAATCATGATATTTTTCCTAGTCATCTCTATCTCATGAATGTAGTGACCTCTCCGCTCTGTGTATGTGACGGGAATTTTATTGGAGACATTAATCATCTGCTCTTGCCCTGCGGTAGATTTTGAATAGAACAGGATACTTTCATAAAATAACTAGAAATACTTCAATAGCAGTTAGCGACATCAATATCTACATTCCTAGCTTCACAAAAGAAAAATATTTACCTGGCAATAATTCAATATCTCTGAGACACTCATTTTGAAATCTAATTGAAACCTAACTGTTCCGTTATTTGTTTTTAAACATTTTTGTAAACTGTGGTGTGATATATTTTACGGGTTCTTCTGAAAAAAATTTCCCTAAATAAAAATTTAGAAACATGAATATCAAATAAGTATAGCTGGCTGTATGATTTAAACGCCAATTGCCAATAAATAAATGAAAATAAATGCATGCCTGATAGCACTATCCATAATACTCAATTTCACTCGGTCATTATGTCTTCATTTCATTACACCCCTCTTAGCTTGTTATGAATAAAACTGACTCTAACCACCACCTCAAAGCCTCATCTCTCTCATGCTTTCCATATCAGAGTCAATCATTCCACTACGTAACGACTTCTTCCATTCCAGTCACTCATATAATCCCTCAACTGAAGCCGGTTCATACTTACAGTTTAATCGGAGCAGTTCAGTCTTCACTTAGCCCTTTATCTCTTCACTGCGAATATGTTTCTGTCATTGGTACCATTTTGTCAATAGAAATCATTCTGGTTATCTTCATGTTTCTTACCTCCAACTTATGAATAAGGCACCTAGAGCTTGTCAACCTTTCCCTCCTACAGTGCAATTTGATCCTAAGATTTAGCAATAAATGGAAATCATTATCTATGAATTCCACACACCACTGGACGCTAAAGCTCTGATGGACCCTGATCGACCAAGCTTAAGTTGCTCAGCCTGAAGGTCTGCAGATTACGACGTGACAAGTGGTAAGCGCGACAGTCCTCTCGGCCGTTACTCTTAGCATTCTAGATCGGGGCCACTATCTCACCGTCAGATAACTTCTCAGTTGTACTCACGTAGGCTGATGGGATCTCGAAACAGCTCTGAGATCCAGGAAAAAGTTCTTGGACTTACCGGGCATCGACAGCGCGCCTGCTGGTAAGGGCCAGGGTCGCTTACCCTAGAGCACGGGACCGTCCATCTTCTTACAATATATGGTTAACTGCATTTTTACTGCGTTATGAATGATTGAAGCAGTGCGAGTAACAGTGTCGTTGAGTGAGGCCAGAGGGAAAAAATGATGACACAGTATTCTGCCTCGGAAATTCTTCTCATTAATTCCTTAAACGTTTCTGTTGGAGAGTTCAAATTTCTGAAAAATCTGCATGGATACAAAGAGAGTATACGTGTTTGCGACTGTATAAATTATGTACTTCACGAATTATAAGACACTATTTCGAAAAGGGAATTGCCATTTCTGCCCGGCTCCATGGCTAAATGGTTAGCGTGCTGGCCTTTGGTCACAGGGGTCCCGGGTTCGATTCCCGGCAGGGTCGGGAATTTTAACCACCATTGGTTAATTTCCCTGGCACAGGGGCTGGGTGTATGTGTTGTCTTCATCATCATTTCATCCTCATCACGACGCGCAGGTCGCCTACGGGAGTCAAATCAAAAGACCTACACCTGGCGAGCAGAACCCGTCCTGGGATCTCCCGGCACTAAAAGCCATACGCCATTTCATTGCCGGTTTTCCTGCTTCTTCTTTACGCAGAAGCCCAGAGAGATATTCCTAACATTTTCTGTGATTGACATTATAAAATTAAATATTTAACGTTTACTGTTGTTTTACAAATACACCACATCATTGCAATTTCCTCTGCCGTTCGGTGTGCGATTTCTCCACCTCTATTGGTTCTCGTATTTGTACACATTTAGATAAATTTATTGTGTTATCAGTTATTTGAGATGTCGTAAAAATAACCTTCTAGTTAAGCTTGGATGATAACTGATATGAGTATAGTACCTGTACAGTTGTGCACATTTGTAATTATGTCGAGATAAATTTGTTTAAAATCGAGACATTCTCCTAACGTTAAATCGAAAAGCCATGCAAATTAAAATTCTTGAAAAGCCTAGAATTAGGTATTAACGTTATTAGTTTGTCAGTAACAGATATAAGTTCAAATCGTGATGTTAACGTCAAAATTGGAACAATTGCAATAACTGTAATGACTGTCAGGTTCTGTATGTCCCTTCGCTAATTCACCATAAAATGTACTGCGACGTTTTCCGTAAAGAAACTATGTTCGGAACAGAATTCCAACTACGGTATTTTCATATAAAATTTCGTTAACTATTTGAATTTGACCTGCATGCTATACTATGCTTTGTTATCGCAACGCATGGCACACTCACCATTCACCAGTACTGGCGGTAGTTGATTTCACTTCATTGCTGATAGCTACGTATCTGCACGTTTTGTGGCAATGAACTCAATGTTACATGCCAAGCGATAGCTAGAATGGACTGTGCTTATTGCTCTGTCGATTGCAAGCAACCTTACCAAGCGGGGGCTACTGTTTGGCTCCTTCCATTCACGTATCTTCCGAAGACTCGGTTGTATGCTCATGTCCACGAGAGTCTGCCTAAAGTACGAAAACTATTTGGCATTCGGTCTCTTTTAATTTAACAATGACATTTAATTTACATTTACACATCAGTACTGCTAATTTTTATGGACAGTCTAAAATAATCTACATAATATTGTATAGTGGAATACAATGAAGTCGGTTAATACCATTCATCAAACAGTGACATCATGCTATTAAACACCCCTTTCTCCAGCTTTATGACACCGATGAAGAGGGTTAACTGGCAATGGCAAAATGGCAAATAAGCTAACATGGGAAGGACAGTTGATTCAGAAAATAATGGAACCAACTAGAGGGAAAAATATCCTGGATGTGGTGCTGGTAAATCCAAATGAGCTCTATAGAGAAACCGAAGTAACTGATGGCATTAGTGATTATGAAGCTGTTTTTGTTGTACCAAAAAGAACTGTGATAGAAGGAAGGTCTTAAAAGTAGGACTATTAGGTAGTACCATATGGCTGGTAAAGCAGGCATGAGGCAATTTCTACAAAGTAACTATGATCGGTGGAAAACGGTAAATAAAAATGTAAACAGACATTGGGATGGGTTTAAAGTAACTGTTGAGGAATGTGAAAACAGGTTTGTACCTTTAAAGGTTGTAAGGAATGGTAAAGACCCACCTTATTATAACAGAGAAGTAAAGTGACTAAGAAGGAGGTACAGACTGGAAGAAATAGAGCTAGAAATGGGTGTGGAAGTAAGGAGAAATTGAAGCAACTTACTGGGAAATTTAATCTAGCAAAGAAGTCAGCTAAGGATAACATGATGGAAAGCATAATTTGCAGTCATACTAATTTTAGTGAAAAATGGAAGGGTATGCATAGGTATTTTAAGGCAGAAACAGGTTCCAAGAAGGACATTGAAGGAATAATTAATGAACAAGGGGAGTGTGTATTTGAGGATCATCAAAAGGCAGAAGTATTCAATCAGCAGTATGTAAAGATTGTTGCTTACAAGTATAATGTCCAGAGAGAGGACGAGACTAATGCTAAATAAGTATTAAAATTTACATATGATAACAATGACATTTACAATAAGATAAAAAAAGTAAAAAACTCGAAAAGGGGCTGGAATCTGTAAGATATCTGGGAATATACTAAAGACAATGACTTGGGAGATATTACCATATCTGAAGTACTTATCTGATTATTGTTTGGTTGAAGGAGTTGTACCAAATTAACGGAGAGTTGCTATAGTAGCCCCTGTGCATAAAGAAAAGGGTGATAGACATAAGGCCGAAAAAACAGGCCAGTAAGTTTGACATGCGTTGCATGTAAGCTTTGGGAAGGCATTCTTTCTGATTATATCAGCTCGATTTGTTCTGGGTGATTTCCGACGAAAGAGTAGCGTTACAAAAATGTTGCAAAGTTTGGGCTGGGAAGAACTGAGAGAAATAAGACGAGCTGCTCGACTAAGTGGTATGCTCCCAGCTGTCAGCGGAGAGATGGCGTTGAATGACGTTAGTAGACGAATACGTTTGAGTGGCGTCTATAAAAGTAGGAAAGGTCACAATATGAAGATAAAGTTGGAATTCAAAAGGACAAATTGGGGCAAATATTCATTTATAGGAAAGGGAGTTAGGGATTGGAATAACTAAAAAGGGAGATTTCAATAAATTTCCAATTTCTTTGAAATCATTTAAGAAAAGTCTAGGAAAACAACAGATAGGGAATCTGCCACCTGGGCGACTGCCCTAAATGCAGATCAGTATTGATTGATAGTATGTTCAACCTAGACCTGGAAATTGGGCAATTTCGTGCAAATAATAATAATAATAATAATAATAATAATAATAATAATAATAATAATAATAATAATAATAATAATAATAATAATAATAATAATAATAATAATAGAGTTACTGACTTTACGTCCTACTAACTAAAATTTGTAACGGAGAAGACTGAAGAACGATGTAAGCGTGAAATCTATCATCAAGTGCGCCTCCTACAGTAGAATGCCGCCAATTTCACCATTTATTTTAACTAAGTAAGTATGCTGATGTTCGTTATTCATTCTAACATGTGTTCGAGCTTTAAAAATTGCATCGAAACTGATAGTATATCTCGAGTAACGTCGCAGAAAATGGGCGTAGATTTATTTCGCGTATATTTGGGGACAAAACATAACGGCCTCAGTTCCTGAAAGCGAGCTGGACGCCGGGTGTTAATCACACCCTGCACCCTGCTGAGTTAACGAGTTCTATGTGATTCTTGTTCGCTGTGGAGACGTTGCCAAACCACTTTCCTCCACTATCTCTTCACTCTCTTTTCATCGTGTCGAGTGCAGTATAGTGATCCTTTAGCAGTATCGAGAGTAATATCATACAACCACAATAATACATAAATAACCCAGTTTCCATAAAAATGACAAATACTGAAAACCATAAAAATGTTTTATTCTAACTCTGGCTATTTTGGTGCTAATGAGGTGGACAATTTGGTTACTCCGGCTATAATAGGTACAGTAAATTCTGTAAGACGCTGATAGACACTGGACTGCCGCCGGACAGTAGTGGTGTGAAGAGAGGTCGTCAATTTTTGGCCCCAAGTGTAAAATTAATCATTTGATCAAAGGCGTAACTTCAAGAAGTTGTCAGCAGTTTGGTCGCAACGTTAAAAATTACAGGAAAGCAGCCTACAGAATTAATTATATCATCTGTTCAAGTGCAATAAATAAAAGGCGATTACTTACCAAGAGTACACTCCAGTGTTGACATGGACAAGACGTGCTTCCGTACATCTTCAGTCAATATCAAAGTGAGGATGGAGCTTTTCAGTGAACCGTTCGACGCACACTGAACACATTTGACGACAGCAACATCAGAGCACATACAATCTTCAACGTTGCAGCCAAACGTCATAACGTCATAATATTACTAATACCAACTACTTGAAGTCATTCCTTTCATCAAAGATGTAAGTTGAAGCGGAAAACTTACGGCCGTTTTCAGTGACCTTATTTGAGGTCTCCTACTAATTTTACATAAAATTCGCAAATTTCAAACACGAATACTTCCTCCGTCAATAAGTGAAAACTTCGCAAAACTCTGATCTGTTTGGTCTGCGTGCATTACATTGTAAATAGGATTGGGAATTAAGTGGCCATGTTCAGTGACAGTTCTAACACCTCAGCATTTTCCCGAAGTAATCCCACCTTTCATCTCATTAATGCTGTGGACAAATTTTAAATATTACTTCTCAGGAAATTAAAACTGAATCAGTTCTCTTCAGTTCATCGCACACGAGTCAGAGAAAGCTGCAACAAATTTAGTGTAGCTTTTGTATGATGTGACTGATAACTTATGTATAGTCGTCTGACTGTGAGGGTAGTACAGCATACGTATACAGTATAAAATAATAATTGCCATACCCATCTCTGTCAGGTTTTATAGCAATTTGGGCCCGTTAGTCGCTCTTCGCATGACAAATTTTCAAATAACAGTAATTGTACGGATGGTCAGTTGAATTGGGGAAAATAATTCGTTAGATTATTCAGAATAAGAATAAAAATAAATACAGCCCTTCAAAGACAGACCACCCGATAAGGGTGATAGGCCTATGCAGCTGCCGTGTGGAGATAGTGTTTTATGTGTTTCTTAAGTTGCAGGAATGTTGGGAACAGACAAACACCAAGTCCTCCATTAAAATCCCAAGCCTCGGCCAAGATTCGAACCCAGGACACCAGAGCTCGAATGCCAAGACGCTGATCAGTCAGCCACGGAGTGGGGCATTAGGTAGATTAGGTAGATGCAGGTAAAACTCCCTGATCTGGCCGGAAATTAAACCTGTGGACTCAGGATGAGAGGCAGGCACGCTACCCCTACATAGTGGGTCCGGCACTGTCAAGATACAGAATGATGTTCCTTGCAGGGATTTGTCTGATTGTTATCACCACCTACAAATAAAAAAAATATGAACGTGAGGATCTCCAGTGAGAAGGCCGTTAAATGAAATTACTGTTGGTCTTAGTGTAATTAAGAAATCGGGACGTACAAAAGGGAGAGGAACTATGAAGGCCGTTATGCAACATCCACCACGGTTACCCTAATAAATCGTGAGACAGCTCCCCGACGGGATCACAATTCGACAGACACAAATTACCAATATTTCCCCTCTCACTTTCCAGAATTTAAACTAACTACAAATTGTAACTTATTTTTTAAATATATTGTATTCTTATAAAACAGTATTTAACATAATGGGATGTAAACAAATTTGATTGTCCGTAGACAATAATGGCAAATTATTCATAAACTAGCAAGATACCCATGCTTCGCTACGGTATTATACTAACGTTTATAATTGAATGCTTAACGTTTTATATATAATCCTCCGAAATTCGCAATCTGAATCGATTTCTGAGAGAATCCGCCAAATTCGTAATCTGACTCGTTTTCTGAGAGATTACGGCAAAGTTCCTCCCAATTTTCAATCTTTATTTCCAGCAATCGTTTTCGTACTTCCGGGTCAAGTCCAGGTATTCCACCCGGTCACTTGGATCACTAAATCTTTGCCATCTTTTCCTATGAGCATATTTAATATGGATCAAATCCTTGAGGAGATCCGGCCTGGTGTCGTCTTGGGTGCCTTGGCGGTACTGAACCCGCGGTCGGACTGCATTCGTAGTCATTACCCGGCCAGGACCCGTTTCCAGCGCGGTCCGCACATTTTTGCCGGCGGTCCAGATTATTATTATTATTATTATTATTATTATTATTATTATTATTATTATTATTATTATTGATGTTCTGGACAGCACAGCAAGATTTAAGACCGCTACTTGGCGGTAAATTACATCTCCTCCCATTGTCATTGCTGACAATGTGACCAGCGCCATTGTCGCGCGTAGGCAAGTGCGCGGGATTTATGGCGATACGAATAATATTATTTCGTGCACTATCGACTTATTATAGAGGTGAACAATTGCACGGTCAATATCATTCCCATCGTTTATTTCAAATGTGTTTAATTTTTTATTTATTTGCTAGGAGAATCTACTGTAATCAAACATTAAGTTCTCAAAAGGAAAAGGTGGCTCTTGAAAACGAACCCAGAAAAGATTAAAAATGATCGGTTTATGATCAGAATAATTACATTATGAACAGAAAATAATTGGCCTCAATTTCTTTTCACCCCACCGCCGTTAAGTTGAGCTACCCCACCCCTCCCCAAAAAATGAAGGTGTGTTTCTTTATGTTTAAAGGAGACTCCAAATACCAATGTTCACGTGTGTTATCTTCAGTTTTGAAATATAAGTATCTGCATAAATAGAATTCACTTTTTTGACTACCTTTCACACTCCCCGCCCCCTTGAATTAATTTTCCGCCAACAAATATTTGTTTCTTTAACTGTATTGGATCTTCTAAATACCAATTATCACGACTCTAACATCTTCAGTTTTTGAGATACGTGTCCTCATAAAAGGAATTCAACTCCTTTTCACCCCCGCCTCCCAAGATGATTTCCCCCCGAAAATGCGTTTTTCTTTGTTTATAAAGGAGATCCAAATACGTATTTTCACGTCTCTAAGAACTTTAGTTCTTATTAGATGTAAGTATCATCTTGCAATTAATTAAATTAATTTTTCAATTCCTCCACCACCCGCCTTCCTTGGATTTTCCCAGAATACGTGTACCCTTACTTTTAAAGCAGATTCCATATACCAATTTTCACGTCTGAAAAATCTTTCGTTTTTAAGGTAATATTATCTTCGTACGAATAATTCAACTAATTTTTTCAATTTCCCCCCCCCCTTTTAAGTGGGTTTCCGAAAACAAAAAATACGTATTTCCTTAGCTTTAAAGGAGATTCCAAATACCACATTTCACGACTGTAACATCTTAAATTCTTGAAATATCTGTATCCTAATTAAAAGCATTCAACCCCATTTTCAGTCACTTTAACCCCCTCCACCCAAGTGGTTTTACCGAAAACAAAAAATACATGTTTCTTTACTAGTAGACGATCTTCTAAATACCAATAATCACGACTCTAAATCTTCAGTTTTTGAGATATGTGTCCTCATAAAAGGAATTCAACTCCTTTTCACACCCGCCCCCCAAGATTATTTCCCCCCCAAAACGCGTTTATATTTTTTTAAAGGAGATCCAAATACCAATTTTCACGTCTGTAACAACTTTAGTTCTTATTAGATGTAAGTATCCACATGCAATTCAATTAATTTTCAAATTCTTTCACCCCGCCCATTCATTAGATTTTCCAAGAATACGTGTTCCTTTACTTTTAAAGCAAACTTCAAATACCAATTTTCACGTCTGCAAAACCTTTCGTTTTAGAGATAATTGTATCTTCATAGGAATAATTCAACTAAATTTAACCCCCCACCCCTTTTAAGTGGATTTACGAAAACAAAAAAATATTTCTTTACTTTTAAAGGAGATTAAAAATACCACATTTCACGTCTGTAACATCTTAAGTTTCTGAGATATCAGTGTACTAATTAAAATAATTAAACCAAATTTTCAGTCACTCCCCCCCCCACACCCAATTGGTTTTACCGGAAAAAATACATGTTTCTTTACTTTAATGGAAATAAAAATACAAATTTTCACTTCTGTAACATGTTAAGATTTTGAGATATACTGTTCAAATGTTCATTTTAAAACTCCACCCCCTTTTTAGTTCCCCTTAAGTGGAATTTCCAAAAACAAACCACCTACGTTTCTTTACTTTTACAGGGGATTCCAAATACCAATTTTTACGTCTGTAACATTTTACGTTTCTGAGATAAATTGTAGATATAGTCTTTCTAAAAATTCACCCCAGTTTATCACTCCTGTTAACCCCATTAATTGGATTTTCCAAAAACTAAAAGAATACATTTTCTTTATTTTTAAAAAAAGATTCGAAATACCAATTTTCAGGTCTGTAATATCATCAGTTTCTGAGATATAAGTATCTTCAAAAAAGGCATTCAACCTCTTTGTCACCCTTTTTTAACCCTTCCTATTGGGATTTCCAAAAAATACTTCTTTATTTTTAAAGGAGGTTCTAAATACCAATTTTTACATCTGTACTTTGAAAGTTTTGAATTACAGATACACTAATTTTATACATTAACTCCCCCCTCACCCCGCCGCTAATTTGATTTTCCAAAAAAAAAATACGTGTTTCTTTATTTTCAAAGGAGATTCCAAATACCAATTTTCAGGTCAATAATATCTTCAGTTTCTGAGATATCCCCTCATTAAAGGCATTCAACCTATATTTCACCCTTTTCCACCCGTCTTATTGGGATTTTCCGTAATCAAAAAATAGTGTTCGTTATTTTTAAAATTAGATTCTAAATACCAATTTTTACATCTGTAAACATTGAATGTTTTGAGATATAGACACACTCATTTTAAAAATTCACCCACCTTTTCTCCCCACATTAATTTGATTTTCCACAAACAAAAAAATATGTGTTTCTTTATTTTTAAAAGAGATCCGAAATACCAATTGTCAGGTCAGTAATATCTTCAATTTCTGAGATATAAGTATCCTCATTAAAGGCATTCAACCACTTTTCACCCTTTTTCACCCCTCCTATTGGGATTTTCTAAAACAAACAAAATGCGTGTTTCTTTATTTTTAAAGGAGATTCTAAATACCTACCAATTTTTACATCTGTGAACTTTTTAAGTTTTGAGATATAGATACACTTATTTTAAAATTTCACCCCCCTCTTCACCCCCCTTAGCGACGGAATATCCAAAAATCCTCCCTTAGCGAGCACCTACATTGTAATATAAATGTATCCTCAAAATTTCATTTCTTTATGTCCAATAATTTTGGCTCGGCGATGATGATTCAAGTCAGTCAGTCAGTCAGTCAGTCAGTCAGTCAGTCAGTCAGTCAGTCAGTCAGTCAGTCAGTCAGTCAGTCAGTCAGTCAGTCAGTCAGTCAGTCAGTCAGTCAGCCAGGACAAGTTATTTTATATATATAGATTATTCCTGTCTTAAACGTGCATTATAGCGTTTCATTCTTTGAAACTTTGGTCACATATGGCGGCATGGCGAGGTTATTTCATTTCGATGTAAGATATACAGTATGATAGAGGAGATATAACATCCGATTATAGGCTTAATGTTCTTATGCCTATTCCCAAGAAAGCAAGTGCTGTGAAATGTGAAAACTACCTCACCATGAGTTTAGTATCTCACGCTTGAACAATTTTAACACGTATTATTTACAGAAGAATGGAAAGACAAGTTGAAGCTCAGTTGGGAGAAGATCAATTTGGCGTCGGAAGAAATGTAGGAATACTTGAAGTAACCTTGACTTTACCTCTGATCTTAATGAAACGATTTAAGAAGGAAATGAAATCTTAAAGGAGGTATATGAATAGTGTTACTTGAGTAGTAAAGTAACTAACGATGGCAGAAGTAAGGGGGGCATTAAATGCAGACTAGCAGAAGCAAGGGCGGCCTTTCTTAGGAAAAGGAATTGCCCAACTACTTGTACGTGTGTTTAGGGTCGCGTAGCTGTGAACTTGCATTCGGGAGATGGTGTTTTCGAATCCCACCGTCGGCTGCACTGAAGGTGGTTTTCAGTGGTTACCCATTTTCACACCAGACAAATGCTGGGGCTCTACGTTAATTAAGGCCACGACCGCTTCCTTCCCAATCCTAGGCCTTTTCTATCCTTGCGTTACCAAAACCTTTGATGTGTTAGTGTGACGTTAAACCACTATTTAAAAAAATGCTGACTTCGAACATTTGCACAGGTATTAGAAAGACGCTTTTGAAGACTTTCATGTGGAGCGTGGGGTTGTACGGAACTGACTCACGGAAAACTACGAGCCCAGAAAAGAATAGAACATAAGCTATTGAAATGTTGTGTTACATAAAAAATGCTGAAGATGAGATGGACAGATCGAATCACTAATTAAGAGATACTGAAACGAATTGGTGAGAGACGTACGATTTGGCTTGATTTATACCAGAAAAAGAGATATAACGATAGGGCACATCTTAAGACACACATGAGTTGATTAGTTCGTTTTTGGAGGTGGTATAGGAGGTAGGAATAGTAGGGGTGGGCCAAGGCATGAATATGACCATTAGAATAGATTAGATATAGGATGTAATAGTTGTGGGGAAGTGAAAAGTTTAACACAAGATACTGTGGCAATGAGAGCTGCATCAAACCAGTCTATGGACTGATGACCCAAAAAACAATCAAACCTTCTTCACAAGATCATACTCTGTTAAGTCTTTACTGTAATATAATTGTTCCCTCATCATAATGCACGAATCTTTGAACTTTCCGGGTATTGTGTTGATTTTTCTCATACGGTTGTTGCGAATTCGAATATAGGCATGCGTTTGGAAATCCACGATGTTAGTGAATAAGAATATATTTGAATGGATGTAATAGAATGAAAATTTTCAACTGGATGGTGGGAACTTAGTATGTAGGGAATGTAGGTTCAGAAAATATAGTGACAAAATATTAGTGATCTTATATCCTTCAGGTCCGTCAAGAAAGCCAATAATAACGTCCGAGAGTGTTCGTCGTGCTGACCACATGACACCTTATAATCTGCAGGTCTTCGGGCTGAGCAGTGGTCGCTTTGTAGGCCAAGACCATTCGGGGCTGTTATGCCATGGAGTAGGTATATTCTTCAGGTTTCTCGGCCTTAAAATCGTCTGTAAAATAGTCCCGTGTTTCTCTGATTACGTCCGCTGACCCATACCGAGTTACGCAACAAATGCATGCATGTGTGCCCGCTGAACCATTCAAATATATGACGGTATGGTTTAGTTATTACATTTTAATACAAGAAATGTCTGACAACGAGATCTCGTGGTCACTCCTCAAAAACCCATGGCGCAACAGCCATAACCGGCCGTGGCCTACCAAGTGATCGGTGCTCCTCCCGAAAACCTGCAGATCTAGGTAAAATTTCGACACGTGCCTTGGAATGGTACACGGGGCCTCCTCGTGTGAGGGAGTCACACTACTATTACACCACGCGGCCTACCGTGGTCAGTTCTATACCATTGTTATTTGTACGTGGCGGAGTTAACACTACAAGAACCTATATCGTGTCACAGAGATAACACAATCTTAAGAGCTATTTATTGTGATTGTGACGGAACTCGGCATATCCCGCAATAAATGCAGAGACTTGAATTGAATTGAATTGAATTGAATTGAATTGAATTGAATTGAATTGAATTGAATTGAATTGAATTGAATTGAATTGAATTGAATTGAATTGAACTGAACTGACTCCCCGGAGGTTCTGGCACAAGTTCAGGAGAACTTCGCTTCATGCAGGTGAGGTTTTCCATTAGCAGGTAATACTGTGTATTCGAGCTAGGTGTTCCGTGGCATTATCAACGATCATTGTGGTTTCTTGGCCTGCAAGGAGGATAGGGTTCTTGTCAGTCCGTACGTCAATACGTCAGCCTTGCGTCGATAAATTTACCGGGACGTAATTCTGGTTTATCTGAAAAACTTAATAGTAAACAGTGGGACGTAACAGGATTATTATTATTATTATTATTATTATTATTATTATTATTATTATTATTATTATTATTATTATTATTATTATTATTATAAGACTGCCTGGTGGCCATGATTGTTAAGGGATCAAGTCTATATGGTCTGACACCGTGGATAGCCGGTTCGAGTCCCGTTGTTTGAATGAATTTTCATCATCAGACAGTTGGCCGGCAGGGTAGGGGAATTGGCGGTATACAATATTTTTATCTCTAGATTGCGTGCCAAAAGCCTGGATTTAATTCCAAACCTCTCCGCATTATTCATATGGAGTGAGGGCATATGTTACTGGTCGGATGGGGACGATAAATCATTGAACAGATCCCTTGGTGTTATTCGACAGGAGTAGGCTACGCGCCGACACCGGGTTACACACTCTCTGTACCTCATCATCACCACCATCATCATCATCATCATCCCCATCCGGGCGCGCAGGTCACTCATGGATGTCAATTATAACGACCTCCCCCAGGCGAGCTAAACATGTAATCAGACACTTCCGCAACAAGGGTTGGTTAAGTAAATAAATAAATAAATAAATAAATAAATAAATAAATAAATAAATAAATAAATAAATAAATAAACATAATAAGTGGTGATTTATGTCATTTCTGTTAACTGGAGCAGTCAACACGCGTAACCGTGCTTCTGATAACATTCACCATATTGAGACACACGCTAAACCTTCCTCGAGCTGAGGTCACAAAATGTAACCGCAGGATAAAAGTGAAGCCGTTAGCAATGCAGAAAAACTGCTATGTTTTCCTTTTATTTTTTCCTCCTTTCTAGTACTCGTGAAAGTGCTGTTGGTACTGTGCCAACTGGCGGTAAAGTTGTGCGAGATACATCGGTTTGCACTAGTAAATCTAAAGAGCTTCCAGCCTACAGCTGAGCCACAGATCAAGATATCAGTTAGCTGTTAAACATTCAACGAGTGTTAAGTGTTAACACTGCTGTTAAGTAGACTTAACACACAATGAAAAAAATGACCGTCTCAACAAAAATTGTTAACACTAACAAATTGTTAATACCTGAGTTAAATTATCATGACACCAACCCTGTTTTATACATCTTAACAGCTATTAAAATTTCAAGAACCTATAACATCTAGAAGACGTATGTTTGAGGCTGGGCTGTTGGATGAAGATTATCTATAAACTGAAGAAGGCAAAGCACGACCCATGCTAAGAAGTAAACGACTTTTAGAGTTGTCAGAAGAAAGTTTTCTAAAGTACTAAAAGAAATTGAAAATAGTTTAAAGTTTTCGACAGTTGGAAACTTATCAGTGTTTCCAGTGAAACAGTTGTTTATAGCTCTAAAATATTATGCTTCAGACTCTTTTCCTGTATATAACATTAAATTACAGTTTTTTACTTATAAAATTTAAAGGGTGGTGATTTATTCACTTAGTGGATATTCAGCTACGTTTGAAATCTGTTGTATTTAGTCTTCCAAATCCGGTAAGCTATAGTAGTTTTCACAATTTTTCCGAACCAAGCATGCTAATAATATACATTATAACAGACACTGTGTCTAAATGGGCCGGTCTAGAGAGCCAAGAATAATGGCCATGAGGATTCGTAATCTGCAGGATTTCGGTTGTTGTTTTTAAATGGGTTAGTAGATTGTCACAAACAGATGCCTGATAGAAATTAAATAACACCCGAAGTTTGCTTCTATCCTTACCTTTCACTTCAAGAACAGTACTTTGATGCGATTAGTATTCTTAAACCACAGAATATCAAGGACTGAGTTCAGGATCAGCGTTTCAGGAATGAAATTTAGTAACTACTCGAGCATCTTAAAGTATGGAGGAAATCATGGAATATCTGTATTCAGGATAGTTATGACTAGAGCCCGGATTTCCATGCACTATCAAATCTCAAAATATGCATGCAATCATGCACTATCATATGGCAAAACATGCACAATAAACTGGAAAATATGCACTATCAAAATTCAGTTCCTTTTGAAACATGAACAAAAACTAACCTAATTTCTCCAAATTGTCTTGATTTAAGCTCATCCGTTTATCATTCAGCACATACTTAAGCACAGAAAATTATCTTTTTACGTCACGAGAAGTGATAGATGCATAATCCAATGATGACATTTGGACAAAGTGAGCTCAATTTGCATTTTCACCACAATACATGTTTTATAAGCTTGACGAATTCAAAATCAGGATTTGAACGAATTAGTTTGTTTAACTTATCTCTATCTGCGGCAGCTGCTTCTCCATGCGATTGTTGCAGACACATTTGAATGTCCTCAATTGCTTGCTGCGATAACACAGACGTGTGACGATTGAACGTTCCGGGTAGGACATTCCAGGATAACAACGGTAAGAGGGCTCAATGAAAAACCAGAATTTGTAAGCTGCTATCCCAGTTACGTGGCGCCACAGAAGTGCGATACAAGGTTTCTTTTGTTCGTCTAGCAGACGAAAAATGAGCCGTCAATGATTAATGCACAATTTACGGTTCAATTTATAGCAATGTACAACTGTAAAACTGGGACACCTTATTCCTAAGAATTAGATTTCGACGTGGGGCCTTCCGACTTACGTCATTGTTTACTCAAGCAACAGATAAGAAAGTGTTTGGTTAATTGCATTATACTGTAGGACCTGTACCGTATGTAGGCTACTAACTATGGTTGTCACATAGGATGCCAGGAATACATTGCACTATGATGCATGTTAACGATATATATGCGTCAAAGTAAGAATAAAAGTCATATTATGCAATATTAAACGTCCAAATATGCGCTGTTAAATCCAAAATCTTCCAAATATGCATTATGCATGAATTTTCTCCGATAAATGCCAAAACATGCAAACATGCACGGAAAAAGAACGGTTATTTGGAATTGTTAAGCCGTAAAAAGAATATTTGCAAAGTTTGAGAAGTGAAGCTAGCTTATTTAAAAACATGCATTTGCATGGAAATCCGGGCTCTAGTTATGACCCAACTCAGTTTAGCTGATACTTCACAAGTGATATCGCTATCCGCACATTCGTGACAGGAATCCCGGATCTGTCAATGGCTGTACTGAAGGTCCAAGCTCATCTTCAGTCAAATGGTAAGGCAGTATGCGTCTTGGAATATCTGCATACCTAGACCGAATGACACATGCATGCATGCATACTTATACCCCAGACCTCATAATAACGCAGGTTATAACGGTTTAAAAAAAGCACAATCACAGATGAATGATGACTAGCCCGACTCATTGACTAAATTGTCAGCGTTGAGGCCTTCGGGACAGAGGGTCCCTGGTTCGATTGCCGGCTGATCGGTGATTTTAATCCCGTCTGATTAATTCTTCTGACCTGGAGACTGGGTGTTTGTGATTGTCCGAACACTTTTCTCTTCATATTCAGATAACATACTATACTACCAACCACTACAGAAACACGCAATAGTGATTATATCCCTCCATATAAGGTTGGCGTCAGGAAGGGCATCCGGCCGTAAAACAGGAACAAATCCACATTTGCTACACAGTTCACACCCGAGACCCCACAGATGTGAGAAAAGCTGTAGAAAAAGAAAGAAAAAGACAGATGAATGATGACTAGTAACATCACAGGTCATTATGATCATGCAATAAAAATCTTCCTGCCCCGGGATCAAACCATTTTAATGATATTTTCTCTTACGGTACGAGATGTAGTGCGCCCAGCTTAGAATGAAAGTACATCTTGACATATTTCACGGACTATTTTTGACTACTCATTGTTTAAGGTATTTTTGTATTAATCAACTACTTTCTTTGAAAAATGAATCCTTCATTTTACTACTATATACTGTCTCCTTTTCGCTATGTTGTTGTACGTTGACTCCTCAGCCCGAAGGCCAGTTGGATCCCCAACATTTCCCAAGATAAGCTGTCATTAGAAGCCTGGGCATCAACGGGGAAGCGTATTAGAGGAATAACGACGGTGATAATTTCCAACTGTTTATTTCACTAAGTCAGAAGATGCTATTATATACTAATCTATCAATTCTACAGAATCCTACAACCGACACTACAAGAAGCACTTCTACACCATTCATTTCAGGGAAAGACTGTAAACGAATACTACTAGCATCACTCATATCCCAAGTCAGTCATTTTTTCAAAGCCAAGGAAGAGACGAAGACAGGTTCATACAAATTAAACATAAAATTAAACAGCTCTTGCCCATACCAGAAGATATAGTGCACTATAAGTCACCAGATATGAATCTGTGCAGACTATATTGTTACGTAACGTAAATTTGAGAGTTTACAAGTGATATCCAAAAAATAGTTGCTTACAAAAGTGTAGATAATTCTTTAAAATAAGGTTGTGAAAAGGGAATGATGTATGAAAATAGAAATTGCCGTTTGTCGATTTGATTGCAAGTCATTTATTTAAAAATAATTTGTAAAGAATTATGTCACTCTTGAACAGAAAATATCAATTATATGTTACAGGCAAGGACCTGACGAGGATATAAGTATGAATGAGGAGCTGGCTGTGGAGGTAGGAAATACGATGAATGTTGAAATGTTCGAAATGCGGCACGTCAAAAGATGAGGAATAAAATCGTTTTAAGGAGCAATAAGCTTGAAAGAAAATAAACAGAGATGCGTCCTAAATAATCTTCTGCAGCTACGAAAGAAGCTAAGAGAAATTATGCCAGAAGAGACTAGGGTGTCCATTAGAATGAAATAGCTAACACAAAATTTACAGAGCATTATAGCGAACGTGTATGAGAGCAGGTAACCAGCGAACTGTGTGGAGAATACAGCAATGATGTTCAGAATACAGTAGAACAGAATAAATTAAAAGAGGATAGAGTAATTTTACGCTCGTTAACCAACATGCAGTTTTCTGACCCTCACTCGGTCTGTTGTTTTCACCCGCACTTCATTCATAGTGAACCATAACAGAAGTAATAACGTTGATTGTTATAGTTACAAACAGCTTGTATGCACAAAATACGTCTGCACTGCAAAATAGAACACGCAATAATATCGCTACGACAATAGACCACGTGCGCTGGATGTACAACTTTATGTTCTTAACCTCGTCACTGGTGTGTTTAGCGCACCATGTGCATAATAATGAACCACGACATGCACCATTTTGTCAGTGAATAGAACACTCTCTACAGAAGTCTTTCCTGACATAAATCTAAAACATGCAAGTTTGGTCTTATGTCACTTGAGAAATAAATGATCCGAATGTCTCTGTGTTGTGTGTTATACAGCCTCATTAACCATTATAACTGGTGAATTGTCCATACGTTTCGATTAATGTATTTCATTTAAGTTTGTAGCAAGTTTCTATCTGTTAAATTTCGCGCATATATCAAAGCATTCCGGGCACAGAAATACGCTTAAACGTCATAATTTATTCATTTCCTATGAGTTGTAAAATATAGTTATTATATTGTAATTAACTGATATTAGCTTAATTTGGTGGTAGGGTCATGTGAGGCGTATAGAAAAGAATAGGTTACCTAGGAGAATAAAGGACTTGGCCATTGAGGGTAAGAGAAGTAGAAGGAGATAAAAGTGACGATGGCTTAGTTTTTTAATGATTTAATGATAGGAGGTTTAAAAATAAACCAGGTAAGAGAGCTTGTTACAGGCCAATGATTGTGGAGGCCTGAATACATTCACAGAGGCTTGCAGACTGAACTCTGAAAAGCGTAACTGTCTATAATGATTGATCTCTAGCACCCTTACAACTCAGGGCCAAAAAAAAAAAAATGGGCTCGGAGAGCAAATACGGGTCTCTGCTACTACAGGGGTGATTTCTACCACACTACATTTGTTAAGGTGGATAGAAAGGGATTAGAACAACTATTACATGATAGAAAGTATGTGGAAATAACATCTTAAATGAAATAAATTAATATCATCAATCGCAATAAAAGATCTCCTCATTGACACATCTTCATTAATTACTGTGAGAATCTGTTGAAAATGAATTGCTGGAATCCCGGCTCTATGTAATAAATAATGCCAATTACTGTTAGATAACATCAATAAAACGAAATAAAATTCTAGTGTAGAATCATAACTTGTTAATAAAATATTCTGGTCAGCTATGTATTGAAGACTGTTACAAATAAACGAGGTAAGAGAGCTAGTTGCAGACAAATGATTGTGTAGGGCTAGGGCTGGGAAGGAAGCGGCCGTTGCCTTAATTAAAGTATAGCCCTAGCATTTGCCCGGTGTGAAAATGGGAAACCACTGAAAACTCTCAGGATCACTTACAAGGTCACTCACCGTTGCCCAAGGTTCACGAACTAGGATATGACTACAGTAACCGCTCACGACGAATCATGGACAATATTTGCTAGAAATATTCGTGTATTTTTAATGCAGGTCCAAAGTATTATGAGTACTTACGGATGAATTTGGTCTGGGAGTGGGTTAAATGCTGGATCCCATATCTCCCTCGCATTTGCCCATTACCACTTCGTATCCATCTTTCCATTTTCATCTCTTGCTTTGAAATCGCCCATTAGTACTATCCTGTCCTTGCTGTTGATCCTCATTGCGAAGTCACTCAATGCTTCATATAGCTTTCCAACTTCATCCTCATCTGCACTCAAACATGGCGAATGGTAAATTCCTCCAACAGGTAATTCTGACCTCATCATTCGCTCATTTATGTGGCGAAAATGTGTAATAATACTCCTGATGAACAGTTGTAACCCACACATTTCCTTTTTAACACCTCTTTACAAGAATTTATAATCTCCTCCTCGTTACCTTCCCTTACCCTGATATCATCAACTCCTAACACATCCGGACACATCCTCTTTGCTCACTCAACAGTTCGACTTACTTACTTCCACTAATCCCATTAATATTTATAGCTCCACGTTGAATTCCATTTCGCTCACCTTTTTCAAATGGAAGTTCGATGTTCTGAACTCTGTCATTCCTTTTTTTTGTCTTTACGTCGCATCGACACATGCAGGTCTTATGGCGACAATGGGATAGGAAAGGGCTAGGAATGTGAAGCGGCCGTGGCCTTAATTAACATACAGCCCCAGCATTTGCCTGGTGTGAAAATAGGCTATTTTTCGCTAGTGGCTTTATGTCGCACCGACACAGATAGGTCTTATGGCGACGATGGGATAATAAAGGGCTAGGACTGGGAAGAAAGTGGCCGTGGCCTGAATTAAGGTATAGCCCCAGCATTCGCACGGTGTGAAAATGGGAAACCACGAAAAACCATCTTCAGGGCTGCCGACAGTGGGGTTCGAACCCACTGTCTCCTGAATGCAAGGTCATAGCTGCGCGCCCCCTAACCGCACGTCCAACTCGCCCGGTGTGAAAATAGGAGACCACGGAAAACCATCTTCAGGGCTACCGACAGTGGGGTTCGAACCCACTATCTGCCGGATGCAAGCTCACACGGTTTATTCTTAGAAGTAAGATTCTAACCTACTTTCACATATTCCCAGGAAGAATCTCTCCTCGAACGAGTTAGGGGTCACTAGTGGATTTTATAGTCTTAGCTGCCTGAGTGCAAGAAGGGTCATGACTTCAAATATATCTGAGATGCCCACTCCTATTCCATGGCCACTGGTATCCAGACTCTCAGGATCACCAGCAAGGTCACTCAGCCGTTGCCCATAGTTCACAAACTAGGATGTGACTACAGTAACCCCGCACGACGAATCATGGACAATATTTTCTAGAAATATTCGTGTATTTTAAATCTAGATCCAAAGTATTAGGAGTACAAAAGGATATTCGACTATTCCCGAGAAGTTCTGGGCACTGTTTATACTTCACTCAAGTTTGAATAAGGACTTGATGGACCTGTTAATAAAATACAAGAGGATTAACTAAATTCTTGTAATAATCACATCCCAGTATCACCAGGAATATTTATTTGAAGCAATCACCTCAGTGAATAGGCTATTAAATATTCTTTGACCTGGGGACGGTGCGATGGAAAATTACGTAGGGTCAAATCTGGTAACTTTATATTGATGCATTTTAGTATCTTTGTATATTCTCGATGACCACTTCCGTATACCTGTAAACGAATAACTGTTTGCTAATCTTACGTTATACTGGTCTAGATGTTGTGGGACAAAACGTGAGTTTGTTGAATAGTAAGCATTGATTAATTTCCAGTGAAGTTGTAGCTTCGACTCGAACATAACTGAACGGTTTAACTTTCCTGTCTTATTTCAAGTCGTACATAGAGACACTTTGATTTTTTAAATGAACCTCTTTCTTAGAAATTCAGCTTTGCGTTATGAATTCGTATGTGATCCAAGTTAAAGTCAATTCAAGGAATTTGTCAACATTGACTTATTTTATAATTTTCCATGATTCTCCATAATCTTGAACTAGCCACAAAATATAAGACATAGAAGAAAGGTCACTTTTAAGTCTCACCTCGGATGAAGTGTCATGAAAGTAGGCACCTGCAACCTGAATTTTAAACAAATGTTTAGGGCAAAATACCCGTTCTAGTAGCACACGCCGAACCGTGTTTATATCCCACTCGCAGTCACCATTATTCGAACCCGAAGCATCCAGATTTTGATCTAGTGTGGGTAGTTCAATGCACGAGTGGACCCCTCTTAGATCTAATAATAATAATAATAATAATAATAATAATAATAATAATAATAATAATAATAATAATAATACCGCGCAGGGAGTGGCACTCCAGACAGGATTCTTTGGCCGTAGAGAAGGTAACCGGTCTAGTGGTTGGAAAACCCTGAAATGAAACCACCTTTTCAGCATCTGACCTGCAGTGAGCGGCTGAATATCAGACCTGGCTTTTGGTATGAAAGTGGCACCGATCTAGAGAAACAATATAAAACGCGAGCCGGTGCTAGTTCTGACAGCAAATGATTCATTCGTGGTGAAGAGCTGAAGAGGCAGGCCTTGTCCAGACCAGATCCCAAAAATCTGCAGCCTATGCGAGTTTGAGCTGCCACTCAACAACTCCGGAGACTGCACCAGCTACACGTGTTTGAACTGCACATGAGCAATTGACTACTGATGATGGTAAAGTAAGGCAACGCATTTAGTGGAATAGTGAAATAAACAGAGATGTAATGCGCTGTTTCTGTCAGTCTACGAATGTGGAAGGAGAGAGAAGAGGTTACAGACAATATTTCATCTGATGTTTGCTGCACTCTATCCTCATTTTAGCAACATTGTGACAGAACAAAATATGGTCGAACGGGAAATAGCAATCGTGACTAACGACCTTCTGTCAGGTACCATACTGATTGCTATCGAGAACGATTCACCCTAAGAATTATGCAGAAACAAGTATGACGATGGACCTCAAACAAAACACCAAGGTGTCCCACTTTTACTTCATGACAGCGAAACATGCTTGCAAACACCTCAAAAGTTCCAGGACGGGGCGAGTTGGCCGTGCGGTTAGGAGCGCGCAGCTGTGAGCTTGCATCTGGTAGCTAGTGGGTTCGAATCCCACTGTAGGCAGCCCTGAAGATGGTTTTCCGTGGTTTCCCATTTTCACACCAGGCAAATGCTGAGTCTGTACGTTAATTAAGGCCACGGTCGTTTCCTTCCCATTCCTAGCCCTTTCCAATCCCATCGACGCCATAAGACCTTTCTGTGTCGGTGCGACGTAAAGCCAATAGCAAAAAAGATGATGATGATGATGATGCTTTTTATTCAAAGGGGCCTAACATCGAAGGTCGTCGGCCCCTCATGGAACGAGATGGACAATATGATAGATGATGGTTAAATTTTTAAAATGTATCCACTGACTAGAGTTTAAAAAAGATGATGAAGAAAAATGAATATGAGATTAAAACAATCAGCGGATCAAATTCGCAATGCCTTATTTTCTAATAAAATAAGAGAAAATACATGAAACAAAGGAATAAGGAATTGCTTGGAAGTACAGATATATATAATTTACGTTAGACGTTAAAATAACACATTAAAATACGCAACACAAACCAAAACGAGGTCAATGCGATAAAAGCGCAATTAACACAAATACTAGAACAAAGGACATCATTACACACGATAAAAAATACCACTATCCCTCATAAAGCCATGACGAGGTCTGATGACTGCTCGTCATCTCGCAGGATAAGTGAGATTTTACTCGGGAGGTTAAGACTACGGCGCAGATCGACCAGGTCCACACACTCCGTAAGGAGGCATACCACGGTAAGATGATCGCCGCAAGTACACACCGGAGGGGGTTCTCCTTTCAATAGATGGGAGTGAGTCAGGATACCGTGGCCGATCCGAAGATGACATAATACCACTTGTTCCCTCCGCGAAGCCCGTAGGTAAATCCGCCATACCATCGTTGTTCCTTTTATCGCTCTCAGTTTATTTGGAAGTGGAATGGCCTGCCACTCCATCTCCCAATGGGACATGACCACACGTCTTAGCTGAGTGCGAATATCACTTGCTGGAACCTCGAAAGGCAACGGGGGCAGTGTAACTGCCTCCTTGACAGCTTTATCTGCTAACTCGTTTCCCTCTACACCCATGTGGCTTGGGAGCCACAAAAACGTAATTATGTTGCCGGCATCCGAACACCAGGCCAGCAGGTCCTGGACCCGCTGCACCAGAGGGTGCCGAGGGGAACGGGTATCAATAGGCTGTACCGAGCTCAAGGAATCAGTACACAGAAGAAAGTGTCGGCGTTCATCGGACAGTGTGTACAGCAGAGCTTCACATACGGCATAGAGCTCCGCTGTGTACATACTACAAGTTTCCGGGAGAGCAAAAAGAAACCTATCACTGTCGACAACGAACGCACAACCCACTTTCGTGTCTGTTCTCGAGTCATCCGTGTAAACGACGACTGAACCTGGATACCGGCCAACAACGGACAGGAAGAGCCTGCGATAAATCGTAGGGTCCGTGTTTTCCTTCGGACCAGTGTGCAGATCCAGGAGTATTTCAGGTCGTCGCACTACCCGCGGAGGTACCCCACTTGGTTGTCTGACAAGGCAAGGAACCGAATGTACATGAAACAATCTGTGACTGCTATCCAAGCGTACTCCAACCGACCGCGTTGCTCGAAGACAAGCAGCGTACAGCCGACTGTTTCCATTGTTGAATATGCAAGGATAGCTGGGATGAAGTGGCATCTGTCGCAAATTTGCAGCATACGATAGAAACATTTGCTGGCGTCTCAAGTGTAAAGGCAGAACACCAGATTCAGCGGGCAGGCTAGCAATGTGCTTGTGCGAAAAGCTTCCAAGAAAGAAGAAAGCTTGCAGGAACTAGAGCGCAGGATTCAACTGTACGGTTTGAATTCAAAGGTACTGACACGACTGCCAGATATACACTCCCCAGGATCCTAGAACATAAACGATTGAGAGAAGTCGTTGAATATCTGAATGTACACATGATACCTCAGAACATCGAAGAATAACACCCCCCTTCAGAACTAAATTGTGGTGTCTACTGCTCTAGTGTTGCAGTAGTCGCATTCCTGGGACTAAAGGAAAGGCCTCAAATAAAAGCCCCAGCTGGATTCATGATAATGATTCTACATGGATTAGAAGAATCGAGGAAAACCTGGAGACCAACAGGGCAAACGTAGGGCGTTTATGTCAGTACAGGAAGAACAACAACCGAGCAAGAATCTGATGAAACACGGGAGGCAACTCCGACAACCTGACAGACATCATGAACCTTAATATCCAGCAACTGAAAGTGCTCTCTTGTAGATAGCGAACATATAGAAAAAATGAGAGGAGCCGGCAGGATAACAGGATCTTCCATACCAATAGCCAATATTTGCTAGATCCTTGCTGACAAAATGTAAAGGAACAGAAGATCAAATTCGAAGCCAATGGAAAGCTGTAAAAGTTTGGACAGACATGTGGGAAAATCCTGAAAGTTATCAAAGGGATGCTTCTTGATTGGATAATGAGAAAGAGAGTCCCCAGCTCTTTAATTATATGCTCGTGCGAGAACAGCAATCGCGGACTTGGTAGAGTGCCTCCAGGAACTAGCGAACTGGAAATCATCAGGTTCAGATGGACTGTAAATTTACTGGTATAAAATCTCCACAAGCACAATTCAGGGGCTATGCAGTCATCTTAAAAATCTTGTTGAGAACCCGGAAAGTGCAGCAGACTTAACAACAGGTTGTTATCTATCTCCGGACTAAGGACAAATCCTTCGAAGTACAGACCAGTCACCTGCCTGCCAACGTTTTTCAAGATACTCGCATCCATACTGGTCAGCCATATCTACAATCACTGCCTAAACGCTGAAGACCTGAATGAAGAACGAAAAGGTTGCTACAAGTACTCCAAAGGGTATAAAGACCAACTGATATTTGATAGAGTGGTATTACCCAAGCCATCCCCAAGCAGAAAAATCTCCACAATGCCTATAACTAAGAAGGTCTTCGACTCAGTGGCAAATGAATACATTGTGGAAATCCTTAAAATGTACAAAGTACAGTTGTTATCAACAGTTGTTAACTAACTGCAGTCGGCAGTGCCGAACTGGGCAAGAGGATCCGACTTGGACAGGAATTTCAAACGAGGGAAATTAACATAAGAAGATTAATATTCTCTGAATCCCATGTGGTTTTCTCTGGCTCCCATCCCACTGAGCCGAACATTCAATAGCATAGGGTAAGGCTGAAAACATAAAGATATCTACAACGAACCACAAATTAAGTCACCTCCTCTATATGCGTATGACATTAAGCTGAATATTGCTAGCAATGAGCAACAGAACCAGCTTCTGGACTTAATTAAGGGATTCTCTGATGATATAAGCAAGGAGTTCGGAATGGAAAAATGTCGAGCAATTGGTCTGAAACAAGGAAAACTTGTGAGTGTTGATGGATTTCAGATCTCTGGAAAGAATTTTATGAATGACCTTGAACCAGGAGGATTTTACAAGTACTTGGGTTCCATCAAATTGGAATTAGTCACTCAACCATCGAAGGAAGGCTAATGACTGCTTTCCTTAAGATAGCCACATACGTTCTAAAACAAAGTAAAGTCAGTTAACTCTTTCAAAATCCCTGTTCTCATCTACTCATTTAGTGTCATTAAATTGTTCGAAAATGTTTAGTTGACTTTGAGAGATAATTGAGGACATGTTTGACAGCAAGCAGAATGATTTATCTTAATTCTACAATTAAGCGAATGAACTTGCCACGTTTAAACAGAGGAACGATATGCCACGAACGAAGATACTTCCATTCAAATCAAAATCGAATCGCAGCTGTCTCTTGTTCTGACGATAAGTTACAACAGTTAGTATACCATATACGTTATGACAGAGGGACATTGAACATTAACTTCACCCCATTTAAAGGTTCTGTCTGTCTGTCTGTCTGTCTGTCTGTCTGTCTGTCTGTCTGTCTGTCTGTCTGTCTGTCTGTCTGTCTACTCAACTGCAAGAAGATATGCCACAATCAGACGAAGATGCTTGCATTCAAAGCGAGATCAACATCTATTAGCAGCTGTCTGATGTGCTGATAAGTTTACTCCACTCAATCTTACAAGCATGTCAAATCCTCCCCCAAAATTCGCCAACATACAACAACAGCATGTCCGGAGGCAGAAAGAACTACATGGTTCATATCCTCACCATCTAAATCAACCATCTGTTGATAGATTGTAATCCACTCTCCGGCTAAAACACGGCTACCTTAAGGGAGAGCACAAGGATTCTTGATAGAAATCCAGGATAGGGTCATAAACACCCGTATTTACCACAGGTATATCTTAAAGGAAGAAGTGAACGACAGATGTAGCAGATGCGGAGAAACATCTGAGACGGGGGAGTATACTGTGGGTGCATTTAAAGCCATATAGGTAAGGAATACACTAAGCGCCAGGATGAGGTAGCACTAAGTGCTGTGAATCAAGTCGGTACTTGCGGATGAGAAAATCCCATCTTATGAATACAGACCATCTGATATGTTCGAAAACGAAATGTGCAAGTTGTAATGGAATCGGTCTCTGCAGACAGAGAGAGCCATTAAATAAAACAGGCCAGATATTATCTTTATAGATAATCATCCCAGGAAGACTGATCTTCTGGATGTGACGGTCCCTTCAGATCACAGTGTCATTCAGGCATATGTCCATGAGACTGAAAAGTACACAGACCTCGCAGTAGAACTTCGGAAACTGTGGGAAATGGAACATGGAAACAGTGAAACCTTTAGTCATTTCAATCACATAACTTGCACACAATAAGCTGCAACAACACCTGCAGGATCTGTACTTCACCTAGCCACTTCTAAAAATGCATAAGACTGTCATTCTGACACCTGTGGCATGACAATAATCTTCCTATCACAGCAGTAGAAGTTGGAAAACTTGACAAATTTCGTTTCCTGATCGGTGAACCACCAGAGCGAGTGAAATGTAAACAATAATAATACTAACAGAACGGCGTCTGCTGAGCGCAGCACTCCGTGTAGATTCGTTGGAGGTCACGTTGTGTGTTTGGTGTGAACAGCAGGAAAGTGCAGATGTACCATAAACACCTAATCCCCGAGCCATTGCGATTAAATGTTCTTAGTTAAAACCCCACAGCCCATTCGGACCAACGATTAGGACGTTGCCACTCAGCTAAGAGGTTGAGGCTCGCTCCATGACACACACAGAGTATAGGCTAAGAGATTACTTTCAGCTACCACAATTGGTTATAACAACGGTTGGTCATCACCTCGTGGATCTCTGCGCGTAAAGTAATTCCTTGTGAGTAAATATGCTGTTATTCTACATGACTGTTCGTATCGTGATTAGGCATGCGTTCTCTAGATCTGCGAGGAATCCGAATCACTGTGGCATGATATTTCATTTCAAAAATCCGACATTCATTAGACAGGATTCGAACTGTAGCGCTTGACAAGAAGCTATTGAGTATGTTATTCGCCTTTCATACGTCAATAGTTCCTTTCACTGCATATAACGGGAGATTAAACCTCTTCTTAATATTGAGGTAGCGGTACAAGACTGAAGTCACTCTATAGTGTTTAACGTAGGCGTCTTCGGAAATTTTCCTTTCTGCTGTGTAGGACAAGGTTTGTCTCATGTCTTTATCCTTTGAAGTGTTTCTTATTAGAATCGACTGCACTTACAGATACTTACAGACAAGCAAACTTTATACATTAAATGGAATTGCTTGCAAACTGTCTTCGTTTCTCGTAGAACGTCGGATAAAGGAATCTTTTGTACACAGTAATCATGAGTGGCTTCGTCTTCTGCTGTCTGCGTCATAAATAACAAAAATGCCTTGTGTAATTAATTACAAGCATATTCATATAAATATACTGCAGACAAGTAACGGCTCGTTAAAAGTATTCGTAGTCATCACCTCTCCATTTTCAATACATCCCTTCCTACTTTTATTTAATGTATAAATAACATCATTAGTAATTTCTTGGATGATTAATCATTAATGGGGATTATGCAGACAGAGAGACAGAACCTTTATTTGGGGTTAAGTTAATGCTCAAGGTCCTCCAGTCATACCATATATGGTATACTAACTGTTGTAACCACTTTTGATGTGTTATATTTTCTACAGTTTCAGCAGTATTTCTGTCTAACGTGTCAGCAGAAGGGACAGGGCACACATCAAATAGCAATACTCACTAGTCATAAATATACATCTTCATTATAGACTGCTTTACCTTTCAGCGTTCAGTCTGAAAGCCTCTGTGAATTAATTAAACGCTTCCATAATCCTTAATTTCCAACTATCTCTGTAGTCTCGGTTAGCTTCAAACCTGTTATCATTAAATTGTTAATAACTGAATCTATCATTACTTTGGTCTCCCTCTACTTATCTTACCCTCAATGACCTTGTCCATTTTCTTTACAGGTGACCTATCCTCCCCTATTCACCTCACATGACGCCACCACCGAAGCTAAAGTTCTAGAACATGGGTATGCTTACGCGCCATTTTGGTTCTTACATGCACCAGGGTAATGTGATCAAAGTTTTTTCTACAAGTGGTCACTTCCCAGCACTGAATGTACTGCTCTAGCGTCATGAAGTTTCTTTGTTACTGTGAGGTCATATACAGGTATTATAGGATATTTATAATGCAAAATTTGTGAATGAAAAACGTACAGGTTTGCCTACGTCCTATAATTTAAAAGAAAAAATATTGAACTCTTCTTCTAAGCTCGATCAAATACTGTGGTGGATTTTAAAAGAAATTTGAAGAAACGAGTTGAAATATACGGGACTCTATCACTAAAGAAGAGAAGAATGTAAATTAGGAATAGAATGTGACATTTTATTGAAAATATTTTAGTAAAATAAAACTTTAAATTAATGAAAAATTACTTGAATTTGATAGTTTTACAAAAACAATATCTGAGAAAGTTAGCCAATCGTACAACTTTCGAAGTTTAATAAGGTGAGTTTTGTTGAAAAATCAAATTACTGATCCAGAAATCAAAGGAAATCCTACTTTTTGAACTCCCGCTAAATTTGCCGAGGTCAAAGGTTTCCAGTATTCTCCTCAGCTCATTAGTCACTGCACCAACTAGGTAACTGCTTCTCAGTGCAATACTTCGGGTTAGGAGGGAAAACTCGTCTTAAGATGTACTCTAATCCTGTATTGTCCCAGAATGTACGGTTATTTATAACTATAGGAACATAACATTTGTTTCATACAAGTTCAGTTGGATAAGATAAAATGCATTACACAGTGCAGAAAATTTCATGAGTATCTACGATTATTTAGAAGATAGGATGTCCTTTTTGTGACCTATACCACTTCAAAACTCACTTCTGTGCATTGTTTACAACTTACTGTTCTACTTATTAATAATAATAAACTGGTCTATTAGTAAGCTTCTTTTATCATATTTTTCCAGCGAGAATATAGGTTATATACCAAAAGATAATTGTCAACATCCTTGCTTTTACTACCGCCGTCTCGAGTAAATTTACTCTGTAATGTGCGAGATATAAAATTTACTGAATGTTATATATGATGATTACTGAGAATGCGTTGTTTAACACCATATTAGTTTTGCACTTGTCTTCTAGCGTAGAGAACAGCAAAAGGGAGTTATGTACAAGGTTGAGGCTGTCAGTAAAACTTCCCAGCTGAGAGCACGTAAGAACCAAAATTGCGAGCGATCATGATGAAACTGTTCACGACATCGTCAGGAGCATGTTGTAATATCATGTGAATATAATATGCCGTTTTCTGCAACATTTTATGATAAATAGTGGCATAATCAGCATGTTTTGTCTAGTACGGGACACGAGTTGCTTTCTGCTGGCTGGCAGGACTAGGGTCTCATTACGCGCACTTAGAGAAAAGAGGGCTTGCGCCAGTAGGTACTTGAAAAACGCTCCCTTCCTGTGGGAGAGAAAAGAGAGAAGCCACGCTGCACGTGATCGGAGATTCAGGTCAAAGGGGGTGCTTAACCGGTCGTGTCAACGCGTGAAACAGTAACTCTTTGTGATATTCCCTGCAAATCCACTGATACCAACCTACAGCCTTCAGTTGTTATTAATAATAATAATAATAATAATAATAATAATAATAATAATAATAATAATAATAATAATAATAAAGGAAATTTTGAAATACGTGACGGATAGTTATGAATAAGGACTCAGGTGAATCAGGGAATGTTATACTGATTTATAATATCCAGATGTGTCCTACATAATTAAAGTATCACTAGCTGCGTATTGTAAAAGGGCGCAGCAAATTGCAAACAGATGTCTGGGGTCTAACCGTAAGACAGAAATCCAGGATTCCCCACGGCATGACGTCCCCAACAGAAAATTATCTGATGCTGCTTTGAGGATTGTGAACAAACCTACGATGCGATAAGAATGAAATTCTATCTGTGGAAAGAAGAATATTTGAGCTTTAATTTGTTACCTCAACCGACGCTATGAAACAAGTATTAGCGGACCGATGTTTGCGAAGTAGGCGTGGTTTAGCCCTCCTACAAGCGCCAGCCCAGTTCTTCTATAAAAGAAAGGAGCTTGTGGAGCCATTACCTAGTCTTCACCCAGTCTTATTCAGTGTTTATTCCGTTTTTGTTCCGCCTTTACTCAGTCTTATACGCAGTCTTTTTTCCAGTGCAGTCTTAATGAAGCGTATTCATCATATTGTGCGGTGTGCAGATATTTTATACACCGTGATTTATAAGCACAGTGTTAATTATCGACCGGTGTAAATTAATTATTCGAGTGCTACGGAACTATGAATTATTCACTGATTGTGAGGTTTTAATGCCATGTGTGAAACCATATAAGTTTAGTGAAGTGAATGCTATTCGCCTACATTGAACCGTGTGGCAATCGGCGATGTTTTATTATGTACGGATTGATATGTACACAGCGTAATTAAGTGCAAGGGCCAGACAAAGAAAGTGAAGTGCCGTAGGAATACTTGTAACGCCACGATAGTAAATTCGGGAAGTAAACTTGGTGAGAAGGAATAGCGGCTTATGAGCGATATGATAGAATGGGCAGCGTCTCCTGAATACCATAAAACACAATGAGTAACGTGTCCTACGTGTAGTAAGTGCCGTGAAGTAGGCGAGTATATTATCATTAACACGCAAAGTGTTAAACTAAATGAACTTTGTGTATCCAGATAAATTGCCCAGGTGAACGTGTGATGCTTCAGTACCTAGCTGATTGTTAGTAATTGTGATGTGCAAATGAGAGGAAATAGGTAAGGAGCTACAGGACAATATCATTACTGGGGCAGTACACTCGAGTCCATGAGTAATGCTAGACGTAACTAGTTGTAGTATGTGGCATAAAGTTAGCATAGCTGTAACAGAATAATTTCCTCATTTGCATATATGAAGGAGCGGGATCGTCAGGTCCAGGATAAATCTACAACCTGTTTCCCATCCCAGCGCGTCAGAGAACTTCTAGACCATCCGACGCGAGGTGAAGGTCCAGACATCATGAACGTGACCCAGAAGCAGGCGAACCCAGGATTCTGCTGTACTGAAGCCGACGTGATGATCGCCTAAAACTTCATGCTTGTACGTGCCTGATGACAACTGATCACAATGCTGAAACGATAAGTAAATTTCCAGATTTCTTGGCCTGAAAGTTATATCACCCCTTAACTGTAAATAATGTATGCATGTAAATAAATAATAGTATAGGTAACTGTCTCAAGCTGTTTCAAAGGGATTGTAGTTTCTTTACTTATTATTTTCTTATAGGGAACCTTCCTTCCATGGCTGGGTAACCAAGTCATTTTCTTTGGCCGCATGACGTAGTTATAGGATTCCAGAAATTTTTATGTGTGAAGTATCGTAATGAAAAAGGGTTAGTATTCATTAGATTGTATCCAGCTACCATCAATTTATAAGTTGATATGAGTCGTCAGAAGGGTCTAAAATTATTTATTTTTGTACTTCACACGTAATGCAGGAAATTCCGATAGATCGAATCACGAATGAAGAGATACTGAATCGAATTGGTGAGAGGAGATCGATTTCGCTAAATTTGACGAAAAGAAGAGATAGAATGATAGGACACATATTAAGACACCCAGGACTTGTTCAGTTGGTTTTTGAAGGAAGTGTAGGTGGTAAGAACGGTAGGGGTAGACCAAGGTATGAATATGACAAGCAGATTAGAGCAGATGTAGGATGCAATAGTTACGTAGAAATTAAAATGTTAGCGCAGGATAGAGTGGCATGGAGAGCTGCATCAAACCAGTCTATGGACTGATGACTCAAACAACAACAACAATAATAATAATAATAATAATAATGGAGACCGCCGCGTTGTGTTCGGAGGATGAGTACGATAGTGGCCACCAGCTGCAGCGCCTTGAAGGATTTTTGGCCCCTTGTCTGAAAGAAGAAACTACTCGCTGAAGTCTTGCCCTATCTCTACTTGGGACATTATGCGAGCTGTTCTTTCTGCCTTACCGCGATGTAACATTCACATGCAAAATCATAGATCTCCATCGTCGTTATAGAAATGTATATTTCACGAGATGAAATAATTCCTTCCAACTTTTTCTCTATTTAATTAAATCGATATAGGGAATTTCAGAAAATGCACCCTGGATGTCTGAGGAGCGTGGATTCTATCTCATGCGGCAGTGATGACCATAGTCACTGTTACTGATAATGGATGGATCATACCATCCATACTCCTTTGTACCTAAATGTAGAATTCCTTGTACTTCTTTTCAGATGACTGTTATTTTTCATGTTGTGTATCGTGTTCTGGTATTGTTTGCCGAATGCGTTGCCCCACAGGAAACGACGTTGTTTGGAATTTGTCTGGTCAAATGGTGTTTAATAATGTTTATTAATGTCCTGGAGAAACAAGCGTATGCGACAGTATAATAATTCATAAACATAATCAGATAGGAATTGATAGGCTAATGTTGTGAAATGACTGCCACGTGTCTCGGAAGTGTGCTTATTATAGCTTCATTTAACGCCTCAATCACAATGATATCATGTCATCATGAACTATAAATTTGTGAAATATGAAAATATGCATAGTTGCAAGATGTGCCCTTTTATTATGCGTTTGTTTAATTAATCAGTGTGTAATTATATAATGAGTTTTAGGGAGTGTTATTTAAGTAGAAGGGGAATCCTCTTGATAGGTAAGGTTATGAAGTGCAAAATGCAACTCAGACAGAGACTGAAAGACATTTAAGTCACCAACCATAAATCTAATATATATATTCCAGTATAAATTTTTATATAACATCTTCTAATATATAATTTATTATTATGTGTTTTCTCAGTTCATTAAAAGTAGTGTTTTAAAAGTATGAAACACCATTCTTCTCATTTAGCAGTGAAGTCGTATTCATATCATATTTAGATTCCCCTACTCTATATACATTTAATTTAGTGCAATTTTACACACAGATTTTACAAGTCATTCCCTTAGTGTTTCCGCTACTGCATCCCTGTACGCCATGCATTCTCTTTCTATACTCTGAACCTGCTGACTGTCTATTCATTGGAACTTAAGTGAAGTAATTCTGTCTAATTACTTCATCCTGGAGAAGTGAACCAGTTCTGACCAATTTCCGGGACCTGGAGATTTTCTATCCTTATCCGTCTGCAGACAGACTTCATTTTCTTTATCCTAATGATATTTAGTTCACTGCATATCGAAAAATCCCGAAATACCCTTATATTCCCAATAGATTTTCTGAGTTCAAAATCAGTTATGATGTAGTCTATTATGTATCTGGTGCTCCTAGCCTTCCATGTGTCACGGTGAATAACTTTATGCATCAAGGATGAATTCACAAATGCTAATCTCGTAGTATCACAGAATCCCAGTAAATGCTTCCCATTCTCACTTGCTTCCATATCTTCCCCACATTTATCTATCACCTTCTCTTATCCTTAATTTCTATTTCCACTTTGAAATTGCCCGTTACCATTATACTGTCCTCGTTGTTGATCCTAACTACGATTTCACTCAGTGCTTCATAAAGCCTGCCTACGTAATATTAATCTGTTCCCTCACATGATGGATACACCGAGAGAATACTCGTCCAAATTTCTCTAACCGCTAAGTCTATCTGCATAATTCGCTCACTTACGTGCTCAACGGAAACTATTTTGCATTATTGGTATTCATGATGAGCTGCCCTACCTCATACTCATGCCTTTCTCTTTTTAACACCTTTAAAGTGTATTTTATGGCTTCCTTCCTCTTCACTGTTTTCCTCCCTTACCCGAATGTCATAAATTGCGAATACAACCAGATGCCTCCTCTTTTTAACTCAGCCAGTTCGACTTTCTTTCTTCCACAAGCCCGATTAATATTGATAGAACCCAATTGAATTCCATTTCGTTCACCATGTTCACTGGCCGGTCAGTTTGAAGTGACACCTCTCACTCGTATAGGTTCAAGCTTGCTAAAACGTTCTGAGCTCGGTAAATTTCTTTGAAGGTGATGCTACCCTACTTACACTTAACCCTAGTGAGAGTCTCGACTCTAACGGTTTAGGAGTACCAGTAGTCTGTATAGTTGTGACCACGTGAGCACAAGGAGTGCCATGGCTAAATATGACCACTCCTATTCCGTAGCAAATTGTATTCGACTCTCAGTACTATTTATGTGGCTCCTAAGCTATTGCCCATACAGTATGTTGATGGACAAGAACGTGACTGCAGTGACCCACAGCACGAGCCACTCAGTGTACTGGTATATTACATTACTTATTAACAGCTTTGGATATAGTAGGCCAGCATCTCAAGGTACATGACTGTGTCTAAATGAGTCTGACAACCAGTTATATTGTGGTGGCCCTACTAGTGTAGAACTGAGACAGTAATTATTATGACTTGGACTTGAGTACGTGCCCTGGGATTTTAAATAACGTACTGTATTACAACTGATTTTTCTGGAGAGCGTGAAGTACCTCCGGGAATACCGCACGCAGTTCAGACAAGACATTCAAGACTACGATTATTTCCCCTTTTCATTGTTAAAAAATCAGAACTCTTTTGCCACATATATAATGAATAATGGCTGGCCCCACCAGAAAATGAATTGTATAAACAATTTTTTCCTGCACATTTTATTATGCATGTTTTTCAAAATTGAACCATTCCAGGAATATGTGCCGAATACACACAAGATCCCTCTCTAAGCCACCTTCTCTATGGACTTTGTAATAACTGCTGGCCTGGTTTCCTTCCCACACAGCCTGTTATCTATATACCAACGTTTATGCCGATATCTTCAGTAGATTGGGCGTGCTGCTTCCACACACTGGCAAGGAAATAAAACGGGAGGTGAAATTGATTATTAAATACCTCGTCCGAGATAAGAACCAATTATTCGTTAAAATGTTAAAAGTTTAGACAGGAAAATATTATTAATTACGAATTAATTAAATAATAGTAATAACATACCCTGGTCTGTAATGAAGCCTTAATAAAGGTAACTAATCAATATCCATCCATTCACCCCATTTCTTTGTTCATTCCTCATCCAAGAAGTACCGGACGAGTTGGCCATGCGGTTAGGAGCGCGAAGTTGTGAGCTTGCGTCCGGAGAATGGTGGGTTCGAATCCCACTGTCGGCAGCCCTGAAGATGGTTTTCTGTGGTTTCTCATTTTCACACCAGGCAAATGCTGGGGCTGTACTTTAATTATGGCCACGGCCGCTTCCTTCCAACTCCTAGCTATTACCTATCCCATCGTCGCCATAAGACCTATCTGTGTCGGTGCGACGTAAAGCCACTTCCATCCAAGAAGTCAGGGAGATCCATTCAGTTGAAAGCAGTAAGGTAAGAGAGGGGCCGGATCATGTGTTGTGGTCGTTACAGACTAGAGGCAAGAAAAGAATGAAGAAAGATAGGTAGTGATATCTGTGGAAAGTATTTCGGGTACAGCTCCTTGGCTGAATACACAGGCCTCCGTTACACAGGGAACCGGGTTCTATGCTCGTTCCGGCGGGGATTTAGTCATGTCTAATTAACTCCTCTGGCTCAAGGACTACGCATTCGTGTTTGTCTTGACGCAAGGCTCGGCTTCATAAAAGGCATCCGGCCGCAAAGTGCGGTCAAATCGACACGTATGACACAGTCCACATTCACACATCCATGACTTCACCAGGGTGTGGGAAGAACGTCAGATGTAGAAGAGTTTGTGAAATGCATCTCGTGCAGAAAGTGTAACGCGTGACGTTTACGGCACTGTTGCACTCACAACCATTGCAACTCCATATACTATTCATTTCTTGAACTGTTTACCCTCCAGGGTTGGTCTTTCCCTCTGACTGAGTGACGGATCCCACCTCTGCCGGCTTAAGAGCAGTGTGCTGGAGCGAGAGACCTTGGGTCTGGGGATACAACTGTGGTGGAAGACCAATACCTAGCCCAGACAGCCTCACCTGCTATGCTGAACAGGGGCTTTGTGAGGGGATGGGAAAATTTGAAGGGATAGACAAGGAAGAGGGAAGGAAGCGGCCGTGGCCTTAGGTTAGCTACCATCCCGGCATTTGCTTGGAGAAGTGGGAAACCACGGAAAATCACTTCGAGGATGTCTGACGTGGGAATCAAACACCCCTGTTCTCAGGTGACCTCCCAAATGTGAGTGAACCCCGTTCCAGCCCTCGTACTACTTTTCAAATTTCGTGGCAGAGGCGGAAATGAAACTGGGGCGTAGCAGCTAAGTAAACTCTTGTCCTCGTCCCGAGGTAGCAGACCCCCAATGGAGGGGAGCCGCATTCAACCACATACTAACTCTCCTACCTATTTTAAACTGTGACTCGATAAGCGAAAATGGACCTCAAGGAGGTTGATTTTTCATTGTGGACATTTTTGTTATTCTAAAATAGGCATAGGATACTGAGAATTTAAAAAATGTTTTCATGCCTCTATGTTTAATGTTTCTGCAAGTCTTAATTATTTACTGTTGCCATTAAGCAAACCGTATTTTGAGAACAACGTGATTACAGCTTTCTCTAATTTTCTTACCAACTGTACAAAGTTTTCATGATCGAGTGGCGAAGACTCAAATTGCTGCGTAACTTAGTTTGTTAAGAAGAAATGGAATTTTTGGCACCCCAGACACTTTTATTCAGCTCTGCTATAACATTTCCAATGCTAACTTTGGATCCCTTACCAGGCAACGGGTCACAATTACTGAGAGTATCGGGAATCGATCCAGGCCTGCCAGGAAGGCACTTAATAGAGCTAATCGTTACACTACGGAGGTGGACATGCTGATATATGAGCTTGAGATGAAAGATGATGCAGCTGTTCATAATACGGTGCAATTTATTGTTACTCTACTGTAGTTTAACAGTAGTCTAGGATATGTAAAACCAGAGAGCGAGTAACAAACTGCTCTGGATCGCAGCATGAAATCTGACTCCGAAAATTACGTTGAAAATAGAAACTTTTATATCTACCTTTAAGGATTTATGTAAATAATAGGGAAGAAAAAATCGGTGACAAGTCGTTTAAAGAAAGATTGAAACATGAAAAGGAACATGTAATAAGGTAAATGAAATGAAAGGTCAGTGTGGAAAGATGAAGCAACGGAGAGAAAAAATGAAAATACCCAGCTCTAGCGTTGCTTGTTCATGTTCCTATATTTGTATACATGGATCTAAAACCCAAACCTCATGGCACTACAGCCCTTGAAGGGCCTCGGCCTGCCCAGCGACCGCTGCTCAGCCCGAAGGCCTGCAGATTACGAGGGGTCGTGTGGTCAGCACGACGCATCCTCTCGGCCGTTATTCTGGGCTTTCGAGACCGGGGCCGCTATCTCACCGTCAGATAGCTCCTCAATTCTAATCAAGTAGGCTGAGTGGACCTCGAACCAGCCCTCAGGTCGAGAGAAAAATCCCTGACCTGGCCAGGAATCGAACCCGGAGCTTCCGGGCGAGAGGCAGGCACGCTACCCCTACACCATGGGACTGGCATACATGGCTGTACTGTACATACAATTCTGTTTTTCTTGAAGCAACTTTCTCGAAGTTGTTTTCGTTTCATTTGTATTCAGTACGATGCTTAAGATCAAAATGCATTCCTACATGTTCAACACAGGGTAAAACTGCCTAAGAATAAGCATCAAGGTCCAAAATTAATGCAGTAGATTGCTGCAGCTACCAGTTTGGGTGATTAACTTGTTAATAAACATTACATTCAATTGTGTCGCCTTCCTGTGTACTAACTTTTCTTCGTTCTTTCTTAATCTGTTTAAGTTTCAGGGTTGATTTTTCCCTCCAACTGAGCAAGTGATCCCCCCTCCACCGCCTCAAGGGCAGTGTCCTGGAGCGAGAGACTTTGGGTCGTGGGATACAACCGGGGAGGAAGACCAGTACCTCGCCCAGACACCCTCACCTGCTATGCTGAACAGGGGTCTTGTAGGGAGGAGGGAAATTGGAAGGGATAGGTAAGGAAGAGGAAAGGAAGCGGCCCTGGCCTTAAGTTAGGTACCATTCAGGCATTTGTCTGGAGGAGAAGTGGGAATCCACGGAGAACCACTTCGAGTTTGGCTGAGGTAGGAATCGAACCCAATCCACTCAGTAGACCTCCGGAGGATGAATGGTCTCCTTTCCAGCCTTTATACCACTTTTCAAATTTCGTGGCAGAGCTGGGAATCTAAAACGGGCGCCCGGGGTTGGCAGCTAATCACACTAAACACTGCACCACAGAGGCGGACGTACTAACTTTTCGTAGTTATATTTCTCGTATCAAAGCATATCACTTGTATAAATAATTGTTGATTCCTGATACGGTGTGGTTCTTATACTTTTCTTATATATCTTTCTTTCTTTCTTTCTTTCTTTTTTCTTTCTTTCTTTCTTTCTTTCTTTCTTTTTTCTTTCTTTCTTTCTTAATCTGTTCACCCTCCAGGGTTGGCTTTTCCCTCGGTCTCAGTGAGGGATCCCACATCTACCACCTCAAGCGCAGTGTCCTGGAGCGTGACACTTTTGAGTCGGGGGTACAACTGGGAGGGACGACCAGTGCCTCGCCCAGGCGGCCCCACCTGCTATGCCAAACAGGGGCCTTGTAGGGGAATGGGAAGATTGGAAGGGATAGACAAGGAAGAGGGAACGAAGCGGCCATGGCCTTAAGTTAGGTACCATCCTGGCATTTGCCCGGAGGAGAAGTGGGAAACCACGGAAAACCATTTTCAGAATGGCGGAGGTGGGAATCGAACCCACCTCTACTCAGTTGACCTCCCGTGGCTGAGTTGACCCCGTTTCAGCCCTCGTACCACTTTTCAAATTTTGTGGCAGAGCCAGCAATCGAACCCGAGCCTCCGGGGATGGCAGCTAATCAAACTAACCACTACACCACAGAGGCGGACTAAAATTCCCCACCTGATCGGGAATCGAACATGGGACCCGCTGAATCCAAGGCCTCAACACTGACCATTCAGCCAACGAGTCAGACATTATTATTATTATTATTATTATTATTATTATTATTATTATTATTATTATTATTATTGCCAGAGTTACTGACACTGGGCTCATATAGAGTGTGTGAGGATCGTAAGTATATGGACTACGTACTCAACCATGTCTGTGTTGAATACTTATTTTTTCTTTCATTTAGTAAAATTGCTTTCATTTTCCTTTCAAATGTGTATTGTACGGTAAATTACGACGTAAGTTATCTAAGAATACGCAATTTCTAGCACTTCATAGAACAGCAAATAGAAGTGTTACACTTTGAATAATTACTTCATTGTTCTATGGCTAAATTAACTCAAGCACATTTCAGTGCTAAACATTGGGATTTGGTTCACGACATATAACAATAACAAAATGGGTATTCTTCGGCGGCTTTGAGAGTCATGTTTTAGTCATAAATGAAACTAAAGTACGAAAACAAGGGAAGTGGAGCGTGAAGAGAATTCAGTTCATCTGTTTCATGAACACGCGTTTATTCAGGCTCGCAAGAAGACTGCAGAGTACAAATTGTGGAATTATTCTGTCATTCTTCAAATTAATTACGTAAATCCAAACCCCGCTGCTGATGAATGCATGTATGTTTTGATAATATACACATATTTTCTTAACTACCGGGCGAGTTGGCCGTGCGCGTAGAGGCGCGCAGCTGTGAGCTTGCATCCGGGAGATAGTAGGTTCGAATCCCACTATCGGCCTTGAAAATGGTTTTCCGTGGTTTCCCATTTTCACACCAGGCAAATGCTGGGGCTGTACCTTAATTAAGGCCACGGCCGCTTCCATCCAACTCCTAGGCCTTTCCTATCTCATCGTCGTCATAAGACCTATCTGTGTCGGGGCGACATAAAGCCCCTAGCAAAAAAATAAAATTCTTAACTTCCTAGGACTACAAGTCTGTGGTCTAGAGCTGGCCCATTCAAGCACAGTTGTGTTGGGGGCCTCCCATCGAGCATCTTTAGTGACTGCCGATAGGACGTTTAGCGGGCTAGTTTGAGGTTCAGCTACAAGGTGTCAGTAAACGAAGTTATTTCCTGTAAGGCCACCATGCCTGAAACAAGAGATAATGTAGTCAAGCTATAATCTAGTTCACGAGTAATATGTAGAAAATACACTATTTATTCAGTGAACACAGTTGCTCTGTATTAGCATGCTGCAAGATATTATCCTTTAAGAAACCTAGTTAGAACGATACTGCACAACAGTACATTTTTACAAATCTAGACATCTCGAGGGGATAATGCACCACGCTTTTATATAATTACTTCAAGATAATTACGAATTCTGTTAAGTATTGCTTCACTTGGTAAGGAATTTTAATGCGAGCATACCGCGTGTTTACAAACAAAACCACCGAGCTCGATAGCTGCAGTCGCTTAAGTACGGCCAGTATCCAGTATTCGGGAGATAGTGGGTTCGAATCCAACTGTCAGCAGCCCTGAAGATGGTTTTCCGTGGTTTCCCATTTTCACACCAGGCGAAATGCTGGGGCTGTACCTTAATTAAGGCCACGGCTGCTTCCTTTACAATCCTTTCCTGTCCCATCGTCGCAATAAGACCTATCTGTGTCGGTGCGACGTAAAGCAACTTAAAAAAACACATGAAGACAATTTTTGATACAGTGTCTATGTGATCTTTCCTGCTCTATCATTGGTGATATTCATTAAGTGGCTTGAGGTCACTTTGGTTACTGAATTTTTTAATTTCCATTTTCTTGCTATTTTTCAAGCGAGGGATATTTTAAGGTAAAATCTATATATATAAAATAGCTTGTCCTGACTGACTGACTGACTGACTGACTGATTCATCATCGCCGAGCCAAAACTACTGGACATAATGAAATGAAATTTTGGGGATACATTCATATTAAGATGTAGGTGCTCGCTAAGAGAGGATATTTGGATATTCCGTTGCTAAGGGGGTGAAAAGGGGGGTGAAATTTTAAAATGAGTGTATCTATATCTCAAAACTTTAAACGTTTACAAATGTAAAAATTGGTATTTAGAGTCTTCTTTGAAAATAAGGAAACACGTATTTTTTGGTTTTCAGAAAATCCCAATAGGACGGGTGAAAAAGGGTGAAAAAGGGGTTGAATGCCTTTAATCAGGATACCGATACTTATATCTCGGAAAATGTAGATATTACAGACCTGAAAATTGGTACTTTTGATCTCTTTTAAAAATAAAGAAACACGTATTTTTTTGTTTTTGGAAAATCCAATTAATGGGAGGGGGAAAAGGGGGGTGAATTTTTAAAATGAGTGTTTCTATATCTCAAAACTTTGAAAGTTTACAGATGTAAAAATTGGTGTTTAGAATCTTCATTGAGAATAAACAAACACGTTTTTTTTTGTTTTCGGAAAATCCCTATAGGAGGAGTGGAAAGGGGTGAAAAAGGGGTTGAATGCATTTAATGAGGATACTTATATCTCAGAAACTGAAGATATTACAAAATTGAAAATTGGAGTTTTGGATCTCCTTTAAAAACGAAGAAACACGTATTTTTTGTTTTTGGAAAATCCAATTAATCGGGGGGTGAAAAGGGTGTGAATTTTTCAAATGAGTGTATCTATATCTCAAAACTTTGAAGGTTTACAGATGTAAAAATTGGTATTTAGAATCATCATTAAAAATAAAGAAACACGTATTTTTTTGTTTTCAGAAAATCTCAATAGGACGGGTTTAAAAGGGTGAAAAAGGGGTTGAATGCCTTTAATGAGGATACATATATCTCAGAAACTGAAGATATTACAGAACTGAAAATGTGTATATGGGATCTCCTTTGAAAATAAAGAAACACGTATTTTTTAGTTTTTGGAAAATCCAATTAATGGCGGTTAATCAGGAGTGACATATTGGGGTGAATTTTTTGAAAGACTATATCTACAGAATATCTGAGAAACATAGAATGATACAGACGTAAAAAGTGGTATTTGTAATCTTCTGTAAATGTAAAGAAACATAGGTGATTTGTTTTTGGGAACTCCTCTTAAGGGGAACTAAAAAGGGGCTGAAATTTTAAAATGAGAATTTATACAGTATATCTAAAAAAACTTGAACATGTTACAGAAGTGAAAAGTGGTATTTTTTATCTCTATTAAAAATAAAGGAACGTGTATTTTTAGTTTTCAGAAATACCACTTGGGTGGAGGGGGTGGGGAAAGCGACTGAAAAGTGTGTTGAATTCTTTTAATTAGGCTACTGTTATATCAAAAATGAAGATGTTACAGACGTGAAATTTGATATTTGGAATCTTCTTTAAAAGTAAAGAAAAACATTTTCTCGGAAAATTCAACGAGAGGGGGGGGGGGAGGTGAAAGAATTAAAAAATTAATTGCCTTAATTGTATGAGAATACTTACATCTATTAAAAACTAAAGTTGTTAGGGCCTACAGACATGAAAATTGGTATTTGGATCTCCTTTAAAAACAAAGAAAAACGCGTTTTGGGGGGAAACCATCTTGGGGGGCGGGAGTGAAAAGGAGTTGAATTTCTTTCGTGAGGACACATAAATCAAAAACTGAAGAAGTTAGAGTCGTGATAATTGGCATTTAGATGATTCTTTACTATTAAAGAAACAAGTATTTTTTGCCGGAAAAATCTCTTATGGGGAGGGGGGGGGGTTGGAGGAGTGTGAAAGGAAGTGAAATAAAGTGAATTATTTTAATCTCAAAACTGAAGGTAATAGACGTGAACATTAGTGTTTGGAATCTCCTTTAACATATAGAAACACGCCATCTTTTAGTTTTTTTTTTTGGGGGGGGGGTTGGCTAAATAAACTTAACGGCGGTGGGGTGTAAAAGGAGGTGAGACCAATTGATTTTACTGTTCATAATGTATTTATAAGGAGCCTCCGTTGCTCAGGCGGCAGCGCGCCGGCCTCTCACAGCTGGGTTCCGTGGTTCAAATCCCGGTCCTCCATGTGACATTCGTGCTGGACAAAACAAAGGCGGGACAGAATTTTCTCCGGATACTCCGTTTTTCCCTGTCATCATTCACTCCAACAACACTGTCCAATATAATTTCATTTCATTTGTCATCCATTAATCATTGCCCCAGAGGAGTGTGACGGGTTTCGGCTGCCGGCACAATTCCTATTTTCGCCGCTGTATGGGGGCTTTATTCATTCCATTCCTGACCCTGTCGAATGACTTGAAACAGGCTGTAGATTTTCGATGTACTTATTCTGATCATAAAGCGATCATTTTTAATCTTTCCTGGGTTCGTTTTCAAGAGCCATCTTTTCCTTCGGAGAACGTTCTTAGATTGCAGTAGATTCTCCTGGCATATATATATAAATTTAAACACATTTGAAATAAACTATAGGAATGAGATTGACCGTCCAATTTTTCACCTCCATAATAAGGTCAATAATGCACGGAAGTATGTCATTCGTATGGCCAGAAATCCAGCACACTTGCCTACGCGCGACAATGGTGTTGGTCACATTTTCAACAATGACAATGGCAGCAGATGTAATTTACCGCCAAGTAGCGGTCTTGCATCTTGCTGTGGGGTCCAGAACATCTATAATAATAGTAATAATAATAATAATAATAATAATAATAATAATAATAATAATAATAATAATAATAATAATAATGTTCTGGACCGTCGTCAAATGTGCGGACCGCGCTGAAAACGGTTCCTGGACGGGTAATGACCAAGAATGCAGTCCGGCCGCGGGTTCAGTATCGCCAAGGCACCCAAGACGACACCACGCTGGATCTCATGAAGGATTTGTCCCATATTAAAAATGCTTATAGGAAAAGATGGCCAAGATTATGGACCCAACTGACCGGGTGGAATACCTGGACTTACCACGGAAGCACGAAATCGATTGCTGGAAAGAAAGATTGAAAAATGGGAGGAAACTTCCCATAATCTATTAGAAAACGAGTCAGATCACGAATTTTGGCGGATTCTCTCAAAAAATGAGTCAGATGGCGAATTTTGGCGGATTATATATAAAACAATAAGCATTCAATTCTAAATTTCAGTATAATACCGTAGCGAAGCACGGGTATCTTGCTAGTCTATATATATATAAAGTAGCTTGTCCTGACTGACTGACTGATTCATCATCGCCGAGCTAAAACTACTGGACATAAAGAGATGAAATTTTGGGGATATATTCATATTAACACGTAGGTGCTCGCTAAGAGAGGATTTTTGGGTATTCCTTCGCTAAGGGGGTGAAAACGGGGGTGAAATTTTAAAATGAGTTGCTCTATATCTCAAAACTTTAAAAGTTTACAGATGTAAAAATTGGTATTTAGAATCTTCTTTAAAAATAAGGAAACACGTATTTTTTTGTTTTCAGAAAATCCCAATAGGAGGGGTGAAAAAGGGTGAAAATTGGGAAAAATGGGTTGAATGCCTTTAATCAGGATACCGGTACCTATATCTCAGAAACTGAAGATATTTCAGACCTGAAAATTGGTACTTTTGACCTCTTTTAAAAATAAAGAAACACGTATTTTTTTGTTTTTGGAAAATCCAATTAAGGGGAGGGTGAAAAGGGGGTGAATTTTTAAAATGAGTGAATCTATATCTCCAAACCTTTAAAGTTTAGAGATGTAAAAATTAGTATTTAGAACCTTCATTAAAAATAAAGGAACACGTATATTTTTGTTTTCAGAAAATCGCAATAGGAGGAGTGAAAAGGGGCTAAAAAGTGGTTGAATGCCTTTAATGAGGCTACTTATATATCAGAAACTGAAGATATTACAGACCTGAAAATTGGTGTTTGGGATCTCCGTTAAAAATAAAGAAACACGTTTTTTTTTTGTTTCTGGAAAATCTAATTTAGGGGGGGTGAAAAGGGAGTAATATTTTAAAATGAGTGTATCTATCTCAAAATGTTTAAAGGTTATATATGTGAAAATTGGTATTTAGAATCTCCTTTAAAAATAAATAAACACACGTAATTTTTCGTTTTTGGAAAATCCAAATATTGGGGGGAGTAAAAAGGGGGGAGGTTAAATTTTTTAAAATGAGTGTGTATACATCTTAAAACTTTAAAATTTACAGATGTAAAAATTGGTAGTTAGAATGCCCTCTAAAAATAAAGGAAAACGTATTTTTTGTTTCCTGTAAATCCCAATAGGAGGGGTGTAAAAGGGTGAAAAATGGGTTGAATGCCTTTAATGAGGATACATATATCTCAGAAACGAAAGATATTACAGAACTGAAAATTTGTATATGGGATCTCCTTTAAAAATAAAGAAACACGTATTTTTTAGTTTTGGAAAATCAAATTAATGGCGGTTAAACAGGAGTGACAAATTTGGTGAATTTTTGAAAGACTATATCTACAGAATATCTTGGAAACGTAAAATGTTACAGACGTAAAAAGTGGGTGTTTGTAATCTCCTGTAAATCTAAAGAAACATAGGTGATTTGTGTTTGGAAACTCCACTTAAGGGGAACTCAAAAGGGGTGAAATTTTAAAATGAGAATTTTTACAGTTTATCTGAAAAAATTTAACATGTTACAGAAGTGAACAATGGTTTTTTATCTCTATTAAACATAAAGAAACGTGTATTTTTAGTTTTCGGAAATACCACTTGGGTGGAGGCGGGGGGTAAAAGTGACTGAAAATGGTGTTGAATTCTTTTAATTAGGCTACTGATATCTCAAAAATGAAGATGTTAGAGACGTGAAATTTGATATTTGCAATCTGCTTTAAAAATAAAGAAACACGTAATCTCGGAAAATCCAATGAAGTGGGGGGGGGGGTGAAAGATTATTGATAAATTAATTGAATTAATTGAATGAGAATACATACATCTAATAAAAACTAAAGTTGTTACAGACGTGAAAATTCGTATTTGGATCTCCTTTAAAAACAAAGAAAAACGCGTTTTGGGGGGAAACCATCTTGGAGGGCGGGAGTGTAAAGGAGTTGAATTCCTTTCATGAGGACACAAAAATCAAAAACTGAAGAAGTTAGAGTCGTGATAATTGGTATTTAGAAGATCCTTTACTATTAAAGAAACAAGTATTTTTTGCGGGAAAATTCACTTAGGGTGGGGGGGGGAGTAATGTGAAATGAAGTGAAAAAAGTAAATTATTTTTATGGGGATACTTATATCTCAAAACTGAAGGTAATAGACGTGAACATTGGTGTTTGAAATCTTCTTTAAACATAAGAAACAAGCCTTCTTTTAATTATTTTTTGGGGGGGTGCCGGTAAATAAACTTAACGGCGGTGGGGTGTAGAAGGAGGTGAGACCAATTGATTTTACTGTTGTTAATGTACTTATAAGGATCCTCGGCAGCGCGCCGGCCTCTCACAGCTGGGTTCCGTGGTTCAAATCCCGTTCACTCCATGTGACATTCGTGCTGGACAAAACGGAGGCGGGGCTGGTTTTTCTCCGGATACTCCGGTTTTCCTGTCATCATCCATTCCAGCAACACATAATAATAATAATAATAATAATAATAATAATAATAATAATAATAATAATAATAATAATAATAATGTTCCGGACCGTCGTCAAATGTGCGGACCGCGCTGGAAACGGCTCCTGGACGGGTAATGACTAAGAATGCAGTCCGGCCGCGGGTTCAGTGCCTTCTAGGCACCCAATATGACACCACGCCGGATCTCCTGAAGGATTTTATCCACATTAAAAATGATTATAGGAAAAGATGGCAAAGATTTACGGACCCAACTGACCGGGAGGAATATCTGAGCCTAGCCCGGGAAGTACGAAATCGATTGCTGGAAAAGAAGATTGAAAAATGGGAGGAAACATGCCGTAATCTAATAGAAAACGAGTCAGATCGGGAATTTTGGTGGGTTCTCGCAGAAAACGAGTCAGACCGCGAATTTCGGCGGATTATATATCTAAAATAATAAGCATTCAATTATAAATTTCAGTATAATACCGTAGCGAAGCACGGGTATCTTGCTAGTATATTATATAATATGTTTCATTTTAATTTCCAATGTGTATTGTACAGTGAGTTACGGCGTATGTTATCTAGGAATATGCATTTCCTGGTACTACATTGAACAACAAATAGAAGTGTTACACTTTGAATAATTACTTCATTGTTCTTTGGCTACATTAAGTCAAGCAGATTTCAGTGCTAATCATTGGGATTTGGTTCACTACCACTATTATAAATACTCTAACAAACAACCACTGCGTAAGTAATATTCCTCTTATTCCTATTATTTTGAGAGCAGATGATCGCATTGAAAGACGAAAGATTTTAAAACCTTTCTTTTTTTTCCAGAAGTATTTTTTTTTTTTTACTTTTGTATTATCCAAGTAAACCGACGATATGTTGATCTTAGTTGTGCCGTTGATTAGTCGTACTGTGTTCCCAAAGATTGTTCCGTCCCGATAATGTCGGTAGCAATTGAAGGTACTAGATGCAATAACTGTGTGCCATTAGCTTCTATCATGGTAAGGAAGTGTTGTTAAATTCAAATATTGTTTCCTCGGTTACTTTCTAACTAACAGTGGCACAGAGAGACATTTTATTCACAAGGCAATTACGCATAGCCACACAACATAAAGAACACTCGTTGCCATATTGTAACGAACTATCTAGCCACAAATTTCCTCTACACCGCAGTGTTTAAAGGTTTTATTAACATCAGCGCATCCTAATAACACATTGGAATTTCACTGCGACGATTAATTATTTTGTTTGCTGGTGATTTAACTTTACACTGACACACCGAAGACCGAGCTCGATAGCTGCAGTCGCTTAAGTGCGGCCAGTATCCAGTATTCGGGAGATAGTAGGTTCGAACCCCACTGTCGGCGGCCCTAAAAATGGTTTTCCGTGGTTTCCTATTTTCACACCAGGCAAATGCTGGGGCTGTACCTTAATTAAGGCAACGGCCGCTTCCTTCCCACTCCTAGACCTTTCCCGTCCCATCGTCGTTATAAGACCTCTCTGTGTCGGTGCGACGTAAAGCAATTATCAAAAAAAGACACACCGAAGGTCATCGGTGACGCAACGATAGGAAAGGGAGCGACTGTCACCTTAATTATGGTACAGCCCCAGATTTTTTCTGGTGCATCTTCAGGGTTGCCGATGGCGGGATTCCTACCCACCAACTCCCGAATGTAAGCTCACAGTTACGTGACCCTAACCGCGCAGCCAACTCTCTCGGTATGATTAATGCAGTTGGTTCTCAAGGAAACATTTGTTATTTCAATATAATGAGTTATACTTCTACTTCGACAACATCAGATGGAGTACCGAAATAGGTGAGCTTACAACTGTATAAAGTCTGAAGTTTAATTAAAAGTTTTACTAGTTGAATCAAGTTCACAAGTCGCGTGCTGCAACGCCGATTTTCTTCCAAGAGTATTTGCACGAAACCATACCTGGGCAGCAGTTACTATGTGAACATCAAGTACTCTAATTGTGGCATGGTCTACTTTCTCGTTTATCTCTGTATATCATCTCTATGGCTCTTTCAGTGAAGGAGAACATGGGACCATCATACTAGTAAATTGTAATTGAGTTCTATGAAATTATATTTGAAGTTGAACTCAATGTTTACCTTTCGAATACAAATTGTGTAGAGGCGCTGGATGTCATTACTTCAAGAACGTATCCTCCGAGTCATTTTTAAAATTCTTTCGTCATTGTCCATTAATGAATAATGCAATAGCAATATACATGTAACATATGATTAGTATTGCATTTATATAGATAACAGTGGAGCAATTTAACAAGTTTGTCGAAAAATACAAATCCACTACATTTAAATATAAGAATTATCTTAAGAATTTGATGTATCACGAGAAAAATATTTAACCCTCAGAGGACCAACACAATATTTCACGGTGAATTCACAAGGAAATTGTCTATGGCCTCCTGGAAATGAATAATCAGCACAATGAACAAGGAAAGAAACTTCCTTTATTCTAGAAAAATAAACAACAGTCTGAGAGTTACAGCATGCGATAAATAGTGCCATCTCGCTCAGAAAGGTGAGGGTCATTCCTTTTTAGGAATACACGAAGTTAGTAAGTACATTTGAAACTACCAAATTTTCAACGAATGACGTGACGGCCACAAGATATTTGGTAGCATAGCAGCACTACGAATTATCCCAGACAGTACCTATCATTAATTCAGTGTTTTCTACATGGTCAGAACGAAACTGACACTGCATACACTAAACTACTTATTTCTAAGCATCACAGCATTCGTTCCATTCTGGACAAGGGCTTGGATATTTCTGAACGGATTTACAGCATCCCCAACCACCGGTAGCACTCGTCATAAAGACATCATCGCCTACATCGAAATACAGAAAGCGGGCATGTAATCGATCCAACAATCTGATTCGAGACTGATGTTATACAACCATTAGAATTCGACGAAGGGAAGAATGATAGATAAAATCAAAGTAACACCTATTTTCTTAACAACCATTACCACAAGAGTCTCAAATTCTTAGGACTTATTGTTGAAACCAAATACACGATTACGTATTTCTTTGTCGACTTCTACATCAGATTCAGGATATGCAAAGGTGTCATGCTTGACATTACTCTCACGGCACTGAAGGGATCTTCCAGAATATTGAGACATCATCTACAAATTCACGATAGCACACTCTGTGTGTAGTCAACAACTTTATTTGTATGCCATTCCTTTTGTTTGCAGACGCTGTCAACTAATAATTTACATATTTCTTTAGTACTCTGAATTATTTTTGTCATCTATAATATGACGGAATTACATAAAGTAAAAGTCAGTATAAATTTACTGATATCCTTCGTTACATGCAAGCGTCGGGAATAAGTTTCGTTTCCTTGTAAAGTACACTTCTTAATTTCATATCGTCGGTGAATAAACAATACCTCGTATGTCAAACTGCACTTCCTACCCATTATTTCCCTTAAGAATTGTCACGCCTCCCAGCCGCATACGGATAATGCAATTTACCAGAACAAGTTTCGTTGTATTCATTTTCCTAAATGAAGGTGTAAAGGAAAGTGAACTTTAATGCAATAAACTGCAGGAGTGCGTGTTCATCATGCAAACATGCATTGCTGCAGTACGACACGGTAAGGTGCATACGAAATATTGAACGTATTATGAATCAACTAAACTGAACTCCAAATTTTTGGTAGGGCATGTTGTGCTATGAGTTATTATAAAGTTATTAAGTTGCTTATTTGAGTATAACTTCAGAAGTGTAGACATATTCTCTTATAAGATTTCATTTTCCTTAGTTCAGTTACTAGAGAAGGCTGTTAATGAGTACAAAACATCATTATGCAATTGGTTCATGTCCACAGTTGGACTTATTGGACGTAGCCGGGAGGGAGTCCGCTGCAGACACTGCAATGGTCTTGAAACTATAGCCCATGTTCTTGGTTCATGTCAACAGGGGGACTTGCATGTTAGGCACAACAGAATAAGACCTAGAATTGCAGCAGCATTATTCGAGAAAGATTACGAGGTACATGAAGAGGTGACATGAGTTTCTGACGGCGGAAGCAACTAGAGAATAGATATAATTGCAATTGACCGAGAAAATGAATTTACATATACTGTATTCTCGACCCCATCATCAGATGAGAGGTCGATTCCAGTCAGCCGGCAGAGGTAGACGCGGAGAAGCGAGCCATCTATGAACTAACCATCAGCTACTTCAAAGAATCATACAACATCTGCTGTAAAAGGGTTGTTGGGATTTTCATCGGAGCAAGAGAAACCATATCAAAATTCTTAGTTGAGTTTTCAAAAGTGTGGGCATTCCCAATTATCTATACCGGGATTTAGCCGTCTTGACCATTAAAGGCTCCGTCCATGTTGTTAGAAATCACCTCTATTGTACTGCATACGAGAAGGATTAACTCCAGAAAACACTTCATGGTTAAACATACGTTCAATATTTAAGTGTTATGGTATACTTTGTCAGATTTAGGCAGCCTATCATTTTAAGAAGTAGAAATAAATAAATATGCTCACACATTCCACCTATATATTGTGATAGTACAAATATCACATCCTCGCACTGTATTTAGAAGTGAGAGATATTATTGTCAGTATTCGATTTATTATTATTATTATTATTAATAATGTTATTATTATTCCATTTGTGTATCTATAGGTATATTTAAAAGAAATATGAAAACTAAAGTCCGTCAGTCCGGCCATTCTATCCGGTCGATTTCCTTCAATTTTTTAACTGAAAGTTATTCATGCACAGATTTGTCATCAGGTACTATAAATCACTTAACGTCCGCCTTCCTCAAATTATTTGATTTTTTACATTTTTGTCCCTTTGAAGCAATCATATTAAATCAAACTCTTTCACTTCAGCTCTTAACTATTCAAATTGGTTGAATCCGTGGAAAGTTATGAGTGCACATTCAATTCGACGTCTCATTTCTTCAAAATTTTTCTCATTGAAGCAATCATATCTTTCGTTTTAATTGACGTATGCAGTTCGTTTTGGTCTAAAACACTCAGTGGATCAAGCGCTTTCTTTTTCGGTAATAACTACTTAAATTGGTAGATTCTGAGAAATGTTACGAGTACATTTGTCTCCATGAGGAAGATCTTTGAAGGACTTTTTAACAGTTCGGCGCGTAATGTTGTTCCAAGGAATGTTTAATTCAATTTCTTTGTGTGATGTATTTTCAAGTGTTTTGTTGACATAATATTACATTTTATTACCGCAGCAGGTCATGTGCTTTATTTCATTAACTCGAAACTTTAATGATGATGATGCTTTTTGTTTTAAGGGGCCTAACATCGAAGGTCATCGGCCCAACTCGAAACTTTGCAAATACATCCGTGAAGATAGTAACGAACAACACCATACTTGGTACATTGCGGGCGGCGCCAGCGGGATACTGCTAGTTTATTCTTAATATTGTAAGCTGGAAGGCCTTCATATGTAAGATGAGTAATTTGTTCTGGACAAACTGATGAGAAAATCATTGCTATCATTACTCAGAAAATTCGTATGACTCATGTGTATATCCCAAAGTCTGATGAGGTGAACTGATTATTGTAGTCGAAAAGTTCCGATGACTCATGTGAAACCCACTAGAGTCCGTTGATGGTGTTATTCTCTTGGGGCCAGGAAGAGATTCAGGGCGTGGCCTTCACTAGAGGATCTACTCATGATTAGCTGGCCAGGATGAATCTAGACCAGTGGTTCCCAACCTTTTGTGGTCCATCTCCCCTTTCTGGAGGTTGACTAACATCTATCGCCCCTTTTTCATTTTCATTGTGTGCCTAATTTTAATTTGAAGTAAGGTGTAAATAATAAGGCAGTTTTATTATTTTATACAATTTCATTACCGTATATAAAATCCACAAAAGCAGTTTTATCCGGTCACTCTTAAATAAAATTGAAAAAATTAAAATGTGCACTTTTACAGATTTTTAAGGACAAAGAAGTGAAGTAATTAACTCTGATCATTGACGCACATTCAAAAAGCAGGAGTACATGTTTTCATTTGTAAAATTGGAATCTGAAAAAATTCAGAATGTTGACAGTCAAAATTTGAAAAATAAACAAAAGATTTAAAACATTGTTATTGTTTTATTTTACCTTTTCAATGGCTGCCTTTCTGTTAAAGCCTGAATATCCGGCTTTACGTTTGTCATGTTCAGGCGTAAGTCTCCTTTCAGGCAAGTGTCGAACTTATTTCTTTGTATTGTGAGGAGTTGGACAACAGGACTAAATTCTCTTTCAACTAAATAGGTTGACGGGAACGAGATGAGAAGTGGTTCAGTTTTTACCCACAGTTATGTCATACTTCAGATCTAGAAAATCCATCTGCAAAGAGCTATAAAGCTTATCCACAGCTTCAAACGAGAATAGATCTAGAATCCAATCCTGAATTTGTAACTTCGACAAATCTTCAAATCTTGATTCCATGTCAGTTATTAACTGGTCAAGGTGATCAGTAAAATATAGGATTTTGACTTGTGGGAGTTCAGGAGTCTCGTTATCTGATACTGAACACTTTTTAATGGTCGTAAACTGAATCAGCTCTCTACGGCCAATATTTACCTTCTGAATATCAAACTTGGCGACGAATGATGAAATAATTCCTTTGGGCTTGATAAAGTTCATCTTGCTTCCTTGAAGCCTTATACTGACTTCGTAAATTTTTTCATAAATATCTATAAGGTACGGAAGTCCCAAGTTGCGTTGCTTCAAATCCTCACTTAAAACAGGATCAGACGTGTGGAGAAATTCAGTAACCGTGTCAAATAATTCGAAGAAACGGCGCAAACAGTTTCCTTTGGAAAGCCACCTCACGGCCGGATGTACAAGCAAGCGTTCGAATTCCTCATCATTTTCATAGCAAAGTTTTCGGAACATATGGTCATTGAAGGAATTGATATTGTTGACACAAGTAATAACCAGTTGTAGGGTTTCATGCAGGACACCACTCACTTTTTCGCAGCCAAGTGTTGACGATGAATGACACAGTGAATAGCGATGACCTCTGGAATTTCTTTCTTAAGGTGGGCTAGAAACCCAGCAAGACGTCCTGACATGGCAGGAGCACCGTCTGTTGCGCAAGCGCTCACGTTTGTTAAGGGAATCTCTTTTTCCTCAAAATAATCTTGCATCACTTTAAAAATCGACGATCCCTTCGAATCAGTGACTAAAGTTCTAGCAAACAACACTTCCTCGGTAATTTCCTTTTGTTCATTGATAAATCTCACATAAGCTAATAAAATTGCTTTGTTATCAATCACAGTTGATACATCAATCTGCAATGCAAATTTACTTTTCTTCAACAAATTGGTGAGATTGGATTCAACGTCCGTGGCCATTTCGTCAATTCGCCTGGACACAGTATTGTCACTCCAATGAACGGATTGACTTATCTTAATACTAGGGCTCTCGCCCAGCATGATGTCAACAATTATTTTGTTAGCAGGTAAAGCAAGAGTTTCGCCAATTTTGTGAGGTATACCACATTTACCTATCAATAGAAACGCCTCGTAAGAAGCAGAAATACCGTTGTCAAGATCGGTTGCTTGTTCTTTAAATAATTCACACACATTAGGCATTTTATCAGCTTTACCTTTGAGGTGTTGAAAATAATTATGTTCTTTACTCACTTTATCACTGTGTACTCTGGATAAATGATCTTTCATTCGCGAAGGCTTCATGGCTTCATTACTAGTAAATGTTTTATCGCACAAAAGACAATGTGGAAGCTGCACATTTTGCGGTGACGCGATAAAACCGAATTTTAAATAGTCAGCTGAGTATTGACGACACTTATTTTTTGAATCTATTGTGCATGAACTTCTACACTTCAAAACTAACGCACAAAAACAGAAAAGACACCCACAAAAACTGATGGTGAGGCACACAAAGGCTAGTTAAGACTGAAGACGAATGTAGGTCAATTGCAAGTATGCTGTGATGGCCAAAGACTTTGTTGATGGCAGGAGGGGGAGGGAGTTGAGTCACCAGTCTGCCACACTGAGCAACAACAGTTTGGGACTGTGGTGAGGGGTGAGTGCAGTGAACTCTCCGGCTGAGAATAGCCAGTTACTTGTGCTACCCGGCGACTTCTATTGTACAGTACCATTTTAATTTCCCCCTTTGAATAATCATCGCCCCAAATCGCCCCCACTTACTTATTGCCCCCCTGATAACCCAAATCGCCCTCTTGGTGGCGATCGCCCCCAGGTTGGGAACCACTGATCTTGACGGATCATGTAAGAGGAAGGGGACAGCTGATGCCCATTTAGGCATGTGATGATACGGTGAGGGGAACACTGGTACACTTACAACTTCTGATACGGTACTGGAGTGACACTGCTTCACTACACTATACTGGACTGGACTTCAAACATTTGTGGAACATAGTATTATTACGTTTGTGGAACGTGACTGACCTACAAACTGTGGAGTGGTTATGCACTGGGTATAGTATCACTTGTGGTGGCCTGGTATTATATGTTGGTGAAAGCTATCTCAGACTTCCCATAATTTATGTCCAGAAACGAGAAGCGTGGGTTGCTCAAATGAATATATCTTTAAAACAAGTGTTAGAGTCAGTGAACACAGTATTGTGAGGTTCAGTATCTGTGTGACATACACTGACTGACAGAGCAAATGCAACACCAAGAAGGAGTGGTCAGAACTTTATGCCAATTGCAGGGTAGACTGACGTCACTGAGGTATGCTCATGATGTGAAATGCGCCGCTGTGCTGCGCACGTAGCGAACGATAAATGGGACACGGCGTTGGCGAATGGCCCAATTCGTACCGTGATTTCTCAGCCGACAGTCATTGTAGAACGTGTTGTAGTGTGCCACAGGACACGTGTATAGCTAAGAATGCCAGGCCGCCGTCAACGGAGGCATTTCCAGCAGACAGACGACTTTACGAGGGGTATGGTGATCGGGCTGAGAAGGGCAGGTTGGTCGCTTCGTCAAATCGCAGCCGATACCCATAGGGATGTGTCCACGGTGCAGCGCCTGTGGCGAAGATGGTTGGCGCAGGGACATGTGGCACGTGCGAGGGGTCCAGGCGCAGCCCGAGTGACGTCAGCACACGAGGATCGGCGCATCCGCCGCCAAGCGGTGGCAACCCCGCACGCCACGTCAACCGCCATTCTTCAGCATGTGCAAGACACCCTGGCTGTTCCAATATCGACCAGAACAATTTCCCGTCGATTGGTTGAAGGAGGCCTGCACTCCCGGCGTCCGCTCAGAAGACTACCATTGACTCCACAGCATAGACGTGCACGCCTGGCATGGTGCCGGGCTAGAGCGATTTGGATGAGGAAATGGCGGAACGTCGTGTTCTCCGATGAGTCACGCTTCTGTTCTGTCAGTGATAGTCACCGCAGACGAGTGTGGCGTCGGCGTGGATAAAGGTCAAATCCGGCAGTAACTGTGGAGCGCCCTACCGCTAGACAACGCGGCATCATGGTTTGCGGCGCTATTGCGTATGATTCCACGTCACCTCTAGTGCGTATTCAAGGCACGTTAAATGCCCACCGCTACGTGCAGCATGTGCTGCGGCCGGTGGCACTCCCGTACCTTCAGGGGCTGCCCAATGCTCTGTTTCAGCAGGATAATGCCCGCCCACACACTGCTCGCATCTCCCAACAGGCTCTACGAGGTGTACAGATGCTTCCATGGCCAGCGTACTCTCCGGATCTCTCACCAATCGAACACGTGTGGGATCTCATTGCACGCCGTTTGCAAACTCTACCCAGCCTCGTACGGACGACCAACTGTGGCAAATGGTTGACAGAGAATGGAGAACCATCCCTCAGGACACCATCCGCACTCTTATTGACTCTGTACCTCGACGTGTTTCTGCGTGCATCGCCGCTCGCGGTGGTCCTACATCCTACTGAGTCGATGCCGTGCGCATTGTGTAACCTGCATATCGGTTTGAAATAAACATCAATTATTCTTCCGTGCCGATTCTGTTTTTTCCCCAACTTTCATCCCTTTCGAACCACTCCTCCTTGGTGTTGCATTTGCTCTGTCAGTCAGTGTAATAAGTGCCAATTATGAGAATCTACAAGTCGTGTTGATACACAGAGACAGTGAAGGGTACTTATCTACTATATGTGCATTGTTCAACGGACCTACTGCAAATGGTGGCTTGGTTCTCGCTTTCGTGTTCCTATTGTTTTCATTGTTGTTGTAAATATGGAGTCTTCAAGTTTTATGCGTGTATTATATGTATACTTTGGTGTGTTGATGAGGTGCTCATTCACGGATTTTATTGAGAATATAGTTAGTTATTTTAGAATCAGTGGAGTTATTGATAAACCTAGGTGCAGATCCTACCTGTTTAGGTTGCTCAAATGAATATATCTTTAAAACAAGTGTTAGAGTCCAAAGTAGTTATAGTTACAAGTTCAGCGTTTCTGCCTCTTACCCCGACGCCCCAGCCACGAGTCCGGATCCGTTCAAGGATTTCAACTCTGGAATGAGGACTGGAATGGGATTTTTTCTCGGTGAGGGCTGTACCTTACTTAAGGCCACGGCCGCTTCCTTCCCACTCCCAGAAGGTTCAGAAGGTTAGAAAAGGCCTGAAGCAGATGTACCAGTACGCAGCTTTTATGTACACGCCCTGGGAGAAAAAGAATTATTATCATGCTCTATTAAAATTCCGGGGATCCATTCTGGTGAACTCTGGTGCCCATATTACGGACATTTCAATTAATTTATTTCAATTATCTTATGAAGTTTTAATTTATTTTATGTTATTCAGATATTTTTATTAATGGCATTTAGAAAAATAGTTACAATATGTATGTACGTGCACAAGCAATGAGCTTATACGAAACAACAACCTTGTTCCATCTTTTATTCTTCTTTGTGAGTGACCGGGCATACGAAATATTGAACGCATTATCAATCAACTAAACTGAACTCCAAATTTTGGGTTGGGTATGTTGTGCTATGAGTTTTTATAAAATAATTAAGTTGCTTATTTGTGTATAACTTCAGAAGTTTAACTATAAGAGGAGAGAGATTCTCTTATAATATTTTCCTTTCCTTACAAGTTCAGCGTCTCTGCCTCTTACCCCGACGCCCCATCCACGAGTCCGGATCCGTTCAAGGATTTCAACTCTGGAATGGGGACTGGAATGGGATTCTCTCAGCTTCGCGAGACATACTGAAGGGATAGCGATATGAGTGTTAGCAGACCTGGTCATGAAAGATAAGCACCACGGGTGATGATGCCGTCATGCTAACACATGGCATTCCAATATACTGTATGCAGGCCATCTGCTTGGGTAGCAGACCTCTGTGTGAGCCAAGGCTCTTGATGGTCTGTAAGTGCCAGTGTTTTAAATGCTGACTGTGTGAATTTATCTAATCGAGGGCGCAGTCAAAATTTGCAGCTCGTATTGTACACCGCATGATGAACTATTGACGGTTACATAATTTGACATTCACAGATTTAAAGTATTCCAAAGTAGTTACGTGAACAGAGGTGACGCCTTCATAATTTGTGGAGGGATACTGCACAGTTCTGGTACCTCGGTATTTGGTTTCACCAATGCTATGAAGTAGTGAACAGCGGGAAAGAACATGTTTCAGTATCAGACAGCAAGCAGACATATCCGAGATTCCAGCATGATATTCGATCCAAGTTATATCTTTCAAACTGTCTGAGCATCAAATAAATTAGCTAAACCTGTATTTTAGGATAGATTTTTTGGTTATATGAAGAACATTAAAACATCTGGTAGATGATGTAAAAATATATTACGATCTTCAAGCAGGGGGTCGCTAACCAGTTGCACTTCCCATTTAAATGACAATAACCACCACTTTATTCATCAAGCAGAAACGATTCCAAAATTACTTCTTTCTCTATTCATGTCCAAAATTTTGGTATCATAATTTGATCTCTTGAAAAAAAGACTGCATTCCTTCCTTCGTTCGTTTTCTCCCTTTAATATTGGCATCGTGCTGCAAGATCTGCAAAATTACGCTCAGTTGTAGTGAGATAAACGAACGAACTTGAGGGGATTATTAAGGGATTTCATTTTTACATTCTACAATGCTGGTTGAAACTAGGACGTATGAAACGAAGGAATGAACTGTCTTACTAATTCGTTTCGGAGTGTACCGACGGAATATGAAGATTTCTTCACCATATTTCTGTTGATTTACCGTCAACCGGGCGAGTTGGCGGTGCGGTTAGGGGCGTGCAGCTGTGAACGTGCATCCGGGAGATACTGGGTTCGAACCCAACTGTCAGCAGCACTGAAGATGGTTTTCGTGGTTTCCAATTTTCACACCAGGTAAATGCTGGGGCTGTACCTTACTTAAGGCCACGGCCACTTCCTTCCCACTCCCAGCGCTTTACTATTCGATCGTCGCCATAAGACCTGTCTATGCTGGTGCGACGTACAGCAACTAGCAAAAAAATATATATCTACGGTAAATTTACCTTCAACGATCACAATTTTGATGGGAGAACTCTTGATTAATTTCCCAGTGATTTTTAGATCGACACTTCAAACTTCTTACAAGGTTTGACCCATTTTACACTGACTGAAATAGTATACCAGCAATTTTACTATTCTGAATACTCAATGCTTTCCTCCAAGTTTGCTGAACAGCATCATTTAAATACCGGACTTGTTCATTCTCCAAGGTTGTAACAGGTGTGCATGTGCTGAGAGTGTACCCGGAATTGGTTGCTCTTAGAATTATAAAAGGCGATCCAGATTTTAAAATACTTATTTATTACTTTCCATTATTTTTTCATGAATTTTTCTTTTCATTTTTTTATTCATTTCTATGAAGTTGCTTTACGTCGCACCGACACAGAAAAGTCTTGTAAGTAACAAATATTGGCATCAAAACCCATCGAATTGCTTGTCTCCTTAACCTTGCCTTCCTTGGCTAAGATGTTGATTTATCAGTTCACACTAATTCATTCCTAAGAACTTATAACCTATATAATGGAAAGCCCTTTTGCTTGGCAGATATCATCTCTCCTGTTTGCAGCATTGAATCGGTTGACTAATGGATTTGAGAGGATCACTCTACCACCAGTGTGGTGACTTTAAAATAATTTTTTGGATATTTGTTCTGTTTTTTTACTATTTACTTCACGTCGCACCGACACAGATAGGTCTTATGATGACCATGAGAGAGAAAATGGGTAGGAGTGGGAAGGAAGCGACCGTGGCCTTGATTAAGGCACAGGCCCGGCATTTGCCTGATGTAAAAATGTGAAACCACGGAAAACCATCTTCAGGTCTGCCGACAGTGGGGTTCGAAACCACTATCTCCCGAATGCAAGTTGATAGCTACGTGACCCAAGCCTCGCAACCGTTTGCTTGGTATTTTTGGATGTAATGAAGGGGGAAGAAGCAGTGTGGGAGGAGGAAATAGCGAGTGTGGTTCCGTGAACGAATCGTATCCACGAATTTTCACTGTAGGCCTAATTCTTTCCGAAATGGAAGATAATAATTGTTTTTACTCAAATAAAGGATAAAATCTACGGTAAATTAAGAAATATTTTACATTTAGGGAATAATATGGATACATACTTTACTACCTAACAAATATTTTTTTCTGCTACGTCGCAGAGGTTCCGTAAGTGTTTTGTTTGTCTAATACTTTCGTGGGTGATGCCTTAGCTCACTGAAATTGTTTTAATTATTTAAGTGTCCTTTTCTTCATGTTGCTCATTCCTTTTGTGCCCTAACTCATTCATTGAGTGATATATTTATTGGTCGAAGGATCATGCTATTTTTCTGTCAACAAAAAGTGAGGACAGAGATAATGAGAATTCACAGATATAGCACTGAACCTCTAGAAAGAAACAAAAGACGGCACGAGCAGCGGAATGCAACATAAGGGAGTCCTGTCTACAGCCCGTAAGTACGTATAGATATTTCTCTAGTAACGACGGTACTTCATAATTTACAGCAGATTTTACACTTGAGTAAAAGCAATTATTATCTTCCGCTTGGTACAAAAATTACAGTGAAATTTCGTGGATACGATTCATTCGTGTAACCGCGAGAGTTTGTAAATAATCATTTAAAACACCGTTGATAGACTTAGGTCATTTATCTATGACTTGATGTTCAGTGATGACATAATTATGACTGTTACTGCCGTACCTACTGAGTAGACAAGGGTCTATGCTGTGGACTCCTGCTCCTCTTAGTAGCATAAACACATGTAAAATTGTATGCAATTGGCTTAGATTTGAGGAGGAGGTCGAGGACTGAATGAAGGAGCAGGAATGTTAGGACTAGACAATCGAATGTAGAATAGACGAAGAACTAGGAGGTTAGTTAACTTCCTTGTTGTGATGTAAAATGAACAGCTTTATGATGCTGAATATAGATATCGGAACATGCTATTTAAATTGGAAAATGCTCTTGAATATATAAACCAAGCTAGTTGACCGTGCAGCTGTGCGCTTGCATTCGGGAGATAGTGGGCTCGAACTCCACTGTCGGCAGCCCTGAAGATCATTTTCTTTCCATTTTCATACCAGGCAACTGCTGGGACTGTAATTTAATGAATACTACGGTCGCTTTCATTCCAGTACCAGCCCTTTCCTATCCCATCGTCATCAAAAATGTGTCTGAGTTGGTCCAACATTGAACAACAAGCAAATAATGTTCTTCACTTTTCATTCCACTAAATACTCTTGCGGTTTTCAAAGCAGCCGGAATTTTCTCCTGCTGGGAGTTTTTGTTTAGCGGTAAATCTACCGATAAGAGTCTATTGTGTTTGAGCATCTTCGGATAATACTGAACAGAGCGAGGACCGAACCCACCAGCTTCGACTCAGAAAGCCACAGCTATACTGTTTGAGCCACTCAAGTCCGGCCAACACACATATCAATATACCTAGGGATAGTCACAAATATGACGATCGATTAAAGCTGTTGCGGTCGGCCATCGCTTTATTGCATTTTCACTTACGAAATCCTATTCTGGTATTAGACATAACACGTATAGTTGTAGTAGGCAGTCGACCAAAACCAATCCTATCGGATATTCTCACTCACAAAGCTCAGTACTAGAGGATGGTTGCCTAGCTGTACTTCCTCTTAAAACAATAATCACAACCACCACCAACAGTGCCAGGACAATGTAAACGAATTGAATACATTCAGGGTATGTTTTACATTGATTTTTATTTTTATTTTATTGTTTTCAGCTGCCTATCTTTGAGTCTGACCATGCGGTGAGCAATGTTATATATGTCGTGACACATTAGTCACGTACCATTAAGTTGCACATTTACTGCGAATTATGGAATTCACTATTTCCATATTGGTGTATGGATATTAATATGTGTTTCGACGTGAATTATACAATTGTCATGAATAATTTGTCAAGCAATAGCGGGTTTTATATTCCCAGTATTTTCTGCTTCCTCTCGTGAGTTATTCCGTATAACGCTAACATTCATGTAGAATATTTTTGACTAAGTAATATACATGGTAATGAAAAATTACTTGTCTTCACTAAGATTCGCAATCAATCAATCAATCAATCAATCAATCAATCAATCAATCAATCAATCAATCAATCAATCAATCAATCAATCAATCAATCAATCAATCAATCAATCAATCAATCAATCAATCAATCAATCAATCAATCAATCAATCAATCAATCAATCAATCAATCAATCAATCAATCAATCAATCAATCAATTGTCCTTGATAATGTGGTGCAGTCCCTTACTCCTCGTCCTATAAATGAAATTGTCCAATTGAATTCCAACTTTATCTTCATATCATGATCTTTCCAACATTTAAAAGCTCCGCTCATTCCTATTCATCTACTAGTGTCATTCCACGCCATCTCTCCACTGACAGTTCGAAACACACCACATTGTCGAACATCTCGTCTCCTTACTCCCAATTCTTCCAAGCCCAAAGTTTACAACGTTTTTGTAACACTACCTAGAACCAATCTTGCTGCTTTCCTTTGGAACATTTCTAGTTCTTGTATCGAGTAGTCCTAGTGAGGGTCCTATACACTGGAACCATACTCTAATTAGGATCTTACCATAGACTTGTACGCCTTCTCCTTTACATTCTCACTACAGCCCACAGGTACTCTCATAACCATGTGAAGAGATCTGTAACCTTTCTTAACAACCTCCTAATATAGTTACCCCAAAGAAGATTATTCATTATATTAACACCTAGGTGCTTACAGTACCCATTAGGTACTATCACTCCTTCAACACAGTACTTAAACCCGAGAGGACTTTTCTTCTTGGTGAAACCTACAACTTGACTTATCATCCCATTATACGATGTTCATCTCACAACAGTGTCTAGGTCCTCCTGCAGTCACTCACAATCCTGCAACTCATTTTCTATACTATACACTCGAACTTCATCCAAGAATGCCCTTGTCTGTGATTCCAGTTCTTTACTCATATCGTTTATAAATGAGAAAACATAATGGTCTAGTATACAGACAACGCATTGTTATCCAATGTATGCTTAAATTATGTCTATTATTAGATGTTAATGTGGTATCTGTAGTTGGTCATATGCCATAATGTACAGTGAAAAACAGTTGCTCCTTGTACGAAGAGAATATAAAAGGACGTATCAGCTCACGTTGTTACTAGAGAGCAGTACATGACGTGAAGAAGGCAGATCTGTGAAATAGTCTGATATGATATCGACTATTGTCCGTCAAAAATCTTAGACGTATCATCTGTTCCCGGTCTGAAAAGACATGATCCTATAGTTTCTGCCGTCGTGTCATGCTTGAAAGTAGTATTGAACGTTATTAGCATGCGTTGTCCGACTCGTTGGCTGAATGGTCAGCGTACTGGCCTTCGGTTCAGAGGGTCCCGGGTTCGATTCCCGGCCGGGTCGGGGATTTTAACCTTCATTGGTTAATTCCAATGGCCCGGGGGCTGGGTGTCTGTGCTGTCCCCAACATCCCTGCAACTCACACACCACACATAACAGTATCCTCCACAACAATACCACGCAGTTACCTACACATGGCAGATGCCGCCCACCCTCATCGGAGGGTCTGCCTTACAAGGGCTGCACTCGGCTAGAAATAGCCACACGAAATTATTATATTATAGCATGCGTTATTATGTTGGCACTCGGTGTTTGTGAAATTGAGTTCGAGCGATGTCGTGTTGTGGGCCTACATTAAACCAGATGGCCATAGCGAAGAATTGGAGATATCCGACTGGAAGTGTCAGCTGTGCGTAGACGTTGACACCCACATGCCTGGTTTAGGACAACGGCGACACATAAATGCACGTTAAGACCACCGTATCTTACGAATGGTCATGATGGAATGTAGAGTGAGCGCAGAGCAGATTTGAGATGATATACCATTGGTGTCCGCAAAGTCCATGTGCAAACGTTACTAAAGAGATCAAGATCGATAAAGTCGAAACAAGTTTGTATCTTCTCTCCAATGTTTTATAACTAATATCTTTAAATAATTCCTCAAATTACACTTGATGAAGTTGGTAAAGGAATGAAGTTCAATAGAAACACATAAGCACCAGATGATACCGTGATAGATGGTGACAATTTAGAACCCATTCAGTTAATTTTGAACAGCATCAACGGCATGGCTCAGACGGCATGCTCCTGCCTATCACCGCTCAGTTCCGTGTTTCGAATCCCGGTCACTCAATGTGAGATTTGTGCTGGATAAACCGCAGTCGGGACAGGTTTTTCTCAGGGTGCTCTGATTTTCTCTGTCATCTTTCATTCCACCAACACTCTTCAATATCATTCTATCTGACAGTCGTTAATCATCGCCTCAGGGGAGTGCGAAAGGCTTCGGAAGTCGGCATAATTCCTATCCTCACCTCTAGATGGGGGCTTCATTCATTCCATTCCGGACCCGGTCGAATGACTGGAAACAGGCTGTGGATTTTCATTTCATCAACGAAGAGATGTGTTAAAGGACATGAGAGTACATTGGAAATGAACATTTATGACGAGTAAGGTACGCTGAAGAGTAAGGTCTATTGCAGACATGAAGAGAGTACGGAGCACGATGATTGCTCTGTTGTATTCGCTACTGAGACAGGTGTGAAAAGCATTTATACCGCAGACAGCATTACCAGCTTACCTTTGGGAAAAGGTGCACCACGAAGTTTACACACGTTCTTCGGGTGAAGAATGGTTTCAGCTGAAGCACTCAGTGAATTTCACGCAAAATAATGTCCCTTGAGCCTTAACTTTAATGTAATGTGGTAGTCCAAGATTTTCCCACATTCAACACAGTTCTCGTCTGTTTTTAAGACGCTTTAAGAGACACCACGACCCTTTTTCGTACTACTCATTTTTCTGACAGAACCCTCCTACGTTAAGAAATGGCTAAGGAGACAAAAGTAGAAATAATAATGAGTCTTCTTCAGTCGTCAGTCCTAAACTTACTACCGAGCATTCATGCTGTTTTGTAGCTCCTAATTTGCTAAAGCAATCTCCAGGTGTTGTATTGGTCAAATTTAAAACACGCGTACTGTAGCCTATATGCAATGCTTTAAACTATAGCTATTTTACAAAATGTTGAACCTGTAGTAAGCTCAGCTTATAGTATTGTTAGCCGTACTTCTAAGCACTGGAAATACTTAAATAGTGGTAAATTTGCATATGATGCTAGATTAAGAGTATTAAACTAGTAGTATTTCTCGTAACATTTCCTTTCCAAGGAATTGCTTGTTGTAATCTTGTTGTTTTTGTTGTTGTTATTGTTGTTGTTGTTGTTGTTGTTGGGCAATTCTGCTTTTATTTTACTTTATTATCACACTACTGTAACTGATCATTGCCACCAGGATATTCCCCAATTGCGATGTATTTGTTACTTATAATAATAATAAGAAGAAGAAGAAGAAGAAGAAGAAGAAAAAGAAGAAGAAGAAAAAGAATAACAATAAGAATACTTATTTATTCATTGATTTACTATAACATTTGTAAAATAGCTAATTTCAAGGAACTCATTAGGAGAGAATAAGAATACGAATCTGTAAGCCGCACATATAATTCCCTACCTGCTGAAACTGGGATATGATGTGCCAAACGTAGAAAATTTCAAGAAGCATTGCTCTAAGCTGACCTTTATTTTTATTTATTAATTTGCCTGAAATTACAGGTGACTACAAGGATACTTTAATAAGCTACAGCCTTTATGAATAAAGGCGAACCAGGCAAATGCTGGGACTGTACCTTAGCTAAGTCCACGGCCGCTTCCTTCCCACTGCCAGGCCTTTCCTATACTATCGTCGCCATAAGACCTATCTGTGTTGGTGCGACGTAATTGAAATTTTAAATGAAGTTGAAATATAAAAAAAATCTAAGCGAGGAATGTCTGACTGGCAGCACTAGAGTGCGTATACGTCGGGTAGGAATGGAATATGCTGTATATTTATTTATTTATTTTATGCCTTTGTATGTGGCGAAGGTAGGGCTCACGGCCCTCTCTTACACTTAACCACTACGTACAGTACATAATCACATACTTTGGTAAAATAACATTAGCAGACCCTAGGAGCTACCTAAATTTATGGAGTAATATTATAACAGATAATAATTGTTATTTTTAAAGATTAATATTATCTAGCCTATTTACATCTACATCACCTAACAATAGTTCTAAATCACGCTTGCACTCATACACACTAACATTCACACAGGCTGGTCACGTATTTAAGAGGAAATCTCGACAAGACCTTTTAAATGAGACTGTTGAAGTGCTATTACGTATACTGACAGGGAGTGTGTTCCATAGCCTTGCCCCAGACACTTGGAAAGAGTGGCTGTATACAGATGAATGATTAACCGGTATCATAAGGGTAGAAGTCGATCTGGTATTATGTCCATGGAAAGATGAGACGAAGTTAAAAGGTGAGGATAGGTATTCAGGTGTAGATTCGTTCAGAAGTCGAAAAATTAGTGTCGCAGTATGTAAATTCCTTAGTTGATCAATTTTTAGCCAGGATAGCTTCTCATAATAAGGGGAGATATGTGTCCTAAAGTTCAAAGAAAATATAAATCGTATGCAAGAGTACATTGCCCTTTGATGTTTCATAATTTGTTCTGCAGTTGCATCGGTTAATACGATATCACAGTAATAAATTATTGGAAAAATGAGGGTTTGAAAATGTTTTATTTCCATGCTGTGTGAAAGAATGGGTTGTTTTATTTTAAGGGGGTGAAGAGATGCGTATACTTTTCTGCAGACACTTGTTATATGGTCTTTCCAGTTTAATGTGTCATTCATGACAACGCCTAGGTTTTTTACAGACTTCTGAAAGGGTATAGCTTCACCACAGAGCATGAGGTTAGGCTGTTGTATGTTGTTTAGCGTATTTAAAAGTCTAGATTGTCATATTATGATTGCTTGCGTTTTCTTCGGGTTAATTAATAGGCAGTTCTCTTTAGCATACGAGCTAATTGAATTTAAAGTCGAGTTCATATGGTGGATTGCTTTGTCAATGTCGGGGACCTTAAAGTGTGAGTATATCTGAAGATCGTTGGCATAAAGATGATAGTTGCAGTCGTTCAGATGTCATTAATATAGATTAAGAATAAAGAGGTCTAAGAATAGACCCTTGGGGAACGCCAGATAGCTTAGTCCTCCATTCTGTAGTCTTCATGTTTGATACAACTCGCTGTCGTCTGTTTTTGAGGTATGAGCCCAAGAGCAGAATAGCAGCACGAGCCATGTGAAGTTTTTGTAACTTGGCTAACAATATGTCTATATTTACAGTATCAAACGCACTACCAAAGTCTAGAAGGATAAGTATAATCAGTTTTCGTTCGTCCATAGCCCGTCTAATGTCATCCGTGATTTTGATTAGTGTAGTTGCAGTACTGTGTCCTTTCTGAAAACCAGACTGTAAGGGATCATGTACAGAATGTTTTTCCAAGTATTTAACAATTTGTTTATGCATTATCTTCTCCAGAACCTTAGAAAGTGCTGTGAGGATGCCGACAGGTCGGTAGTCAGATGTATTGCTTGCAGGAGAGATTTTTGGGACAGACACAATGAGTGCATCTTTCCATTTAATTGGGATTTTGCCTGAAGTAAGACAGGTATTAAGTATACAGATTGTCCTTTAAAAAGGTTCCAGTATTTACAGAGGAGGCAGCACGCAACTTAGGAAGGAAAAATAATATCCTGTAAACATTGGTCGCAAACCCAATAACTTAGGAGTTATGGCCCATTATAACTACTCTCATTGATTACGATGTTCCAATAATTTGTGGAGAAACGTATGCAACAAGAGCCAGAAATATGTTCCTATCCAAACATTGATCATACATGACTGAAAGTGGGGCACATGCATGACGGGGCACCGGCCCATTTTCATCTTAGGTTTAGGTGACACCTAACATGGATCTTCCATTTGCGATGGATTCGTCGGGGAGGACCAATACCTTGGCCCGCTCTATCGTCTGACCTTAACCCTTTAGATTGTTGGCTTTGGGGACATGTAAAGTCCAAAGTGTATGTGGTCTCTATAAATGATGTAGGTACACTTCGTAAACGCGTGCTCAATGCCTGTGAAGCAATCCGGCAACAACCAAGGGTGTTCCAACGAATGCGAGATTTCATGCGACGTAGGGTGGACGACTGTATTGCAATGGATGGCGGCCACATCGAGCACATGTTGTAAAGAGTAGATCAAAGACATTTCTCATAATTAACGGTAGAGGTAGCAGATCATAACTCCGAAGATATTGGATTTGCGACCAATGTTTATATGAGTAGTACACCTCAAAACAGCACAAACATTCCCTATAATAAAAAAACCAACCGAACACCATAGCACTTAACGCCCTTGAAAAGGCCTTGAACTGCCCAGCGATCGCTGCTCAGCCCGAAGGCCTTCAGATTACGAGGGGTCGTGTGGTCAGCACGACGCATCCTCTCGGCCGTTATTCTGGGCTTTCGAGACCGGGGCCACTATGTCACCGTCAGATAGCTCCTCAGTTCTATTCACATAGGCTGAGTGGACATCGAACCAGCCCTTAGGTCGAGAGGAAACCCCTAACCTGGCCGGGAATCGAACCTGGGGCCTCCGGACGAGAGGCAGGCACGCTACCCCTACACCACGGGGCCGGCATTCCCTATGATCATATGCCCTATTTCAATCGTTTACGAACAACGCCTGTTTAAGTTATTAGCTAGAATAGAGGTAGAGTTCGTATTTAAGATTAAGTTTCAGGCGTGCCATTACGGACAATGCAGTACTTCGCCAGCGTGTGGAACAAAGTGTCAATTAAAAATGTGCAAGAGTTCGAACGTGTCCGACAATAATTGAGGCACCGCTTTCAGGCACGCATTCAGGTGCATGGTGGACATTTTGAGGACTTCTTGTATTAGAGTGCTGAACTTGTGCTGTTACTACTACTACTACTACTACTACTACTACTACTACTAAATGTTTTTCTTCCTCCCCTGAAGGGGGGAGGCAGGCCTCCTAGACGGTGACGCCGTCTCTCAAGTCAAGATATTTGTATCGGAGATGGAGATGTACGATGAAGGTGAGAGGGTTCAGCTATACTAGGAACTGTCCCGGCGTTCGCCTTAGTGCAGGAGAATGAAAAACCATTCTCAGGGACAACCAACAGTTGGGACCAACCCATCTTCGTCTCCCGAATACAGAGGCGTAGAGCCACGGTAGAGCCGTGGCCATCCCTTCTCTAGTCGGCTGGCCGATCGGAGTACAGAACTGTCGGACCACGGAACTTCCGTGGCTACTTGTGCCGTTCTGTATCCCCTGACCTCTGTTGGTACACTACCATAGCGGCTGGTACTCGACATGGGATGTGCCAGGTAAGACTATTACAATACTTCCCGCACAAAGTTGAAAAGTCGTAAATTCGTAAACGATCGACGGTGGGGCGTATGATCATAGGGACACTTTGCGTTGTTCTAGGGTTTATCTATCCACCCTCGGTTACTTACCACATATTTGATAACACTCTGTATAGTAAGTTAGAATTAATTAGTTATCTGAAAGTAGATCTACCTGGATTGAAGAATTTTACGTAACATTAATTTACCATATTTTGTCCAGCTCCATGGATGAATGGTTGGCATGTTAGTCTTTTTCTCAGAGGACTTCGGGTTCTATTCTCGGCCAGACCGAGTGTTTTAGCTGCGAATCGTTAATTCCTCTGGCTCAAGGACTGGGTGTTTGTGTTCGTCTTGATATACTCCTCTTCATACGTACTTGACACACAACACTACACTACAAAGCACCAGAGAAACAAGCAATAATGAATACATCCCTCCATATAGGATTGGTGTCAGAAACGGCATCCGGCCATAAAACTGAGCCAAATCTATACCAAGTGCCGACTTCAATAAATTGTGAATAAGGCCACGAAGAAGAAGAAGAAGAAGAAAAAGGAAAAGGAAATTAATTCTATTTTAGATGAAGATGAATGTATGCTCGAATCAATCAATACTGTGGAAATAAATCAATACTTATCTGCATTTAGGGCAGTCGCCCAGCTGGTAGATTACCTATCTTTTGTTTTCTTAGACTTTTCTTAAATCATTTCAAAGAAATTGGAAGTTTATTGAACATCTCCCTTGGTAAGTTATTTCAGTCCCTAACTCCCCTTCCTATAAACGAATATTTGCCCCAATTTTTCCTCATAAATTCCAACTTTATCTTCATATTGTGATCCTTCCTACATTTAATGACACCACTCAAACTTATTCGTCTACTAATGTCATTCTACTCCATCTCTCCGCTGACAGCTCTGAACATACCACTTAGTCGAGCAGCTCGTCTTCTTTCTCCCAAGTCTTCCCAGCCGAAACTTTGCAACGTTTTTGTAACGCTACTATTTTGATCGGACAGAACATCAGGCTTCATACCCTGAGCCCTGTCATATAAATAAATAAATAAATAAATAAATAAATAAATAAATAAATAAATAAATAAATAAATAAATACTTGGGCCTTCCTTCATCAGCTATCAGTTTTAATATGTGATGGAATACCACAAATTTGCCTAGTTCATATTTAAAGTGCTAGTAAATCTCCTGACACATGTTTATTGTATTTAAACTTGATGTCAAATGCAGTATATTAATGGTCTATACGTACCAGAACGATTGCTGTCGAAGCAGACGGCCTACAGATATTGGAGAAGCACATGTTTAGCGTCATGACATCATAGACAGAATTGCTTGACATTCATTACTAGGTCCAATATCACTCATTTCAGATAGCGTCTTAGTTGGTTTCACGATGCAGAGTGAACCTTTGTGCAAAGCCCTTAGTCAAGAAATAAAATCCTTGGACTGGCCGAGAATCGAACCCGGGTCATCGGGAGAAAAGAAAGTGCCCTGACCCCTACCACCATGGGTACTAGATGCGTGTACTAAGCCTGAATATGTCTCAAATCCTCATGCGTTGAAGAGCCTGAGAATGTGACTCGCCCTAACATATCGACTCATGTGGGCCGGTAGTGAACCTATAAGAGAATGGAGTCTCTTCGAGCACGTTTGAGCTGTATCTGAACCTGCCTAACTCAATGACCCAGGCTTACTGGGAAGATGGGTAGGAAAAGCCGCTCTGAGACTCAGTAAGTGAAATGTTTTCCTTTACGTCTCTTGTAGTTATAGCTCACAGTTAGGGCCTAAATTCAAACGCACAGTGGTGTCAGATCAAAGTCTTTAATTTTGATCACTACAATAGATCTTCAGCGAGCAAGGGAAATTTAAGCCGCTGAAGTGAATGTCGGTGCTATTACCCAATGCAATTCTCAAAGAATGTCAGTTCTTCTACGATAGTAAAAGTACGGTTGCCAACAGCGCACTAGTTAACACACAATTTTCACACAATTCGGTGACTCCCAGAATTGAGTCCCGTTCAAAATAGGCTCAAACCTATTCCAAGCTCAGTCAGTTCAATCAGTTCATCATGCTTGGGTCTGTGAGTTTATGTCGGCGAACCGATCTGGGTTAGGCTCACTGAGCTCTGAACCTGTTTACAACTCCATCTCCGTGGGAGCCCGCGCCGTCTCATGAGCTTGTTTGAGCTTTCTCGGCTGGGCAGGCTGTGTTTGAGTCGCGACCCTAAGTAAGCAACCCTTCTGAGATCCATTCCAGGCTTTAATGGCCACCTCTCGTATTTTGGTATTCTAGTACAGAGTCAGTATTCTTTTGTTCTTATACATTAGACCAATTTGAAGGAGAGCGACTCAATGTCGAACTTCCGGTATTTTGTAAACAATAATAAATATATCTCCGAAAGAGGAAAGCACTAACATCACCAATCATTCTGATCTTCTTCAATCAAATATCTTAACACCTATAAACCAAGGATAATCTATTCAGTAGTATTAATAACCTGGCAGGTATCTAACACTTTGTAAAATGTAATTAACATGAAACACTTTAACGGAGAATTCGTCGCTGTTCGGGCAAAAGGTCATATCTCACAATGCTCTACCAATCCATTATTTTCCTTAAGATTGGTCACGCTTTGCAGCCACATATGGATACTTAGTCCGCCAGAACAATTTTCGTTCTGTTCATTTTCATATCGTCGTTGCCGGGACAAAACCTCCTATGTGTTAATATTTTCGGAGATATGCTGACCCGCAGCACATACAATATGAAGAGCGAGAATGCCTTGACAATAATCACACAATATTGCACCTTAGATGACAGAACCCTACCGGCCAAAGTTCTAAGCTAAAATATTTCACATAGGAGGTTTTGTCCCGGCAGCGACGATATGTTAACGTGTAAAGGAAAATGAACCTTAAATACATTATATTGTAGGAGTGCGTAAATAAGTCATGCAAACATTCATTCCCAGAGTGCGGTATGGCATGGTTCATTTTCCTTTACATGCAAGCATAGGAAAACGAACACAACGAAAATTATTCTGAAGGACTAAATATCCATATGTGGCTGGAGGCGTGACCATTCTTAAGGAAAATAATGGATAGGAAGAGCATTGTGAAATATGAACTTATCCCCGAACAGTGACGAATTGCTTTTCCGAGTTCGTTGAATAAAAGCTGCATTACATTACGATGGACCGTTTCGTCGCAATTATTTCATTTTCATTACAAATATTTAGCCTACCATGAACTGCTAATGATTTTGACAGGTACTAGGATGACAGCATTTCACTCCGTAACATGCTGTTAAACTTACTGGAATTTAGTTACCGCATTTAAGTATAACAACCAGCAGCGAAGAGATTCGATCCAGTAATACTGGGCACAGCAGAAGAGCTCCAGAGCAGATGCTCAAGACAACCAACTGAAAGACTAATTTAGAGTTCAGTGGTGTCAGAAGAAGTGTGAATTAATGCCGTACTGTGTGAGTGGTAGAAATTAAATTCGCGCTGTTCAAAGGCGTTTATCAACAGAGAAGACGAATAATGTTTGAAATTAACTATGACAGCATTTTCTTGTCTTTCCTTGCGTAATTGTTCCTAACTACCACTACTTCAGGATAAAAACTCTTGCCACATACCGTCTCTTAAGAAACAATACCGCGCATCTGACAATGCTGTTCATGTCCAATATTTTCCTTAAGTCTGGTCACGCCTCCGGACCACATATCGATATGCAGTCCATCAGAACAATTTTCGTTGAGTTCATTTTCCTATGCGCCTGTGTAAAGAAAAATGAACCTTAAATACACCATACTTTAGGAGGGGGTTATATCATGCAAACATGCCTTCCAACAGTACGGTACAGTAAGGTTCATTTTCCTTTACACGCGCGCATAGGGAACTCAACGAAAATTGTTCTGATGGAGTGCATATCAATATGTGGCTGGGAGGCGTGACCAATCTTAAGGAACATAATGGAGAGGAAGCGCATTGTCAGATACTCGGAGTTGTTTCTTAAGGGACGATATGACTCTATAGGCCACAGTCGGAACCTTTTTATAACTTAACTCAAAATGAATATTGCCAATTTATACATAGAAAATACTTTATATTGGATTTTATACACAAAAGATGAATGCAGGCTCAGATCTATCTATCTATCTATCTATCTATCTATCTATCTATCTATCTATCTATCTATCTATCTATCTATCTATCTATCTATCTATCTATCTATCTATCCTTCTATCTATCTATCTCTTTATTTCTCTATCTGTCTACCTGTCTGTCTGTTTATTATAATGTCAAGGAAAACGGTTAAATTTTATTCTTCGAAACTAGCTATATAAGTTCAGGAATATCCGGGTTTCGCACTGGGCTGTATATTATTTGATCTGCAGTATCAAAGGGACCAAAACAAGAATTTTACTCTTCCTCTGTTAATATTAATTTTCTCTAAAATCTGTACTAATAAACGTTTAGAAAAACGTAATTTCTGACCGTTCATCCTTTTTCCACCGTAACGGAGATATTCGCGAGAGTTACATTTTTCATAAACCTCCAAATATCTCCTGAAATAGAAATTGTATAAAATGCAAACTCCAATACTTTTGTCTGATTAATTTTTACCGTAGTTCGAGCTAAGATAACGGAGTTATTCCCGAATTAACTTTTTAAATTTCAAGTCCCTCAAAGGCAAACAAAGCTGGCATAAGGAAACATTATTCAATCGTCGATGGTGGTGGTTGTTGTGGTTCTTTTTATAACGTGCAAATTCACGGGATCATCAGCCTCTATCCACATGAGTGGTATCTAATTAGCATCCTCTATTATTTGTCAGTTGTGGCCGAACTGGGTGCAAACAGGCAGGTTCAGTCCGGTGATATTTGAAGGTGCTCAAGTATATCAGTCTCGTGCCAGTAAATTTTCTGGTAACTCATACGGGACAAAATTCCGGCGCACTGGATCCCCCGAAAACCATAACTATGTAGTTAGTGGAACGTAAAGACATTATTATTATTATTATTATTATTATTATTATTATTATTGTATTTATTAATGAACATAACAGGCGTTCAGCCCCGGATACATTATTATTATTATTATTATTATTATTATGATTATTATTGTATTTATTAATGAACATAACAGGCGTTCAGCCCCGGATACATTATTATTATTATTATTATTATTATTATTATTATTATTATTATTATTATTATTATTATTATTATATAAGCCTGTCTTCGGCAGTTGAAAATACTATCTATAAAGTAGATGGAAATTCTAAATGGACTATTAACATATCTTACGAAGAAAGATTACACTTTCCAGATTATATACAGCACTCGGATAGAATTGAAACAGATAATGTAACAATCCCTTACAAATCATATTGACTGCTGTTGTAGGTCGGAATTGTACAGTACTTTGACGGCTCTAGATCTGCGTATTCTTGAAAAAGCTACATGCAACTGTCCAAAACGAATCAGCATCAACACCGTCATATGCCTCCACTCCATATGAGTACTGCGGAGAGGTTTGCAATTTAATCCAGGCCTTTGACACGCATTCTAGAATTAGAAATTCTATAACACCACCTCCTCTACCATACCGACCGACATTCTGATGGTAGAAATATTTTCAACAAACGGGACCCGAACCGGCCAATCACGTGTCAGACCATATAATTTGACGCATTAATGACCATGACCACCAACTGGGCCGCTCTTTGTGGTGCTTATCGATAGTGATAAATCAAAGAATGGAACAAAATGATTCATTCATTTCACTGAAAGATAGTATGCTTATTTTTCAGGGAACAGTTTAGATGGTGGTCATCATTGCATTGATGTCCGACTCGTTGGCTGAACGGTCAGCATACTGGCCTTCGGTTCAGAGGGTCCCGGGTTCGATTCCCGGCCGGGTCGGGGATTTTAACCTTAATTGGTTAATTCCAATGGCACGGGATCTGGGTGTATGTGTTGTCTTCATCATCATTTCATCCTCATCACGACGCGCAGGTCGCCTACGGGAGTCAACTCGAAAGACCTGCACTTGGCGAGCCGAACATGTCTTCGGACACTCCCGACACTGAAAGCCATACGCCATTTCATTTCATTGCATTGATCTTGTAGCCTGTAACTGGTACCAGTTTAAGTCTCTCAAGTATACAGTATCTGTGGGAGGCAGGATGTACCGTACGCGCACCTTTTAGCGATACATGGACACCCTAGTGCTGAATAGGTCGACCTCGGGCATCTTCGAGATTCGTATTGGCAACCTTTGGAAAATAAACTATGAATCACTTATGCATCGCCATGGGACATCTGGCGTACACTTTACGTACTAGTACTGTTGTTGTTTACACAGCAAAGCCAAACTATGGAATTCATGCTGGGAACAAGATTCGCATCGAGAAATGTTATATAATGTTATATAATGTGTGTATGACACAGTTGTTGGCTTAAGATAATAAACGTTTAGAAAATTCATATCGAGCGATCAAATTATCGATTCAATTCAGATTTCATTTTCATTCAGTTGGCAGTATAACCGGAACCGTGAGAGCTCCCTCCTTCCTCCACCTTCCCGTACAAAGAAATATCGCTAAAAGGTGCGCGGACTATACGCAGTTCGATTTCATGCAGATATATATAGCTGCGTACCTACGTCATCATGGCGAATATGCGACTAAGACTTCGCTGATATAATCGTACTTTTCTTTCAAGAAGTACAAAAGTCGCGGTCTTGAGAGTTTCATTGTATTTTTCTGGTGAAAAAGACATTAAAATGTCCGCCTCTGTAGTGCAGTGGTTAGTATGATTAGGTGCCACCCCCGGAGGCCCGAGTTCGATTCCCGACTCTGCCACGAAATTTGAAAAGTGGTACGAGGGCTGGAACCTGGTCCACTCAGCCTCTGGTGGCCATCTGAGTAGAAGGAGTTCCATTCTCTCCTCAGCCATTCTCAAAGTGCTTTTCCGTGGTTTCCCAGTTCTCCTCGACGCAAATGCCGGGATGGTACCTAACATAAGGTCACGGCCGCTTCCTTCCCTCTTCCTTGTCTATCATTTCCAAAATTTCAATCCCCTCACAAGGCACCTGTTCAGCACAGCAGGTGAGGCGGCCTGGGTGATATACTGGTCCTCCTCCCAAGTTTCATCACCCGACCAAAATTCACACGCTCCAGGACACTGCCCCTGAGGCAGTGGAGGTGGGATCCCTCGCTGTGTCCGAAGAAAAACCCAACCCTGGACGGTAAACAGATTAAGAAAGAAAGAAAGAAAGAAAGAAAGAAAGAAAGAATACACAACAATTTATAACTGGTACGAATTTCAGTTGTTGAACCCTTCTCGTTTTCTCAATATCGCTGTGAATGACAGACTGAATTATGGATTTTATATATAGAGATTATTATTATTATTGTTACGGAGTTATCCGTGGAAGGCAGCGGTGAAAGAAGTTGCGGGATGGAATGGGTCTAAGTACAAAGCTAAAAGATGAATTAAAATTTCAATAAAGGTTATATTTTCAATAGTAGAAAAACTTAACAAATTTCGCATAGAATTTAAACAAATAACAACAACTCGACCACTATCCACTAATCAGGTACAAGGAATAATTTTACAAACGAACGCCCGAGTTTCGGGGTCTTTACAAGTTCTCGGCTTCGAGCCCCAATTACACAATTCTTGAGCTACTAGCCCAACTTTACCAAGGGACACTCATTTGATCAAAGGGCAGAAAACCCCTTCATTCAAGGAGCACTTGCTCTCACCTAGTAATGTCAAGCCTCCTAGAGGCACCTTTCAAAACACCAGAAAGAGCTGACCCGCTCTCAATCTTTCAAGCCTTTTCAAGGCAATACCATTCCTTACAATCACTTGCCATCAAGGCACAACTTACAAGAATTAAACAGGGGTATCTCGTCCCAGCCTACAGGGCCTTCGTAGAAAAAGAATAGGATAAGTAAATGGCCCAAAATACAAAGCGGAATGGAGGCGTGTACTTGCACTCCTACATGAACACTTGTTAAAACCTAAGGGGCACTAGGCCGATTAAACAGGTGCTATTCCCACACTAGTGAGGTGACTCGTATAAGAAAATTTTAATACATTAAGAGTAGAAAATCGGTTATGAAAACGTAGTCACCTCAAATCAAAAATGAAAGGGAGCTCGAGAGGGTAAAGCACTCTCTATCCCCGATTTACAGTTAAAGTAATAAGAACATTTTACATAAGCCGGCACTAAGTTACATTTTTAGACAGGTAGGTTACATTGAAAAGGTTTCGGACCTTCCCCGAGGGTTAAACTGCTGAGCTAGCAAGAAATAAAGATGTTAAACGGCCATTACCTTTGTTGAAGAGCTGCTGCTTGAAGGAAGAGGCCCTACCCTCCCCCCCCCCCCCTGCTATACCTCCATACACTAAACTAGATGTTGTTGAAGTGGCGGAGAGCCAGGAAAATCAGCAGTTTTTATACTCTCGGGGAAGTTTCGAGACCTTTCATGAAAAATTGAGACACACCCACAGTCGTTTACTGGGTAGCTTACAGTTACACATCAAAATTGGAGAAGAAAGACGCAATTGGCTGAAAATTAATGACAGAAATTATTGATTGGCTAACTTCAAAACTGGCGGAAAGAACAGATTTATATTGCCAACCCACAAGTGAAATAACGAAATTTAGTAAGGAACAAACTTATGAATACAACATTTCTTCAAATAAAGTTCTACCACTTCGCACCAGGGTGCATGGTCATAGTTTTCGTAGAGACATCTATCAGAGAATGTCCACACTTCTTGATAATTATTAAACAAAAGCAGTTCGAAATTAACACAGTGACATCTTCTGAGAAACTGTTGAGATAATTCAGTTTTTACAGTTCAGAGTTTCTGCTGTATGGGAGTACATTAAGGCGGAAAATTCAAAAGTGCGGCGTAGAGGTGTGCCAACCGGTACAATTATTATTATTATTATTATTATTATTATTATTATTATTATTATTATTATTATTATTATTATTATTATTATTATAAATTGTGCAATAACTAGTCAGCGACGGGTAACACATTCAGTCTACAACAGTGCTTTTTTCTAACAGTAAGAAAAACGTGGTGGTACTCAACCGAATTACTTCATAAACTGAATCTCACCCTGATTTTTACTATTGACCCACTCTGAAGAAATCTTCACTACCATCTGCTTTTCTGGTCCTAAACTTGTAAAATCTTGGCACACCTTACAACCTAGCATTTTATTTTTGTCAGCCACTCGTTACTCTGGAAGAAGTAATTTTTCTGAGTTCATGTTCAGCAATCGGGCCCGTCATGACAATAATTATTTTCCTCTTGAACTCCAATAAATCTATCTATACTTGCGATGTTTTCTTCACAATCACTTGATTCCCTATTCCCAGGTTCAGGAGATACTGGAAAACAACCGTCACGCTGTCTTTTGTTGCGCTTCGGTACAAACTAGTTATTTTATTCATTTCACTTTTCTAACTCGTGAACTACGTGCAGCACTTGCACCCACTAAAAAAATATGAAGACGCTTGACTCGGCAGCACAAAACAAGTATTTTATGCCTTTCAATGTATTTAAAAAACAAAGGCAGTTAAATTTAAACATAGATTAAACCCCAGGTTAACTATGACGGTTAGGTATTTGCTAGCTATTAGGTGTTACGTTGCTATTGACGGCACTTGGTGTGCAATACAGATTCTGTTAGATTGTCCTTCACGATAACTTTTTTTTTTGCTGAAGGTTATGAAAACCAGCAGCCAAGATCGTGGAAAGATAAGAAAGCGCAAGACAAAGATCATATTTTACCTTTTCTTTAACTCCGAAGTAGGAAGTGATTAATAGGACAGGAATCATAAGTTCAGAACGACTGTTCACGGAAACCTTCAATCATGTGTTCGTAGGCATTATATATATTGAAACGTAACAAAAGCGCATAACAAGTTTGGTTTGAATCCATAAGCCAACACTTCAAAAGAACTGCGATAGGATTTTCCGAAAAACATCAAATTCATTTTATTTTGTTTCTTCGAGAAAAAGGTGCAGGAACTGCGTACCGTTATGTACCGTCACAAAAAAGCACTGGTCTAAAACAATTTTTGAGCCATATTTAGTTTCCGCTGGCGGGAAAACCCAACCTCAGAAGGTTGAGACGCTGGCCTTCTGAACCCAACTTGGCAGGTTTGATCCTGGATCAGTCCGGTGTTATTTGAAGGTGTTCAAATACGTTAACCTGGTGTCGGTAGATTTACTGGCACGTAAAATGACTCCTAACGGACTAAATTCCGGCACCTCGGTGTCTCCGAAAACTGTTATAAAGTATGTAGTAGCATGTAAAGCCAATAACATTATTATGTTTTTCTTGACTGTTTCGTCATCTAATGTAATGTTTTTAAAATTAATAATAAAATATATAATAATAGTAATAATTATGTCATTTTACGTACAACTAAACCACTTTTACGGTTTCGGAGACACAGGGATCCCAGAATTTTGTCCCGCAGGAGTTGTTTTAAACACCAGTAAATCTACCGCCGTGAGACTGGTATATTTGAGCACCTTTAAATACCACCAAACTGAGCCTGCTTCGAACCTGAGAACTTGAGCTCATGGTGCCAGCACTCTATTGCCTCAGGTACTCAGCCTGGTTGAGGTAATTACTGTTAAGCAGTAAGAGTCGTATTGAGTACTCAGGCTATGGTAACGTGCTAAGCCTAGCTAAGCGCGTCTGGATGTTATAAAAGGGTTTACTCACAGATTTTAGTCGTGCTGCACTATAAGTTTCTGACCCCATGAGGAAAGCAACGGCATACTACCTTTCTCCCCATCTTGCCAGTTAGGCATCCTCAACTATACGTAACTCGAGTTGTAGGTTCGGTCTGTTCCTCTATCAAACAAAAGAAAACTGTAAAAGAACTCATCACACTTGTACTCCACAATAGCGATATCTCGACGAATATTTATGGCACATATTTATAGGATATACACGTCTCCTATACCTCCTTCTATTTCTTGATGACCGGGCGAGTTGGCCGTGCGCGTAGAGGCGTGCGGCTGTGAGCTTGCATCCGGGAGATAGTAGGTTCGAATCCCACTATCGGCAGCCCTGAAGATGGTTTTCCGTGGTTTCCCATTTTCACACCAGGCAAATGCTGGGGCTGTACCTTAATTAAGGCCACCGCCGATTCCTTCCAACTCCTCGGCCTTTCCGATCCCATCGTCGCCATAAGACCTATCTGTGTCGGTGCGACGTAAAGCCCCTAGCAAAAAAAAAATTCTTGATGGGTTAGGTATTGTCGTATGTGTCCCTTGGGACAGGTCAAAGCGAACTGTAGCTTCCCCTGAAGTCTCCCTTGTTTACGACAGTGAGCATGGCAGCTGTTGAGGTATGAGAGATGATGAGTAATCATGTAATAAATGACATTCAGAGCACGAGTAGCGCGTCTGGATGTTATAAAAGGGTTTACTCACAGATTTTAGTCGTGCTGCACTATAAGTTTCTGACCCCATGAGGAAAGCAACGGCATACTACCTTTCTCCCCATCTTACCTGTACACTTTATAACTAAGGCCCGGATTTTCATGCGGTAATAGGTTAGATTGCAAACTAATTTGGTTAGTAGGTAATCCCGGCCACCCGCTTTTTCACAATGTAGAAAGAGTAACATGAATTATAGGGGTTCTGATGGGCCGTACCCCTAACGTTTATGTAGACCCCATAGCACAGTCGTTGTGAAGGTAGACTATACTTGCTTCTCGCTTCAGTAAGTTTGCATTCTATCCTATAAGTGCATAAAATTCCGGGCTCTATTTATAACACAATCACCATCCGTGTTTGTGATCTGCCTATAATCACATAATCTTCAGAGGTACTATTTCGATGGCTTACTTCTAAAACCTCATATGTCCCAATGCTCTTCCTACCCATTGTATTCCTCAAGACTGGTCACGCCTCCCAGCCACATATTTATATGCACTCCATCAGACTAATTTTCGTTGTGTTCGTTTTCCTATGCGAATGTGTAAAAGAAACTTAAAATTACCACATCGTATTGTAGGGATGTTATTTGCATGGCGGGAATTTACGCTCTCCTACAGTATAATGTATTTAAGATTCGTTTCATTTTACACATGTGGCTTGGAGACGTGGCCAGTCTTAAGGAAAATAATAGACAAGAAGAACATTGGGAGATATGCAGTACATCAGAACAATGTTCGATGTGTTTATTTTCCTGTGCTGATACGTAAAGGAACATCAATCTTAAATGCGTTTTTCTGTAGGAATGCGTAAATACTTCATGAAAATATACATTCCTAGAGAACGGTACAATAAGGTTCATATCCATGTGCGGCTGGAAGGCGTGACCAGTTTTAAGGAGAATAATGGATAGGATGAACATTGCGGGCTACTAGGTATTGCTCGCGCACCGTCGATAATCTGCTTTCTTTCTTTCTTTCTTTCTTTCTTTCTTTCTTAAACCGCTTTTCGCTCGGACTCAACGAGGGATCCCACCTCTACTGCCCCAAGGGCAGCGTTCTGGGGCTTGAAACGTTGGGTCGGGGATACAACTTGGAAGGAGGGCCAGTACCTCATCCAACAGGGGCTTTGTAGGGGGATGGGAATATCGGAGGGTATACACAAGGAAGAGGGAAGGAAGCGGCCGTGGCCTTAAGTTAGGTACCATCCCGACATTTGCCTGGAGGAGAAGTGGGGAAGAAACGGAAAACCACTTGGAGGATGACTGAGGTAGGAATCGAACTCCCGTCTACTCAGTTGACCTCCCGAGGCTGAGTGGACCCCATTCCACACTTCGTACCACTTTACCACTTCACAAATTTTGTGGCAGAGTCGGGAATCGAACTCGGGCAAGACTGGTCACGCCTCCCAGCCACATATTTATATGCGTTCTATCCATGTTCTTTCAGTTTCGACAAAGAAAACAGACTAGAAAACGTAACATTAAATCCATCCAACTGGACATACCGGTGTTCAAAGCGCTAATAATTTCGTGTGGCTATTTCTAGCCGAGTGCAGCACTTGTAAGGCAGACCCCCCGATGAGGGTGGGCGGCATATGCCATGTTCAGGTAACTGCGTGTTATTGTGATGGAGGATAATGTTATGTGTAGTGTGTGATTTGCAGGGATGTTGGGGACAGCACAAACACCCAGCCCCCGGCCCATTGGAATTAACCAATAAAGGTTAAAATCCCCGACCCGGCCGGGAATCCAACCCGGGACCCTCTGAACCGAAGGCCAGTACGCTGACCATTCAGCCAACGAGTCGGACCTCAAAGCGCTGAAGCTACTGTACTCCATTGTGCATCATCTTTCAACATGGCTCTTCGGCTCAGATGGCACCAACCCGTATACGTGCAACGCAGTACAGTCGGTTAGCACTATCATTCCATTCTCCAGATAGTGAGATAGGAAAAATTATGTCAAAACGAACTCCTTGCGGCGCCTAGTTTTCTGTGCTTACTCACTTGTAAATTTGCATTGCTAAAATTGGGACACATGATAGGGGAATTACGTATTGTTTGTAATATTATTATTATCATTAATATCTGTCTATGATTAGTAGCAGTAGGACAAATCTTACTGTACATTGTTGAATAAAAATCCGACAAATCACTCAGCAGTTCTGAAGCTCCGAATACCGTAGTAGTATCAGTAGTAGTAGTAGCAGTAGTAGTAGTAGTAGTAGTAGTAGTAGTAGTAGTAGTAGTAGTAGTAGTAGTAGTAGTAGTAGTAGTAGTAGGCTACTAGTAATGATGATGATGATGATGATGATGATGATAATGATGCTTGTTGTTTAAAGGGGCCTAACATCTAGGTCATCGGACTCAGTAGTAGTAGTACTAGTAGCAACCATAATTCTTGCAACAAATACGCAAATCAAGGCCTAGTGAAAACTGGAGTTGACCGTGCGGCAAGGTGCGCGCAGCTATAAGCTTGTATTCGAGAGACAGTGTATTCGAATCCCACTGTATGCAGCCCTGAACTGCGTGGTTTCCCATTTTCACATCAGGCAAATGCAGGGGCTGTACCTTAATAAAAGTCACGGCCACTTCCTTCCCACTCCTAGCCCTCTCCTGTCACAGCGTCGCCATAAGACCCATCTGCGTAAAGCAAATTGAACAAATAAAACTAGATAACCCCATGTACGTTAGAAACAAGTTTCACAGACCAAGCTGAAGACTAGAATTTTCTGAACATTACGTTTGTAGAAGCAATTACTCATTTACTGTAATATCATTATTTACCATTTCGTCTACTTTGGATTTCTTATCCATCTCCTTCACTAATGGTCAACGTTGAGGCATTCTGTTCAGAAGGTCCTGGGTTCGATCCCCAGCCGATTAGGGTATTTTAATCGCATTTTGATTCATTCTTCTGACTCAGAGGCAGAGTGTTTGAGACTGTCTCAGCACATTCTTCTTCATATTCAGACAACACTGCCAACCGTCGCAGAAACACATAATGTTGGTGTCAGGAAGGGCATTCGGTTGTAAAGTAGCGCCAAGTACTCATGTGCGACACAGTTTGCACCCACAACCCCACCACGGCGTGGGAAGAGCGGTAGAAGAAGTAGTCTATTCTCCCAAATAGCGCACGGAAGAAACACACATACACTCTCTCATAACGACAAGTACATGACGTGTCCCATTTGCTGTAACGAGGAGCATCATTGGAGCAAAATGAAAAATTCCTCGTTATTTCTGCTCTTAGAATTATTCCCACTGCCAATTAGTTCACTAATTTGGTATCTGTGTATCTAGTGATGTACCGGAGGACGGCCTTACAAATTACTGGGTCGCAAATATGACTTCACCATCTTCGTAATTGACAGCAGCTGCTCACACGATTAAGTCGACTCAATCACGTTTTTCCCACGTCCCTCTCATGGAGACGAACAAAACGGTCCTGCATTTAACATTTGCAATATTATGAAATTTTCATTGCTGAACGTTATGAAAATATCTGTTAGAAGCGAATCACACGTCAGATCAAGGACGTTAATTGGTATTTTCAAGGTAAATCGTAATATTGAAAGATGTTATGTCGAGGAATATAAAACTGTCTGTCTCCTCATCTGTATGGTCAGCGTAAGGTCAGCATATCTGCTTTCGGGGCAAGGGCCTCGAATTCGACTCCCCACCAGGCCGGGGATTTTAGCCGCATCCGATCAATTCCTCTGGTTCACGTTCTACACCACTTCAGATGCACACAACAAATCACACTGCCAACCACTACAGAGAAACTCAATAGTGAATATATCCCTTCACGTACACTTGGCGTCGGGAAGGCCATTCGGCCGTAAAAGTGGGCCAAATTCACCTCAAGTGATCAGGGGAGAAAACGACATCGATAATAATACAATTAATAATATTTAAAGTCAATTTACTGACCAGGTTTTGATTATTCTCCCCCAGACTGAACAAGGGATACCACGTCTACCGCCTCAAGGGTAGTGTCCTGGAGTGAGAGGTATTTGGTCGGGGATACAACTGAGAAGGAGGACCAGCTCATCTCAAGGCGGCCTCACTTGCTATGCTGAACAGGGGCCTTGTGGGGGATGAAAAGAGAGGTAGGGAAGAAAGTGGCCATGGGCCTAAGTCAGGTAGAATCCCGGAATTTGCCTGGAGAAGAAGTGGAAACCAGGGAAACACACTTCGAGGATGGCTGAGATGGTAATCGAATCCCCTATACTCAGCTGACCTCCAGAGGCTGAATGGACCCCGTTCCATTCCTCGTATCACTTTCCGAATTTCGTGGCAGACCCGGTAATCGAACCAGGACTTCCGGGTGTGGCAGCTAATCACACTAACCACTACACCACAGAGGCGGACCAATTCATTTTTCAAGACTTAAAATTCTCTGAATTTTGAACAAATTCATTGTAGAGGCACGAAAAGAAGGACGAAAAATTATATGTGCATATGAATATTTATGTCGTGTTCGTAACCATTGGATATTTATTTGTGGAGTCTGAAACAGAGTGACGTGGCATTTCATTTCAAAGCTCCCACATTCTGTGCTCAGAATTCGAACCTCGACCACCTTGGTGAGAAGGAACGAAGATATAAATGACTTAATTTAAGTAGATTGGTCCACCAGCCACAGATCATTTAGTATTTAACAACGTGAAATTACACAGGTATGCATTTTAAAAAAATCTGGTACAAGGGAAAATATTAATGATTATTGTTAACTGCAGTGCCCTGAATACCTGTGTCCAGATTTTGTAATTAAAAATAATAAAATCGAAACACATCAAAATTGGCGAAATTCATTTTCAAAAAATTATATATAATTTAATAAGACAATATGCCGGAAATGACTGCTTAGGTACTGAAGGATGTATCATCCAAGCCTGTATTCAGATTTTCGCTATCGTGCCCCATTGTATGTAATTTCTAGAAATAAGAAAGAAAAATTTAAAATTAGAACAATAATTTCAATAACATCATATAATTATTTTTATAGACGTCTTTTAACACCAGAATGTAAAATTGTAGTGTACAAAATTAACTGTAAAACACTGAATTGTATTAATAAAAAGTACTTACAGCCATTCAGATGTTCAATTTGTCAGTCAAAATGTTGCGCAGTTTTGATGCCCTGCTGTGACTTTGAAATATTCTCCCCCCTTTAAGCGCCAGCTATAATCCGCTAACAATGCTTCATTCCACTTGCCTTGGTATCTAATTTCCATCGTCTTAATGAAAATCTACAGCCTGTTTCCAGTCATTTGACCGGGTGAATATTGGAATGAATAAAGCACCATCTAGCGGCGAGGATAGGAAATATGCCGGCTGCCGAAACCTGTCGCACTCCTCTTAGGCAATGATAAAGGACTGGTGACAGGTGGTGATAGGTGACAGTGAAAAGCGGAGTACTCGGAGAAAACCTGCCCCGCCTCCACTTTGTCCAGCACAAATCTCACATGGAGTGACTGGGATTTGAACCACGGTATTCAGCGGTGAGAGGCCGACGCACTGCCGCCTGAACCACGGAGGCTTCTCCATCGTCTTAATACCTTGAAGAATTCTTTCACCTTGCTCCTCACTCACTGGGGAAGTGGTGTATATGACTGTGTAGAAAATGAAGTTTTACCCTCATGTTACATCCTACAGATTTTACGTTAGCTAACATTTTCTCGACCATGTCCTTGTATTTCAGATTTCCTGTTACCTAGGAAGTTTTCTGTCAAGCCATGCAGATTTTTCCTGTTTCATTCATTGACGGCTGAAAATTTGGATCCCTCATTTGGTCGCATATCTCTGGTCCACCAAATACACCACCTTTAATTTTTGCTTCACATTCTTTTTTGAAAAATTCAGTTTTAAATGAGCAAAAGAACAACATATTTTCTGAACACTATCTATTTACTGCACTGGGTATATGACACACTAAATGAATACACAATTAAGTCTTATATCTGCCAGTTTCAAGGAATGGCACTCACACCAATGTAGAAATGAATTGAGTTCTTTTTAAGTGTCTTTGCAATATTAAACAAGAAAAAAGGGGATACTTTTTAATTTTTAATTTCAGTTGTTTAATAAGATTTTAGTGAATTAAATGTGTTTAAATTGCCAGAATTAACACAAAATTATTAGTGTAATTGTTGTAAAGATGCATATCTATTTCAGTACTTAGACATTTTCATGAATTTCAAAAAGCTTTTTTTTTATTGGACGTGATGAAACGAAACTATATATTTGCTTTGTAACCACCCATGTTTGGGGGGGGGGGACTGAAAAATATTTTCTCGGTGTCAAAACAGTTGCGTATCAGTGTTATCGGTCCCTGTTCCTACACTAGATTAGGCTACTACAACAATGTGGTTTGGCTTAAGCTCGGCAATACAGAGCAAATCGTTCGCCCGAATGGTAATTCAGGGATAGAAAGTGTAGTGAATACATGAATCGATCACAGCTGCGGATAACACTACATTATATCAGGAAGCGAACAATAATCCTGTGATCAGGTATCACTTTCTCTCATGGCCAGGTCTCCCCATACCTAAAGCAGTAGGTGCAAGCATTTCTCTATGGATAAGGAAACAGGCCGTGCAGAGACAGGTTCAAGTCCAGACCATTACCACCATTTTTGTAACTTTTAATCCTTTCAGGCTGTCAAAAACACTAATTATAATATATAGAGTATAATACTATACCATACCTGTAAAAAAGCTTAAATGTTACATTAACCGACACGACACTGGAAAGTATGGATTCCTTCTTAACAAATCTATTTTACTGTAACTTACGAGTACGTAGGCTACTTCCTGGTTTTCAAAATGTCTTGTTGATGTTCTATAGCATCGTATTGTGAAACTGTGATTTGTTCAGAAAAAGGTCTATTAACGAAAAGGCTGCATCATTGCCAATTTTGCATAATATCATCTGAAAAATAATCACATCGTGGTGCTCCTGATGTAATTATAAATTGTGTGAATATAATTTAGACTGTCCCACGGTACCTGACTCTTACCCTGAAGTCCCGGTTTCGATTCCCGTCGGATCAAGGATTTTTACCTGGTTCTCAGGGCCGGTTCGAAGTGATTAAAATTGAAGAGCTACCTAACGGTGAGATGGTGGCTCCGGTCGAGAAAGCCAAGAATAATGGCCAAGATAATTCGTCGTGCTGACCACATAACACCTCGTAATCTGCAGGACTTCGGGCTGAGCCGCGGTCGCTGGGCAGACCATGGTCTTTCGGGATTGTTGAGCCATGGGGTTTGGTTTAGTTTGGTGAATATCATTTATTGTTATATGATATTCTCATGATAGATGACCGACTGATGTTGCTCTGTTGTACAACTGCGTGTGTACCAATATTAGTGATATTTCGGACAGCGCCTAAAACAATCCTAGAAGGTATCGGTTGTGAGTTTTCTTCTTTTAGGAATTCGTTTGCGATTCTAATGATTTATGTCATATAATCAGATTTTGACTAACATATCACCGTATTCACCAATGTAATATGTCGCGAGTTTAGATGAGTAAACTCACTTTTGTTTGTGCTCACTTCCAGTATACGAATGAATGAACAAATTTAATTTCCCTCACATATAAGTTACCTAATTCGTATTTCGCAGCATTCCTTTTGATCCCACCATAGCAGATCACTTCGAACAACGTATCAATTAGATAATGTTAAGCGGTATTTGTATTATAACAACACGTGGCAAATAACATATTTTTGGAATTATTCTCCCATCTTAGCGCGACTCGTTTCCTCTGTGCAAGTTCGGTTCGCTGTACATTGCTGACATGTAGGAGGCAAGAGGAACAATATCGATCTTTAGGATTAACGATGTTACATGGGTTATACACCTTTGTGAATTTTAAGGGACTGGAAAACCACTATGTACGAGTAACTGGTGCAGTTTTTTATTGCGACAATTTGATGTTTTTAAAAGAAAAATTACATTTCAATACTCATTCCTATGGCTTTGGTGTGAATGAAGATGCACGTTGTAGGTTTGTCCTTACCTCGGGAGGTAGTACACAAAATTTCCAAGTGGCTGGTAGTAATTGCTGGGAATGCCAGGTCTCGTACCCATGAGGAGTGAAATAGCTCGATAATGTATTTCATATCAGGATATGGTTTCCTTATCTAGAAGAATTGGTCAGTAAGTGTATAATTATCCATTCAATCATTTTACAGCAGGAAAGTATAGTTGGTCATATGCAGTATTCCTACCTTTGCTGGCAGGACCCTGTGTTTACTGTGCACTATGTCTTCTGGTATGGGCTAGAGCAATTTTTTACTTTCATTGATCTGTCTCTGTCTTATCCTTGGCTTTGACATTATGAAAGTGACTGAGGTATTATCGATGCCAGTAATGCCATTCCTTATGCAGCCAGCCCCTGCTATGAATGGTGTGAAAATGTTGCTCATAGGGTTGGTTGGTGCATGCATTTCAGTGGGCTTGGCAGACTGATATGTAATGGCAACCTCTGGCTCGGTGAGGAAAGCAACGGGAATCTGCCTCACTCCGCATTTCCCTAGTACGCCTCTTCAGTGATGCCTAGGCCATCTATGACAGCTGATGGCAGAGCTGTTGAGGATCCAACCAGCCTTAGGGCTGAAGACTGAACATACATGCATACATACATTGTTTTATTAAAGTTACATACCTACTTCATTGTGCTTATAATTATTAAGTTACCACTATTACCATTTTATTCTAACATTTTGCTAACAGCGAAATGCGTGAATAAATAAATGAAACATGAACATATATAAACAGAATTATTTTCCATGCTCTGAATTTATACTGAACAATTGTTTACGTTAGCTATGTACACAGGAAAAGTACATTCCTGATCTATACGTCTGTTTTCTTTTTCTCTTTATCATTTTGCTTCACGTCATACCGACACAGACAGATCTTATGCCGACGGTGGGATAGGAGAGGGCTGGGAGTGGGAAAGAAGCAGCCATGGCGGTAATGAAGGTACAGCCCCAGACTTTGCCTGGTGTGGAAACGGGAAACTACGGAAAACCACCTTCAGGGTTGCTGACAGTGGGTTCGAACACACTATCTCCCGAATTCAAGCTCACAGCTGAGCGACCATAACCGCACAGCTAAATCACTCGGTTATACGGCTCTTGACAGCGTTGTCCGTGTGTTACTGTTGACCATGTAGCCCCTCCCAGGAACGTTTTCTACAATACAATAATAATAATATGATTAATAATTATTTCGTGTGGCTATTTCTAGCCTGGTGTAGTCCTCGAAAGCAGACCCTCCGACGAGGGCATGTGAGCTTCAGGGATATTGAGGAAATTACAAACACCCAGCCAATATCCAAGGGAATCAACCACTTAAGGTTAAAATCTTCGAACCAGCCGGGAATAGAACACGCATCCCTCTATATAACAACTGTTGTCGCAATGAATTACTTAACTGGGGATGATGTACCTGGGGACAGGTTAATTTTGCTATTGGCTTTACGTCGCACCGACACAGATACGTCTTATGGCGACGATGGGTCTGGAAAGGGCTAGGACTGGGAAGGAAGCAGCCGTGGCCTTAGTTAAGGTACAGACCCAGCATATGCCTGGTGTGAAAATTGGGAACCACTGAAAACCATCTTCAGGGCAGCCGAATGTGGGGTTCGAACCTACTAACTCCCGAATACTGGATACTGGCCGCACTTAAGCGACTGCAGCTATCAAGCTTGGTCCGCATCCTTCTGAACCGGAAAGCATTTTACTGACCATTCAACCGTGATCACATCTGCAGTCGCGTAAAACCAAAGGCTTACTTGCTACGTACTTGAATGATCTGACCATTGCTACCACAGTCATCCTGGCTAGTATTCCTACATGGTACCACCGCTGGTTTTAGTAGATTCCTTGTAACAATATCATCACCGGTGGTAGCATTTTAGGAGCCAACCAGCCTCTAGGCCGGTGACTTACCTAAATAAAGTATTTTTCTTCCTACTGACCAGCTGGTCGGATTTCCAAATAGAGTTTGCTATGTTCACCTGACCCAGTGTCCGACTCGTTGGTTGAATGGTCAGCGTACTGGCCTTCGGTTCAGAGGGTCCCGGGTTCGATTCCCGGCAGGGTCGGAAATTTTAACCATAATTGGTTAATTTCTTTGGCACGGGGGCTGGGTGTTTGTGCTGTCTTCATCATCATTTCTTCCTCATCACGACGCACAGGTCGCCTACGGGCGTCAAATTGAAAGACCTGCACCTGGCAGGCCGAACATATCCTCGGACACTCCCGGCACTAAATGCCATACGCCATTTCATTTCATTTACCTGACCCAGTCAGGACAACACGACTTTGAGCTACACTCGGATTATATTCCTCGGACGCTGCACTGCTTGCTTGACTGTGACCGTCCGCTGAGCTTACACGCAGTGAGTGGTGAAGGCGATGGAGCACATAAACCTCTAGCTGTTGATCCACAGGCTGCAGTTCTTCACCTTAGGATATCACAAGTTTAATAACTGTCTGTACATGCGGTAATAAAACTCTTTTAAAACCCAACCTTGCAGCGTGGACAGCTCATTGAGAATATTGGACTGGCAAGACGACCACTGCCAGACAACATGTTCTGCATATACAGGGTGGCACAGATAAAGTGTTGCAAGTGAATGTCTCTTAAATGAATAGATAAAAACCGAGTGCTTCGTCTTTCAAACGTTATTGGTAGAAGGGAACTTCCAAACTGTGATATGAGAAATATTTTTCCGGGCCCCCTTATGAGACCCAATGGAGTCGGATTGCAACTTCAGAATTTTTTTAAAATCTGTGGTAGACTGAACATTGTGGCAAGCTTGTCTCCTTACAGGAGAATGTCCCTCGGTCTGCCATAGCCTTCACCGGTCTTGTTTTCCACGCGGCACATTTACGAAGTGGATCGAGCTTGGCCACGTCCAGTTTGTTCATGATTAAGGTCACAGCTAATAACACACACACACACACACACACACACGCACACACACACACACACACACACACACACACACAATCGATGAAGGATTTTTGACTTCATTCACAAAAATAAAAGGGTTTGTTGATCGGTATATCACAAGTAACTTACACTAGAAATAACAGCTACTACAACATAAAACATTTAGAACCGTGGCAGTCGAGTGGCATAGTCACTAGTCATTGGTCTCTCACATTGGTGACCGTGGTTACTATTCTGGCCGATACATACGGGACTCTTAAAATGAAAAATAATATCGTTGTAGTTCGGATACCACATAAAACTGCAGCTCCCAGGGGTATGAACACATAATTAGCAGTCACGTAAATGCAGCAGCTTGCTTGCCTAAAAAACTTTCGTTTTGGATGATGTTTCTATGTCGTCCTTCAAAACTATCCCTGGTGAAAACTCATTTTCTAGGGGCGAGGAGCTGTGAGCTTGCATTCAGGAGATAGTTTCCGCAGCCCTGAAGAAGCTTTTCCGTGGTTTCCCATTTTCAAACCAGGTAAATGCTGAGACTGTAACTTAATTAAGGTCACGGCCACATCCCTCCCACTCCTAAGCCTTTCCTCTCCCATCGTCGACATACGACGTATCTGTGTCGGTGCGACGTAAAGCAGCTTGTAAAGAAATCGTCAGAGTTATCTTTTCTCCACTTGTAAGCAATACAGACCTCTACAACTTCGTGATGTTGGCTTAGGATATCACAGTCCACAGTCCTTGTAATTAATGTGGGAAAGGTATGTTGAAAAACCACGTCATTGTGGCCTTGGATTGCGAAGGAAACAAGGGTTGAATATATGTTAACTACTATCCCAATATTTGTAGGGACATGAAGGGAAAATGCATTCGTACAGAATGATCAAGAGTGGGGTGATATTTTAATCAACCTACTTGCTAAGCTGTGCTTCCTCAGCTGAGTAAACACTGTTCGAGATACACAAACCAGTTTCAAATTCGTGAAAGTCATGCAAATAGACAGAAACCATTTGGACAGGAACTAGTACTAGATATAATCTTGTCTAGGCAGGGAATCATTATTCCCTAGGTCTTGGCAGGCTGAGGGGCTGAGAAGATAGAACTTGGTGAATTCGATCAGGGCTCACTCGGGTGAGGACGCTCAAATATGCCATGCTTATGTTGGTAGATTTAACAGCATGTACAAGAAGACCTGCGGGATAATATTATGACACCTCGGCGTCTTTGAAAATCGCAAAAGTAGTTAGTGGGACGAGAAACCAATAACATTCTTATTATTCTCAGGTTTTTTACTTGATATCATGGACTCAAATGCGGCATCAATATTGAAAAAAATAAAAGTAGAATATAATACGGAAAGGGACCCAAAGTCGGCAAAATAAATTTTACAGCAGAGTTGAACAAAAGTATGTGTGGTGTGAAAATTGTATTTTTATGCTTTGACTTCTTGCACTACCTATGGATGTTCTTAACAAATTAAGTTACACGGTAGTTCGAGTCTTCACCACTCGATCATTAAAAATTTGTATAATTGGTAAGAAAAGTAGTGAAAGCTGTAACTGCGTTTTTCTCTAAATATAGGTTTCTTAATATAAACAGTCAAAAATGTATATGTACTGAATATTGCATCTAGAAGCATAAACTCTCTTTTGTTAACGCTCGGTATCTTATGTCAATTTTAGAACCACAACAATCTCAAAAATGAAAAATCTAACTTTAGGTCCCTTTACGCACAACGGGTCACATATTATGAATTATCGAGCAAATAGGTTATTATTGTGCAGAGAATGAATAACTACACTCTGGTCTTGGTAAGGCTATCTAGTTCGTAATTTTCTATTCACTCGCTGCAAGTCGCATGGGAATACTTTAACTCACATATTTATCTAGGGGTTGATGCCAATTTAATCAATAACCATCTTCATCGTGATCTTTAATATCATCATAAAACACCAACTACCACGGCTTTCGGAGACCCGTAAGTGCTGAATTTTAGTCCCGCAGGAGTTCTTTTCGTGCCAGTAAATCTACAGACATGAGGCTGACGTATTTGAGCACATTCAAATACCACCGGACTGAGTCAGGGTCGAACCTGCCAAGTTGAGTTCAGAAGGCCAGCGCCTTAACCATCTAAGCCACTCAGCTCGGTTCATAAGACAATCCAAAATTCGTTGAGAAATACTGAACTTCCTTCAAACCCAAAAATCGGCAACTCTGAAGGTGGTTTCCCATAGTTCCCCAATTTTACACTAGACAAATGCCAGGGTTGTATTTTAATTAGGGCTACAGTTGTTATTTCCTCAGTCGTAGTCATTTCCCAATCAATTGTTGCCGGCAACCTGCAACGTTTACTGCTTTGTTAAATGCACAGAAAGAATGGAGAGAGGGAGACACGGACTCACGGAAGGACAACCAGAGATTCTTTATATAGGTAGGTGTATATGACGTTGTTTTACAAATTAAGTAAATACTTTGATAACTCTGTCCCTTCATGTAAAACGAGCATTACATATTTGACGGGAAAAAACCTTCTAGAAGACTAAATAAAATCATGTCCGGCATTTGATCTCACAATTATTCCTAGTATTAGGACTGAAAATAATTTAAAGAGAAGAAGAGAAAGTAGAGAAAAATATATTTGATAATAATAATTTTCGTGTGGCTATTTCTAGCCGAGTGCAGCCCTTGTAAGGCAGACCCTCGGATGAGGGTGGGTGGCATCTCCCATGTGTAGGTAACTGTGTGATACTGTGGTGCAGGATAGTGTTATGTATGGTGTGTGAGTTGCAGGGATGTTGGGGACGGTACAAGCACCCAGTCCCCGAGCCATTGGAATTAACCAATTAAGGTTAAAATCCCCGACCCAGCCGGGAAACGAACTCGGTACCCTCTGAACCGAAGGCCAGTACGCTGACCATTCAGCCAACGAGTCGGACAATATACTTGATGAGCACATGTCTGGATTATTGGATGAATTACATCAAAATCAGCTAAAAAGAAATAAGCTAATATGCACCTATTTGTACAAGAAAATGAAGAGCCCACAATCTTCAGGAGAGAAACATTCCTTTCCCGATATTATTTTTATTGTGTGTTTTTAAAAGGCTACAACAAATGTAAGTTTTTTTTGCTAGGGGCTTTACGTCGCGCCGACACAGATAGGTCTTATGGCGACGATGGGATAGGAAAGGCCTAAGAGTTGGAAGGAAGCGGCCGTGGCCTTAATTAAGTTACAGCCCCAGCATTTGCCTGGTGTGAAAATGGGAAACCATGGAAAACCATTTTCAGGGCTGCTGATAGTTGGATGCGAACCTACTATCTCCCGGATGCAAGGTCACAGCCGCGCGCCTCTACGCGCACGGCCAACTCGCCCGGTAACAAATGTAAGAGAGACATTCTCATTCTCCTTCAGTTTTCCTCACCTGTTTGTACCAGCATTCATACTCGTTAATTTCAAGTATGTTACTTCTAACTTAAATAAGATTTCCAGAATCCACCCAGCTGTGATTCCCGTGCAGCAAAATTGGTCTGAAGAATATCGGTGTAGCCTATACATAGTTTGGTCCGGGAGGTGAATTTTTTCTTACAGAATACTGTTGATCGCAACTGAGAGCTCTCTGAAATATATTTGCTGCACCTTGATTCAATCTCGCTAACATTATTGTTATTGCTTTTACGTCTCATTAACTTGTTTGACGGTTTTCGGAAAAGCCGAGGTGCCGGAATTTAGTCCCGTAGGAGATACTTTACGTGCCAGTAAATCTACCGACACCAGGCTGACGTATTTGAGCAACTTCAAATACCACCAGACTGAGCCAGGATCGACCCTGCCATGCTAGAGTTAGACGGCCAGCGCCTCAAGCGTCTGGGCCACTGTCTCACTTATTATACTACCATCCTGGGAAAGTACCCATCCTAAATTCTTCAAATAATCTACTTGTTCTAGTTTTGTATTCCCGACCTGACATTCAGTTCTCTCAGGTTTCTTCCCTACTGACATCACTTTAATCTTGGAAAGGCTAACTTTCATATCATAATAACTGAATCTGTCAGGAGCAAAAGATCCACCATGGGTCGACGCCCCGAACATATAGCATTAAAAAAATCTTAATCTATTTTCAAATTCCAAGATATTGGATTCCAGGCTGCAGGAGAGTCTGCCAGTAAGACCAAGTCGTCGGAATAAGTCAAACTGGTTACTATATGCCACTTTATACCTTTAAGTAGAAGATACATCTAAATTATAAACAACAAAGGTGAAAGATTACAGCCTTGCCTAAACTCTGTGTAGTATCTTGAACCAAGAACTCATTCTACAATCAATCCTGTCTGTAGCCCAGTTATCAAGACAAATGTCTGTGATTGCTTTTAATAATCTACCCTTAATCCCATAATCACTGAGTACGGCTAACATATTTTACCTCCGTACACTTCTCTAGATCTATGAAACATAAACATAAGTCCCTATTCCTCTCGTAGCATTTTGCAGTTACCTGGCGCATACTGAAAAGCGTATCCTGACAGACCCTCTGTGGTCTGAAACCACACTGGTTTTCATCCAATTTACTCTCAACCAATGATCGCACACTCGGTTTCAAACTGACTGTGAACACCTAGCCTGGATCAATTAAATACCTCAATATTTGCTGCATTACTTCCTGTTGACTTATTAAATATTCTAGAATATTTTTCTAAATATCATATAACCACAGGAAAATGACGCCACTTTCTGAGGAGCGATGTATTTTATGCCGTAAGCCAATGCAAGTATTGCCACCAAAACTTTTTTGTGAAATATGGAAATATATGTTTCCTTCTCCGTGATGAAAATGTATAAAATGCTGTACAGAGCCTTCTTTGTGCTTTTGTTTACATCACAGTTTGTATGCTATAGACCAAATTTTCTTGTCTGTTTCGCATTAAACATGGGGCCACTTTCGCTGTTTGAGTCGGATCCTTCCCATGGGTGGTTCTAATTTTACTCTGAATAAATAAAAATCTCATTTCTGTAGCATTATTATTATTATTATTATTATTACGGAAATATCGTGGTTTCCAGAGGTGTAAGTTGCCGGGGTGAATGGGTGGACAGAGAAAAGATCAGAGTATATTTTAAAGCACTGAATTTTGAAATTTTATTTATTTCCTTTTTTCCGATTTTAAAGTTTGATATATAATCTGAGCCCGGTCTAGAAAGCCAAGAATAACGGCCGAGAGGGTTCGTCGTGCTGACCACACGACACCTCGTAATCTGCAGGCCTTCGGGCTGAGCAGCGGTCGCTTGGTAGGCCAAGGCCCTTCAAGGGCTGTAGTGCCATGGGGATTGGTTTGGATATAATCTGAGTAAGTAACAATAATAACAGTTCAGGACCTCGTCAGCTCGTATAACAAGGTTGGACTATAAGTCCAGATCAGGTACAACAAGTGACAAAGAATGAGCGTTTATCAAAGAGCATAATTGCTCCACTCAATTACACTTTAGGAGACCGAGCTCCAAAATTTAATACAGTCCGGTGTCTCAAAGGCACAAGTTTCTTATCCAACGTTTCAACTAGATAACTTCGAAAACAGTGTTTGCTGTCATCTCTGCTCGACTGTACAACAGTTGTCTATAAATAACTATAATGTAAACAGGGGCAATAAGTGCCCATTCTAAAGGGCGTAAATATACAAAGAAACAGGTTTAAGAGAAACGGCCATGACCAAAATGCTAGGAGGAGAAGCACATGCACTCTTTTTGAAATTTACTTTGAAAAACACTTAAAGTCCTATATGGGCTTATGGCCCGAAGTTAAGCCTATAGTACAGAGGGTGACTAGATGACGAAATATTAAGTTCCAAAATAGAGTTAAGAAGTTAGTATATCAGAAAATCATAGTCACCCACATGCCAAGTTGAATGGAAATTAATAGAAGGTGAAAACTCCTTATTCTCCAAGGTACATCTTTCCCAGCAGGGATTTGAATAGTGTCCATAGACTTGCCTGAAAATTCACATTTCAACGGTGATATTAAACTTTAGAAATTTACATTAAGAAGGAATTTTGAAGCCTTCCTCTCGAGCTAACTTTCTGGAGCCTTCTGACGACGGGCAAGGCCTCCCGTGCCTACACTTACACCGTATACACAGTAGAATGGAGCGATGAAGAAGACACAAGGGCCCAAAAGCGCCCATCTTATATAGCAGAGGGGAAGTTCCAGAAAACTCCAGGCAGAATGCCTGTATACACCCCAATTTTAATTGACTACTAAAATATTTATAAGGGGCCGATGACCTTCGATGTTAGGCCCCTTTAAACAACAAGCATCATCATTATCATCAAAATATTTATAAACATTTCTGATTGTCCATAATATAAGGAAGAAGAAAGCCTTAGCAGTGCTAATAACCTGAGCACATAGAACAAACAATTTACAAATACATAAGGTCTACCTACTTAGAAAATATTAAATTCCCTTAAAAATTATTTTCCGTCCTCCTGCCAGAGGGGGCACATAAGTCGATAGTAGAGACATGTGAAGATTGAAGGTCAAACTTCTTCAAATACACAGTTTCAGTTTCATAACCCAGATTGCCTTCTAGCATGCGCGCAGTTCAAATGAACGGAGGTGTACCTCTGGTACAATTATTATTATTATTATTATTATTATTATTATTATTATTATTATTATTATTATTATTATTATTATTATTAGTTTTTCCCAAAATTGTTTCTACAGTTTATGGAGGGCAAGCCCAACATACATAGAAGTGTATATCCGTTGGAACTTTCGTCGGTGATTCAGTGTATGCAAACAAGCCTTTTAAAAATATTTGTTTTACGTCGCACCGACACAGATAGGTCTTACGGCGGCGATGTGGTAGTAAAGGTCTAGGAGTGAGAACGAAGGGGCCTTGACCTTAATTCAGGTACAGCCCCAGCATTTGCCTGGTGAGAAAATAAGGAAAACACGGAAAATCATCTTCAGGGCTGCCGAACCCTTTATCTCCCGGCTGCAAGCTTACACCTGCGCGCCCCTTACCCCACGGCCAACTGGCCCGGTAAACAAGGAAATATCGTGTACGTTGTGTGTACTTTGGGGGAGGAAGTGCGTCCAAGTCAAGGTCAAATCATTGCCGAGATCAAGAATAGTCTTCTAGAGCAATAATACAACAGTGAAGCGTGAAAATGTAATGTGTAGCAATACAACAAGCGAGTAAAATGCTGTTAATAACAAAGCTCGCAACGGTCTTCCGAGATCTACAATTCCGCATCAGTATTGATGCACTGCCGTGATTTCTTAATGAGATAGTCAGAGATGTCTTTATTTATTTACTTACTTATTTATTTATTTATGGACACAAATATTGTACCCATCCCGGGCATGTCAGGGCAGCTTCTGAGCATTAGCCGTTGACGCAATGAAAGTAGGTAGGATGGGACTTCGAACCATGGGAAGTGATTTCCGAAGGTTCTCACCCAGGAATTCCATTGATATATTTGTTTGTGAAGCCGAACTGTGTAATTGTTGCCCTGACATGCCCGGGATAGGTACACTAAAATAGCGCCCAATGGCGTGGGGCGTGATGTTGTTTGTACGGGCAGGTTCTATATCTACGTTTCGGCACTAAAATGGCGCCGAACGTGTAAGGGGCAGGTTTTATATCCGTGTTTCGGTAGATTTTAAATGTCTTCGCAACACAAGGCGCTACAATATTTGCATATTTGAACCATTGATAGTGTTAATTTTGTTTCACAAATATTTTGCCAGATATCAAGGCATACGTTTGAATACCGCTAGTGTAAAAGGGAAATACCCAATGTAAAGTAGTAATACCGAATCGGTATGATTGAAACTAAATAAATGGAAATATTGAATTTATTCCGAATAATATTTTTTGTTAAGAAAGAGGAATAAAAAGTCTAGCGAATCAGAGCGTGTGAATTCAAAGTTTATAGCGAATAAATATGTCGGATTGAGTGCTTAAGCCACAACCAGAAACAATGATATCACACGTAATGGAATTTAAAAGAGTGACAGAAATAAATAAAGTTATAGCCACAGGATAGGGAGAAGAAAGGAAGAATCGTGTCTCCAGATTAAATGGAAACGTCACTCAAAATTATAACAGACCCAGTCAAATTATGGAGTTATGAAATTCCAGGGAAACAATGCAATGATTTTCCCGAATTTGAGGATAAAGTAACTAAGATGAATTTTCAAATTCTACTAGTTACGGGTCTAAGCCAAAGGTGATGCATTGTAGCAAGCCTTGGTAGTTTAGGGGACTTATCCCATTGTAAAAATTTAGATATCGTGATTAAGAGGGGCACCTTATCCCGTTACTCTTAAACTTGTTATGATAAACAGTGCGGTGTTGACAGTTCGCAGACGGGTAATGGTTTGCAAAAGCATCTTACCAATCATGAAGGTGATGACATCCAATGTTTATTAAATATACCATGTTTCGGTATATGTAAATTATCGAGCCCAGTACAGGCCGCGAATTTCAGTAATTTCTATTTATAAAGGGCTAATTCAAAATCCCTTAATGAATATATCGGGACATTATGATTGATAAGTTATACGCGCACTGAGAGAATCACCAACAATTATTAGGAGGCGTGATACAGCTGTTTTGAAGCTTTTTCGATGTAATCTGATTATATATTTCAAAAGCACGCCTAATTTATTAAAATAGGAATTTTAAGTCATGGTTTGGAATAGCGTGGTTTTGCTTGATTTTTGGGGGTACGGGTTATCAACATAACGTTGTGATGGATGGTGTAAGCAGTGAACTAGATGATGGACAAATTGATGGCGGAACACAGGGCCGAAAGTGAAAAGCAGGTGGAACCTTTTTAATAAATTTGGAGAACGTTTTAATCAAATGGAGGAACGTGTCGAACAGGCAAACGAAGACAGTAAAGAACGTTTTGAACAGGCCAACACAGACATTAAAGAACGTTTCGATCAGGTCAACACAGACATTAAAGAACGTTTCGATCAGGCCAACACAGACATTAAAAACACCTTGTTCAAGCAAGCACAGACATTAAAGTACAGTTTGTTCAGGTAAAGACAGATACTCAGGAAAAGGTGAGTGTCTTAATCACCAAACTGAACATGTAGGGTGTCTCACTAAACGTATAGACGACCAGGAGGCATTTTATAAGGCCCAGGACGTAGAATATAACACTCGCTTCAATACTGTAAGACAAAAATTAGAGACTATGAGCATCCAATTATAACAATCCGAAAGTCGTTGGAATAACCAAATAGAGGAGATCAAAGACCAGTTGACTATCCGAGGCGTCAGAATTGAGGACCTGGGAGTCAAAAGAGGGACAATTATAAACAATACTGAAATATTACAAGGACAAGTAGAGCAACTTACAGTAAAGTCCGAAGATATCGAGGGATGATTGGCAAAGGCCGCGGAAGATAAAGACGGCTAGACCGCCTAAAGGAAGATGTTGGATTGGATTTAGGAAGAAAGCAACGGGAAATCCATGGTCAATTGCATGAATTAGCTGAGAAAACCGACAAAGGGTGTCAGAGGGCTTATAAGGTTACCATAAAGACGGATCTTCATGACGAATTAATAAGGGAACTTAGAGAAGAAATGGATAACCTTAGACTACAGGATATCAAGGGGGTGGATAACCTCGAATTAAAGGATATCAAGGAAGAGGCAGTACGGACGTCAATGCGAGAGAAGCGGGATGATCTTGGACATGACCTATCCTACACCGGTACCGAGCATGATGTAATGGTGGAATCAACACACACAGGAGAAGACAATCAGACTCGTCATCCGTTAGGTCGTAGTTCGACTCCGCATGATATAGGTGCGATGCTAATATATAATTTTGTAAGGATGGCTAACGATGAACCCAGGAAGTTCGGGTCCAGTGCTCATATGACTCCGAAGGGCTTTCTCGCTGAAGTTGACCAGTACTTCACTGATCATCATATACCTTTAGACAAGCGCCTTTGTGTGGTTGAACATTATCTCACCGATCAACCCTAATTTGGTTTAAGGATTTCAAGGAATGCTTTGAGAGTCACGAAGAGTTCAAGCGTCGAATCCTCGAAAAATACTGGGGATTGCAACATAGCAAGATTTACGCTTAGAATTGTATTCGAGACGGTACTCTGCCACGGGGCAAACGAGGTTCTCTGAATATTTTCTAAATCAATTTTTAAGGATGAAGGAATTGGATAGCCCACCGTCCGAATTAGAGCTTATTTCCGCTATAGGCAAGCAACTGCCGCCCGAAGTGCAAAACATTCTGATATCAGCGAATGTGAAGACGGCCGTTGAAACCGAGCACATCCTACGACAGTTAGATCAGACGAGGAATGGAGGACATTCGCGACAACGTCATCATGAGACGACGAATGTAGATCGAGATGAAAGACAACCAAAATGTAGGAACCAAGGGACGAGCACCGATGACCTTCGAGAAAATAGTTCACCAAGGCGCAAATACCAAAGGAATCCTACGGAGTGGGACAGCCCTCGGGAGCAGTATCATTAAGGGGGAAATTCTCGAAAATACGAGTATCGAAGTCGCCCGGAAAGACAGGTTGGACAAAGATTCCACCAATATAGCCGATTTCGGAGGCCATATTCCCGATGGAAGGATGACAACGAACAGTCGTGGTCGAGATCGAGCAATCAGGATGATTCGGTCCAAGAGTGACAAGCTGAGTCTCGGCGATGTATTGAACAGCTGAGGAATCAACCCGCCGGCCCGGACAAATGGCAGAAGCCCACTCAAAATATGGCGATATCAGGGAGTGTAGTGGAGTTGAGAGTTGAGAGAAGTATTCAGTCGCTCGAGGATCTAAATAACCCCCGTGATTCTGTGTGTGTGTTGAGCTCGCACCCGGGAGATAGTGGTTTCGAATCCCACTGTCGGCAGCCCTGAAGATGGTTATCCGTGGTTTCCCATTTTCACACCAGGCAAGTGCTGGGGCTGTACCGTATTTAACGCCATGGCCGCTTCCTTTCCACGCGTAGCCCTTCCCTGTCTCATCGTAGCCATAATTCCTATCTGTGTCCCATCGCCACCTGGGCGAAGTACTGGTCCTCCTCACTAATGTTATCCTCCGACCCATATCTCACGCTCCAGAACACTGCCCTTGAGGCGGTAGACGTGGGAAGTTTGACCGAATCCGAGGGAAATAACAACGCTGGAGGGTAAACGGATTATGAAAGAAAGATAGGAAGATAGATAGAAAGTTACTTCTAGCACGTTACGTCTTGTAGTGACATTTAACAATAGCACATTAAATGTTTCTCAAGTAAAACTAAGTTTCAGTGGTTTCGCCTTTAATTATGTGAACTCATGTATGCAATAGTGAATTAAGATGTTAAAAAGAAGGCGTACACGGTGTGGGACCAACTCGCTGACGGATACTTTGACCAGAACTGGGGCAGTGTACCAGTTCACTTGCGGTTTCATTAGGGTTAAGCGCCTGTCTCCTGTTCTATAGTTCCAGAACGTCAGTCAGTAGTTTAGAGTGCGGTAGACCCTTGTCAGTAAATTTAATGAACAGGACATGAATGTGGCACCTTCAAAACCGAGATCACTGGAAGATAACGTCGTACACTGTACACATTCTGTACATCACTGTAAACCACAAAGTAGATCACTGCAAAACACATTGCCTACCAGCTTCGCAGTGCACTCATACGGTAGTTCATAAGAGAATCAAGTAACAAACCTCTATGACACACCCAGTAACAAAAAAATACATCACATGTGTATAGAGACGTGAAAGTAACCAATAAGATCAATGAGTCCTCACATTTTTGTGAACACATTCTCATTTGGGCATAAAAATGTGCATCTGCAGAATACTCTGAAATTTTATGGACTTTTCCTCGTTCTGGTCAATACAGAATTAGAAATAACCGAGCTAACTGGCCTTGCGGTTAGAGTCGCTACGGAGCTGCGAGATTGCATTCGGGAGATAGTGGGGTTAGAAACCCTCCTTCAGCAGCTGTGATGATGATTTTCTGTAGTACCCCTTTTTCCGCAACAGGCAAATGCTGGGGCTGTAACTTAATGAAAGCCACGGCCGGTTCGCTCTTACTCGTGGACTTTCCCTATCCCAAAGTTGCCATAAATCCTATCTGTGTCGGTGTAACGTAAAGAAAATTGTAAAGGATCAGAAATATTTAAAGCTCACCACACTCTTGCTTTAAAAATTGCATGCCGCATAGATACTTTTTTGTTAGTGGTTTAACTCCACACTTATTTGCTAGTTGTTTTACGTCGCACCGACACAGATAGGTCTTATGGCGACGATGGGAGAGGAAAGGTCTAGGAATGGGAAGGAAACGACTGTAGCCTTAATTAAGGTACATCCCCAGCATTTGTGCGCTGTGAAAATGGTAAAACACAGAAAACCATCTCGAGGGTTGCCGACAGTGGGATTCAAACCCACCATCTCCTAAATGCCAGCTCAGAGCTACACGACGCTAATCATGCAGCCAACTTGCTTGGTGGGGTATTTTAATCCCAGGTAATGGTATTAATAATATATGACCCAAACTTCTAATTACAATGAAGCATTATTCAGTTCAGTATCTACTCCTCTAAATCACTGAGTCCTCTTGATCTGAATCACTTGCTTTACAGTGCGCTTTTACGGTACTTCAGACTATCCTTTATCGAGCGCGTTGGCCTTGCAGTTATGATCGCTCAGCTGTCAGCTTGCATTCGGGAGATATGGGTTTCAAATGCCAACGTTGGCGTCCCTCAAGATGGATTTCTGTGCTTGGTTTCCCATTTTCATACCAGGCAAATGCTGTGCCTGTACATTTCTTAAAGCCATGAACGCTACCATTCCAGTATTAGCCCTTTCCCGTCCCTCCGTCACTGAAAACCGCCGACGGGTTAGTGCGACGTTAAATAAGTATAGCAAAAATAAAAATGTTGTTTGCAGGTTACACATTGCTGATTTACTGTTCTATCCTTGTTTTCGGGACAACATTCAATTTATATCTCCATTTCTCCACGATTTGAGTTTCTTCCTCATTGTGCTTCCTGGTGAGCATTTCTCTCATTACAGCTTCCAATATCCAGGCTCAATAAACAACTGAAGCAGAATTCAATAAATATAGCTTATCAAAATAGAACTTAAACGGCCGTGAGGATTCGTCGTGCTGACCATACAGCACCTCGTAAACTGCAGGCCTTCAGGCTGAGCGGCGGTAGCTTGTTGTTAGGCTATGGCCCTCCGTGGGCTGTTGCACCTTGGGGTTTGGTTTGGATTATTATTATTATTATTATTATTATTACAATTCTCAGTGTCTTCTAATAATTGCCGGGCTGAGTGGCTCAGACTCTTGGCGTGCTGGTCTTCTGACCCCAACTCGACAGGTTCGATTCTGACTCAGTCCGGTAGTATTTGAAGATGCTCGTGTCAGTAGATTTGTTGGCACGTAAAATAACTCCTTCGGGACAAAATTCTGGCACCTCGACGTCTCCATAATCCACCAAAGTAGCTAGTGGGACATAAAAACAATAACATTAACTAATTATGATATTCTAATAACAATTTCATCTTTTGAAAAGAGGCATCAATGTCATATCACATAAATGTATGAGAGATGAAAGCTGACTGCGTTATGTAACTACAGCATTTCTACAGATAGTAAGCTGGAAGATTTATCTCGTAGAACCTTAATTCGGTAAGCTTGTACTCATTACTGATTACATTTCCTGCATGAGTGACCCACTTAATTCATTTTAAATGTGGATTCCTGGTACGTGCATAAGTTACCCTCGATCCAAGACAGTATTGAAAGCCCTCTTGTCTTTGCTTTGAACGTATTCTTACGAGACTGCGTTTTGGAGAACTTATTTTAATTTTACTGAAGAGAGCAGTACGCTTAAATCGGCTTGTAATAATCTATCACATTTGGAGTTTGTGATATTCAAGTTTAATATACGATTGTTCGCATGCAACCTGCAGTCACTTTGAATTTCTTACGGCAGATCGTTGACAAATGCCATGAATAATATTGCTCCAATAGCACGTTATGTTACAGAAGAATACTTACGGTGAGATGGGAGATCGAATCACAATTGAAGAGGTACTGAGTCGAATTGGTGGGAGGAGATCGATTTGGCTAAATTTGTCGAGAAGAAGAGATGGAATGATGGGACACGTCTTAAGACACCCAAGATATGTTCAGTTAGTTTTTGCTAGTCGCTTTACGTCGCAACGACACAGATAGGTTTTATAGCGACGATGGGATAGGAAAGGGCTAGGAGTTGGAAGGAAGCGACCGTGGCCTTAATTAAAGTACAATCCCAGCATTTGCCTGGTGTGAAAATGGGGAAACTACGGAAAACCATCTTCAGGGCTGTACCATAATTAAGTTGGCGGCCGCTAATATACATTTCCTATCATTGCGTCACCGAAAGCCTTCTTTGTTGCTAAATCAAACCAAAACCAAACCCCACGGTGCAACATCCCCGAAGGACCATGGCCTACCAAAGTGACCGCTGTTTAGCCCGAAGGCTTGCAGATTACGAAATGTCATGTGGTCAGCACGACGAATCCTTTCGGCCATTATTCTTGGCTTTCTAAACCAGGGCCGGCATCTCACCGTCAGATAGCTCCTGAAGTGTAACCACGTAGACTGAGTTGACGTTGAAGCAGCCCCAGGTACAGGTAAAATTTCCTGACCTGGCCGGGAATCGAACCCGAGCTCTCCAGGTAAGAGGCATGCATACTACCCTTACACCGCGTGGGCGGCAAGGTAAATCACTAGCAATGAAAATACACCAGGAAGGAACAAGTATTGTAATCGAACAGTGTATGAAACATGTCTGAATATGGCATACCTAGAGAATTAAATCTGTATAATTTTAGGAATTTCAAGTTATAACAAGAAATATCGGAGTCAAGAGAGACCTCAGGGGATCGTGATCGAACATGGTCGACGAGTTTTGTGCTGATGCCAATTTTACAGAAGTACCAATTACCAAAATATATTAATGTACACTGACTGACAGAGCAAATGCATCACCAAGAAGGAGTGGTCAGAACTTTATGCCAATTGCAGGGTAGACTGACGTCACTGAGGTATGCTCATGATGTGACATGCGCCGCTGTGCTGCGCACGTAGCGAACGATAAATGGGACACGGCGTTTGCGAATGGCCCACTTCGTACCGTGATTTCTCAGCCGACAGTCATTGTAGAACGTGTTGTCGTGTGCCACAGGACACGTGTATAGCTAAGAATGTCAGACCGCCGTCAACGGAGGCATTTCCAGCAGACAGACGACTTTACGAGGGGTATGGTGATCGGGCTGAGAAGGGAAGGTTGGTCGCTTCGTCAAATCGCAGCCGATACCCATAGGGATGTGTCCACGGTGCAGCGCCTGTAGCGAAGATGGTTGGCGCAGGGACATGTGGCACGTGCGAGGGGTCCAGGCGCAGCCCGAGTGACGTCAGCACGCGAGGATCGGCGCATCCGCCGCCAAGCGGTGGCAGCCCCGCACGCCACGTCAACCGCCATTCTTCAGCATGTGCAAGACACCCTGGCTGTTCCAATATCGACCAGAACAATTTTCCGTCGATTGGTTGAAGGAGGCCTGCACTCCCGGCGTCCGCTCAGAAGACTACCATTCACTCCACAGCATAGATGTGCACGCCTGGCATGGTGCCGGGCTAGAGCGACTTGGATGAGGGAATGGCGGAACGTCGTGTTCTCCTATGAGTCACGCTTCTGTTCTGTCAGTGATAGTCACCGCAGACGAGTGTGGCTTCGGCGTGGAGAAAGGTCAAATCCGGCAGTAAGTGTGGAGCGCCCTACCGCTAGACAACGCGGCATCATGGTTTGGGGCGCTATTGCGTATGATTCCACGTCACCTCTAGTGCGTATTCAAGGCACGTTAAATGCCCACCGCTACGTGCAGCATGTGCTGCGGTCGGTGGCACTCCCGTACCTTCAGGGGCTGCCCAATGCTCTGTTTCAGCAGGATAATGCCCGCCCACGCACTGCTCGCATCTCCCAACAGGCTCTACGAGGTGTCCAGATGCTTCCGTGGCCAGCGTACTCTCCGGATCTCTCACCAATCGAACACGTGTGGGATCTCATTGGACGCCGTTTGCAAACTCTGCCCCAGCCTCGTACGGACGACCAACTGTGGCAAATGGTTGACAGAGAATGGAGAACCATCCCTCAGGACACCATCCGCACTCTTATTGACTCTGTACCTCGACGTGTTTCTGCGTGCATCGCCGCTCGCGGTGGTCCTACATCCTACTGAGTCGATGCCGTGCGCATTGTGTAACCTGCATATCGGTTTGAAATAAACATCAATTATTCGTCCGTGCCGTCTCTGTTTTTCCCCAACTTTCATCCCTTTCGAAGCACTCCTTCTTGGTGTTGCATTTGCTCTGTCAGTCAGTGTATTTATTCGTAAAGATTCAAATGATTATAATAATACACTTCTTACGAAATGTATTGTCCTTGTGAAAATCAATAACATTCAATCTATTGTTCTTAAATTCCACTAACTATTTTTACGGCTTCCATAGGCGTCCAGACGTCAGAAATGTTGTCCCACATTAATTCACTTACATGGTTGTAAGTCCACCGACACGAGGCTACCGTATTTGAGCAGTTTCAAATACCATCGGACTCAGTGGTACTCGAACCCACCAACTTGGGCTCAGAAAGCCAAAGCTGTATCATCAGAGCCACTGCGCCTAGTGGAGTGGGGAATAAAAACTATGGGAAGAATAGGTAGAGCGTTAAGAGGATTTTGTTCATTCTTCATCCCCATTTCGATCTGTCATTTTGAGACACGTTCCGACATATAGATGCCCTCCTCTGCTTGGAGGGGCGTAAACTTACAGTGCATAGTTTTAGGGCTAGATGCCTTTCCTTTTACCGTCTTGGAGGGGCCTGACCTTACAAGGTCCTAGTCACGACCACGTGCTGAGGCGCTCAAGAGTGCAAAGCAAACCTCACAGACGCTGGGGCTTAACTACAAAGGACCTAGTTTTACGGGCTGATTCCCTTCCGGGCACCATCTTGCCGGGTCCCCTCTCCGGACGTCATCTTGGAGGGGCCTAACTTTACAGCGCATAGTTTTACGGCTAGATGCCCTTACCGCCGCCGTCTTGCTAGATGCCCTTGCCGTTAGCATCTTAGAGGGGACTAGCCTTACAGGGCCCTAGTTTTAGAGCGAGATGCCATCCCCGAATATATATTGCCAGATTCCACCTTCCCGACATCATCTTAGAGGCTTTACGTCCCCATCCGACGGACAAATAACTATGATCACACCTCCTCTTCACCTAAAAGGCATCTGTACTAAGTTGTGCACCTGTGTTGTCGTGAGGTTTGTTCATACGACAGATAGATACCCTTCTCATCCTCATTGCCTGGCCGTTCCCTCCTTCTCCTCATCGCTTGTCCCTAGTTTTTTACGGATAAATGCCTTTCCTCCTCGGCCTCCTCCTCCTACTCCCCATCGTCTGTCCTCGTTTTACAGATAGGCTACTGGATGCCCTTTATGACGCGAAGAAGGTAAGATAAAATGAATGACTCAAATGGCTCACTCCTGTTTTTAGCTGTACCTATCCTAGTCGCCATTTTGTTGATGACATGTTTTCTAGGCTTTACGTCTCCATCCGACAGATAGATACCCCTCTTCATCGTCTGGCACTGCTAGAAAAAATAAATAAAATTTGATAATTGAGATGGTAGTAAGACATACCCCATCTTATATCGAATAGCATCGTGAGGTTAGCACAAGGCTTTACGTCTCCATCTGACAAACAAATAACTATAAACAACGTCCTCTTGCTGCGGAGAGGATTTAAAAAAAATTAAATTCTTAAATTTAATCATGACACACACAGAATGGTATATACTTACTCTGTTACGCTGAATGACTCGGACAGTGCTGACATTCTCGTTGCAAAAAAACGGGTTCAATCCTCTTTTCAGCTGCATGGGTAGAGGGAGGGGAGAGGGATTGGAAATGTATTCGCTGGCCTTAATTCGTTTTATCAGAAATAAGATCGTCCACTATTGTTGCCTAAAGATTTTAAAAATAAAGCACTGATTATGGTTATAGTCTGCTCTTTTTATGATAAATATATAAAAGAAACTCCTGTCGATATTCGTTTAGAATTTAAAACATCTGAACATATTCCGGCTAACACAACACCCAATTATCTTATTATTTATTTGTGTGATGATATTTACCATCTTCTAACGAATATTGTTACAAGACAATGAATAAGGAGAATTTAAATAGCATCTTCTGCCACAGTAAAGAATTTGTCAGTTAAACAGTTATTGCACTTTTTTTAAATACCAACATCTGCTGGCACAGTAAAGAATTAGTCAGTTAAACAATTATTCCACTTTTTAATATAACTGAATGCGATTTTAACAATATCATCCCTGATACTATGTTGCTTAGTTGTGCAACCACAACGCTGTAATAATTGACAGGAGGGCTGTGTGTTCAGGTAACCTTGCTAGGTATCGAACCCGGCCCCCGGAACTAGCCCATAGTAAATACCAAGAAAATGCAAGGACTGTATGACACAGCACACGACAATGTTTTTTCCGTCTCCTCGGTAAAATGATCGGCGATGTTACCATGCAAATGCTGGGGAGGTATGTCTGTAAAAGATAAGGGACCTACCTAGGCTCCCTCTCCCTAATAAGGATAACATTTCATTCGACCACACAGTCACATAGCCACTGAGCTTGAATAAAAAATCTCTATCACAGAACCGTGAACTCTCTTTGAAGTAAACAACGGGAAACTAACTTACTGATTTTCTTTGTATGTCTCTTCCTTGTTGCCTACACAATTAAAACGCATTTAACCTACGCAGCTTACGATCGGGTGTGTAGCAGACAGAAAGAAGATCAACCGCTACGGTTGCCGAAAGATTTTAAAAATAAAGCACTGATTGAAGTTATAGTCTGCTCTTATTATAATAAATCTATAAAAGAATCTCCTGTCTATATTCGTTTAGAATTTAAAACATCTGAAAATATTCCGTCTAACACAACAGCCCATTGTCTTATTATTCATTTGTGTGATGATACCATCTTCTTTTTTTGGCTAGTTGTTTTAAGTCGCACCGACACAGATAGGTCTTACGGCGACGATGGGACAGGAAGGGGCTAGGAGTGGGAAGGAAGCGGCCGGGGACTTAATTAAGGTACAGCCCCAGCATTTGCCTGGTGTGAAAATGGGAAACCACGGAAAGCCATTTTCAGGGCTGTCGACAGTGGGGTTCGAACCTACTATCTCCCGAATACTGGATACTGGCCGCACTTAAGCGACTGCAGCTATCGAGCTCGGTGATACCGTCTTCTAAGGAATATTGTTACAAGACATTGAATAAGGAGAATCTAAACAGCATCTTCTGCCACAGTAAAGAATTATTCAGTTAAAAAATTATTGCACTTTTTAACATAACTGAATGCGATTTTAACAATATCATCCCTGTCCTGACTGTGAATCGAACACGTGAATACTACCTTACTTAGTTGTGCAACCACAACGCTGTAATAACTGACAGAAGGGCTGTGTGTGCCGATAACCTGGCTAGGAGTCGTACCAGACCCCCGCGAACTAGCCCATAGTAAATACCAAGCAAATGCTAAGACTGTATGACACAGCGCACCGACAATATTGTTCCATCTCCTCGGTAAAATGATCGCCTATGTTACCATGCAAATGCTGGGGAGGTATGTCTGTGAAACATGAGGGACCTACCTACGCTCGCTCTCACTAATAACGATAAAATCACATAGCCATTGTGCTTGAATAAAAAATCTCTATCACAGAACTTTGAAGTCTCTTTGAAATAAACAACGGGAAACTACCTTACTGATTTTCTTTGTATGCCCCTTCTGTGTTGAATACACAATAAAAGTGCATTTTACTTACGCAGCTTGAGACCGGGTGTGTAGCAGCTATTGACAATAACCACAGTCGTGTGCAATAAAGTTAATTCTACGCTTTGCTTCATCGTATTGTGTTAAGGAGATTGATTTTCTCCTATTTATGTTTCGATTGATAATAAACACAGACATTAAGCACATTCTATAGCACACGAATTGGACTACGTAGATTGCTATTTGCTTTACGTCGCACCGACACAGATAGGTCTTGTGTGACGATGGGATAGGAAAGGACTAGGAATGGGGAAATTAAGGTACAACCCCAGCATTTGCCTGGTGTTAAAATGGGGAAACCACGAAACACCATCTTCAGGGCTGCCGACAGTGGGGTTAAACGTAGATTTTCTTCTATTTACTGTACTGCACGGTTATATTTAACACATGACAATAGCATACTCACTGCACTACGTAACACCATCTTATAACGTAGTTAAGATATGAACGGAAGAACACACACATTTTCACAGCTTTTATGTGCGTGTTTTAATTCTGTACATACTATTCGATCGCATTTTTTGTATTTACTTTGTAGTAGCATAATATATACTTACATGAAAAAATAAGAATAGGGTTTATTCATGTTTTGAAATGATGAATGTAATCTCTGCATAGGGTGGTCTTGTGTGTGTGCTGTTTTATCAAATGAATGCTTGTGCCCCACGTTGGTAGCGCGCGTGTGTCTCTGCTGTCCGCAACAGGACACAGGAAGTTTCAAATTTCTGTGGAAACAACGCATACCTACAGATCGCTGCTTGTTCGCTGCGTAATATTCTCTAACATACAGTAGAAAGGGGAATCATAAAATGAATCAAATACGAGTTAAAAATGTTTCACAGGCCGTGTAGTGTTGGGGGGTTGAGATTATTATCTAAAGGGCTCGGGGGGTCGATTCCCGGCCTGGTTAGAGTTTTTAACGTGCATCTAAGGGGATAGTTCGTAGCCGGGAATTCGATTCCCAGGTCAGTTTAGGGATTTTTCTGAGTAGTCTTCTCCGCGCAGAGTGGACCTCGAACCAGCTCTTAGAATCAGGTAAAAATCCCCGACTTCGTAGGGAATCGAACCCGGCGGCCTCCGGGTAAGAGGCAGATAATATTAATAATGATACAATGATAATAACAGTATTATATTTGAGAGGTCTAGAATGTCCTGGAATTTCTTCCAATTCATAAGCCTTGCTGTTCTTTTGTACTTACTCTCGTTTTCTTTCGTTTTTTCGAAACTCTTTATATTCCCTGTGGCTAGAGTCAAAGGATGTATTATCTGTAACACCCGCATGTCTTAAGGGGCTAGTAAGAGGGTAACAACCAATGAATATGTTCTCACTCTCTCGTCTTGTAAGCCCAAAAACATCCACAGTTCTATGATTTTCCAGGCAGCGAAGGAAAATATACGAATGCGAAGCATTTTTCTTTTTAGAACTGGCTATGCGATAACTCTGCGTTTGTACGGGTAAATAACTGAATAGTGTGTTGTCTCGAAGGAGGCCTGGCGCAGGACTTTCGAGTTGATTCCATATAGGCGACCTGCGCGTCTATGCCGATGGCCCCCTACCTGTAATGTATGCTAATGATGAAGGCGGCACTATTCAGCTATAGAGCTGGACGCCTTTTTATTGAAACCTAATATTTCCAGTGCACTACGTTTTTCTGAAACAGCCTCCGTGTCTCAGGCGGCAGCGCGTCGGCCTCTTACCGCTGGGTTCCGTGGATCTAATCCTGGCCACTGAACGTGAGACTTATGCTGAACAAAGCGGAGGCATCTGCTAGTCATTAATCATTGCCCCAGTTGTAAGCCTGTATCCGGTGGGTTTGAACCCTACTGTTGTTAGCTCTACAGATATATTTTTGTGGTTTCCTATTTTCACTACAGTCATATCATGATAATAAGTTAAGAAGCAATTTCTAAATAATAATAGCATGTAGCCTCCCCCTCGGAGAAGGTCTGGTGCACGTCTGTTTTATTTAACGCCCTTGTAGGAGACGTGCATGCCGTGTTGAGGTTGACTCGAGTGAGTAATTGAGTGTAGTTAGGCCCAAGTCTTTTGAATTGTCGCCCCGTTTGACGTCCTGCGTGTTGTAATAAGGAAAACACGGTAGGCTGTGTGAATAGGCGCACATCTGTAAGCATGCAATCGGGATTTGAACCCTACTGTTATTAGGAACATCTAACCGTAAAACTGTGCAGAAAAATTGAGTGTAGTTAGGGCCAGGTCTTTTAAATTGACGTCCGTTAACATCCTAGGTGTTGTAATAAGGAAAACACTGTAGGCTGGTTGTCTAACCCTAAGAACTGTGGTCGCCGGTCTCGAGAGCAAAGAATAACGGTCGAGAGGATTTGTCGTGCTGACCACACGACACCACGTAATCTGCAGGCCTACGGGGCTGTGCAGCGGCCGCTTGGTAGGCCAAGGCCATTCAGGTGTGTAGTACTATGGAGTTTGATTTTGGACATCACAGCGCGCAGGTCGCCTATGTTTGGGAAACATGCCCCCACCCTCGAGATTTATGAATAACAGAAGTTTCCGTTACACGTGAGTTTGAAAACGGTTCGTAAGTTGGGGGGGCCTCCTAGCATCTACTGCCAGCAGTAAAGAATTAGACAGTTAACAATTATTTGTAGAACGATAAGAGCAATTTCAAAATAATAATAATAATAATAATAATAATAATAATAATAATAATAATAATAATGAGAAGAAGAAGAGTTTGCGGTCTCGGAAAGGGACTAGAGGGTCTGCCATACTGAAGAGACTGTACATAACAGTGACTACTCAGCTACAGATTTATCCACCACTGGTAAGATAGCGGCACCGGTCAGGTCTGGGGTTTGATTCCCTGCGCAGGTCAGGAAAACTGAAAGGATATGCGATAGAAAGGTAATGTAAATTGAACAGTGTCAGAATCGATAACAATACAACAGATAGTCAAATTGTAAATTGATATGGTTTTAACATTTTTTCATTTACACCGAAACGCAAATTTGATAATTATTTTAATATAATTCTCAGTACTGCATGGAATCGGTACTGTAGGTAGGTGAAAGGTGCTGTACTGGCATGCGTATGCTGAGTCAAACATCCGGTCTAGCCTCCAGCGACACGCAGGTAGACACAGTGTTCACAGTATTTCGTTTATTTCTTTGATGGCTTAGCACAAAGCACATACCCGCATACAAATATTTCAAAATATGATTTAATATTCCTACTGCCGGCCCCGTGGTGTAGGGGTTGCGTGCCTGCCTCTTACCTGGAGGTCCCGGGTTCGATTCCCGGCCAGGTCAGGGATTTTTACCTGGGCCTGACGGCTGGTTCGAGGTCCACTCAGCCTACGTGATTAGACTTGAGGAGGTATCTGACGGTGAGCTAGCGGCCCTGGTCTCGAAAGCCAAGAATAACGGCCGAGAGGATTCGTCGTACTGACGACACTACACCTTGTAATCTGCAGGCCTTCGGGCTGAGCATCGGTCGCTTGGTAGGCCAAGGCCCTTCAAGGGCTGTAGTGCCATGGGGTTTGGTTTGGTTTATTCCTCTTATTTTTTGCACGTGTAAGTTTATATTGGGAATCTCAGGAAAACACAATTAAATACAAAAAATAAGAATGAAAATTAAACTCGTGTGTTTGCTATACCTAAGTTTTTTTAACTGCGCACATGTGAATGAAGTGTGCAGAGAATTAAACTCGTGTGTTTGCTATTGTAAGTTAATTTAATTGTGCGCAGTAATAAAATATGTACGTGTTTAAGGGCTAGCTCACAGCATTTGGCGTTTTCCTCTATGTAACAATCAATTCCGTATTTTGTGTTTTGTGTTTTTTTACGTTAGAGAGTGCTAGCAAATTAAATGTCTGCGTGTGCGTATAACACTTAAGAAAAGTGTACTAGCGAAAATGAGAAGTTTACTGACCTAATGCAAGTGCGTTTCTTAACATTTATGGTCTGTTGCTATCTTAAACATTCTTTACACATTGTTCTCCACTACACAACAGAGAGTTTCAATGTTCGGTTCCATACACGTAATAGTAACTTTGTTTATTCTGTCACGGTGACTATGTGTTTGTGCCATGAATAATGTGTAGAGAGCTCGCGAGATAAGGAGTGAGGTGGTTTCAGAGATTTTTATTCTACCATTAAACAGAGAGATCAGGGTTCGAATCCATGTCTGTAATAGATTTTTTTTCTGTTACGGTCACTACGTGTTGCACGTTATAGAGATTTCTTATTTTGGCATTGAACAGAGAGATCAGGGATCGAATCCATGTCTGTAATAGATATTTTTATTCTGTTTCGGTAGTTAGGTGTTTGCTAGGTCGCGAAATAAGGAGAGAGATAGTTTGCCGTTCAGTTTCAGTGTTCGAATCCATGCATGCAGGGATATTTTTCTGACACTAAACAGTAAGAACATAGTTCGAATCCAAGTCTGTAATAAGAGTTTTTTTGACACGGCGACTGTGTATTGCATGTAATGGAGATTTTTTTAAATCTGCCATTGAACATTGAGATCAGTGTTCGAATCCATGTCTGTAATAGATGTTATTTTCTCACACGGTAACTATGTGTTGGATGTAATAAAAAAAATTATTCAGGCATTAAACAGAGAGACGAGAGTTCGAATCCATGACTGTAATAGAGAGACAGCTCGCGAAATAAGGAGAGAGGTAGTTTGCCGTTCAGTTTCAGAGTTCGATTCCATGCATGTAATAGAGATTTGTTCTTACACTAAACAGTAAGATCATTGTTCGAATCCATGTCTGTAATAGAGAATTTTTCTGACAAGGTGTGACTATGTCATGCATGTAATAAAGATTAAGGTAAGTTTTCTGTTCAGAATACGAGGGAATGTATGCTGAATATTCAATTCTTTACTGTTTATTACAAATATATGAATATTTCTCATTTATGTGTAAGGTTAGATTACAACAGACTATGTATGTCCTAAACACGAAATTGTTGTCGTCTTGCTCTTAGTAGAGGGCACAGCACAATGCATTTCCGGTCCTCCGTAACAGGATAGAACCTGCACAGTTTGCTTGAGCCCAGTCATCATGTTTAGACTTGTTCATAAGGAGGAGACAGGTCACGCTGTAACGTCACGTTATTTGTCCGTCGGATGGAGACGTATAGCCTAAAACATGTCATCAACAAAATAGCGACAAAGATATGTACTGCTGAACACCGGATTGAACCAGTTTTCTGCGTCATTCATTTCATCTTCTTTATCTTCCCTGCGTCATAAACGGCATCCAGTAGCCCATCCGTAAAACTAGGACGATGAGGAGGAGGAGGGGAAGGCATCTATCCATAAAAACTAGGGGCTAGGTAATGAGGTGGAGGGGGGGAAAATATCTGCCAGATGGAGACGTAAAGTCTTTAGTAGACCTGATGATAACACAGGTGCACATCTATGTAGAGATACGTTTTATGTAAAAGAAGAGGAGGTGTGGTCATAGCTATTTGTCCGTCGGATGGAGACGTAAAGCTTCCAAGATGGTATTGGGAAAGAGAACTGGCAAAATGACGTCGGGAAGGGCGTCTGTCCCTCAAGATAACAGCTGTAAGGTTGGGGGGGGGGTCGTTCTCTTTTTCAAAAGTCGGCCCCTCACACTTGTTGAAAGCACGTGGTGTGTGGCGACGTCCCGTCAAAATGATGGCATGTGAGGTTAGCCTCGACTACTTTTCAGATTCCGCGCCTCACACTTGTTAAAAGCACGTGGCTTGTGGCTAAGTATCATCAAGATGACAGTTGTGAGGTTAGAGTCGCCCACTTATTCAAATTCCGCGCCAAACACGAGCACGTGGTCAAAAGTGAGGTTAGGATGACAGCTGTCAAAAATTAGCAAGTGGTCTTCTTTGTAAACAAAAGCTCGTGGTCGTAACGTAATGACCACGTAACCGTGACGTCATAGGGTCAATGATCTTGCCAGCGGTCAATGAACTCGCGGGAAAATGCTGATTCCGCTTCCATTGTTTTAGAACATACATTATCCTACTACTACCAGCTCCTTTCTTCTTTTTTGTTTCTTTACAGTCTGCTTTAAGTCGCACCGACGCAGATAGGTCTTATGGCGACGATGGAACAGGAAAAGGCTATGAGTGGAAAGGAAGCAACCGTGGTCTTCATTAAGGCACAGCCCCATCATTTGCCTGGTGTGAAAATCGTAAACCACGGAAAAACATCTTGAGGGCAGCCGGCCACAGTGAGATTCGAACCCACTATCTCGCAAATGCAAGCTGAAAGCTACGTGACTCAAACAGCGCAGCAACTTACCCGGTGAAACAGCTCCTGATGAATTCCCTAATGGAACACTTAAGTATTTCAAGGGCTGCTTCTGGTACTAGTAAAGCATGATACCGATGCTTGTCTAGCAAGTACGTCATCTTTTTCTCTTCCCTCGGTGCCTCTGTTGTTACTGTACTATCCTCTGACTGTACTAATGTTATTGTGATTTGTGGATACTCTCGTCATCACCTAGTGCTGATGTGGGCGGGAGTTCTCTCATAACTCCCGTGTAATGAAGCGGTATCCCTCCACCAGGATGGCACCGATGTTGATTATCTATTATACACCACTTTTCCAAGATGACGACAATGTTGATTACCTATCATAAGTCCAATGCAAGAAAGAATCATTTACGATACTGATGCAAGACACCCTCACACGAGGTATACATTAATTTTATACCAAACGGGAACATTCTGGAAACGCATTTTTCTACACTAATAATAATGTGTTTATCGAAACGCCGAGAAATAACACGTAATTGCGTAAATATATATGCATATGCATTACTGGCTTAAAAGTGTGTAAGTGGGAGAGTAATTCCTACTCGGGACCTCTGCTTTAGAAACCCGTCGCCCTAACCACTGGTACACAAAGCACAGCTATGGATCTGTTGATCAAAATCATTACGTACCAGATAATCTTGAGATTTCTAATTAATAACAGAATTATCCGAATTAACAATAATAAACATACGCCGGTTAGATCGCTGTAACTAACGAAGCTAAACTTTAGTACTCAAAATACACTTATCTCGTTCGCGGTGAAAGTTGTAGGAATACCAGGGAAACAGTCTTAAATAAAGGAACTCAAACAGAATTAAGTGGTCCTACTTGATGTGGGGGTAAAATATGTCTTACCCTTATGCTGTCATTTGGATTGCCAACTCGAGCAAATTGGTTGGCGATTTTGGGACATTCTTTATAATAACCCGCATGACTTCGATACTTATATAATTTGTTATGAATAAGATCGTACAGGAAGTGAACATATTACGCACCACCAGAGCATTCACATGGAATTGAAGAAGAAATCACAAAGCTACTTTTAGAACGATCGAGAGAGGGGTATTTTAAACCACTTTCCTTCTCATTTGTATTCACAAGGTTGCGTGAACCGCGGTCGAGACGGTTAAGCCAGTCTTAATTTTGTGACGGAGACGGTAATCGATTACGGGCCAACCCACACCATGGCGGTGACTCGACTGTCATGATACCATAAACGGATGTACTGATACTTGATCGCTAATACCTTGTTCACAGATATATCCCAAACCTCTCGCGTAAGGACGAACATTAACACAACAAAAACAACAATTGAAAATTACTTCACTATGAGTTATTTCACATTGTGAAATCTTTAAGTTTCAGTCAAACAGAAAGCAAACTGTCCACGCGGTCAGATCCCACTGCGTGCCGCGTGCACTGTCTCCTGCAATATGGCGTTATTCTGGTCAAACAGAACACGAGCTGATGTGGCGGTCCGATGCGGGCAATCTTGCGCATGTAATTTGTCTACAGGCAACAGTGTAAACATAAAGCATAACCAACAAACATAAACTTGTATTCCGTGCACCCTGTACAAAATCAACAGAAGAATTTTTCGGAAATTTCACTGGAGAAACGCAATTAGACTTCGCGTGTATTTTTACTTCTTTCGTTCTTTCCTTCTTTCTTTCTTCCTTTCTTTCTTTCTTAATCCGTTTACCCTCCAGAGTTGGTTTTTCCATCGGACACAGCGAAGGATCCCACCTCTATCGCCTCGAGGGCAGTGTCCTGGAGTGTGATATTTTGGTTCGGGGGGATACAACTGGAAAAAGAGGACCAGTACCTCGCCCAGACGGCCTCACCTGCTATCCTGAACAGCGACCTTTGGCGGGGGGAGGGGGGATTGGAACGAATAGGCATGGAAGAGGGAAGGAAGTGGCCATGGCCTTAAGTTAGGTACTCTCCCCACATTTGCCTGGAGGAGAAGTTGAAAACCACGGAAATCCACTTCGAGGATGGTTGAGGTGGAAATCGAACACCCCCCACCCCTGCGCCCTCTACTCTGTTGACTTCGCGAAGCTGTGTGGGACCGTTCCAGCCCTCGTACCACTTTTCAAATTTCGTGGCAGTGCCAGGAATCGAACCCGGGCCTCTGGGATTGGCAGCTAATCTCACTAACCACTACATCCACAGTTTTTACTCAATTACGAAATTATTCATTCTTTTTTTTAATGTACGGTTTTAAAACAATTAAATTTTAAAATTAAAAATAAAACGTCTTCTTTTCTTAGCTCATTCAGATCGCTTCGTCCCAATGAGTTTTCTCCTATTAGAGGTCTATTTTGATATTTTAGATTCTAGGAGAGCATGTAAGTTCTTGAACTCTTCATTAGACATTGGAAAATATGTGAAAAGCCATCTTCCAATGAAATCAATTCACGGCACAGTCTATGAAACTTGCTGAACTTCTCTCGTTTTAAAATAAATTTCTTGCACCCATTTCCTTTTTCGGTTTGTTTTGCTAAAAGCGAACAGCAGAAGTAATTCTTGGTCTGGGGAACTGTTGTACATTTTATTAAAACGAAAAGAGAAAATACGAGTTCAAGCAAGAAAATACTGAATGATGTCGGTACGCACTTGGTTGCGACTGTATTCAAACTGTTGTGCTAATGCTAATGGAGTATCTATCTAATCGACGGCAGAACATAAGAGGTTAAGGAACGGAGTCATAAGCACAGTGAGTTTCATTCGCACGCAAAAATGTCGTGTCTCTGCTGTGAAGAACAAATTTCTACTTTTCAAACTTCTGCCCCACAATCACTAAGGCCATTTCACTCGTTGTAGGTGCGTTAAATTGACCCCTAGTTCGGCTGGTGGTTGTCGGTCCGCATGAATCAAAACTTTAAACTCTTGATTTCCTGGGATATGCTCCAACGCTGATTAAAAATCTTGTATGTAAGAATTGAGATTATGCATATGTTGTTGAAATAGTAGAATTAACCAAGGCTTCACAACAGGAAGGATATTGGACCGAATTTCCGACCGTCTTTTCGTCATTGCCAACAAAATATATTTGTGAAAATGAATGGTTTTTATTCTTGTGGTGAAGGTAACAAACTTCCTATACTGTTGTAAACTTGGCCTTGGTTAAAAAGGCCGTTATTTGAAAACATCCCTCATATTTGCTAATGTTTCTCACAAAATGCTCCGACTCAGGAGGATCATTAGTAAAGAGGTTGTGTAGGGGATCAGAAGGCTCTCCAAGAGAAGGAAAATGCACTTTTCTATTCCTACAACGCAGACCGGGCCTTTCTTATTTGCATTTTTTGCGTGACACCACTTGCAATCAACTTTCTTGTTAATAACAAAAACCATGTCATTACTGTATTCTGTATTGCGGACGTACTTGAATCGCGATATTTTGTTTTACGTGGGATAAATCGTTTATTATAACTTGCAACTATTAACAGCTTTCGATTAACTCCAGGCTTTTTCTTGGTGTATTTCCTAACAATCTCCCTATTAACATCAGGTTTCCTTTAAGTAACTGTTTTGCTGACTACTTATGCTTTTTATCTTAGTGCTATCGTCGAATCTAGCGCAACTCTGGTTTCCTCTTTGGTTTCCATTGGATTATGGAAATTTTGAACCGTTTCTCGTATCAGGGGGAGAATTTTGGCTATCATTAGGCACAACAGACAGATACTTGTCGTTAGCAGGTTGATAATAATCACTGAAAAGAAATTTATTTTCCATTTTGTCATTGTCAGAGCACTGGGCAGGAAAACTTGCAGGGATGCTTTCATTAAGTGATGTAAGGACAGGGCTAGTGATGCTTACATTAAGTGATGTAAGGACAGGGCTAATGATAGCGGCTTTTTGTAGATGAAGAGGGACAAACTGAGGTATGAATGGTTCAAAATGCTATGGTATCGTGGGACCAGAATATTTATAACTTAATATTCTTCTTCATTCAACAGGCTTTTCACAATCTTTCTGCATGTCTTATGCAATCTGCCCAAGCGGAAGTTGTAATGGCTCGCCACGTCCCTGAGTCTGAGAGGTGTGCTCTCCAGCTGAAGAGCGGTGTCACTGTGGTGCCAATATCTCGAAACCGGTTGGTTTTAGCGCCTTGAAGCGTTGTCTTCGGTCCCTTATGTACTTGCCGGGATTTTTCTTCGCGTCGTAAGACTAAAAATGAGTTTTGTCTCGTCCTTGCACGACAAATTCGATTTTCGTCTATATTAGTCTATGCTATAATATATTTTTGTCATTTTTTACACTACCGGTACTGATATTTTTGATATCTTTAATTACTTGTGTCAAAGGGAAGAACCTAAAGCATATTGTCCATGCAAATATCCGCACCGAGCTCAATAGCTGCAGTCTTTTAAGTGCGGCCATGATCCAGTATTCGAGAGATAATGGGTTTGAACCCCACTGTTGGCAGGCCTGAAGAGTGTTTTCCATGGTTTCCTGTTTTCACACCAGGAAAATTCTGGGAATGTACCTTGATTTAGGCCACGGATGCTTCCTTCCCACTCCTAGCCCTTTCCTCTTCCATCTTCTCCATAAGGCCTATCTTTTTCGGTGCGAAGTAAAGTAACTTAAATATATATACCGGGTGATTCAACAACTCCTTATTTCTTCGGGGATAGGCAACCCAAATAACGCGTATCACCTAAAGATCCTTCTAATTTAGTTTTACGAACACCAAATAACTTGAAACTTCTCCTTACGGTCGATAAGGCTCTCCGCAACCTGTGTGTCATTACTTTAAATTGACCCATGAATCTAGCAAAGGAGAAACAATTATGCGCAATTCCGCACCACATACTGATGATGATGATGATGATGATGCTTCGTGTTTAAAGGAGCCTATCATCCAGGTCATCGGCCCCAACACCTAATACTAAGGACCATTCTGCAAACATGTGATTTTTTGCCCCTAGAAATAAAACAGCTACCCGTAATACGATCGAATTAATAGGGTTTGCCACGTGTCCTATAATGTGAAGAAATTAAATGAACACTAAAATATCACTGAAATCTTTAACACGGATATTAACTTTCGAGGTGGAACGACCCTAAATACGTACCAAACCTCTACCAGGTGCGCTGTGTGTTGCCGTCGTGGCCGAGCTGGTTAAGGGCTGGAGCCCAACGTGTGTGAGTACCGACAGCGTAGTGGATCGAGTGCAGAATAAAGGAAACATTCTTAACGACAGAGGTGCTCGATTTTAGCTAGGATACATTACTAATCAATATTTTTCCTTTTGGTTTTAAGCGATGCGCTCTGTTTTGGCGTCTTTCCGTTAAGGGTGTGTGGGAGAAGGACTGGGAAGGAAATCGGCGTTGGCCTTTTATTAAGTTAACGTCCCAGCATTTGCTTGGTGGTGAAAATGGAAAACAAAGGAAAACATTTTCAGGACGGATAGCATGGGATTTGAATGCACAAACTCCCGAGTCCAACGCGAACAAATAATATTTCACACCTACGAGGTCATATCATAGCACTTATTCATTTCCTCAAGATATATTCCAGTGGAGAGTACGTTGAGTTGTTGCAAATTTATGGAGAAAGTACGGTCTAATTAACATGTTTGCCACGTGTTCCGTAAGTTAAATGAATACTACAAAGCTTTAATGAAGACTTTGACACGGATATTAACTTTCGATGTAGAACGGCCATACTTAAGTAATAATCCTTAGTGAGCGTCTATTATGTTGTATTTTTGGCTGCGTCGGTTAAGTGTCGGTGACACAAGGGGTCTGAGTATCGGTAATAAAGTGGCTCGGTTCCAAACTTTTGCATGTTTGTTTAATTTTTAACCGACATATCGTGCCACATTCTAAAGGACACGCAATGTTTATGCACACTTACCACGTCATATCACAGCACATATTTTTCACTCACGATGTATTCCAGTGACGAATACGGTAATGTGTTGCTCATTTATGGGGAAACAAGGCGGTACGCTGTCCAGTCGCAACGTCTGTATCACGAGCGTTTTCCTGACAGAAGATTATCGATTACCAATACGTTCCGAAACCTTGAACTGGGACGCTTGAAACGGTAACTACCGTTAGAGATGCTCCTATAACGTCTGGTGCAAATGAAGAGGCTGTTTTGGACGCTGTCCGTAAAACCCTCATATTAGTACTCCGACACTTGCACAACAGACTAATATCAGCCGGTTCTCAGTCATGCGTGTACTGTATAACAATAAATTTCACCCGTACCATCTGCAGTTACACCAGCAGCTTCACGGACGTGTTTTCGATGCTGGAGTAACATTTTGCCAATGGGCATTATGCAGGGTGACCAATAATGCAGCCTTTTTTGTTGTCAAGAATCCTTTTTTTCAGACGAATCATGACTTCACAACAATGTCGCCGTGAATCGGCACAATATGCACTGCTGGAGCGCAGAGAATCCCCTTTGGGTAAGACAGGGCCCATACAGTAGGGAGTAAATGTCTGGTGTAGGATCTTCGGTGACAACCTCTTCGGACCATATTTTTTCGACGGACATGTAACGGTAGTACGCTACCTTCATTTTCTTCAAAATGAACTCCCACAGTTGCTGGAGAACGTGCCACTGCGCGAGCGATTACTAATGTGGTTTCAACAGGACGGGGCTACACCTCACGGATCAGTAGTCGTCCGGAACCATCTTCATGCTTCATATCCAAATAAATGGACAGGAAGGGACGGACTGGCCCGCCAGATCACCCAGTCTAACGCCACTAGACTTCTTATTGTGGGGTCACTTAAAGCAAGTAGTATATACAAAGGAGCCTGAAGATGCTGGTCACCTTCGGCAACTGATCATCAAGGGATGCCAAGCTGTTACACCTGACACGTTATAACGTGCAAGAATATCTTTAAAACGTCGTGATAAATTCTGCATAAACCAATGTGGTCAACATTTCGAACACTTGTTACACTGAATATGTAGTGTACCCTACTTCCTACCGACAGACCATCATGTTGTAGTCCAACCTGGCTACGTAACATCGGATAAAAACTCTCCTTTTCAGCACTAAATTAAAATTCACAGCTCCAGGACACTGCCCTTGAGGCGGTAGATGTGGGATCCCTCGCTGAGTCCAAGGGAAAAACCGACTGTGGAGGGTAAGCAGATTACGATACGATACGATTAAAATTCACTCTTTGGAACAGGATGATATGGGGCCATATCCCAGTCACTGTAAACGGCGTTAATTGAAAAAAAGCCGTACCAGTCTGTGAAACGAACCTACTACCAGACATCTTGGCCATACAGTAACAGTAATGCGTGACTCTACCACGTTAGCTACCGCGAGACGGCGTAGTCCTTACATACACTTCCTGTCAAAACGTAAGATCGTGCTATTCGCAGCTGTGATCGCTTTACACATTAATTACACTTTAAATAACAGAAATAACACTGCCGCCACTAAGGATTTCTGGTATATTAGCGAGCATTATATAAACGGGATAGTTGTACTAAGGCAATAAAAGAGCAGGTTAAATGTTTTTCGTATGACTGATATACGAGTTAGGTGGGTTATCTACCTCCTAAAAAATAAGGGGCTGGTGAACCACTCGGTATATATACGAGCTTCAACAGGTTTTGAAAAATTACCGAGAAAGGGTAACAATCATATGATAGAGTGGGACGCAGTAAGTGATGTATTTACCAGCGTATCTCTTGACGAAATGGAAATTTAAAAACCCTCTTGTCAGATTAAAGCGAAAGCGAAAGTACTCTCCGTCTCTTTGGCTAAATATTCAGCGTCGGGGCCTTCGGTTCGGAAAATCCCCGGGGTTCGATTTTCGGCCGGGTTGAAAATTATTGACGAGTTTCATCAATTCCTCTGGCTCGGGGACGTGGTATTTGTGTTTGTCTAAATACACATTTCTTCATATACTTCTTCTTCTGCTTCTACTTCTCAATCGGCTTACCCTCCAAGGTTGGCTTTTCCCTCGGACTCAGCGAGGGATCCCTCCTCTACCGCCTCAAGGGCAGTGTCCTGGAGCGTGAGACGTTGGGTCGGGGGATACAACTGGGAAAAAGACCAGTACCTCGCCCAGGCGACATCACCTGCTATGCTGAACAGGGGCCTTGGTGGTGGATGGGAAGATTGGAAGGGATAGACAAGGAAGAGGGAAGGAAGCGGCCGTGGCCTTAAATTAGGTACCATCCCGGCATTTGCATGGAGGAGAAGTGGGAAATCACGGAAAACCACTTCGAGGATGGCTGAGGTGGGAATCGAACCCACCTCTACTCAGTTGACCTCCCGAGGCTGAGTGAACTCCGTTCCAGCCCTCGCACCACTTTTCAAATTTCGTGGCAGAGCCGGGAATCGAACCCGGGCATCCGGGGGTGGCAACTAATCACAGTAACCACTACACCACAGAGGCAGACTTCTTCATATACACACATCATATTACTATATACCATAGAAACAGGCAATACTGCATTTGTCCCTGCTCATACGGCGGGCGTCAAGAACGGCATCCAGGAGTAAAACAGGACTATGCAGTGATATGCGACACAATTCTCATCTGCGACCCCACTATGGTGTGGAAAAGGCGTAAGAAGAAAGGAACGAAGGAAATAAGAAGAAGACCGAGCTAGTTGGCCATGCGGTTAGGGAAGCGTGACTGTGAGCTTGCATTCGGAAGGTAGTAGGTTCGAACCCCACTATCGGTAACCCTAATTACTGTTTTCCTTAGTTCCCCTTTTCACGCCAGGCAAATGCTCTTGTTCTACCTTATTTAAGGTCACGGCCGCTTCTATCCCACTCCTAACTCTTCCCTATCCCATCGTCGCCATAAGACCTATCTATGTCCATGAGACATAAAGCAATTCGAAATAAGAAGAGGAAAATTGAAAATGAAGTAAAGTGTGTAAGGAGAAAAAAGAAATAAAACCACAAGTGTACTTTTTTACCTATAAATAAATGATAATATCTCTCGTTACACATAAATTTTATTGAATTCATAACGGCTATAGCATCGATTAGTTGGCGTTTATGAGAGTGAGTTGTAAATGGTTTGCGAGATGTAATGGAAGGCAGAAGAAGTTGAATTAATAATGAACCGTACGTAACATGAGAACAGAGCGCGAGAATGTCGAGTAAAGGATGCGAGTCTTCTGGGTACTGCTGTGGGACGTTTAAATAGAGAGCGTGTTCATCTGGTAAAGTCTTGTCTGTCAACAGCACTTGATCCCAGGGGCAGGATGAGCACATGGACATGTTTACCAGGTGTCAAGGCTGCCTAGGCGATGTCCCAGGTGGTAGTGAGGATAGGGGAGGTACCAGTGGTTCCTTCCTCGTGTATTGATCGCGCACTCAGCCTGCTCTACTTGCTTCGCTTTGCTCCACCCTTGTGCCCAACTCGCAGTAATAGCCGGCCTATTGCGGTCGAAACATTCACACTTTTAAAAGATTGAGTATTCAGGGATAGGAGAAAAATTAAAATAATTGCTTTTCTGTTTCTGAACGCACTGGAACAACAGTGTGATGAATAAATTTCCTTTGCAGAAATTAGTGTACCATCCTCTCCTGGTTTTTTTACACCACGTCAGTTTCTGCACACCAACGACATTATCAATACAAAATTATCAAGTACTAAAATGAGCTGAATTTGCGCGGTACTGAGGATAGATAATTACAACGTTATTATACTTATTCCGTTTGGCTTTCTGAAAATTCCACTGGTGTCGAGGCAAAGACGTAGATGAAACTAGTAGTGATGGGAGCCTTCTCCAGGAGAAAATAGTAAGGTAACAGAATGGAAGCACTGGCAAGGACAGCGTCAGTAGCTACCCCGTACAGCTTACCTAATTAGCAAAATCTAAGGTAGTTGTCAGTCACGAAGTTAAGGCGGTAACTCGGTATGTTGAAACGAGGAGGCTATTCCTGCGCCTTCCATTAGGCACAGGAAGATGATGGTTCCGAATCACTCAGTTGGTCATCTGTTAAGGGGTGCTGCGTAGGTTGCCATATCAACTCCAGAAAAATTAGTTCGCAGCACACGCCGAGTTGAATGGCTCAGACGTTATTTTTTTTTGCTAGGGGCTTTACGTCGCACCGACACAGATAGGTCTTATGGCGACGATGGGATAGGAAAGGCCTAGGAGTTGGAAGGAAGCGGCCGTGGCCTTAATTAAGGTACAGCCCCAGCATTTGCCTGGTGAAAATGGGAAACCACGGAAAACCATTTTCAGGGCTGCCGATAGTGGGATTCGAACCTACTATCTACCGGATGCAAGTTCACAGCCGGCTCAGACGTTAGGCCTTCTTAACCCAAGTAGGCTTGTTCGATCCCCGTCCAGTCCAATGGTACTGGATTATTCTCATATACCTCAGCCTCGTGACGACAGATTTATCTGCACGTATCATAACTCCTATGGGACTAAATTTCGGCACCATGACAACTCCTAAATCAGGAAGAGTATTAGTGGGACGTAAAACTAATAACTCATCTTCTTCTTTTTCTACCGCTTTTCACACACCTGTGGGGTCACGGGTGTGAACTGTGTCGCACATGTGGATTTGGTCCTGTTTTATGGCCGGATGCTCTTCCAGACACCAACCCTATATGGAGGGATGTAATCACTATTGCGTGCTTCTGTAAAAATATTTATCTTTGAAATATGTAATGAGTTCGTAATTTATGTGATTGTAGTGTGAGTAATAATCTTAATACACTGACGGACTGTAAATTACAGAGATGTAGTGCTCAACTGGATAGTGCATTAACCTCTTGACTGAATAGTTCAAGGTTTGGTTCTGGTAAAGGTAGGGAGTTCAACATTAGACATTACGAACCATGTTGCTCTTGGTTGACTCTGCTGACTTTAAAAACATATTTCAATGGATACCCTATTGATGACTTGTTCCGCAAGTTAAAGCTAGAAAAGAAAAGGCCATCAATTTTATTTCCCTTCCTGAATATTGGGAGAGCATACAACACAACACTAGCATCCACATTCCCCTCTGATCAATGAGCCAGGTATGTGTGTAATACATTATTTACAGTCGATTATTAAATATCAGTTTGTTATATCATTCTAAGAATTCTACTGTTGAAATATGATTTTGTACTATACTGTGTTAGGCTATGGGAGAGGGACAGTTTACGAATCGGAATTTACTGGTCAACACTCGTACCCCAATGTTAGCTCAGCAATGAATGTTACAAGTGACAAATGACCTGTCACGCACTTCTTGTGATTTTTTGTGAAAAGTTACTATTTCTGTAGACTAATTGATACAGTGAGGTGTTCACACCACAGACATTCCACACACTTCCTTTGAACTAACTTTATTTGAAGTTGATGACATACAGTGTAAGTTGCATTAGTAGATGTTCTACTCGCGTTATGTCAAATATCTACTGATTGCCTAGCTTTCTGGCTGAATGGGCAGTATTGAGGCATTCAATTCAGCTGGTCCTAGGTTCGACTCCCGTCGGATTGAGGCTTGACGTCTATGTTCGTCTTAATGCAAATCTCTTGATTCACACACAACACATCAGCACATAGACCATCACAAAAACACGCAAGAGTGAATACTTTATATTCCTCCACATACTGTCGGTTTGGCATCAGAAAGGGCATCTGACCGTAAAACTGAGTGAACTCCCCAAAGTACTACTATCTGTGCACTTTTTAGCGATAGATTTACACCCTAATGCTGAAGCGGTCGACCTCGGCAATCCTCGAGATTCGTACTGGCAATCTTTGAAACACAAACTATGAATCGCTTATTCATCGCTGTCCGACGTCTGGCGTACACTTTACGTACTAGTACTGTTGTTATTTACACAGCAAAGCCAAACTATAGAATTCACTCTAGGAATAAGATTCGCATCGGGAAATGTTATATAATGTTATATCATGTGTGTGACACAGTTGTTGGCTTAAAATAACAAAGGTTTAGAAAATTCATGTCGATCGATCATATTATCGATTCAATTCAGATTGCATTTCCATTCAGTTGGCAGTACTAACGGAACCGGAAGCGCTCCCTCCTTACTCCACAAACCAGCACACAAATCTATCGCTAAAAATTGCGCAGATAGTGTATATTTTGCTCCAGGAACAGGCAAAGAAAGAAAGAAAGAAGGAAAGAAAGAAAGGAAGAAAGATCTCTGTTCTCTACTGACTAACCGACGCGTCATGAAGTTTTCTGTTGTCCATTGAATTAAAACTGACGGCTAGGACTCGGATCTTCAAACAAATAATTTCTTTTGTATTGAGGTACTATCTCATTGCTGGTTCCTACCAGCTTTCGGATGGAGGACTGAACATACATACACAATTGCTTCCAATGAGAAGACAATGTGCACTTTTTCACATTATGTAATCATCTAAAACTTTCATGGGGGCGGCTGAGTGTGTGGCCTGTGCTATTCCACTCCTCTTCCAGCCAATGGCACGTAGGTATGAGTCCATGTGAATACTATCCCAGTGTTACTAAACTCACTACATCCGGTGTTTCAACAAAGTCATGTCATTTAATTCTCATCCAGAAGCGCAGGTCGCCTACGGGAGTCAAATCAAAACACATGCACCTGGCGAGCCGAAGTTCTTGGACACATTCTGGCACTAAAAGCCATACGCCATTTCATTTTTTTTATTGGTCCTAGGGAAATAAATGTCATAAACGGAAATATTTCCATTGAAAGTGTACCTTGGACTGTTTTCTCTTAAGTTAACCTAATTAACAAACATGAGATTAAATAGCTCAGATGATAGCGATGATAGCCCGGGTCCTTGCTGAATAGGCAGCATACTGGACTTCGGTTCAGTGGGTTCCCGGTTCGATTCCCTACCAGGCCGATGATAATTAACTGTGTATGCTTTATTCCTATTGCTCCGAGATTGGGTGTTTGTGTTCGTCTTAATACACTTCTCGTATCTACGAACAACGCAACACACACTAGTATTGACTAGGCGGATCATTCATCTCTATATTTACTGTGATTAAGTCAATACGGACAAATACTGGCCTTAATGGTCAAGATTTTATTAATAGACACTACTGATGTACAAGTCCGCCTCCATAGCGAAACGTTTTTGTTATTAGCTGCCGGCCTCGGGAGCCCGGGTTCGATTCCCTGTACTGCCGCAAATTTAATAATGGCAGGAGGGCTGTTGTGGTTGAAATGGTACGTGCAGCTCACCTCCATTGAGGGTGTGCCTGAAAAGAGCTACACCACCTCGGGATGAGGACACGAGTTTACCATAGTAATCTACAAAGACATACGCAACAGTGAATACATCCCTCCATACAGCGTCGGCGTCAGGAAGTACATCCGGCCGTAAAACGGCGCCAAATCCTTAACGAGTGCAGACCCTAATGGACTTGGAAAATAGCTCCGAATAACACTGATATTTCATTATGAAAGATATACTCTTCTTCTTCCTCCTCCGTTTTTACTACATCTGTGGGTTCGCGGGAGGGAACTGTGTCGTACATGCGGATTTCACCATGTTTTACGGCCGAATGCCCTTCGTAACGCCAACCCTATATACATACATCATCACTACAGACCATTATGCCTTTCAGCGTTCAGTCTGCAAGTCTCTGTGAATTTACTAAATGTCGCCACAATTCTCTATTTGCAACTAGTGCTGTGGCCTCATTTAGTTCTATACCTCTTATCTTTAAATCGTCAGAAACTGAGTCTAACCATCGTCGTCTTGGTCTCCCTCTACTTCTCTTACCCTCCATAACTGAGTTCATTATTCTCCTAGGTAACCTATCCTCTTCCATTCGCCTCACATGACCCCACAACCGAAGCCGGTTTATGCGTACAGCTTCATCCATCGAGTTCATTCCTAACTTAGCCTTTATCTCCTCATTCCGAGTACCCTCGTGCCATTGTTCCCACCTGTTTGTACCAGCAATCATTTATTTATTGATTTATCTGAAGGTACACAGGTTTTACACCCAATTAAGTACCTTCTTGACATTCAGTAAGAATCTGTATCTATGAAGTTAAAGTTTAACAAAAACAAAGTTAAAAATGAACAAAAAACAAAATAGAACAAAATTAACATCATGTATGGCACCATTCGCAGTTGAAAATAAATGAAAAATTAACTAAGAAATCACTCATTAATAGAAAGCAAAAGATTACAAAAAACAAAGGAACTTAAAACATATATAAGTACACTGGGATATATGATGAATACCAGAAAGAAGGAATTATCAAAAATTTACTAATTGTAAAGGCAGGCTTCTAGTTTCTTACTGAATTCATTATCCGATTTGGTGAATATATCGATTTTTTTGTTACAGTGTTATAAAGCGTTGTCATTGTTACGAAACATGAATTTGAGTTATGCAATGTTTTTGACGTTTGAACGTGAAATAATTGGTGCTGACGTGATCTTGTCTGCGAAACATGGAATGAAATTCGTCTTAACAGGTCCAAGGAATCAAATCGTCCTATTACAATTTTTCTTAGTAATTGTATAGAAATTAGGGACCGTCTGGTTTTCAATAAAGGGAATTGAAATATTTTCCTTAATAACAGGGTTGATGTGTCGAAAGGGCAAAAAGTATTAAAAGTTTTGAAATAAACATAACGTAGGCATTTGTTTTGTACAATTTCAATAGCATTCACTTGTTTCTTTGTATACGGGCTCCAGATTATTACAGAATATTCCAGTATGCTCCGTACTAAGGTAATATATAATTTATTCAATACAGAGGGCTGGGTAAATGGTCTGGAAGTTCTTATCAAAAATCCTAGCACCGAGCCCGATAGCTGCGTTCGCTTAAATGCGGCCAGTATCCAGTATTCGGGAGATAGTGGGTTCGAAGCCCACCGTTGGCAGACCTGAAGATGGATTTCCATGGTTTCGCATTTTCACACGAGGCAAATGCTGGGTCTGTACCTTAATTAAGGCCACGGCCGCTTCCTTCCCACTCCTAGCCCTTTCCTGTCCCATCGTCGCAATAAGACCTGTCTGTGTCGGTGCGACGTAAAGCAACTTGCAAATAAAAAGAAAATCATCCGGTTAGCATTCTTTGATATTGTATTGATATGATTGTTGACCTTTAGCTTACCATTAAACATTATACCAAGTCCTTAAACGCTTAACCCTCTCTAATTTTTCCCGCCGTATATGATAGGCTGAGACTTCAAATTCCTTCCTTCTGGTAAACATCATGTATTTACATTTACTAATATTCAAAGACAAATTATTAATATTACACCGAGAAATGACATTATTAATGTCCTGTTTCAACTCGTCCTGGTCGTGGTGGTCGCTAATATTTTTGTAAAGTTTCAAATAATCTGCAAAATGTAAACAGTTAAACTGGCAAATATTGCCTGGTAAATCATTAATTATAATTAAAAACAGGAGAGGTCCAAGATTTGAACCTTGCGGAACACCCGAAGGACTGATAAAATTATCTGAAATTCCATTGTTAAAATAAACTAACTGCTGTCGATTTTTTAAATATGAACACATTAACTGCAACAACTGTTTACAAAAACCAAATTTATACAGTTTTGTATTTAAAATTCTATGATAGACTTTATCGATTGCTTTTTCGAAATGCATATAAACATCAGTCCTACCGTTGGTATTTATGGTAGCATACAAATTTTTAGTATATCCCAAAATATTGGTGATAAGTGATCTGCTGGGTACAAATCCATGTTGAAATTCTGATAGAGCAATCTTAATATGGTTATAAACCTTATGGTGCAATATATGTTCGTATACTTTAGCTACGGCGTTAATAATGCACACTGGTCGATAATTAGATATCGTTACAAAACTGCCTGTCATAAAATGGGCGTAACGTTGGCGACTTACCATTTTTCAGAAAAGGATGAAGTGCGAATAGAAAGGTTAAAAGTGAAAGTTAATTGATAGCCAATAAATCGGCCCAAGCCCTAATTATATACGGAGGTACGCCATCAGGATCACTCGATCTTTTAGGCTTTAGTTTACCATTAATAGCATTTTTCACCTCTTCAACAGATATCTTGCTGACATGTAATATATCAACAGAGGGAAACAGCGGAATGTCATCCAAAGCCATATCATCTAATATATAATTAAAATGTGATCTGACGTAAACTGACGATAAATATCGAGCAAATCCACGAACAACATTTCAGTCCTTGTAGCTCTCACCATTAACAAACGTAGTTCCTCCTGATCTCGTGAGTCGCTTATTTTTAATGTGCCTCCGGGAATGTATTATATCACATTTTCAAGTAATCTCTAATTCACTGATGTAATCTCGATATGCGGAATTTATTTTTACTTTCAATTCAGATCTGAGTTGTTCGAATCGTTCGTCATAGTACCTGGAGAATTTCCTCTTTTTGGCACACTTCGTTTTCTTTTTGATTATCTGAATGATATCGTGATTAAACCAGACTGGAAATTTTGATTTTTTTTAATGGCTTGACCTTTAGGTATGCAATTATCGAAGCATCTATATATTGTCGAGTAAAGGAAATCCACAGCCTTATCCACATTCTGATACGTATACAAGGGGTTCCAATCAAAATCTCCTAACTCGTAATACAGTTGCAGAAAATCCGCTTTCTTGAAATCGTAGTATTCTCGGTTTATATTTCTTGGTAATGAACACCTCTTTACTGGAGGTAATGATAAAATGAGTGGGGGATGATGTAAATCTTCAGGCACAAGAGGAAATTCCTCACGTTTCACGTCAACTATGAAATGGGCCAGTACAAGATCCAGCGTCCTAAAATTGTAATTAAGAATATTATTGTACGACATTAAACCTAAATATGATATGAATTGACCCAATATTTTACCAGTCACAGTTCCTTTTGTAAATGAATAACCAGTACCATTAATTTCAGGAAGATTTAAATCACCCACGATAGCACCGTACTAAATCATAAGATTGTCAGTGCTTTCTAAATAACCAAAGTAGTCCTGATAAACTGTTGAAGATCATGCTGAAGTAATGTATACATCATTTATAAATAACTTCCTATTATTATTTGAGATGCAAATAGTAAGTGATTCACATGCTGTTCAGAGTACTTGGATAATAGTTTCGCCTTGGAACTCTTTTGACGGCAATAAAAACTCCCCCTCCCCTCTCCTCACTAGTTACTAAATTATCTCTGCTATTTCTGAACACTAAATATACACTGTCAAAAAATTCACTATCATATATACTATTTGATAGAGAATTCTCAGTCAGAACAAGAATATCGTATAAAGAGCACAGGAGATTTTGGATAAATATATCAACCTTAGTTCTAAGTCATCTCACATTTTGATAATAAACGAAAAACTCTATATTGTGACCGTGAGTTGGTCACATCTACGCTGGACAGGTGTTGGTGTGTGGCTTGTGTTCGCTTGTCGGCGAGATGGGGTGTGCGCGACCTTGGAGAGGACTAGAACAAGTTTTTTTTACGTGAAGAGGGCGGCCGGTTGACTAACAAAATAAAAAGAAGAAGAAAAATGAAGGTTGGCGAAAGAAAAAAGATGCTAGCGCGTGTCACTTGTAATTGCGAGGAACGATATGAATGAAATATTTATATCTTTGGTGGCGTGACATGCATAATTACGGAATGCTCAAGGATTAAATTAAAATAAACTGGATAAATAATAGCACATTTAGAGGATATAAATTAAAAACTAAAATTTTTGAACTAATTTACACGACCCTTTGGCTAAAATGGTGATAAAATTATATATTCATACGGTAGAAGAATTTAGTATCTAAATTGACTTGACTTCCGTGCATGTGTACCAGACACGATATTTAAGTCATGTGATAAGAGTACTCGCTCTCACATACTGACGTGTGCCCGAACTATCATCTTCAGAGCCCTTGACAGCAAGATTTTCAACGTAGAACATCGTGAATACTGTCGTCAGGAACAGTGGCTTCGCTCCTGTGCTCTACACTTCTGATAATTGTATACAACTTAGAACAGTGCTGTGATCAGACGTCGAATGTGCAGATATTAATCCCTTAAGTACGTGTCATTTCCAAAATACAGTTACGTGTGTGTTTGGAGTTTATTCTAAAGCACTTTGTGTAAGTTTCAGCTTTCTCACGAGTGAACGTGGACGACCAGAACGTGATCATTTCCAGAAGAGGACGGAACCTCGCATTATGGATTACCAGTGCTTCACCATGAAGTTCTAAACCATCGACCACCGTCGGCGGCGTCGGGATGCAGATTCTTTCATCCTAGCATGGCTGATTGAGAATCCAGACTTCCAGACGTGAAGATTTCTCCTTAAGTTAAGTCGATTACGTCTCATTTATATCTGTTTATCTGTTCTATGTAGTTTTGTTCTATTCTTTCTTTCTTCTTAGTAATCTATTTTGACGCATTTTATGGTTGTATATTTGCTCGGATATGTCGTAAAATTAACACATGCGATTGCTTAACGACCATGTGGCCATGAATTTGACAGCGAGGGTTCTGATAGAGTTATCCATGTGTTATCGACACCATCTTTGCTTACTGAGTGAATTTCGTCACGAATATGAGTTGATTTATGTCCGATGGATTTAATGATAGGATATTTTGTCAGTATTTTCAATATTTTCCTTGTAATGGAACTTCTACTTGTACCTCGTGTCTGAGAAAACGTGTCATCGGGATATTAAGTCTGAATTCTATGAGAATATGTGCATTGGGGCATGTGGTAATTAATTGGAGTAATTAATCATCGAGACACATTGAAGTGGATTATGTATTTGTCGGACGATGGTAGGTCCTGATATTTCGTGGCTACACATATCTGAGATTAGGATGCGACAAGTTAGAGTCGTCATTGTGGTATACTATACGTGTAAAGTATATGGAATAATTGCGCATGATATGAATCTTCGTGAAACTGAGTTTTTCACATGTTAATGTCGTAATATTATTAAGCCTGATGTTGATTAGGTTGTAAGGTGAATATGGATTATTCGAGTCGAGTGCAGTGTAGTCTAATATTAGTGTCTTCAGATGAAGAAAATGAAAGTCCATGTTAATCGATGTACTTCTTAATTCGTGGGAATATCCCAATTTTTCTCAAGTAATTCAATAATTTCAAATTGGAGGTACAGGTGAATGTCCGCGAAGGCCTTAGGTCTGAAGAACAGATCTTCGATGAAATATCTCCATAATATTTGATTCGTGACTATGCAAGTTCATTCGTTGATGCCATTTTTCGCTCTCATGAGGTAACTCGATCTTGTTGGAACGTAATAAATCTGTTAACAGGAGAGTAATATAGTTGATCGACACTCGTCGACATGTAAATAGTGGAGATATTTTCTTCTTGGTAATCACAGTCTTCTTGATAATTTCCGTAGTTATCTGTAGATGTAGTAATTTGCTAGTAGTTAGAGAATTATTTTCTATGTGTTCTGTTCTGATATGTGTGACACTTTGATATTATCGATGGATAGTGGATGGGATTTCCGCATGGATGATATCCTCCCCATTTACTTATGTTCGTAAGCTCAGAAGGCGTTTTATTTTGTTTAATTGTTGATCAGATGCTTAAAGTTCAGTATTAATTCTCACGAAAAGAGATGTGAGACGACGTGAACAGGTATATCCGACGTCTCGGATTAACTTAGAGAAAACCAAGGCAAATTCAACTTTCCATTTTATAACTACAAAATTGTTAATATAACGAATGTAAATTTTATTTTGCTATAATTGTTAACTTATTGAACCTTAGATATTTCTTTATTATACTCGTTCTTACAATTACTGAATTTTTTCCAGATTGTCGATGAAGGCTTGGCCCAGACCTCACTTTTCTGAATAACAATTTTGATTCAACTTTAAATAAATAATTTAATGATTTTAAAGACGATAAAGAAAATTAACAATGTAAAATACTCTGTTAGAATATTAGGGAAAACAACTGCCGTGTACCATCCCATTTGTTTGCATTTAGGTTTGTTACATCAAGAGGCATATTAAATCACATAAAGTAGTGATCATAGTCATAATCACAGACTTCAGGATGGCACAAATTTCATTTAATTAAATAAAAGTGTCTTATCTGTTCTATACCTTGAACATGCTTATTTGATGAACCCTATGTTAATCCTGCCACATTCATTTATTTTATAAGCCTACAGCCATCGAACTGAGCACCCCTGGGGTGTCTCGTGTTCGCTGACTGACTACGTCGGGGACATCTTAGTGGCTATTCCCATACGTGGGGCTTCTTTGTGGCTAGTCCCTTCCGTGGGGCTCGACTTGTGGCTTAAAAGTGGCTTCATCCATCGTGGAACTTGATTAATGGCTTCTCCACGTGGTTTAAATTGACTTGATCAAATTATTAATTATTCAAGGTTCGGCAGGTTCATTTTAGATTTAATGCCATCCCAGTTAGGTAGAATTCTAACAGAGTACGCCGAATTCTCAGAATATTTTCCTTATGATGATGTGTTTCACATGGAAAAATGAGGGTTAGGAATTTTTTTACATGAAACTTGAATTTGCCTTATCACAATCAACATGTCTGGGGGGAAGTCTCTGCATTTCGGCGTTTGCTGACACAGGTCACTTTATAAATAATAGAATGGATTTCGAGGAGATTAGGAAGTTATTAGAGACTATGACAAAGGAGAACAGGAGAGCACAGGAAGAGAGTAGGAGAGCACAGGAAGAGAGTAGGAGAGCACAGGAAGAGAGTAGGGGAGCACAGGAAGAGAATAAAGAGGAACTCAGAAAAATACAGGAAGGGAGTAGAAGGATGCAGGACGAGAATAAAGAGGAATTTAAGAAAATGCAGGAAGAGAATAAAGAGGAATTTAGGAAAATACAGGAAGATAGTGAGCGAATAAGTCAAAAAATGAACATTATGGGTGCTGCGATACAGGAAGAGGCGAAGAAGGGTCGTGACGAACTATATGCAAAACTGGAGGAAACAAGTTGTCGGATTGACAATATTGTGTTAGAGTGCAGGGAAAATCAGAAAAATCCCTGGAACAAGTTGTTACTTTGACAAGCCAGATTAAAGAGGATAATAAGGTTATCACAGGGAAGGTTACCGCTCTTCAGAGTGACGTAGTCTTAGTAAGAAATAACATTGAATCCGTGAGGAAGGAAATAGATGTTATAAAGGTAGAGATTTCCACGGCACAAGAAGAGATGTCAGAACAAGTGAAAAATCTTAGAGGAGAGGTCACAGAAGACTTAAAGAAAATAAAAGAGAAGGTCGACGATGATCTCCGATCCGTAAAGGACAGTATCTCAGTCAACCAAATGGAGATACAAGATATTTCACTCCAGTTCGATTATATCAAGAGCATGATTGACAAGGATAAGTCGGAAATACTTGAACAAATTATTAATCTTGCCGGAGATGTCAAGTCCGGGAAACAGAAAATGGAGGAAAATATGGATGCCCTCCAAAAATTAGAAAAAGAAGTAGGATTCTTAAAGTTACAGGATAGGAGCACCAGGGTCTTAGTGACGTCATTAATGGACCGACAGAGTAATGTCGAAGAGGTCGTACAGGCTAAATCTACTGTAACAGAAGGAATATCGCCAGTAGCTGAATCGTCTCAGAACATTACCCATATCGAACAACCCACAGTAAATCTAAGTACTACACCTGCACAAAGTGTACCTCAAATCATTAATTTTATAAGAATGAGCGAGGACAGGCCTAGAAAATTCAACAACTTAAATGAGGTCACACCTAAAAATTTCATTCGGGACCTTGATGAATATATTCGCGAACAGAAGATCCCTACCGAAAAACATCTTCGGACAGCGGAGAAATTTTTAGAGGGAGACGTGCTCAATTGGTACCACGCTTTCCGTTATACGTTTGAAGACTATGAAGGTTTCAAGCGCCTGTTCCTACAGAGATACTGGGGAGCGGATTTGCAACAAGCACTACGGTTGGATTTATATTCACGAAAATATTCCATAGATGGACAGACGCAGTACGCTAATTACTTCTGTAATCAAGTACGACGAATGAAAGACCTCGACACTCCACCATCTGAAAACGAGTTGGTCCAAGCGATAACAAAGCAGTTTCCTGTGGAAGTACATCGTTTACTCATTGCTGCCAATGTTCAGACCGCAGTGCAGGCTGAGGCTATCCTCAGACAGCTCGACCATACCATGAATGTCTAAACAGTACCGAAAACTCAAAGGAGCAATACTTACCAGGTCAATGTAATGGACACTCCGAAAAACCGAAATTCGACTCCAATGCCTGAAAACGGAAGTCAGAGCGGACCTAAAGAGTACAAAAACTATCCCAGAGCGTACGATCGTCGATGGGAAGAGAGAAGAACGAGACCCAGATAGGACAGGATGGAAGATCCGAAGAACGTCCGAAGAAGGGTAAATTACAGGACACGGGACCGACCACAGAATTACAGACGGGATAGGCCCTATGATAGACCTAGATATTATTCAGATCGTAACTACCAGAATTTCAGAGATGACATGGAGAACCGTCATCGAGAAAGTATGCGGTACATTGAAGAATTAAGGAAGGAAACTGAAAAAGGCTCAAAATGGAAGGACGCCATTCATAATCAAGACACCGATCCAGATGTGACGGGAGCCGAGAGCTTAGAGTTCCAGCGACACCGGAATTCACCTCATGACGATAGAAGATTAAATCCCTCGGCACCACAATATCAACCTGAAAATCAGGGTGCCAGAAGAAAGACTCCAATGTAAAGATATCAAACTATCACTCTCCTATGAACAGTTATATTCAACGCCTCGAACCTAAGACTCTACCGCAAAGCAGAAAAGTGCAGAAAGAAGAAAGAAAAGACCCAGGTTGGCCGTCAAAGAAATACCAGTTTGTGTCGTGCAGAATGATTACCGTTCAGACAACTGACAGATGCTTGGAAACTATTAATACCATGGAAAATTAAATAGTGAGTTAGATAACATACGGACCACATTTTAAGGAACGAACGTGATTTTAAAAAATTTTAACCTTGTTTAAAATTTTTGTCCCAGTAAGAGGTGGATGTGACCGTGAGTTGGTCACAGCTACGCTGGACAGGTGTTGGTGTGTGGCTTGTGTTCGCTTGTCGGCGAGATGGGGTGTGCGCGACCTTGGAGAGGACGAGAACAAGTTTTTTTACGTGAAGAGGGCGGCCGGTTGACTAACAAAATAAAAAGAAAAAGAAAAATGAAGGTTGGCGAAAGAAAAAAGATGCTAGCGCGTGTCACTTGTAATTGCGAGGAACGATATGAATGAAATATTTATATCTTTGGTGGCGTGACATGCATAATTACGGAATGCTCAAGGATTAAATTAAAATAAACTGGATAAATAATAGCACATTTAGAGGATATAAATTAAAAACTAAAATTTTTGAATTAATTTACACGACCCTTTGGCTAAAATGGTGATAAAATTATATATTCATACGGTAGAAGAATTTAGTATCTAAATTGACTTGACTTCCGTGCATGTGTACCAGACACGATATTTAAGTCATGTGATAAGAGTATTCGCTCTCACATACTGACGTGTGCCCGAACTATCATCTTCAGAGCCCTTGACAGCAAGATTTTCAACGTAGAACATCGTGAATACTGTCGTCAGGAACAGTGGCTTCGCTCCTGTGCTCTACACTTCTGATAATTGTATACAACTTAGAACAGTGCTGTGATCAGACGTCGAATGTGCAGATATTAATCCCTTAAGTACGTGTCATTTCCAAAATACAGTTACGTGTGTGTTTGGAGTTTATTCTAAAGCACTTTGTGTAAGTTTCAGCTTTCTCACGAGTGAACGTGGACGACCAGAACGTGATCATTTCCAGAAGAGGACGGAACCTCGCATTATGGATTACCAGTGCTTCACCATGAAGTTCTAAACCATCGACCACCGTCGGCGGCGTCGGGATGCAGATTCTTTCATCCTAGCATGGCTGATTGAGAATCCAGACTTCCAGACGTGAAGATTTCTCCTTAAGTTAAGTCGATTACGTCTCATTTATATCTGTTTATCTGTTCTATGTAGTTTTGTTCTATTCTTTCTTTCTTCTTAGTAATCTATTTTGACGCATTTTATGGTTGTATATTTGCTCGGATATGTCGTAAAATTAACACATGCGATTGCTTAACGACCATGTGGCCATGAATTTGACAGCGAGGGTTCTGATAGAGTTATCCATGTGTTATCGACACCATCTTTGCTTACTGAGTGAATTTCGTCACGAATATGAGTTGATTTATGTCCGATGGATTTAATGATAGGATATTTTGTCAGTATTTTCAATATTTTCCTTGTAATGGAACTTCTACTTGTACCTCGTGTCTGAGATAACGTGTCATCGGGATATTAAGTCTGAATTCTATGAGAATATGTGCATTGGGGCATGTGGTAATTAATTGGAGTAATTAATCATCGAGACACATTGAAGTGGATTATGTATTTGTCGGACGATGGTAGGTCCTGATATTTCGTGGCTACACATATCTGAGATTAGGATGCGACAAGTTAGAGTCGTCATTGTGGTATACTATACGTGTAAAGTATATGGAATAATTGCGCATGATATGAATCTTCGTGAAACTGAGTTTTTCACATGTTAATGTCGTAATATTATTAAGCCTGATGTTGATTAGGTTGTAAGGTGAATATGGATTATTCGAGTCGAGTGCAGTGTAGTCTAATATTAGTGTCTTCAGATGAAGAAAATGAAAGTCCATGTTAATCGATGTACTTCTTAATTCGTGGGAATATCCCAATTTTTCTCAAGTAATTCAATAATTTCAAATTGGAGGTACAGGTGAATGTCCGCGAAGGCCTTAGGTCTGAAGAACAGATCTTCGATGAAATATCTCCATAATATTTGATTCGTGACTATGCAAGTTCATTCGTTGATGCCATTTTTCGCTCTCATGAGGTAACTCGATCTTGTTGGAACGTAATAAATCTGTTAACAGGAGAGTAATATAGTTGATCGACACTCGTCGACATGTAAATAGTGGAGATATTTTCTTCTTGGTAATCACAGTCTTCTTGATAATTTCCGTAGTTAGCTGTAGATGTAGTAATTTGCTAGTAGTTAGAGAATTATTTTCTATGTGTTCTGTTCTGATATGTGTGACACTTTGATATTATCGATGGATAGTGGATGGGATTTCCGCATGGATGATATCCTCCCCATTTACTTATGTTCGTAAGCTCAGAAGGCGTTTTATTTTGTTTAATTATTGATCAGATGCTTAAAGTACAGTATTAATTCTCACGAAAAGAGATGTGAGACGACGTGAACAGGTATATCCGACGTCTCGGATTAACTTAGAGAAAACCAAGGCAAATTCAACTTTCCATTTTATAACTACAAAATTGTTAATATAACGAATGTAAATTTTATTTTGCTATAATTGTTAACTTATTGAACCTTAGATATTTCTTTATTATACTCGTTCTTACAATTACTGAATTTTTTCCAGATTGTCGATGAAGGCTTGGCCCAGACCTCACTTTTCTGAATAACAATTTTGATTCAACTTTAAATAAATAATTTAATGATTTTAAAGACGATAAAGAAAATTAACAATGTAAAATACTCTGTTAGAATATTAGGGAAAACAACTGCCGTGTACCATCCCATTTGTTTGCATTTAGGTTTGTTACATCAAGAGGCATATTAAATCACATAAAGTAGTAATCATAGTCATAATCACAGACTTCAGGATGGCAAAAATTTCATTTAATTAAATAAAAGTGTCATATCTGTTCTATACCTTGAACATGCTTATTTGATGAACCCTATGTTAATCCTGCCACATTCATTTATTTTATAAGCCTACAGCCATCGAACTGAGCACCCCTCGGGTGTCTCGTGTTCGCTGAATGACTACGTCGGGGACAATATCATGGCTCATAAAAAATCAAAGTTGAAAAAGTAAGAATATTACGATGAAAAAATTGCAATTTATCCAAATCTCCCTCACAACGAATAACGTGCACTTGACTTCCATCAGTCTTTCTAAGTAAAATTTTGCCACTCCTGTTCACCCACAGATACGTATATTCCCTATCTCGTTGTAATTGTTTAGCTTCAGAAAATAGAATTCGCCTATTAGGAGCTACTTTCATATCTTATATCTCTTTCTTTTAACTTAGGAATAAGATAACCTGAGTCCACCCAGCTTTCGCTCCTGCAAAGCAAATTTGGTCTGAAAACAGACCGATGTAAATATAATTTGGTCCGGGAGCTGACTTCCTTCTTACAGAATACTGTTGATCGCAACTGTGAGCTCTCTGCATTAGCTTTACTTCACCTTGATTCAATCTCACTTACTCAATTACCATCCATTTTGCAGATTTGTATCACCAATCTGACATTTAATTCTCTGAGATTTCTTACCTACTGACTTCAATATAGTCTTAGAAAGGCTAATTTTGATACATACTGACTGGACCTATTTTCAAGTTGCAAGATATTAGAAATAGGCTTTAGACACAATGTGGCATTAAGACAAGTCTTCAGCACAGGCCAGACTGCTTACTACATTTCCACCTAACTGAATCCCTCGCTGCCACTTTGTACCATTCAGCAGGTGATCAGTGTAAACTACAAACAGCAAAGGTGAACGATTACAACCTTGTCTAACTCCTGTAAGTACCTTGAACCAAGAACTCGTTATACCAACAATTCCCACTGCAGCCCAATTGTCAACATATATGTCTTTGATTGATTTAAATAAACTACACATAATCCCATAGTCCCCTATTATGGTGAACACCTTTTCCCTAGGTACCCTGCCATATGTTTTCTCTAGATCTAGGAAACATAAACACAACTCTCTATTCCTCTCGTAGCATTTTTAAATTACCTGGCACATACTGAAAATATGATCCTGACAGCCCATATGTGGTCCGAAACCACACTGATTATCATTCACGCTACTCTCAACCACTGATGGCACCCTCCCTTCCATGATGCCACTGAATACTTTGCCTGGTATGCTAATCAATGAGATACCTCGATAGTTGTTGCAATCCTTCCTGTTCCCTTGCTTATAGATAGGTGCAATTACTGCTTTTGTCCAAACTGAAGGTACCATAACAAAACTCCATGCTAATCTTACTACTCTATGAAGCGATTTCATCCCTGCCTTCCCACTATACTTCACCATTTCAGGTCTAATTTCGTCTATTACTGCTGCTTTATGACATTGGAGTTTATTTACCATCCTCTCCACTTCCTCAAGCATAATTTCACCAACATCGTATTCCTCCTCCCCATGAGCTACGTTGTTCCGGACGCCACCATGACGATTTCCTTTTACGTTGAGAAGATTTTCAAAATATGCCCTCCACCTGTCCATTGATTCCCTAGGATCTATTATGAGTTCACCTGAATTACCCAAAACACTGTTCACTTCCTTTTTCTCTCCCTTCCTGAGATTCTTTATTACTGACCAGAAATGTTTCCCTGCTGCTTGACCTAGTCTTTCCAGGTTATTACCAAAATCGTCCCACAACTTTTTTTGGATTCAACAACTATTTGTTTCGCTCTGTTTCTTTCATCCACATACAATTCCTTATCTGCATCAGCCATTGTTTGGAGCAATTTCTGACAAGGCTTCTTTTTACTTTTACAAGGTGCTCTCACTTCATCGTTCCACCAAGACGTTCACCTTTTCCCATCTTTACACACAGTTGTTTATTGGCATTCCCTTGCCATTTCCACTACAGAATTCCTATATGCCACCCATTCTCTTTCTATATCCTGAACCTGCTTACTCTCCACTGTTCGGAACTTCTCACTAATCATAACCATGTTCTTCTGTCTAATTTCCTCTTCCTGGAGATTTTCTACTCTTATTCGTTTGCAGAGAGATTTCACTTTCTCTATCCTAGGCCTAGAGATACTTAATTCACTACAGATCATATGGTGGTCTGTCTCATCGAAAACCCCCCGAAAAATCCGTACATTCCTAACAGATGTCCTGAATACGAAATCGGTTTAGATATATTCTATTATGGATCTGGTACTCCTAGCCTCCCATGTGTAGCGGTGAATAGCCTTATGCTTGAAGAATGTAATTTGTAACTGCTAGTCCCATACTAGCACAGAAGTCCAGCAAACGCATCCCATTCCTATTAGCATCCGTATCTTCTCTCACATTTACCAATCACCCTCTCGTATCCATCAGTTATATTTCCAACACTCACACAGAAATCGCCAATTAAACTATGCTATCCTTGCTGTTCACCTTGACTACGATGTCACTCAATGCTTCATAAAACTTGTCAACTTCATTCTCATCTGCACCCTCAAATGGTGAATGCACTGAAACCATTCTCGTCCTAATTCCTCCAATTGCCAAATCTACCCATATCATTCTCTCATCTACGTGCCTAACAGAAACTATGTTGCGTTCAATAGTATTCCTGAAAAACAGTCCAACCCCATAGTCTTCCCTTCCCTCCTTAACACCCGTCAAGTACAGGTTATAATCCCCTATCCTTTCCTCGTTATCTCCTCTTACCCGAATATCACTTACTCCGAGCACATCCACATGCATCCTCTTTGCTGACTCAGCCAGTTCTACATTTTTTCTCCCATAAGCCCCATTAATAATTATAGCTCCCCATCGAATTCAATACGAAATTATTATTATTTACAATCTGCTTAAAGTCGCACCAACACACATAGGTTTTAAGGCGGCGATGGTACAGGGAAGTGCTAGGAGTGAGAAGGATGCGGCCGTAGCCTTAATTAAGGTACAGTCCCAGCATTCGCTTAGTGTGAAAACAGGAAAACAAGGAAAACCATATTCCGGGCTGCCGACAACGAGGTTCGAACACATTATCTTCCGAATTGAAGCTCAAAGCTATGGGGCCCTAACCGAATGGCCAACTCGCTCGGTATTATTATTATTATTATTATTATTATTATTATTATTATTATTATTATTATTATTATTATTATTATTCCTGGAAATATTTCGGAGGAGCCAAGAAAAGGGAATGTCGTTGCGTGAGTGTTAAACATGAGTAGTTATTTCAAGGAAATGTGTTTTTATTAATATATTACTTATTCTAATACGATTGCACTTGGGTGAGGTGGCGTTAGTATTTTTCTATCGCGGTGGGTAGATGAGAGCCGGACGAGCCACGCGCAATTCAGTGGAACTAATTCAGTTATAACACGTGTCTCGAATTACCGACAGGACAAAATGGGTTTTCGGAGAAAAATTGTGAGTGATACAAAAGCAAAATCAATAGGCTGAATACAAAATTGAATATGCGTTGATCGTTCAGAGGTTGGCGACGCTGAGATGTTAGAGCGGAAGGAACTTCAATGTTGAGGATTGAACGGTAAACCTTGAGTGCTAGGGACTTTGAACTATACACCATGAGTGGTCGTGAAAACGGAACATCCGCCATAACACACATCCCGCTCGAAAGGTGGTAACACTGTTGCTACGTATCGATATTGCCATCGCTGTGGTAGAAGAACGGCAAAATGACAACTCATGCGTGCACGCAGTTGTTGGGTTATGCCTTTGTTGATGCGCGGACTGGTCTTGTGTATTCGTCCAGCTGTAGAAATGGAGGCAAACAAACAAGAGCAAAGAAGTCTGGTTCGTTTCCTGGTGGCTGAGGGCGCTGCAGTATGCGAAAACTATCGTCGCATTTCTGCTGTGTATGGCGAACACTGCATGTCCATGACGAGTATGCACGAGCGGCAGAGGAGTGCACATGACTGCCCAGGACAGGCTCATCGAGACATTACTCCTGATGTGATAGGTGGGATTGTTGAAACCGACTCATACCAGAGGAAGCAAGTCATTCGTGGACGTCAGTGTCATTCGACCAAGGAAGTGCAAGAGCGGGTGCGGTTGTGGATCCGTCAGCGACCTGCCTGTTTCTAAAAACCTGCAATTGATCGTCTCGTCTCCCAGTAGGATAAATGTATTAATGCTTTTGGTAATTACTTTTGAATAAAACCACTCCATGATCACGTTGTAGCGGGCGTTCAGTTTTCATTTGCCTTATATATCGTGCTATATAGCTTGCTTGGAGTTTGAAATATGGCTTTGTGTTACCTAGCACTTGTGTGTTACTCTGTGTCCCCCACACCCCCAATTCTTCCCTAAATGTCGATGCCGAAACTCGCGTGAAACTATTGACATACATATGTACTCGTATTCCCGGATTGTGGGAGTACATACCTGGCCTTCTACACTCCGGAAAGATACTCCACGGCAAGATCGACATTTTATCGAGAACACTCCATGCTACGTCAACTCGCATCATGACGTGTCATTTTCCTATGCTAGTTGCTTTACGTCGCACGGACACAGATAAGTCTTACTGCGACGATGGGACAGGAAACGGCTAGGAGTGGGAAGGAAGCGGCCGTGGCCTTAATTAAAGTACACCCACAGCGTTTGCCTGGTGTGAAAATGGGAAACCACGGAAAACCATTTTCAGGGCTGCCGACAGTGGGGTTCGAACCTACTATCTCCCGAATACTGGATACTGGCCGCACTTAAGCGACTGCAGCTGTCAAGCTCGGTCGACGACGTGCCATCAACGCGACGGAAAACTATCTTCAGGCCTACCGACAGTGCGCTTCGAACCCACTCACTTCCGAATTCAAGCTTACAGTTGCGCGACCCTTACAACACTGCCATGCATACATACATCTTCATTGTCATTTGGTTATGGTTTTCAGCGTTCAGTCTGTCAGCCTATGTGAAATAATTCAATGCCTCCACAATACTCTAGCCACGGTTTGTTCCATACCTCTTATCTTTAAATCATGAGAAACTGAGTCTTGCCAACGTCGTCTTGGTCTCCCTCTACTTCTCATACCCAGTATGGCCGAGTCAATCATTCTCCTAGGTAACCTATCACTGATTATTTTTCTCAACCCACATGACTTCACTACCGAAGCAAGTTCATAGGTACGGGCTAATCCATTGAGTTCATTTCTTACGTAGCCTTTCTCTCCTCATTCAGAACATTCCAAAGTTTTCATCTATTTGTATCAGCAATTATCTCCGCTTCTTTCATGTCGGTTACTTCTAACTTATGACTAGTATAACACGAGTTCACCCAGCATTCCGGCCCGTACAGCAAACTCGGTTTGGAAAGAGATCGATGTAAAGATAGTTTCGTCCAGGAGCTGACTTGTTACAAAATACTGTAGTTCGCAACTGCGAGCTTACTGCATAACCTTTACCACGCCTTGATTCATTCTCACCTACCATATTGCTATCTTGGGAGAATACTCATCCCAAATACATGAAATGACCATCCTGTTCCAGTCTTGTATTCCCGACCTGACATTCAGACATCTTTCCTACTGATGAAACGCTTACTTCCAAATCACACTCACAGCATCTGCTTTCAAGTAACAAGACTACAGGATTACAAATTGCCAGCAGAGGCCAAACTGCTTACTATATGTCAGCGAAGCCGAATCCCTCCCTACCAGTTTATATCCTTCTGTAGATGATCATGCAAACTGCAAACAACAAAGGAACACGATTACAACGTTGTCTAACACTTGAAAGTATACTTACACAAGAACTAATTCTACTATCAGTTCTCACTGAAGTTCAATTGTTTACACAAATGCCTTTGATTGCTATCAGAAAATGTATCTTATTCGCATAATCCCTCGGTACGGCTAATATATTGTCATATGCCTTCTCTAGATCTTCGAAACACAAACGTAACATCCCTTTCATCTCATAACATTTTTCAGTTACTTGGAGGATACTGAATATCTGGCTCTGACAGCCCCTCTGTGGTCTTAAACCACACTGGCTTTCAACCAGCATACTCTCACCCGTTCATCGCACCCTCGTTCTCAGAATGCCAGTGAACATCTTGCTCGGTATTCCGTTAACAAAATTCTCGGTAGTTGTCGCAATCCTTTCGGTTACCTTGCTTAAAGGTAGATGCAAATACAGTTTCTCATTACTCTATGAAGCACTTTCATCCCTACCTTCCCACTATATTTCACAATTTCAGGTCTAACTATATCTATTCCAGTTATTTTTTGACAATGTCGTTTATTTAACTTCCTTTCCACTTTTTAGAGGAAAATTTCGCTGGCAACATTGTTCTGCTCTCCATCATTTCGGCGGTTAGCAACTTCAAAAGAAACATTTCCTTTTTCGTTGATAAGATTTTTAAAATATTCCTCCTATCTATCCAGGGATATACTATGAGATCAACCAACTTACCCAAAACAATTTTCCTTCCGCTTTTCCCTTCCTTTGTAATGTTATTTAATACTTTCCAGATATATCTCCTGTCATTTGGTAAAGCCTTTCTAGGTTACTACCGAGATATTAACATGAATTCTTCGGTTCTACAAAAATTTGTTCCGCTCCGTTTATTTCGTATATATAAAAGTTCTTATCTGAATAAGGTATAGCTTGGAAACATTTATGGCAAGCATGTTTTTAAAGTATACATCCATCATTCCACCATGATGTTCTCACATGGTTCTCACAGTTGTTTCTAGGCAATTCCTTGCTGTTTCTACTGGAGCATATCTCGGTCGGTACGCTGAACCTTCTCACTGTATATTCTTTGGAACTTTTCTTCAACCATGTTCTATACTTCTGTCTAATGTCCTCGTCCTGGAGGTTCTCAACCTTAAATCATCAGCAGACAAATTTCCCTTTCTCTATCCTAGACTTAGTGATACTTAGCTCACTGTGGATCAGAAAGGTGCCCGGATCATCGTAAAGCAGATGAATGCCCGTATATTTCTAAGATATTACCTGAATTTATAGCCAGTTTTGAAATAGTCTATTATGGATCTGGGCCCCGTACACTTCCATACGTAGCATAAGCTTGAGGAATGTACTTGCTAATCCCATAATAGCGCAAAGGTAAGCGTGTATTCTGCCCGAAGGCAGGTCCGGACCTCCGCAGAGGTGTGCCTGAGTCGGAGTTTACGTACGGTAGAGTGGTCAGTTCCTTTCTGCTCCTCCATTCCCTCACCCCCCACTAACAGCGCGTGGCAACCCATCCAAATCTTGACTACGCCCAATGTTGCTTAACTTCGGAGATCTCACGGGATCCGGTGTTTCGACACGGATACGGCCGTTAGAAGTCCATTAAATGCTTTATTCATATATTGATTTTTATATATTCCCCTTATTTACCAATGGCCTTCTCATGTGCCTTACTTCTATTTTCAGTTCCCGCATTGAAATCATTCATTAGTACTATCCTATTCCCTTTTACAATTTGATTTACGTCGTACCGACACAGACAGGTTTCATGGTGACAATGGGGCAGGAAAGTGCCAGGGGTAGGAAGGAATCGACCATAGCCTCGATTAAGGCACAGACGCAGCATTTGGCTGGTGTGAAATTGGTATAAAATCCTTGCTGTTGGCCCTGATTTGGATGTCACTCAGTGCTTCATAAAACTTGTCTAGTTCATCCTCATCTGCACCCTCACATGGTGAATTTACTGAGTCAATTCTGGTCCTAATTCCTCCAACAGATGAATTCACCCATAATCTTCGCTCATTTGCTAGCCTAACAGAAGCTATGTTGCGTACATTAGTATTCCTGATGAACAGTTCTACCCATACTCTTCCCTTCCCTTTTAACACATCTTAAGAGCATTTTATATTCTTCTATTTTTAGTCGTTTCTTCCCTTACCCGAACACAGTTAATTCCTAATATGTCCAGATGCATCCTCCTTGCTGACTCAGCCAGGTCAAATTTCTTTATTTCATTCTTTCTTTCATTCTTTCTTTCTTCTATAAGGTCGATTAATATAAATACATCTCCATGGAATTCACTTTCGTTCGCCAAGTTGTTTTCAAGGTGTCTCTGGCCTGTAAAATATAAGTGTAATCCCGACTACGTTCCTCCCACAGGTCTGGGGCTCGCTCAAAGTATTGTGAGGTCGAAAAATTCTCTGAAGTACAATGCTACCCAGTTTACACATAATTGGGGTGGAGCTGATTCCTGTTCGTGGTTCCATGCATAGATACCTGTATTCGAATTTCCAGTACTGAACTGAACGTCAGCATTAGGTCATACTATCTATTCAGATCTCCTGACCAATACCTTTACAACAGAAACTCAGGGAAATAGTCCTTTCCAGGACCGATCGACAAACAATCTTGGTCCTGACTTGAATCTTTTTAACTACTTGAAGAGGGCATGAGTCGATCGAGTGTCGATATCTTCCCTGGATGCTGCTCAGCGGCAAGATTGATGTGCTTTCTCTCCATGATACCCACGCTGCAGATGAAGGTCAACTCCAGTAAAGAGGCAGAATACCAGGATATGATATTGTTGGTGCAACTTATATATGGGGCTACCTAAGTTCAAAACAACATTGAGAATGTTTCACTACTCTCCTCAAGTGCCATTGACAACATACACCTAATCATGATTCAGATAGTCGACATTTTAATTACCAACGTCTATAAGCTGACAAGAATGGAGTGACCAACTTATGTCTTACAACCTTATCCTCATCCTGCAACAATTTATCCAGATGATTTAAACAGTCGTCATGTAGACTTGATGTATGAGACAAATTATATGAATGGAGAATTACTCTCACAACGGGCTGAGGAACATGATCTCTACCTTGTTTACGATGCAATGATACAGCCACTTTCAGATATGTTGCATGGACACGCGAGTTTAACCAGACTTCTCTTTCGTATCCATGGACACTCGTGGCCAACCTACATGAAAAGCTCTAACTGCTTTCCCGCACAGTCAGCATCACCGTGTGGTCCTAGATGTCGGACTGAAAAAAATTTAGTGGCCTCCAGCCTCAACCACGGTAAGTTTTTGAGAGATCTGGAAAAATATGTTCCATGGATTCCTTAAATGCCAATATTAATGGCAAAATCATTGGTGCTGTACTAGCTATTGCCAAAAAAAGCATATTCCAAGTGGCTTCATAAAAGAGTACATTCTTGGTTGAACTGAGGTTTCTGAGTATATTTACTAGGACTTTGTTACTAGCAGAAACCAGGTTGTCGCTGATGAGCTCCTCCAAAGCTTGGACAGCTTCCAAAGACAAAAACAGGTAGAGATTGTGGAATCTATTTACTTCAAGAAATGTAGTACGCGAACCTTTTCTTGAGCCCTAGTTCCCATTCAACACTATGGAGCTCAGGGATCAAGAAAAGGTTCGCGTACTATAGGTATTGGACAATGAACAGTCCGTGAGATAATCACAATAAATCCTAATAATATTGCTGAACACATACCCTTTATGTTCATAGATATAATGGATGTGAAGCATGTTCGACAAGTGCGGAGGGAACTGAAATGTCTGAAATCCGAAAGCCAACTAAAATAATATTATTTTCTTCCCTTTTCTATTGGTGAGATTTAAATAGTCCTCAAGGACATGAAAAGTGGTAAAGTCCCGGGATTTCATGGACTTCTTGTCATCTGTGGCAGAAATGCACGTTTGTGGATGTGTAAGTTTTCTACCGCCGCCTATGTGGTGTAGTGGTTAGTGTGGTTATCTGCCACCCGCCCCCCCCGGAGGCCCGGGTTCGATTCACGGCTCTGCCATGAAATTTGAAAAATGGTACGAGGACTGGAACGGGGTCCACTCAGCCTCGGGAGGTCAAATGAGTAGAGGTGAGTTCGATTCTTACCTCAGCCATCCTGGGAGTGGTTTTCCACTTCTCCTCCAGGCAAATGCCGGGATGGTACCTAACTTAAGGCCACGGCCGATTCCTTCCCTCTTCCTTGTCTATCCCTTCCAATCTTCCCATCCCCCCACAAGGCCCCTGTTCAGCATAGCAGGTGAGGTCTCCTGGGCGAAGTACTGGTCATCCTTCCCATTTGTATCAAGACCCAGAGTCTGAAGCTCCAGGACACTGCCCTTGAGGCAGTAGAGGTGGGATCCCTCCCTGAGTCCGAGGGAAAAACCGACCCTGGATGGTAAACAAATAAAGAAGAAGAAGTAAGTTTTCTACCAACCTTCTACAGACGGGGATGATTCCTTACGTATTGAAACAAACAAAGAAACATTGCTGTTCTGAAGACTGTGAAACCCAGTATTTAACCAGAAAGTTACATAAAGGAATCGCCCTATTGAGTGTATGCTACAGATAAGTAGAACGATTCCTCCTGAACAGAATAACTCTAAGATTACTAGCGGAAATATCCATGGTGCAAGCGGGATTTAGGCTTCAGAGCGGCTGTAAATATCAGGTGTCGTCATTAAAAGCATTTATGGAGGCATAATTCTAACAGTGTTTGAAAATATCTGTGGCATTCATTGGTCTTAAAGACGCATACTACTCTGAATGGAAAGAAGGTCTGATTTTGTTAGCTATTCAGACTAATTCCTTGCAAGACTGATGCCATTCTAGTCAATAACCTGCTGAGTAACAGACCGTTCAGAGTTGTCATGGGTAACAGTGTTACTGCATGAAGGAAATTAAGTGACTCTCTATCACAATATTCTGTACTAATTTCACTCTTTTTCAGCTTCTATACAGCTAGTAAAGTAAACTCGTGTCCTCATCCCGCTGCACAGTCCCATTGGAGGTGAGCCACATGTACCATTTCAACAACCATATGTCAGCCCTCCTGCTATTCTTAAATTTCTGGCAGTATCGGGAATAGAACTCAGGCCTCCGAGCATGGCTGCTACTACTATGATGAAATTATGGAAGATGGGAGATCCAGTTCACTGGGCAATAACTACAAGGAACTCAAAAATAACAACCACATACCAATCTCACAACAGATTTGAGTGGTCTCGGGAACTATTTCCGCAATGGGAGGTTCCAATCAAGTATGACCATGACCGAAGTATGTTCCTTCCATCTGGATCAACTGCATGGCTACGTGGAGTGTGTTGTGATAACGACCTTCATCCACAGAGTCAGCATGTCTAGTACCTGTGTGTTACTTTGGAAATAAAGTTATCCTTCATTTGTTGAAGTTTGCTGCAAAGCTGAGATCACGTAACAACAATATCCAGAAACTATGCGGAACAATATGGGGCTCTAATGCTTCAACTCTTCGCTCTTCGGCCATTCGTCTTGTTCTATCTGCAGCTGAATTATGTGCCCCCGTGTGGTTAAAGATTCCTCACATCAGGAAGATCGATGTTGAAATCGACAAAACACTGTGACTCATTTGTGGTACCATTAAGTGCACCCCTACTCAATGGCATCCATTTCTGAGCTATATCCTTCCACCTCGTCTCTGGAGTTGTAATGTTTTGGTCAACGACTACCACAAAATACTCCAAAATTAGGATTTTCCTATTCATGCTGATATATCTGACGCCTGTCTATCTAACCAGACTTCGTCCAAGGCAGCCCTCTATGAAGACAGCTGCGAGAATAATCACTGACGACTTTGACATGTTGTGATAGTGGTGCCGTGAAAGTAAGATTTTAGCCCATCAGGAGTTTCAAAACATGCCATCAGTAACATCTAAAGTTCCTGGATTTGAGCTACCTCACGGGATATGGTCAAGACAGCCCGATGAGGCTGGAGTTCGTGCGGACTCTTTGTTCAATTGGTACAAGCTTCCTTCTCCGAAGTGAGATTTTGGATTCCATAGATACACAGTAAGGCAAGTTATTCAAGATTCACCCATAAGAGCCTACGTGGATACATCGAATATTTTACCTCCCTAACTTCTGAATCAGTAGACTACATAGATTTTTAAATTCGACTTTGATTGCGATCTACTTTGTTTTCTTTTTGTGCTTTGTTCGATAAAATGCAAATGTGCACCATGTGATTCGTAACAATGCACACAATTCCAGGAAGAATCTCAGCTCTAACGGCTAATATACCACCGGTGGATTGTGTAGTCCAAGCCGTTCAAGGAGGGTCACGATTCAGAATACATCCGAGACGCCTCCTCTTATTCCCTAGCAAGTGGTATCCTGACTCTCAGGATCACGTACTGGGCCACCTAGCTGTTGCCCGTGGTTCACGAACTAGAATGTGACAACAGTAGCCTATACCAACGAACCATATAAAAGTCATGAAGTAAAATAAATACATATGTGTTGCATTAGTTTGTTGTATTGCAAAATTAATGGTGATTTCTAGAGCTCGTAAGTTGAGTGTCCGAAGACGAGGGCCAACATAATATTTGTTCATTATAGGTCATTGTAGGCCAGAAAATGGTGGGTCATATAGGTCCGTTTTTCCCTTTTTCGGGGTGTGTGGATTATAGGTCCTTTTTAGACTTTTTAGGTCCTAACGGCTTTTTTATGTAATACCCTTCCTTCGACTGCATTTGTATTGCCCATTTTCAACTCAAATCATCATTCGTTCATCCATCACCTCTTAAACATCTTTTCTGTAGTAAGAGAGAAAATGAAATGCAAGTGAAACGAAATAAAAAATGAAACAAATTCTTGAAAAATCAGGGGTATCAAATTACGTGCAAGTTAAGTGAAATATTAAAGGAATCAACATTTTAATGCGTTTATGAAGGGAAATTTCTCACTTGCTTCAAGTATGAACCGTTAGTATCAGTTGATGCGGAGAGCAGTTTCCAAAGATTTTGCAACGTGCTGTCTGAAAACAGACGATCCTTTACAACTAAGAACCTAGAGATGACTGTTGCGATATACTGCAAAGCCAACTGAGGTAAGGTTTCGAAATTCCAATTTCTGTAAGCCTAGTGTGGTTAAGCCAAATATGATTCCAGTTATACAAATTTCAATTTACTTCTCCAGGATGTCCATTGCAGCTTCGTTGAATTAATTCTAGGTGGAAAAAACACTTCATTCTAAATTATTTAATAAACGCAGAATTCATTTCTTACATTGTTAATCTAAAAATATATAATGTCTCAAAGAAGTAGTATTTCGCTCATATATTTTTGCACTGTATGTTTCATACCAACACAATGTTGCATTTTGAGATATCATATTCCTTCATTAAAATGATGAATGAATTGGAAAACATTTTTACGTACATTTTGATAGTTTTTAGGTCCATTTCTCGATATTTTCAGGTCATTCTACAGGTATTTTTAGGCAATTTATAGGTGTTCACCTTCCGAGCCCTAGTGATCTCATTTGCGCACAGACCTATGAGTAATTAAAAAGCAGCGCACAGCTTTAAGGAAGGTTCAGTCAAGTGATAAATATGAGTGGTTATACTACAGCCAAGAAGGAATAAAACAGTCATAATATAAACATTATTTAAAATAATTCTTAGCCCCATTAACATTCATAGGGACTGCAAATTAATTTCATAGTTGAACAGTTATGATCTATCTATATATATAAAATAATATGTCCTGACTGACTGACTGACTGACTGACTGACTGACTGACTGACTGACTGACTGACTGACTGACTGACTGACTGACTGACTGACTGACTGACTGACTGACTGACTGACTGACTCATCATGGCCGAGCCAAAACTACTGGACATAAAGAAATGAAATTTTGGGAACACATTTATACTACAATGTAAGTGCTCACTAAGAAAGTATTTTTTGATATTCCATCGCTAAGGGGGTGAAAAAGTGGGTCAATGTTTAAAATGAGTGTATCTATATCTCAAACACTTAACAGTTTAAAGCCGTGAAAATTGGTATTTGGATTCTCCTTCAAAAATAAGGAAACTGGATTTTTCCCCGCAAAATCCACTTAAGCGGGGTGAAAAAGGTGAAAAGGGGGTTGAATATCTTTTGTGAGGATACTTAAATCTCAAAAACTGAAGATGTTACGGACACGAAAATTGGTATTTGGAATCTCCTTTAAAAATAGAGAAACTCATGATGGTCTTTTCGAAAATCTCTTAAAGAGGGTGTGGACAGGAGTGAAAAATGGGTGAATTTTTAAAATGAGTATATATACAGTATCTCAAAAACGTAACATGTTGCAGACGTAAAAATTGGTATCTGGAGCCTCCTATAAAAGTAAAGGAACGCGTATAATTTGTTTTCTGAAAATCCACTTAACGGGAAGTGTTAAAGGGAGTGAATTTTTAAATGAGCTTATCTACAGTATCTCAAAAACTTAACATGTTACAGACGTGAAATGCTGTACTTTTAATCACTTTTAAAAATAAAGTAACACGCCATTTTTTGTTTTCGGAAAATACACTTATTGGGGGGGGGGCTGCCGGGTAAAAAAGACTGAAAATGGGGTTGAATTATTTTTATTAGGATACTGGTTACTCAAAAACTGAAGATGTTACAGAAGTGAAAAGTGGTATTTGGAATCTCCTCTAAAAAATATCAACACGTATTTTTTATTTGTTTTCGAAAGGTCCTGTTAAGGGGAGTTAAAATAAGTGAAAATGGGTTGAATACCTTTTATGTGGATACTTATATCTTAAAAATTGAAGGTATTAAAGGCATGGAAATTAGTGTCTCTAATCTCCTTTAAATGTGAAGAAACATATTTTTTTTGTTTTGGAAAATGTTCTTAAGGGGTGGTCAAACAGGAGTGACAAAGGGAGTGAATTTTTAAAATGAGTATATTTAAAGAAGGTAACATGTTACAGACGTGCAAATTGGTACTTGGAATCTCCTGTAGAAGTAAAGGAACACGCATAATTTGCGTTCTGAAAATCCACTTAAGGTGAAGTGTTAACGGGGTAATTTTTTTAATGAGCATATGTACAGTATATATCATAAACGTAACGCAATGCAGACTTGAAAATTGGTCATTTTATTTTCTTTTAAAAATAAAAGTAACGCGTATTTCGTTTGTTTTGGGGAATTAACACTTTATTGGAGGGCCGGGGGAGGGGTGTTAGAAGGACTGAAAAAGGGGTATTTGGAATCCCCTTTAAAATAAATAAACACGTATTTTTTTGTTTTCGGAATATCCATATAACGGGCTGGGTCGGGTGAAGATAAGTGAACTTAGGTGAATTCGTTTTATGGGGATACATATAAGGGGCTGGGTCGGGTGAAGGTAAGTGAAATTAGGTGAATTCTTTTTATGGGGATACTTATACATCAAATACTGAAGATGTTACAGACGTGAAAATTGGTATTTGGAATCCCATTTTTGAATAAGGAAACACGTATTATTTCGGAAAATTCCTCTAAAGGGGGTGGAAAACTTGCGAAAGGGGTTGAATACCTTTTTGAGGATACTTATATCTCAAAAACGAAAGATGTTACAGTCATGAACAATTTTATTTGGGATCTCCTTTAAAAATAAAGAAACTCGTACTTGTTTATGTTTTTGGGAAGCCACTCACAGGGGTGGGGTGAACAGAACTGACAAAGAGGGATAAATTTTTAAAATGAGTACATCTGTAAAAGCGGAACATGTTACGAATGTAAACATTTGCATTTTCAATCTTTTAAAAATAAAGTAACATACTTTTTTTTCGTTAAAATCACTTGGTGGAGGGGTGGAAAGGGCTGAAAGAGGGGTTGAATTATTTTGTTAGGAAACTGGTATCTGAAAATATGAAGATATTACAGAAGTGGAAATTGGTATTTATAATCTCCTGTAAAAATAAAGAAACACGTATTCCTTTGTTTTCTTAAAATCAACTCTAAGGGGTTGTAAAAAGGACTGAAAATGGGTAGAATTCTTTTTATGAGGATACTCATATCTCAAAAACTGAATATGTTACAGACGTGAATGTTGGTATTTGGAATCTTCTTTAACAGTAAGGAACCACGTATTTTTTGTTTTCGGAAAAATCATCTTAAGGGGGTGAAGGAAGGTGAGAAAGTGGTTCAACACCTATTTTAGGATACTTATATCTCAAAAACTGAAGATGTTACAGTCATGAAAACTTGTATTTGGAATCTTCTTTAAAACTGAAGAAACACGTATATTATTTTTATAGTAATACCTACTTAAGGGGAGGAGGTGAACAGGACTTACAAATGAGTTGAATTTTAAAAATTAGTATATCTCAAAAACGTAACATGTTACAAACGTAAACATTGGTATTTTAAATCTCTTTTAAATATAATGTAACACATATTTTTGTTTACGGAAAATCACTTGCGGCGGGGGGGGGGGGTAAAAATAACTGAAGGAGGGGTTGAATTATTTTTAATTAGGATACTGGTATCCCAAAATCTGAAGACATTACAGACGTGATAAGTGGTATTTGGAATTTCCTTTAAAAATAAAGCAACACGCATTTTTTTGTTCGATGAACAAAATCAAAATTTTACAGTTTGGTCTGTAGATGTTAAATCACATATGATTTGTAACATTCAAATTTTCCGTACGAGGTTCAAATGAGTTGTAGATTTTAAAAGAGATAACCTTTCCCCTAAAATCGTTTGACGTACGAACTGAGGACGTGTTTTATAGGCTCGGCTGACAGTAGACTCTCCAAAATGTAAAACTTTGAATAATAACTTTCATTTTAAATCCGTAGCGAAGCACGAGTATCTTGCTAGTCTATATATAAAATAACTTGTCCTGACTGACTGACTGACAGATTCATCATCACCGACCAAAAACTATTGGACATAAAGAAATGAAATTTTGGAGTAGGTACTCACTGAGGAAGGATTTTTGGCTATTCCGTTGCTAAGGGGGTGAATTTTTAAAACGAGTGTATCTATATCTCAAAAACTGAAAAGTTCAAAGACATGAACATAAATATTTGGAATCTCCTTTAAAAATAAAGAAATACGTATTATTTGTTTTCGGAAAATCGTGTTAAGGAAGGTGAAAAAAAAGGTAAAAAAATGGGTTGAATACCTATTCTGTGGATACATACATCTCGAAATCTAAAGATTTTACAGACACGAAAATCGGTATTTGGAATCCTCTTTAAAAAGAATGAAACAGGTATTTTTTTGTTTTTGGAAAATTTACATAAGGAGTGGTGAACAGGAGTGACAAAAGTGGTGAATTCTTAAAATTAGTATATTTTACATGTTACAGACGTGAAAACTGGTATTTGGAATCTCCTGTAAAAGCAAAGGAAAACGCATAATTTATTTCTGTAAATCCACTTAAGGAGAAGTATTAAAGGGGGTAAATTTTTAAAATAAACATATATACAACATATATCAAAAACTTAACACGTTGCAGACGTGAAATTGGTATTTTTTTCTCTTTTAAAACTAAAAGTAACACGTATTTGTTTGTTTTCGTAAAGAGAATCAGTGGGGGGCGGGGGGGGTGTAAAAATGGCTGAATAAGGGGTTGAATAATTTTTACGTGGACGCCCATATCTCAAAAACTGAAGATGTTAAAGACATGGACATTGGTATTTGGAATCTCCTTTAAAAATAAACACGTATTTTTTCTTTTCGGAATATCCACGTAAGGGGGTGGGGTGGGTGATGAGAAGTGAACTTAGTTGAATAATTTTTATGGGGGTACTTATGCATCAAATTCTGAAGATGTTACAGACGTGAAAATTGGTATTTGGAGTCTACTTTAAAAATAAGGAAATATGTACTCTTTTGTTTTCGGAAATATCCTGTTAAGGGGTTCAAGAGAGGCGAGAAACGGGTTGAATACCTTTTTGAGGATACTTATATCCCAAAAACTGAAGATGTTACAGTCATGAATATTTTTATTTCGGATATCCTTTAAAAATAAAGAAACACACATTTTTTGAAAACCTACTCAAGGGTGGGAGGGGGGCTGAACAGGACTGACAAAGGGGTTGCATTTTAAAAATGAGTATATCTCGAAACGAAACCTGATACTGACGTGAAAACTGGTATTTTAACCTCCTTTAAATATAAGTAACACATACGGTACTTTTCTCTTTTTGGAAAAATCACTTGGGGGGGGGGTTGTGAATGAAAGCGTGGTTGAATTATTTTTATTGGGATACCTATATATGAACATCTGAGGATATTAAAGGCGTGAAAACTGGTATTTAAACCCCTTTAAATGTAAAGAAACACGTATTTTTGTTTTCTTAAAATCCACTTAAAGGGGATGTAAAAATGACTGAAAAATATTGAATTCTTTTTATGAGGATACTTATATCTCAAAAACTGCACACGTTACAGACTAGAACATTATTCTTAGAATCTTCTTTAAAAATAAAGAAACACGCATGGTTTTGTTTCGGAAAATCCAATTAAGGGTGGGTAAGTGAATTGAAAAATGAGTTAATTGTTTGTATGAGGATACTTACATCACAAAAACGAAGCATGTTACGGATATTAAAATTTGTATTTGGAATCTCTTTCAAAAATAAAGAAACACGCTTTTTGTGGGGGCGGCGTGGGAATCAACATGAAGGGGGCATAAAAGCAGTTGAATTCTTTTGTGAGGTTACAAATAAGAAGTGGACTTAATACAATACACCGCTAAGTGGTTTTGACTGGTGGATGAGGGATGATGACAAAAGTATGCGTTTATATGAAACTGTTTGAATTACGAAGATAAATATCAAATGAAATCCTAGGTGTTAAATAACATAAGGTTTGAAACTAATTTAACCCGTCAGAGAGTTAAATGGGGTTTAAGATCCGAAGACAAATATATTAATTCCTTCCTCTGAAGCGACTTAACGTACGAAGACAAAATTCCAAATAGCGGTATATGTTTTAAATCCTAGGTGTGAAATAGGACATTTTTAAACGTTCCACCGCTATAGTGCCCAATGATGGTAGCTCCGTAAACTAAATTATTCATCCATCCAAAACCGTTCGGCGTACAAAGTTGTAGTTTTACGAGAAGGGTCTCTTTTTATGTCCTTTACCGTATGCTTTAATATATTTCTCCCCTAGGAGGTTAAGACGGTAGTTGACTCTCAAAAACACAATATCAATTATTCTGAAACCCTTTCAGGCACGAACATAACTTTTTGTTTATTGAGGGTGGTCCGCTAAATGCTAGATGCCAATAAATATTTCAGAACATTAACCCCTTAAAAAGTATTCAAAGTTACTGTTCGACGTAACAAATAATAATTTTACAGGTTGGTCGCTTATACGTCCTAGATGTTAAATCAGATATGGTTTGAAACATTCAAATTCTTCTGTACGGGGTTCAAGTGAGTGGTAGATTATAAAATAAATAATCTTTCCCCCAAAACCGTTTGACGTACGAACTGAGAACGTATTTTACAGGCTCAGCTTACAGTGCAGTCTCTAAAATGTAAAACTTTGAATAATAACTTTAATTTTAAAGCCGTGGCGAAGAAATCATAGAAATCATAATTTAAACGTGCATAATTTTAAAATACTTTTCATAAATTAAATTTGTTTGTTTTCCTTGTTTACCTTGATTGCTTAAGTAAAATGCCTATTAATCAGTTCGAACTTAAAAATCAATCTTCTTAGCTTTCCATATCAGTTAATATCTTGTACAGAACTGTTAAGCTTAGCTACCTGCACACGTTAATATTCAATATGACCTAGAAGATAAATATTAGCAAAATCTACAGTGATCGTCCTGGTTTGGGGAAATCAAAATATTGTCAGCCTACAATAAATATTACATCGGATATAAATTAAAATAACCCTACAAAATCGTCACAGCCATGGATATAAGAATCGAAGGCCCCGAGAGAATACGGACAATTGAAGACAGCATGGGAACAGTCTCGATCATCAAACGCAAATCAGCCGTGGCACAAATCAGGAGAGCCATCCTTTCCGATTTTTTGCTAGTGGTTTTACGTCGCACCGATACAGATAGGTCTTATGGCGACGATGGGATAGGAAAGGCCTAGGAATGGGAAGGAAGCGGCCATGGCGTTAATTAAGGTACAGCCCCAGCATATGATTGGTATGAAAATGGGAAAACACGGAAAACCATCTTCAGGGCTACCGACAGTGGGATTCTAACCTACGATCTCCCGGATGCAAGCTCACAGCCGCGCACCCCTAACCACTCGGCCAACTCGCCCGGTGCCTTTCCGAAATAAATGTTGTGGACACTCCTTTCCGTGATTGTGCAGGGACATCCATAACAGATATGAATAACATCTTCATCTGCTCATTTGTTCAAATTGTAAACAATATAAGAATATATTTTCTTCAGAATGAGTAAAAATAGAATGATTCCCAAGGAGTGTTAGTACACTTCAAGCATCGCCTAACAAGAAAATGTAAGCCATTATAAAAACATGTGTTGAGTGTATTGATATTATAATGTAAATGGGCCGATGGCATAGATATTAGGCTCGTATAAAATTCAACAATCATCATCATCATCATCATCATCACATCATCAACATCATCTAAATTAAACCACATAAAATACATAAAATATTGGTCTCTGTCTTTGTTCATAGTTTTATTGCTTTGTTACACGGTGTATGGTCAAGTTGTGACCCTATACCAAAAAATGAAAGAGAAAAAGAATGTCTGAAGATCAACCAGCTCCCAACTTTGCACTCCATTTCTTGTTCGAAGATGTTATCACTTTAAATAAATGTTTAATTAGACACAACAAGGTTTATTAAATTGATTCCATTGAGTTTATAATAGTAAAAATACTACTACTAATAATATTTATTATTATTACTATTATATATCTATGAACCATGTGGCCTTGCCGCGGTGGAGAGGCTTGCGTGTCCCAATGACGCAGATAGCCGAGCCGCAGGTGCAACCATATCGGATGGGTATCTGTTGAGAGACCAGACTAACGAATGGTTCATCGAAAGGGGGGTAGCAGCCTTTCGGAAGTTGCAAGGGCGGCAGTCTGGATGATTGACTGATATGGTCTTGTAATAATACTCAACGTGGCTTAGCTGTGTTGATACTGCTACACGGCTGAAAGCAACGGGAAACTACAGCCGTAACTAACTCCAGAGGACATGCAGCTCTCTCTGTATGAATGATGTAGGCTACTGATGATGGCTTCCTCCCGGGTAAAGTATTCCGGAGGTAAACTAGTCCCCCATTCAGATCTCCGGGTGGGGACTACACGAGAGGGGGCAATCATCAGGAAGATGGATACTGACACTCTGCGAGTCGGAGCGTGGAATGTTAGAAGTTTGAATCGTTGTGGTAGGCTAGAGAATCTGAAAATGGAGATGGATAGACAAAATTTAGATGTAGTTGGTATAAGTGAAGTACGTTGGCAGGAAGAACAGGATTTTTGGTCAGGTGACTACCCAATTATCAACACGAAATAAAACAATGGAAAGGCAGGAGTTGGTTTAATAATGAATAAGAAAATAGAGCAGCGGGTAAGCTACTACGACCAGCATAGTGAAAGAATTATTGATGTCAAGATAGACACCAGGCCAATGCCCACCACAATAGTGCAGGTCTATATGCCTACTAGTTCAGCGGATGACGAGGAAATCGAAAGAATATATGAAGAGGTAGAAGATTTAATACAATATGTAAAAGGTAACGAGAATGTAATTGTGATGGGAGACTGGAATGCAGTGGTAGGCCAAGGAGGAGAAGGTAATACAGTAGGAGAATTCGGATTGGGACAGAGGAACGAAAGAGGAACTCGGCTGGTTGAATTCTACACTGATCATAATTTATTCCTTGCAATACTTGGTTCAAACACCACAAACGACGGCTGTATACGTGGACGAGACCTGGAGACACTGGAAGATATCAATTAGACTTCATTATGATTAGGCAGAGATTCAGAAACCAGGTGTTGGATTGCAAAACTTTCCCAGGAGCAGACGTGGACTCTGACCACAAATTCTTGGTCATGAAATGCCATCTGAAGTTGAAGAAATTGAAGAAAGGAAAGAATACAAAAAGATGGGATCTAGACAAGTTGAGTCTGAGGGATTGTTTCAAGGAACATGTGGCACAAGTGCTAAATGCAAAGAGTGAAGGAAACACAATAGAGGAAGGGTGGATTGTCATGAAAAACGAAGTCAGTAGGGCTGCTGAAGAGATGTTAGGAAGGAAGAAAAGATCAAGTAAGAATCAGTGGATACCTCAGGAGATACTAGACCTGATTGATGAACGACGAAAATACAAGAATGCTACAAATGAAGAGGGCAGAAAAGAACACAGGCAATTAAAGAATCAAGTGGATGTAAAGTGCAAGGTAGCTAAGGAAGAATGGCTGAAGGAGAAGTGAAAGGATGTCGAAGGTTGTATGATCCTGGGATAGGTAGATGCTGCATACAGGAAAATCAAGGAAACCTTTGGAGAAAGGAAATCTAGGTGTATGAATATTAAGAGCTCAGATGGAAACCCACTTCTAGTGAAAGACGACAAAGCAGAAAGATGGCAAGAACATATCCAACAGTTGTATCAAGGCAAAGATGTAGATAATTTGGTTCTGGAACAAGAAGAGGCTGTTGATGCTGATGTAATGGGAGACCCAATTTTGAGTTCAGAGTTTGACAGAGCTGTGAGAGACCTAAATAGGAACAAGGCACCTGGAATTGATGACATTACTTCTGAATTACTGACTGTCTTAGGAGAAAGCAGCATGTCTATGTTATTCCATTTAGTGTGTAAGATGTATGAGACAGGAGAAGTACCATCCGATTTTCGGCAGAATGTTTTTATACCTACTCCCAAGAAAGCCGGTGCTGACCGGTGTGAAAATTACCGCACCATTACTTTAGTATTTCATGCCTGTAAAATTTACGTATTATTTAGAGAAGAATGGAAAAACAAGTTGAAACTGTGTTGGGAGAAGATCAATTTGGCTTCAGAAGAAATGTAGGAACACGTGAAGCAATCCTTACTTTACGTCTGATCTTAGAGGATCGAATCAAGAAGGACAAGCCCACATACATGGCATTCGTAGATCTAGAAAATGCATTCGATAATGTTCATTGGACCAAGCTATTTACGATTCTGAAGGTGATTGGGATCAGATACCGAGAACGAAGAATTATCTACAATCTGTTTAAAAATCAGTCTGCAGTGATAAGAATCGAGGGCTTTGAAAAAGAAGCAGCAATCCAGAAAGGAGTGAGGCAAGGCTGCAGTTTGTCCCCCCTCCTCTTCAATGTTTACATAGAACAGGCAATAAAGGAAATCAAGGGGGAATTTGGAAAGGGAATCACAATCCAAGGAGAGGAAATCAAAATCTTGAGATTTGCCGATGATATTGTTATTTTATCTGAGACTGCAGAGGACCCCGAGAAGCTGCTGATTGGTATGGACGAATTCTTGGGTAAGGAGTATAAGATGAAAATAAGTAAGTCCGAAACAAAGGTAATGGATTGCAGTCGAACGAAGGCAGGTGCTGCAGGAAATATTAGATTAGGAAATGAAGTCTTAAAGGAAGTAGATGAATATTGTTACTTGGGTAGTAAAATAACTAACGATGGCAGAAGTAAGGAGGACATAAGATGCAGACTAGCACAAGCAAGGAAGAGCTTTCTTAAGAAAAGAAATATGCTCACTTCAAACATTGATATAGGAATTAGAAAGATGTTTTTGAAGACTTTCGTGTGGAGCGTGGCATTGTATGGAAGTGAAACATGGACGATAACTAGCTCAGAAAGAATGAGAAGAGAAGCTTTTGAAATGTGGTGTTACAGAAGAATGCTGAAGGTGAGATGGATAGATCGAATCACGAATGAAGAGATACTGAATCGAATTGGTGAGAGGAGATCGATTTGGCTAAATTTGACAAGAAGAAGAGATAGAATGATAGGACTCATCTTAAGACACCCAGGACTTGTGCAGTTGGTTTTTGAAGGAAGTGTAGGTTGTAAGAACAGTAGGGGTAGACCAAGGTTTGAATATGACAAGCAGGTTAGAGCAGATGTAGGATGCAGTAGTTACGTAGAGATGAAAATGTTAGCACATGATAGGGTGGCATGGAGAGCTGCATCAAACCAGTCTATGGACTGATGACTCAAACAACAACAACAACAACATATTTAGGAACGTATTCTGAAGTAGGAATTTTTATTGAAAATTTCTTTTCAAACTACTCATGTTTGTATGATATAGACTCGCGTTAAGTGGCGTCTATGGGAACATTTCACACACGAACATACTTATTGCACCATATTTTATTGGTTACTTTATGATCGTTCATAACAGTACAATCAATGTCCGCTTTAGAGACAATGTGTTTTGTTATTCTTAAACATATTCCTGTGTATTATTTATAACAAAGTAAATAGAAACAAACGATTTTCCTTAAAGATTTACTCATACACAGCTGCTTCTTACTGCGTCAGTTTACTCAAACGGAGACTTGAGCCTGATGTAGTAAATACAAAGTTAACGAACTGACGCCATGGTTCTCTTACAGAAAAACAATAATAATAATAATAATAATGTTATTCCTTTTATGTCCCAATAACTATTTTGACGGTTGTCAGAGACTCTGAGGTACTAGAATTTTGTCGCGCAGCAGTTCTCTTACATGCCAGTAAATCTATCTACACGAGGCCTACGTATTTGAGCACCTCCAAACACCACCGGCTGATCCATGATTGAACCTGCCAAGTTGGGGTCAGAAGGCCTGCGCCTCAACCGTCTGAATCAGTCAGACCGGCAAAAAGGAAAATATTAAGTACCCCAATATAACACAAGCTCCAATCACTTGTTGAATGACCGAGCTCGATAGCTGCAGTCGCTTAAGTGCGGCCAGTATCCAGTATTCGGGAGATAGTAGGTTCGAACCCCACTGTCGGCAGCCCTGAAAATGGTTTTCCGTGGTTTCCCATTTTCACACCAGGCAAATGCTGGGGCTGTACCTTAATTAAGGCCACGGCCGCTTCCTTCCCACTCCTAGCCCTTCCCTGTCCCATCGTCGCCATAAGACCTATATGTGTCGGTGCGACGTAAAGCAACTAGCAAAAAAAAAAAAAAAAAAAAAAAAACTTGTTGAATGTTGAATGCAGTGGAGTTCGATTCAGAGCGCCCCGTGTTCGATTCCCGCCACGGTCTAGAATTTTAACCCGATCTCGTTAATTCCCCTAGTTCAGGAGCCTATTGTTTGTGTTCATCTTGATACACGTCTTCATTTACATACAACATATCACCTCAGAAATCACATCAGAAATACGTAATATTGAGTACATCCCTCCACAAAGAGTTGGCGTCAGGAAAGACATCTGATTCCAAACCTTGGTTAAATCCAAACAAAGTTCGGCCTCAGGTAATTGAGAAAGGGCACGAAGAAGAAATAATATAACACAAGAAGACGGAATGTGATTGAGACCGAGGGAGTTGGCTGTGTGCTTATATTTAGGAGTTGCTCGGCCTAACCCCGACCATCGGGACCCCTCCAGAAGGTTTCCATTTTTCACAGTAGGCAAATTGTGAGGTTGAACCGTAATTAAGGCTATGGCCGCTTCCTGTCCTTTCCATTCCTGTCCGGCTCCATGGCTAAATGGTTAGCGTGCTGGCCTTTGGTCACAGGGGTTCCGGGTTCGACTCCCAGCAGGGTCAGGAATTTTAACCATCATTGGCTAATTTCGCTAGCTCAGGGGCTGGGTGTATGTGTCATCTTCACCATCATTTCATCCTCATCACGACGCGCAGGTCGCCTACGGGAATCAACTCGAAAGACCTGAACCTGGCGAGCCGAACGTGTCCCCGGACATTCCCGGCACTAAAAGCCATACGCAATTTCATTTTTCCATTCCAAGCACTTTGCTATCCCAAGGCCGCCAAAAACCGATCACAGGTAGAGCGGCATTAAACTAAAAACCAAACCAAACCCGATAGTGCAACAGCTCCGAAGGACCATGACCTACCAAGCGACCTTTGCTCATACCGAAGGCCTACAGATTACGAGGTGCCATGTGGTCAGCACGACGAATCTCCTCGGACGTTATTTTTGGCTTTCTAGACCGGGGCCACCATCTCAACGTCAGGTGGCTCCTCAATTGTAATCACGTAGACTGAGTGTACCTCGAAACAACCCTCAGTTCCTTACCTGACCGGGAATCGAAGCAGGGGCCTCCGGGTAAAGGGCAGGCACGCTATCCGTACACCGCGGGACCGGCGCTACTTTAAACTACTAGAGAAATAAATTGAGAATCCACTTAGTTCAATTCAGGTTTCTGTTTCATTACATTATTATCTACCCCGAACAGTAACACGCGAGCTCTCATTGCCTCCATTCCCCTCATGGAGCATACCGCACGTAGTTGAGCGCTTATCTATTTATCTGTACAATAACGTTCAAATAGGGACTGACCACTTTCTGCCGTGTGCATTAATTTGTAATAATGGCTCAGTGTGAAAATGTTCGGTCACAAAACATTAAAAAGGACAGGCCACTAAACAGCTTGCAAATACACTATTAATGTAGTTAATTGCGACTCCAGCAAGGAATATGCCCACATCACTCACATTGCTATTACCGGTTATAATTACATTAGCTCAGGTGAGCTTCAATGCACATTAAATTCCCAGAATCATTTTAAATCGCAGCACGTATAATTTATGTTGAATATCGCCCACATATATCCGTATCAATAGTGTTGTGTAATTCCTCAATACCTGCTTTGTTACCCGAAAAGCACTCGTCTATAAGCTATGACGATGAATATGAACCTTCCATAAATATACATCCCATTTCTCACCCTTACATATTAACAACAAGAAAACTATCAAACTGTATTTTGTATTCTTAGCTTTAATTAATGCACAGCCCCGGAATTTACCTGTTGACAAATGGAAACTCTTGGAAAATCATTTTCAGGCTTTGCTGATAGTAGGACTAGAAACCAGTATCTCCAGAATTCACACTTATACCACGCAGTTACTTGAATGGTGCAGGTGAAAAATCAAGAGAGTCCAAAAGCTGACATTTTACACGACTAAGGAAATATAATTTCAGACGTTTAGGGGGATAGTCTGGAGGTACTGTAAAAGTCGATATTTTGGCGAGATTATGTGGCCGAAAATGAATGGTGTTCCTTCCTCCTTGTCAAGAACTTGATTCCGCTGAAATCAATTTATCAATTTAATAATGCTTCGTTTGCCAGTATGCACACAGAAGAAATTGCATGGCGTCTGCTTTGCTTTCTTTTTCCCACCAATTATAATTTTACATGTTATTCGCCTTTTTCTCCCATAATATTCTACCAAATGCAACATCATTTTTATGGTATATGTATCTCAGCTATGTTAGGAAACCTGTATATGGACGTTTTGATTGCAGCATTTTTTCAAGTAGTAGGGTGCTTTAAATCCAAAATTTTAGGATATAAAATATACACAAACATTAGTGCAACATATCTATATACCAGGTGGCTCCCGGACGCCGTACTTTCTACTTATAAATGTCCCGCATGTATAAGTGATGTGTGGGGTGTCTACCACCTACTTTTAACAGGGGAACGACTGCCAGCGGGCAGGTTACGTCAGAATATGAAGAGATAAGAAACAGAGTCACACTCGCAGCATGTTACTCAGCGTTCCCGGTCGAATGCACCCCTTGCATTAGTAAACATCGTTTCCGACCGCATACTTCTAGGCTGGTGTTTGGTACAGAAGCACTATATTTACTGTCTGCTTATCGACAATGGCTAGTGTGATCAGCAGCGATGAATACACATACATTACTTTTAACTGGACTGCCAGGTCGGAATGCAACCGAAGCTCCAAACAGACATATGCCATCTACACAAGTATTTCACCGAACAGTACCGTGTTTGTTTCATACAAGCAACTCTTTTATCGCGTGGAATGTCTACACGTGTATAAATTAACACGTATTAAATTTCCTTTTCTGCATCTTTGGCGAGTTACCAAACAGTTGCGGCGATTAGGGGGTGGGGCGAGAAGGGAACGTCGCCCCCGCCCGTCGCCACTTTGTGGAGTAAACATTACATATTCACTTCAGCCACCTGGAACTAGGATTTTTTTTTTGCTAATTGCTTTACGTCGCACCGATACAGATAGGATTTATGGCGACGATGGGATAGGAAAGGCCTAGGAGTTGGAAGGAAGCGGCCGTGGCTTTAATTAAGGTACAGCACCAGCATTTGCGTGGTGTGAAAATGGGAAACCACGGAAAACCATTTTCAGGGCTGCCCACAGTGGGATTCGAACCCACGATCTCCCGGATGCAAGCTCACAGCCAATTAGTTTTAAAAGAAACGTTATCTGTACAAGCCTTTGTGTCTTATCTGCTAATTCTTTCCTTTATTTTCTTTAATTTTATTAACATAATGTTTGGTGGATATAAGCACCAAATGCCGTTCGTCGCGGCTAACTGATTTGTATAGCGCTACGGCAAGTAGTGGAGACTTTGCATGTGCTGTGGGGAAGAGTAGTAGGGGTATAATGTTTTTGCCAAGGTCGTGGACACTGAGTTATAATTCACCCGTATGACGCACGCATTCGTCAGTCTGGCAACCTCTTCAGTGTCTGTTAGTTCCTTAGTGTGTATTAAAATACTAAATAACTTTTAATTGCATGATCATGCCGTACTTCTATTTAATTGTACCGGCTGAGCTAGCCGTGGAGTTAGGGACGCGCAGCTGCGAGCTCGCACCCGGGTGATAGTGGTTTCGAATCCCACTGCCGGCAGCCCTGAAGACGGTTTTCCGTGGTTTCCCATTTTCACACCAGGCAAATGCTGGGGCTGTACCTTAGTTAAGGCCATGGCCGTTTCCTTTCCACGCGTAGCCCTTCCCTGTCTCATCGTAGCCATAATTCCTATCTGTGTCGTTGCGACGTAAAACCAATTGTAAAGAAATATTCTACTATTTTGCTTTACGTCGCACCGACACAGATAGGTCTTACGGCGACGATGGGACAGGAATGGTCTAGGGGTGCATTCGACCGGGAACGCTAAGTAACATGCTGCGAGTGTGACTCTGTTTCTTATCTCTTGATATGCTGACGTAACCTGCCTGCTGGCAGTAGTTCCCCTGTTAAAATTAGGTGGTAGACAACCCACACATCACTTGTGCATGCGGGACATTTTTATGTAGAAAGTACGGCGTCCGGGAGCCACCTGGTATATAAAATAGCTTATCCTGACTGACTGACTGACTGATTCATCATCGCCGAGCCAAAACTACTGGACATAATGAAACGAAATTTTGGAGATACATTCATATTGAAATGTAGGTGATCGCTAAGACAGGATTTTAGGATATTCCATCGCTAAGGGGGTGAAAAGGGGGGTGAAATTTAAAATGAGTGTATCTATATCTCAAAACTTTGAAAGTTTACAGATGTAAAAATTGGTATTTACAATCATTAAAAATTAAAAAACACGTATTTTTAGTTTTCGGAAAATCCCAATAGGAGGGGTGGAAAGGGGTGAAAAGCGAGTTGAATGCATTTAATGAGGACACTTATATCTCAGAAACTGAAGATATTACAGACCTGAAAATTGGTGTTTTGGATCTCCGCTAAAAATAAAGAAACACGCATTTCTTTGGAAAATCCAATTAACTGGGGGGTGAAAAGGGGGTGATTTTTTAAATTGAGTGTGTCTATATCACAAAACTTTTAAAGTTTATAGATGTAAAAATTGGTACCAGTATTTAGAATCTCCTTTAAAAATAAAGAAACACGTATATTTTTGTTTTCAGAAAATCACAATAGGAAGGGTGGAAAGGGGTGAAAATATGTTGAATGCCTCTAATGAGGCTAATTATATTTCAGAACCTGAAGATATTACAGACCTGAAAATTGGTATTTGGGATCTACTTTAAAAATAAGGAAACTATTGTTTCGTTTTTGGATAATCCAAAAAATGGGGGGTGAAAAGGGGGGTGAATTTTTAAAATGAGTATATCTACATCTTAAAATTTTAAAAGTTTACAGATGTAAAATTTGATATTCAGAATCTCCTTTAAAATAAAGGAACGCGTATTTTTTGTTTTCGGAAAATCCCAATAGGAGGGGTGAAAAAGGGGTTGAATGCCTTTAATGAGTATACTTAAATCTCAGAAACTGAAGATATTACAGACCTGAAAATTGGTATTTGGTATCTCCTTTAAAAATAAAGAAATATTTTTTTTTGCTTTTGGAATGTCCAAATAGTGGAGGGGGTGAAAAGGGGGGATTTTCAAAATGACTGTATCTATATCTAAAAACTTTAGAAGTTTGCACATGTAAAATTTGATATTCAGAATCTCCTTTAAAATAAAGGAACGCGTATTTTTTGTTTTCTGTAAATCCGAATAGGAGGGGTGTAAACGGGTGAATAATCGATTGAATGCCTTTAATGAGGATAAGGGTAGACCTCCATATATGGCCCCGCCTCCAAATAAGGCCCCCTCTCATATCCCGCTTGCTAGGTCGTGAACTCTGACGAAAACTTCTAAAACGAAGTCTGTTTGCTGTTATCAGTGAGTAGTGACCGTTTCGAAGACAAAGCTTACGTGTAATGCTTTTCTTTCAACATTGAAATTTCTTTGAGAAGGTGAGTTTTTTACGGACATATCTTCATAATTATATTCCTGTGTCTAGTTACTAAGTTTGAAAGATATACTTTTTTCTATAAGTACTCTCTGTACTGTACTTTCGTATGATCTAGTTTGCTTGTTGATATCCAAGACATGGTCGGAGCTATTTTAAGCCATATCGTAGAGTTAGTGATCTCCAAGTATGGCCCCCCTGCGCGCATCCAATTATGGCCCCGGGGCGGTACTTGGGTACTGTACTGAACTCAGGTAGGCTGCGGAAGAAATTCTATTTATGTCGTTGTCTTATCTTTCCAGATGTCGAAACGAAAATTTTGGGATAAAGAAACAATACTGAAAGCTATTAAGCGAGTCAAAGAAGATAATATGTCAGTGAAGCAGGTTGTAAGGAATTTGAAAGTAACTCGCACAAATTTGAGGAACTATTTAAGGAAAATAAAGCACTCTAATGACCTGAAACACGAGGAAGTGGTTAACGTCCCACTAGGCCGGAAAATAAGTTTGCTGACTGAATTAGAACAGAAACATTAAAGCAGCTACCATGACAACAGTCACCAATGGTTTCCGGGTTGAATGAGAGAACATGTTTACTCATGGAGACATCTTAAAGGAGAGGTCTGGTAGAGAGTCAAACTATGGACACGGTGATAACGTACTGCCCGATGACATTGGATCTGTTCCAGTCATCGAACCCAGTACATGCACTCGACGAGATTCCGCTGTTTTGGACGCTGGTTCAGCACATAAAAGAGCAGTTGAAGCAGCGATTGAAAAGAAACAGCAGAAGGAAGCGGCGGATGCGGCTAGGAAAGGAACGAAAAATGCCGAAGTAAAACGTAAGGTGAGTTCGTCTAGCAGTGGCGAAGAGGATGAAGATGAAGTGGAATTTGCCTCTACCGATGATAACAATGGTGGTGAAGAATGTAACGGGGCCCATGGGAGTAATATACATATATTATGTATAATAGTGCTAAGGGAAAAATCTAAGAATAGTTTCCCTCAAGTAGTAAGATTTATGCAGTGAAGTAACTATCAAATTAAGAATGGAGGCCGTGGTCTTAGAAATCCCCAACAAGCATTGCAGAGTAACAAGATATTGGGCAAAGGAAAGGATGCTACATAACCTGGAAAGTTAAAGAAAAATGTAAGGAGGAATAAGGGACATGATAAAGAAACCAATATAAAAATTTGAAATAGATATATATATATATTGAAATAAAAAATCAAACCTCTGACAATTTACATGAAAGAAGGACTATACAAATATAAAATTTTCCCAACCACTTACACGGATTACAAATTCATTATATAAAAAAAGAGATAAGATATCCAAGAGAAAGAAAGGAAAAAGAGAAAATGCCACAGGAAAGGAAAGGGACAAACAAGGAAAGGATGAATACTGCAATAAAAAGTGAAACCCAGAACGACAAGAAAGGGAAGATGTTCAGTTAGCAAATTCAAGTATACCAGCTGAAAAATTATCTGAGCAAAATGCAAATACTATATGCAGGTCACCACCACTTCCGTTATCACACAGATTAACACTAGGTAACGTAGTTCTATAGCCGAATAATCACAATGTAGTTCCATTAAACCAGTTTCACAATATCCCGAAGCACTGAACGAATAGAAGTGTGTGTACAGTAGAAGTCGCACAGTTGCCAATACACCACACGCACACTTCAAAAGAAAGTTGTTACGAAGGACGTCAATGAAAAGTTTTAAATACAAAAGGGGCAAGTGAAATTTCGGCCTGGAAATGCCATGCTCCCAGTTTAATTTTGCAGGGAAAGTCTGTCCCAATGCAATTACAAATATTTACAGTAAAGAAATCAGTTTGTCATACCTCATCATGAAGCAAATTGAACTGCCCGCAAATGAAGACTTCTGGGCACATGTAATTAAGGACGAAGTTGACGTAGGATGTTGCTCCCTCCACACAGGCCTAAGTCCATCTCAATATTTCCAGAGGAAGGCCAGGTATTTATAGTGTGGAGTAGAATGAGAAATATATCTGGAAGATTCCAGAGATTAGTGAAGCATGCGCGAATAAACCAGGCGGTCACGTGACGTCAGCCGGCAAAAAGGAAGTTAGTTTATCGAAGATGGTGAAGATGAATAGAGTAGAGTTCATGCAAAGTATGAAGTATGCAAGTTCACAGAAGTATGCAAGTTCCAGTTGGAGAAAAAATGCAGTTTATATCATGATGAGGGTAAGTCCATACTAATCGTAGAAAAAAGGTTATGTGCGTGGCGAATTTCGTAACAGTAGTTGCCGATGAAGTGAAGAGTCCGTTACAAGAAGATGCTGAATGTCCCATGTGCAACAAGGTGTGACAGCAAGTGTCAGAAATGGACCCGGTGCACTTACTGTTTCCTGTGGAGCCATGAAAAGTGCAATGGCAAGGTTACGAAGACATTTAAATGAGCTCTTTGTGAAAAACAATGTCATATTACCCGAACGGATTATTTCACCACAAACAATTATTAATTTGTAAAACTATGTATGCGGTTTTGGTTAAATATTTTCCCTGAGTGAACTTTAGGTGGGGGCCACATTTGGAGCCAATATAATATGTTCAACGAAATCTCTTTTTTTAAAAAACTCACGTTATTTACTCCACATTACTTATAACATGGAACCAATAAAAGCTATGGACAAAGTGATTTCCGAACTGCATGTATTTTAGTTTTCAAATTTTTATCATGGTTAGGTCATCGCATACGTGCGATAAACAAATAGGGGGCCATAATTGGGGACTTACCCTTACATATATCTCAGAAACTGAAGATATTACAGAACTGAAAATTTGTATTTGGGACCTCCTTTAAAAATAAATGAACAATTTTTTTTTTTTTTTGCTTTTGGTAAGTCCAAATGGGGGATTTTTAAAATGAGTGTATCTATATCTCAAAACTTTAAATGTTTGCACATGTACAAATTGATATTTAGAATCTCCTTTAAAAATAAAGGAACACGTTTTTTTTTTTTTGGAAAATCCAATTAATGGCAGTTAAACAGGAATGACATATTGGGGTGAATTTTTTGAAAGACTATATCTACAGAATATCTGAGAAACGTAGAATGTTACAGACGTAAAAAGTGGTATTTGGAATCTCCTGTAAATGTAAAGAAACATAGGTGATTTGTTTTTGGAAACTACTCTTCAGGGGACCTAAAAAGGGGGTGAAATTTTAAATTTAGAATTCATACAGTATATCTCAAGAAACTTAACATGTTACAGACGTGAAAATGGTACTTTTTATCTCTATTAAAAGTAAAGAAACGTGTATTTTTAGTTTTCGGAAATACCACTTGGGTGGAGGGGAGGTGTTAAAAGTGACTGAAAATGGTTTTGAATTATGAAGATGTTACAGACGTAAAATTTGATATTTGGAATCTGCTTTAAAAGTAAAGAAACACGTATTTTCGGAAAATTCATTGAAGTGGGGGACGGTGAAAGAATTGAAAAGTTATTCGACTTAATTGTATGAGAATACATACATCTAATAAAAATAAAGATGTTACAGACGTGAAAATTGGTATTTGGATTTCCTTTAAAAACAAAGAAAAGCCCGTTTGGGGAGGGGGGATATCTTGGGGGCGGGATTGAAAAGGAGTTTAATTCCTTTCATGAGGACACATAAATCAAAAACTGAAGAAGTTACAGTCGTGATAATTGGTATTTAGAAGATCCTTTATTAGTAAAGAAACAAGTATTTTTTGCAGAAAATTCACTTGGGGAGGGGGGGGGGGGTGGAGGAGTGTGAAAGTGGAAAAAAGTGAATTATTTTAATTTCAAAACTGAAGGTGATAGACGTGAACATTGGTGTTTGGAACCTCCTTTAAACATAAAGAAACACGCCTTATTTTAGTTTTTTGGGAGAGGGGTAAATAAACATAACGGCGGTGGGGTGTAAAAGGAGGTGAGACCAATTGATTTTACTGTTCATAATGTATTTATAAGGAACCTCCGTTGCTCACGCGGCAGCGCACCGGCCTCTTACAGCTGGGTTCCGTGGTTCAATTCCCGGTCTCTCCATGTGACATTCGTGCTGGACCAAACGGAGGCGGGACAGGTTTTTCTCCGGACACTCCGTTTTTCCCTGTCATCATTCATTCCAGTAACACTGTCCACTATAATTTCATTTCATTTGTCATCCATTAATCATTGCCCCAGCGCGTGCGACAGGTTTCGGCGCCCGGCACAATTCCTATTGTCGCCGCTAGATGGGAGCTTTATTCATTCCATTCCTGACCCTGTCGAATGACTGGAAACAGGCTGTAGATTTTCGATGTACTTATACTGATCATAAACCGATCATTTTTAATCTTTCCTGGGTTCGTTTTCAAGAGCCATCTTTTTCTTCGGAGAACGTTCTTAGATTACAGTAGATTCTCCTGGCATATAAATAAAAAATTAAACACATTTGAAATAAACGATAGGAATGAGATTGACCGTCGAATTTTTCACCTCTATAATAAGTTCAATAATACACGCAAGTACGTCATTCGTATGGCCAGAAATCCCGCACACTTGCCTACGCGCGACAATGGCGCTGGTCACATTCTCAACAATGACAACGGCAACAGATGTAATTTACCGCCAAGTAGCGGTCTTGCATCCTGCTGTGGGGTCCAGAACATCTTTAATAATAATAATAATAATAATAATAATAATTGTAATCATCAACAAAATTAAGGGATTCCAAGATCAAAGTAGCAAAAAACGGACCGGCAACAACTGGTCACGAGAACGTAAAGAAGCCCACTCCGAAAGGATGAAGAAGTACTGGGCCGATCGAAAGAGGAAGAACCGTAAATGAATGATGCTTAACGTGGTCCATAGTAGACCTATTCGAAAACAAGAAGAATAATAATTGTACCGGGCGGTACACCTCCACGCCGCTAATTTAAAATGTGCGCCTGTTGAAACTCCTCTGCTGGAGGAAGTCTGAACTTTATGGACAGTATTAATTTTCTACTTTCTCAGAAGATGTCACTACCTGTAAATTTTGGAGTTTTAGAACTGTGTCATTTTTGATGTGTTTTTGTTTTGCTTGAAGTAAGAAGTGTGAACTTTCTCTTCTAGAGGACACTACTGAAGAACTACAATAGTGCACCCTAGTGCGAAGAAAAAGAACTGTTCTTTGGAGAAAATTTTATTTCAAAAGTTTGTTTCTTGTTAAATTTCTTTCTGTTATTGTTTAAGTTGGCTGTATACCCCCCTTTTTCCCCTTGTTTTAGATTTATCCAATCCCGAATTTCTTTGAGTAATTTCCGACCAATCCGATGTATCTTCCCCCAACTTGGATATGTTTCTGTACCCTAGCCAATAAAGTGATTGTGGGCGGGTGTTCTCATTCCCCTAACGCCTAGAACCTTCCGCGAGAGTATTTAAACTGCTGGTTTTTGGGTCTCCGCGCCACTTCTGTTCCATCTTTCAGTGTGTAAAGTACATAGCAGGGGGCGGGAAGCGCCTCTTTCTTCTCCAGCTGTTCAACACCAGGTAATGGCCTCTTAATAACTTCTTTTCTTGCTAGGTCGGCAGTTTAACACTCGGGGCGGGTTCGAAGCGTTTCGACCATGTAACCTTTTCCTAAAATGTAACCAATCTTTTCATCTATTCTCTTTTAAAGCTGCATATTGGGATAGAGAGTGCTAACCCTCTCGAGCTCCCACTCACATTGTTTTGAGGTGAACTTATTTTCTCAACCTATTCTTCGTTAACGTAAAACAAATTACTCTTTTCTAAAGTCACCTCTGTAGTATGGGATTAGCCCTTGCATTAGTGGCCTAGAGCCAGATTAGGTTTTAAAAACAAGTGTATTAGGAGTGCAGATCGCCTCATCTCAAATTGTTATTTTAGAGGTCATGTAATTGCCCCTTTTCATTTAATAGACCTCAGTAGGTTGGGTATTTTACCCCTGTGTCTATGTCCAGTGAGGACAACTCGAAGGTGGAGTTTGGTGTGGCCTTTGAGAGGCTTAAAGTTGAGAGCGAGTGGCTCTTTTGAAAATTTAGTGTTGTATGCCTCGTGGAGGCTCTTCAGTGTAATTTGGAGCTTGGACTCCTAGGCATGAATGGGGTTTTCTGCCCCTCTGTTGAAACTTGTGTTTGGGGTAAAACTGAGCTGAAGTCAGGGCGCGAAGCCCAAATCCTGTAAATATTGTAACTACCCTTTGGACTTGCTACTTTGTACCTGCCATGCTTGTTATTTCTTTGTTTTTGAAAAGAAAATATAACCTTGTTAAATTTTACATTAACTTTGATTCCGTAGTTTGAGACCCGTTCACGCCCGCACCTTCTTTCACCTCTACCTACCGCTAAAACACGGTAACAAGTGGTAGCAGAGCGTGGTTGAATGGGTCTCAATTTAGCCCTTTTTGACGGTTAAACATTGTTTTGTTCCGAACTCTAACAATTTTCTCAGTCGCTGGAATTTTTTTTTGAGTTTTTCAAAATTGTTCTGTCATCATGCCCGGACCTCGCGATGTTCTCCATCTTAACTATTTGCGCAAAGAGGAGTTGATATATGAGTTAACTATTAGAAATGTGCAATCTGGAGGCACGGTTGCAGTAGACACAAACAAGATTAGAGAGTCCCTTGATTTGCCCATTTCCATCCCCACTTTGGGAGACAAAGAAATTGACGACTCTCTTTCCACGATCGTCGAGAATATTACTGGGCTAGCATCTGTAGTTAGTTTTTTTGATGAAAATGATCCTTCTCCTAATCAAATTAAGCGTGTGCAAGCCAGGCTATATCACTTTTCAAATAGAGTTAATGATCTGTTGTCTCTAAAGTTGAATGACGTTCAGAAGAAGGAAGCTAGTACGCTGCTTGAAAACATTTCTGAATTATCTAGCAAGGTCACTCAATTGTTAACTGTGGAGGTTCCTCCCAAAACTGATCAACCCGTCACGGTGAATGTAGGTAGCGAGGAAGAGCCTCATAAGGGAGAAGTCAATAGGAAAACCATTGCTGCTCAAACAACCTCTGCCCCATTGGACGAGTCTGAACGCCGTAACTCATTAAATAATGTACGTTCTGAATTAACTACCTTGCCATTGAAACCTTTACCTACTATGTCACCCGGGTTTAGTAGCTTGCCTCATCCATTGGCAATGTTGCTCAGAGGTATCTCTAAGTTTTCTGTTAATACCACCAGTGACGTAATTTCATTTTTAAGATTTCTAGTTGAATTTCAGGATCATGCCCTTGTTTTTTCTCTTTCTCCATGTCAAATTTTGCAAATTATCTATCCGTATGCTATTGGTATTCTCTCCTATAAAATCGTAAGAGCCATTGCCGAGCAATCATCTATTGAGGATTTCCATGCCCACTTGCTAGCTAACTTCATCCCTGCTAGGGCCAGGTCCTCCCTTATTCAGAAGTACTATTATCGGGTACAGCGCTTGGATGAAAACTTGGCAGACTTCATCCAAGATATTAAGTTTTATACTAGGGTGTTTGCTCTTCATTTCCCTGAGGATCAGATTGTACAAGCTATTGTGGAAGGGATTTCACCACCCTACAGGTCATATTTGTGTTTCGCGGCGTGCCCGCAAACTTTCTCGGAACTTGAAGCATTGGCTGTCTCAGCGGAAGGAGTTAGATACGCCGATTCTTTGCGTGTAGCGAAAGAACCCCCGCCTTCCTTTAGTAATACTCGGCCTCCACCTCGCCGATCAGTCACCCCTCGTAAATATTATGCTTGTGGGTCGCCTGACCACCTGCGCAATAAGTGTCCACTGATCAAGTCGAGTGGGACAAGGAATGGAGCTGGTTCATCACAGGGCTGTTTTAAATGTGGGGCCTTCTCACATATCGCCAAGAATTGCCCAAACTCAAATAGCACCCCCTCCTGCTCAACTTCTGGGGCAAATTCCACCAATGCCAATAATAAAAAGTCACTAGTGGCTTCGGCTGAGTCGACTAATCCATCTTCCCGAGACTCAGCCCCTAGCAAACAGGTTGTAAATTCAGGGAACGAGCAATTTTCAAATGCATCTTTTGAATGCCCCAAAGAGTGTCTTAGGATTGCGGCGGATTCCCCCGCACCTATTCCTTTTCTTAAGATGGAGTTAAACAATGAGCCTATAACCGCTCTATTAGATTCAGGCAGTGTCCGATTATTTCGGCTGAATGGTATTCTAAATTGAAATCTGTTTGTAAACTACCTGACTATGTCTCATCTCCTGTTCTATATGTTTCGGCTAATTCATCTCCATTAAAAATTCTAGGTTCCTTACTGGTCAAAATTCGTATTTTTAAATTTACATGGAAAATCAAACTGTTTGTGGCTAAGCACTGGTCTTGCCCCATCATACTGGGAGCGGACTTTATTTCTCACACTGGTCTTGTGCTCGATCTCCAGAGTAAGTCGTGCACATTCAAGTTTGCGTCCAATTGTAAAATTCCTTTGTTAAAGTGTAATTCTGTATCATGTTCATCTATTTCGCCTACCCAGGATGAGATGTTGTTAGACCTTAGACATCTACCTGAGGAGCAGGCTGATAGTATTCGCAAATTGTGTCAGTCCTTTCCAGAGGTGTTCTCTGATACTCTTGGTGTTACTGACCTTATTGAATACAAAATTGAGGTCACGGATTCGATTCCTGTCCGTTTTCCACCTTATAGGCTATCTCCACCTAAAATGAAGGCTTTGAAAGAAATTATCGATCAGATGTTGAAGGATGGTATTATTAGGCCCTCTAAGTCAGCGTATTCTTCGCCTATTTTTCTAGTCCCGAAACCCCAAGGGGGCTTCAGGCCTGTCATTGATTACAGGGCTCTCAATCGGAAGGTGGTGTTACAATCTGTGCCCCTTCCCGACCTTCATTCTTGTTTTTCATGGTTTCGTAAGGCCAAGTTCTTTACTATCTTGGACTTGAATCAGGCCTATAATCAAATTCCCCTTGCCGAAGAGTCTAAACATCTTACAGCGTTTGCCACGGACTGGAATTTATATGAATACAACCGCGTGCCTTTCGGGCTCCCCACGGGAGCAGCTGTACTCACTAGGCTGCTAGATAGGGTCTTCTCCGACATCAAATTTGAATACTTGTACCACTACTTGGATGATGTCGTCGTATTTTCGGAAACCTTCGAAGAACATCTAGATCATCTGCGAGAAGTTCTCAATCGCCTTCGTAAGGCTGGGTTAACTGTCAAGTTGTCCAAGGTTGCCTTTGCTAAGCCCTCTATGTCATTCCTAGGGCATATTGTGTCACCTGATGGTGTTGCAGTCGATCATTCGAGAACACAGGCCATCCGTGATTTTAAACCTCCCAAGGACATTAAAGGTATCGCCAGGTTTATTGGTATGGTGAATTTCTTCAGAAAGTTCATTCCTAACTTTGCTAATAGAGCGGCGCCCTTAAACCTTCTTCGTAGGAAAGGCATCAAATTCGAGTGGGGACCTTCTCAACAAGCCGCTTTTGAAGATCTTAGATTTGCTCTCTGTAATGCCCCTGTACTTGCTATGCCTGATTTCTCGAAGAAATTCATCGTCCAAACTGACGCGTCGTCGTCAGCAGTAGCTGCAGTCCTTCTTCAAGAGACTGAACTAGGGAGGCGACCCATCGCCTATGCATCTAGGACCTTGTCGGCTCAAGAAGCCAAGTATTCCATCTATGAGCTCGAAGGTTTGGCAGTTTTATTCGCCTTAGAAAAGTTCCGTCTCTATCTGGAACACGTCAAATTCGACCTGGAGACAGATAATCAAGCCTTAAGCTGGGTCTTAGGTAGGCCGCGTCGTACTGGTCGTATAGCCCGTTGGGCCTTCCGTATTTCTGCCTTCCAATTCGATGTCAGGCATATCAGAGGTACCGAAAATGTTGTTGCTGATGGACTCAGTCGTATGTTTTCTAACGACGTCGAGACCCATGAACCGGTCGACAGTTCATCACCTCCCGAGTCCATACTATCTGGTGTTAATGCCATCTTAACAGATGCTCCCATGCTTTTTAGGGATATTGAGAAATACCAACGTGAAGATCCGACGCTGGCTCCGATAATGGAAACCCTTTCTTCTGGGGAACATGTCGTCCCTTATGTTCTGAGGAATGGTGTTTTATGTTGCCCTTCGAGGCATGACAAGATGATGAAGGTTGTCGTTCCAGCTGTTCTTGTGCCTATGGTCTTCAAATACTATCATGAGATCCCATTGGGGGGGCATCTGGGAATATTTAAAACTCGTGAAAAGATTCGTGAAATGTTCATCTGGAAAGGTATGGACGGTGAAATCCGTGAACTTGTAAAAGCTTGTAAATCTTGTTTGCTCAGTAAACCCACTATGTCCACCAAGGTAGGCCGTTTGTCTTCGCATCAAGCGTCGCGCCCCATGGAACGCCTGTATATTGATTATGTAGGACCCTTCCCCCAGTCAAAGGGAAATGCTAACAAGTTCATCTTTGTATGCGTAGATGGCTTTACTAGATTTTCCTGGTTATTTCCGACTAAGCTGGCTACCGCTCAGTCTACCATTACTTGCTTAAATTCTATTTTTGCTTCTTTTGGTCCGTGCCAATATATTGTATCTGATAATGCTAAGGCTTTTACATCTAATTTATTTCGTAAATTCTGTTTTGACTTGTCCATCTCTCATGTAACTACGTCTGCTTATTACCCTCAACCATCTCTGGCTGAACGAGTTAACCGTAATCTCAGGTCCGCACTTATTGCCTATCATCATGAAGATCATTCCAGGTGGGACACGTCCCTGCATTGGTTAGCTTTTGCTTTGAATTTGGCGGTTCATGAATCACATAAATTTACTCCAGCCTCTTTGATGTTCAAGTTTGTTCCCAACACGCCGCTCTCTAACCTCTGGTGTCTGAGTGACATTCTGCCCGAGACGATACATCCGGACAACATTAAAGATCTTTGGAAGAAGGCTAAAGCCAATCTTAAAGTGTCTCATGAAAAGGTTAGGGAAAGGTATGATCGTGGACGGAGACCCACCCCTTTGAAGGTAGGTGACCAAGTTATGGTCAAAAATTTTGTTCCCGCGGGCAAGCTTGCCCCCAGATTTCATTGGCCTTGTATCATTCTCGATTTTCTTACGCCGGTTACATTGTTAGTAAGCAATCCAGCCACCGAGAGGATATTTAGGGTTCACCTGTCCCAGGTGAAACCGGTGTAAATTTTGTGTCAACTTGCTTCATATAATTTGATAGGAATATGAAGGTTATATTTTTTTTTGAGTTTCCACTCTTAAGGCATTCTGCTCCTTCTATAATATTTTGTTTTATATGTAAGCTTTATGTAAAACCTTCCCCGATCCGTTAAACTGCCATTTTGTCCTTACCATGGCCATTACCACGCTCCCGTCTCCTGCTATACACACTGTGGCTTGCTTAGATTAAATGCCATGGATATTTGCACGCCGCTGGCCCCTCTACCTCTCCAACAAGCCTGTGCCCTCAAAAAAGATGATGTTCCAACAATATTCTGCCGCCTAGCTTTAATGTTTCAGTGCCCCCGCAGCCGCGCGGCGCCGTGCCGCGACTGGGTTTGAGGAAGGGCCCCCTCGGCCCCAGCGAGGACGACATGTGCACGGCGAGCCGGAGCTCTCCTCCCGGCCAAGGCTGATGTGCGGCGCACGACCTGCTACTTGCCCGCAGCCTGTATATCTTCACCGCGGGCGCGGCGTGTTTCAACACCACTGCTCCCCTCATTGTGCGGGCGAGCGGTATCTCAGGGTACTTGAGGGGTCCGAGCGGCCTCCTTTGGACGCAAGCTGCAACGGCCGGTCTGGCCATCCGACTTAATCAACATCAACTACATGGACAGTTACTATAAGCAATGACTACACTTGGGAATTCAACAGCAATATTTGGTGGACATTGCAAAATTTTTCATCACTTTTAAGTATTAAAAGTTTATCTTCAGAATTCAACTTCTACAAACATAAAGACTGTACTTCACCTGCAACAACAAAATTTTGAAACTGAATCAAACCAAATTAAGGAAATCTTATAAAATGTTTCTGCAATCAATCTTCATATTAACTTGGACCTTGTTTCAAACAGATTTCATGTGTCACCCCTGGAGGAACTTTTGGGGGGGGGGAGGTCTGTACCGGGCGGTACACCTCCACGCCGCTAATTTAAAATGTGCGCCTGTTGAAACTCCTCTGCTGGAGGAAGTCTGAACTTTATGGACAGTATTAATTTTCTACTTTCTCAGAAGATGTCACTACCTGTAAAGTTTGGAGTTTTAGAACTGTGTCATTTTTGATGTGTTTTTGTTTTGCTTGAAGTAAGAAGTGTGAACTTTCTCTTCTAGAGGACACTACTGAAGAACTACAATAGTGCACCCTAGTGCGAAGAAAAAGAACTGTTCTTTGGAGAAAATTTTATTTCAAAAGTTTGTTTCTTGTTAAATTTCTTTCTGTTATTGTTTAAGTTGGCTGTATACCCCTCTTTTACCCCTTGTTTTAGATTTATCCAATCCCGAATTTCTTTGAGTAATTTCCGACTAATCCGATGTATCTTCCCCCAACTTGGATATGTTTCTGTACCCTAGCCAATAAAGTGATTGTGGGCGGGTGTTCTCATTCCCCTAACGCCTAGAACCTTCCGCGAGAGTATTTAAACTGCTGGTTTTTGGGTCTCCGCGCCACTTCTGTTCCATCTTTCAGTGTGTAAAGTACATAGCAGGGGGCGGGAAGCGCCTCTTTCTTCTCCAGCTGTTCAACACCAGGTAATGGCCTCTTAATAACTTCTTTTCTTGCTAGGTCGGCAGTTTAACACTCGGGGCGGGTTCGAAGCGTTTCCACCATGTAACCTTTTCCTAAAATGTAACCAATCTTTTCATCTATTCTCTTTTAAAGCTGCATATTGGGATAGAGAGTGCTAACCCTCTCGAGCTCCCACTCACATTGTTTTGAGGTGAACTTATTTTCTCAACCTATTCTTCGTTAACGTAAAACAAATTGCTCTTTTCTAAAGTCACCTCTGTAGTATGGGATTAGCCCTTGCATTAGTGGCCTAGAGCCAGATTAGGTTTTAAAAACAAGTGTATTAGGAGTGCAGATCGCCTCCTCTCAAATTGTTATTTTAGAGGTCATGTAATTGCCCCTTTTCATTTAATAGACCTCAGTAGGTTGGGTATTTTACCCCTGTGTCTATGTCCAGTGAGGACAACTCGAAGGTGGAGTTTGGTGTGGCCTTTGAGAGGCTTAAAGTTGAGAGCGAGTGGCTCTTTTGAAAATTGAGTGTTGTATGCCTCGTGGAGGCTCTTCAGTGTAATTTGGAGCTTGGACTCCTAGGCATGAATGGGGTTTTCTGCCCCTCTGTTGAAACTTGTGTTTGGGGTAAAACTGAGCTGAAGTCAGGGCGCGAAGCCCAAATCCTGTAAATATTGTAACTACCCTTTGGACTTGCTACTTTGTACCTGCCATGCTTGTTATTTCTTTGTTTTTGAAAAGAAAATATAACCTTGTTAAATTTTACATTAACTTTGATTCCGTAGTTTGAGACCCGTTCACGCCCGCACCTTCTTTCACCTCTACCTACCGCTAAAACACGGTAACAATAATAATAATAATAATAATAATAATAATAATAATAATAATAATAATAATAATAATGTTCTGGACCGTCGTGAAATGTGCGGACCGCGCTGGAAACGGGTTCTGGACGGGTAATGACTAGGAATGCAGTCCGGCCGCGGGTTCAGTATCGCCAAGGCTCCGAGGACGACACCAAGCTTGATCTCCTGAAGGATTTGATCCATATTAAAAATGCTTATAGGAAAAGATGGAAAAGATTTAGGGACCCAATTGACCGGGTGGAATACCTGGACCTAGCCCGGGAAGTACGAAATCGATTGCTGGAAAGAAAGATTGAAAAATGGGAGGAAACTTGCTGTAATCTATTAGAAAACGTGTCAGATCACGAATTTTGGCGGATTCTCTCAGAAAACGAGTCAGATCGCGAATTTCGGCGGATTATATATAAAACAATAAGGATTCAATTCTAAATTTCAGTATAATACCGTAGCGAAGCACGGGTATCTTGCTAGTCTACTTATATAAGTTATGTACAGAAAAACAATCCACAGTGCTTTTTAAAGAAGCGTTATCTAAATTAGCCAAATTTTCACTAACATCTCTATTAAATGTCATGAAATATGGAATTAATAATTTTTAAAAATATTTTTATTTTTTACGAAAACTATTAATTTTATGTGAAATAAATTTTCTGGATATCCCTACTTTTATTTAGATGACATTTCCACGTTTCTTGAAAATCTGTGCATTAGGTAGACAATGTCTTTTATATCTCCAGACCGTCCCCTTAAACGAGGATAATTTTGTACCTTCCATAGTCGTAATATTATACGTACCGGGCGAGTTGGCCGTGCGGTTAGGGGCGCGCAACTCTGAACTTGTATCGGAGAGATAGTGAGTTCTAACCCCACTTTCAACAGCCCTTAGGATGCATTTCCGTGGTTTCCCATTTTCACACCAGGCAAATATTGGGGCTGTAGCTTAATTAAGGCCATGGACGCTTCCTACCCACTCCTAGTTCTTACCCATTCAATCATCGCCGTAAGACCTTTGTGTGTCGGTGTGACGTAAAACATATTGTAAAAGTATTATACACCTCGACTGTTCCTGGTGGCATGGTATATGAGTAGTTGTCCACCACACACGGGCTGCTCTGTTGTGTAGGCCTAGTTCAAGAGGAGCTTTAAGAACAAGCCTCCTTGATATCAGTCCTCCGCTGTGACGTGCAGCCGTGGATCCTCACTGATTCTGGCGTAGCGTGATGGCAGTAGCAGTAGGGCTACGGCTTACTGAAAACAACAAATATTGATCCTCACTGCGAGTTATTTTGCGTGAATGTCCCGTCCGTTGTCGATCAGCAGCCGTTTCTGTCTCACTGAACGATTTTCAAACTCCGGAGATATCACTATGACTCACTGCAACAAGGGGAGCGAATTCCACATGTCTCCATCCTTCTTACGACAATGTCACAATTCGCAATTTTTTACCTCAGTCCTACACGTGCTGTCTATGCACCACCAAACCTACAACTGGTGTTATTAAACTGATCGACATGACAAATGCCTTCTATCGGAAAAATATCGAAGCTGATCTGGGTTCAGTAGCACTACTTTTCTCGGACATTGACCTACAGTGCATACTGTAAGGATATTTGAGTTGCCGTGACATATACCATGTGATTTTATAATCTGAAAAACAGTATTTTTAGCACTATGTAAGTTCACAAGTTTATTAGCAAAGTGTGTTTCGGATTACAATAGCGTGCTGTCGCTGCAGAGGCCTGGTGCAGGTCTTTCGAGCTGACGCCTTATAGGAGACCAGCGTGTCTTTGATGAATTCTAATACTGAACACAGCACAAGCACCTAGACCCTGAGCCAGACTATTTAATCAATGAAAGTTACAATCCCCGACCCGTCCAGGAATTGAATCCGGGATCCCTTGAACCAGAGGCCCATTATTCTAACAATGTAGCCATGGAGTCGTACATTGCGTCAATGCAAATTTTAGAATGGGGCAAAGACATGTTTGTTTCACGAAAGACAAATGGAGGACACAAGATATACAAAGGCAGACGCTGATTCACACTCTTGGTACCAGGTAGTGTAATTAACAAAAGTGTCACACAACTCACTACAGAAACGAGTAACAGAATATTTCATCGGGACAAATGTTACCAGACACTGCATTGATCACTCCATCCCACGGTGTAGTGAAATTTAGAGCAAAGGAAGTTACCGCTTTCGTTATTCCATAGGCCGTCATGTTCTGTCTGGAGATTCCTTTGATATCGTCTGCTCAATGTTGATTTAAGACATAACGGCCACAAGAGTAAGTTGTTCTTATGCTTGACTCACCGAAGTAGACTCTATAGGTAAAGCTATCAGAAATCACCGAGTGTTATCTCAGACGAAGGTGTTATGCTGTGAACTTCTAACTGCTACACGTTACTAGGAAGCCATGATCTATCGCTGGGGAGGTTGAGTATTTAGTTCACTGTAGCCTCTGGTGTTGGCTATAAAAATTTCGACATTCGTCACTCTGACTCACAACGAACCCTTCCCAGTCCACACCCTACATACCAAGATGAGCTTCGATGGATAAGGAGTGCAGATTATTCTTTTGTTCGAAAACTTTAAAAGTAGTTAGTGGGACTCGGTACCAGTAATATTGTTATTATTATAAAACCCAGCGTCGGCACATTGCCTGCTCCTCTCGAATAGCGCCGAAGGGGTTCAATGCTTAACGTCTACATTATACGAACGATTACCAATAACACTGCTCAGAGGTTTGGAATTGAATCCAAGTGTTTGGCACTCAATATAATGATTAGAAATTTTATACGGTACCATAATCTCTGTGGTATAGTGGTTAGTGTGATTAGCTGCCACCTCCGGAGGCCCGGGTTCGATTCCCGGCTCTGCCACGAAATTTGAAAAGTGGTACGAGGGCTGGAAAGGGGTCCACTCAGCCTCGGGAGGTCAACTGAGTAGAGGGGGGTTCGATTCCCTTCTCAGCCATCTTCGAAGTGGTTTTCCGTGGTTTCCCACTTCTCCTCCAGGCAAATGCCGGGATGGTACCTAACTTAAGGCCACGGCCGCTTCCTTCCCTCTTCCTTCTCTATCCCTTCCAATATTCCCATCCCCCGACAAGTCCCCTGTTCAGCATAGCAGGTGAGGCCGCCTGGGCAAGGTCCTGGTCATTCTCCCCAGTTGTATCCCCCGACCCAAAGTCTCACGCTCCAGGACACTGCCCTTTCGGCGGTAGAGGTGGGATCCCTCGCTTAGTCCGAGGTAAAAGCTAACCCAGGAGGGTAAGCAGATTAAGAAGAACATCACCTCTCCTAACCTACCGACCAAACTTATAGGCCTAATGGTGAAAACGTTTACCACTAACGGAACTTGAACTGGCTATCCACCATATAGACTGGACGCCTCATCAATTATGACCAAAAGGCGGGCTTGCTTTGCGAGTGGTTTAACGTCGCTCTAGCATATCGAAGATTTTCTGTGACGGAAGGATGGGAAAGGAATGGGTAGGGAAATAATCTTCAGCATTAGTCTGATGTGGAAATAGGAAAACACAGAAAACTATCTTCAGTGCTGCCGAGGGTTGGATTCGAACCCACCATGTCCCGATTGCAAGTTCACAGCTACACGACCAAAACTTCGAAGTCAACTCGCATAGTATATTCCGCTTTGACAATATTAAAGTGTACAGTGTAAGTGATGTTAGTAACGTCAATCTTTAAATACTGGGACACTGTGATAAATGCTAAGGCAAACAAACAAGCTTGCTAATATTACACCACTCTTGATGTAATTATTGCACCCTCTAGTTGCATCTGGAATACGAACCGAAAGTCATGCCTTTACATTTCATAAATCCCGCTTGTTTCGACCGAGATTCTAACTACATTCTTCTTTGTGAAAATACAGCCCCACTGTGTTGGTTGTAAAAGTGTAGCATGAACGATCCGTTTTGTGTATACGTTTCACTGTCTTTGGTAGTCCGACTCCTTGGCTGAACGGTCAGCGTACTGGCCTTCGGTTCAGAGGGTCCTTGGTTCGATTCCCGGCCGGATCGGGGATTTTAACCTTAATTGGTTAATTCCAATGGCACGGGGGCTGGGTGTATGTGCTGTCTTCATCATCATTTCATCCTCATCACGACGCGCAGGTCGCCTACGGGGCTCCTGGCGAGCCGAAACCGTCCTGGGATATCCCGGCACTAAAAGCCATACGACATTTCATTACTGGCTTTGGTGGACTGTTAGGGAGCTGAACATTCTGTTCATCATTAAACAATAAGAAAATCTACCTTATTCCTCATTTTCCTTATTCGCCTTTGAAGTGGGGCCCAGTTTTCTACCGCAGTTGCTGGTGGAACTGTTAGGAATAGACTGAGGACATACATACGTTCATTACATATATACTGTACCCTTGGGTTCTCCTCGGGATATGGATGGAATACATACATCACAAAAATCACATAACGCCCGCATTTCACCAGCACACCTTAGTATTCGGTAATTCAAGCCACATTGTAATACAGTTATTAATAACAATGAAGGGAATAATAGTAGTGATACAAATGCTGTAAATCCTTATCCAGAAACTGTAATGTATCACAATTTGCACTCAACTGGTGAAAACGTTTAGATGCAAATTTTCATAAATGCTGTTTTTACAAGTAATATGGAATATAAAGCTTCCTGCACTGAGGAAATTAAGGAATATGTGAGTTGTATCCTTATCCTGCTCCTTACCTGAATGGTCAGGGTTGAGTTCGTCAGTTCATTGAGTTCTAGCTTCGATTCCAGGCTAGGTTCGGGATTGTAATCGTATTTGGTTAATTTCCCTGACTCGGGGACTTCATGGTTTGTGCTTGCATCAAATTACTATTTTCAAATGAGATACACACAATATACCACGGCAGTGCGTTTTGGGTCAACTAGGAGTGAGATTCCAGTCGCGGTGTGGTGAATTCGAACTCCACTGTCCGCAGCCTTAAAGTTTCCAGTGGTTCCCCATTTTCTCACCAGTCAACTGCTGGGCTGCACCTCACTTCCCTCCCAGTCCCAGCCCTGTCCTATTCCATCGTCGCCATAAAACCTCTTGAGTCGGTGCGACGTACAATCAATAGGAAGAGGAGATCACCACAAATTAAAAAAGTATTAGCCGGGCCGTGTGACTCAGACGGTAGAGCAGTGGCCTTCTGAGCCCAGGCTGGTCAGTTCGATCGCGGCTCGGTCTGGAGCTATTTTAAGGAGGAAAATGTGCTAATCTCATATCGGTAGATTTATCAGCACGTGAAAGAACTAGGGAGGGAGAAAATTCTCGCACTTCGATGTCTTCGGCAAACGTAAAAGTAACTAGTGGGACGGAAAACAAATAGCATTATTATTACTATTATTGTGATATATAATTATCAATAACATAATAATATACTTGTTTTACGCCCCACTAACAACTTTTGGACGGTTTGTGGAGACGCCCTGATGCCGTAATTTTGTCCCACAGGAGTTCTTTTACGTGGCAGTAAATCTACCAACACGAGGCTGACGTATTTGAGCACCTTCAACACCTTCAGATACCACCGGATTGAGCCAGGATCGATCCTGCCAAGTTACAGTCCGTGGCCTTAATTACGGTACAGTTATCAGAAGTCACCGACTGTTATCTGAGACGAAGATTTAACGCTGTGAATTTGTAATTGCTGCACGTTACAAGGAAGCCAAGATCTATCCCTTGGAAGATTAATTATTTAATGCACTTTACTCTCTGGTGTGAACTATGAAAATCTGTACATTCATCAGACGTGACCTTGTGCTTGGTGTACAAATGGAAAACCACGGAAAACCACCTTCAAAGCTGTCGACAGTTGGAGATCGAAACCACTACCTCCCGAATGCAAGCTGATAGCTACGTGATCTAAACCACACAGTCACTTGCTCGCTATTATTATTATTATTATTATTATTATTATTATTATTATTATTATTATTATCAGTCTATTATTTTGATTATTATTATTATTATTGAACCCCTTGTTGCTCCTCTTCCATCTTGTCTTACGTTGTAACACTTGAGAACATACTGATATTTTCAATTCTTTCTTAGCAATTTATGTGTAATCCCACTTTGGTCTTAGAATGCTGTTGGTGTGAGGGTGAACGTTGCCGAATACAGTAAACTCTCTCTGTCTGACCGGCGCGGCGCGTTCTTTCCTCCACATAGTTATCATTTCACCCCACAGGTAAATAACACACACGTGCCTGGTAAATCATGTTATGTAACCGACAATGAGACTCATCAGACCAGGTGACATTCTTCCATTGATCCATGGTTCAGTCACTCCAGTCACGTGCCACTTGGCAGTGCTTTCGAGGAAGGAAAATGGTCAGTGCTGGGCAGGAATTGACAGCTTCTTACACAATGCAAATGCTCCAGAATAATACGTTTTGTTCTGGCTCCCTAGGACCAGACTGAGACATGGCTTTTTATTTTAGAAATTTCTGAGAGGCATCAATCTCGATGAGCAGCCAGTGAACATATTGCGGTTTTTTCTTATTTCTTAATCTGTTTACCCTTCAGGGTTAATTTTCCCTCGGGGTCAGCGAGGAATCCCACCTCTACAGCCAAATGGGCAGTGTCCTGGAACGTGAGACGTTGGATCGGGGAGATACACAACAGGGGAGATGACCAGTACCTCGCCCAGGCGACCTCACCTGCTATGCTGAACAGGGGCCTTATGGGGGATGGGAAGATTGGAAGGGATAGACAAGGAAGAGGGAGGAAGTGCACCCCGTTCCAGCCCTCGTACAACTTTTGAAATTTCGTGGCAGAGCCGGGAATCGAACCCGAGCCTCCGTGGGTGGCAGCTAATCACACTAACCACTGCACCACAGAGGCGGACGAATATTATTCTACACAATTTTTAATTTTGGAGAGTCTACTGTCAACTGAGCCTGCAAAACACACCCTCAGTTCTTACGTCAAGCGGTTTTTGGGGAATGATGAATAATGTTCTTTTCTAACACGCATTGGAATCCTGTACAGAAGAATTGGAATGATTTAAACCATATCTTATTTAACATCTAGGATCTAGAAACGATCAACCTGTAAAATTTAGGTGTTTTACGCCGGAACAGTAATGGAGGAATGGCTGTTTTTAGGCGGTGAATGTTTAAAAAATATTTCTTAACATCTAGGACGTAGAAGACCACCCTTTGTGAAAAATTGTAAGATCGTTCCTGAAACGGTTTCGGAAGGTTGTATATTTTGTTTTTTTATAGTCAACCACCATGTAAACCCCTTAGGGGTGAAATATTTTGAAGTACATGATATTTTACATCTAGGACACAAACAAAGAACCTTCTTGTAAAATTACAAATTTGTACGTCAAACGGGTTTGCAGGGATGAATAATTTCGTTTCCGGAGATAACCCCACTTAACACTTTAGTGGTGGAATTTTTAAACACATTTCCGAATTCACGCCTAGAATTTAAAATATACAACGTGTTATAACTGTTCCGCAACGATGGGCCCTGTGAACGAAAAGAAGGCTAAAAAGGAATTCGGTCGGAAGAAGGAGATGATTGCAATGGAATTTAAGAAGGAAATTATCGAAAAACATGAACGAGGTATGCGAGTGGCTGATATCGCGAGATTTTATAACAAGTCTACGTCTACAATAGGAGGAGGTTATGGAGATCTCGTCCGAGGATGAGGAGGAGGAAAAGTCAATGGAATCTTTCACTTCAACTGAGATTCCCTCACACCAACAATGATTCTATTTTAAGGTAAAGTGCAGTGTAATTGTTTTACGTTATATTTTGTTTTAGAAATGTTATGCGAATAAATGTTTTTGTGGGCTTATGTTGTGGACGAATCATCCGAGTTTCATTAATTTCTTATGGGAAAATTTACTTTGATATACGAGCGATTTGGGTTACGAGCATGTTGCCGGAACGAATTATGCTCGCAATCCAAGGTTCCACTTTATATTCGTTCCTTCCATCGAAACCGTTTAACGTTACGAAGACGAAATTCCAAATAGGGAAATACAGGGTGTTTACGTAAGAGCGTGCAAAAAATTTAACTGGACATAGAGAATGCTCCACTGAACAATTTGAGGTAGGGAACCTGAGGTCGGAGAAGACGGCATAAGGAGATATGGAAATATACTTGTCTGCCACTTTGTCTCGCATTACTGTTTTTCAGCTTATTTACATCTAACACGCGTACAAGTTTACACGTACTGTGCTGTATATTTACATGAAAATTCATTATATCCTGCAAGGAAACAAGGAGGACGTCATGATGCAGGTTTTGTTTACTGTACCTGTCCATAAGGTGGCTCTGTTGTGTCGTATTTACATTGGCCCATAACGGAACGTGCTATGAATCACGCATGCATTGAGTTTGATGGCCGTTAGTTTCAGCACATTTTGTAAGATACCTATTATACCTATTATCTCCTTAAGCTGGCTTCTCCGACCCCCGGTTCCCTACCTCAAATTGTTCAGTGGAGCATCGTCTACGTCCTGTTAAATTTTTGCACGCTCTTACCTAAACACCCTGTATTTCCCTATTTGGAATTTCGTCTTCGTAACGTTAAACGGTTTCGTTGGATGGAACGAATATAAAGTGGAACCTTGGATTGCGAGCATAATTCGTTCCGGCAACATGCTCGTAATCCAAATCGGTCGTATATCAAAGCAAATTTTCCCATAATAAACTATTGAAACTCGGATGATTCGTCCACAACACAAGCCCACAAAAACATTTATACGCATAACATTTCTAAAACAAAATATAACGTAAAACAATTAAACTGCACTTTACCTTAAAATAGAATCATTTTTGGTGTGAGGGAATCTCAGTTGAAGTGAGAGATTCCATTGACTTTTCCTCCTCCTCATCCTCGGACGAGATCTCCATAACCTCCTCCTATTGTAGACGTAGACTTGTTATAAAATCTCGCGATATCAGCCACTCGCATACCTCGTTCATCTTTTTCGATCATTTCCTTCTTAAATTCCATTGTAATCATCTCCTTCGTCCGACCGAATTCCTTTTTAGCCTTCCTTTCGTTCACGGGGCCCATCGTTGCGGAACAGTTATATCACTAATGACAGAAACAAAACATGTACACTCGTACGGTGTTGACTATGCGAGCGAGGCACGCCAACTGAAGTCCAGCGCGGGAAATGATTACACACACTTTCCCAGGAAAGGGAGTGGCAGGGGGAGGGGAAAACAAAGGCACAGGGGAGGTGTAAACGTACGTACACATGACGCTCGTATTGCGAAACCTCACTCGCTTATCAAGTTACAATTTATTTAAAATGTTTGCTCGTCTTGCAAAACACTCGTAGACCAAGTTACTCGCAATCCGAGGTTCCACTGTATCTGTTTTCGGATCCTAACCCCAATTTAACTCTCCGAGGAGTTAAATGTGTTTTAAACTTTCTATTATTTAACACCAAGGATAAGATTTGAAATTTGAACTTCCTAATTCAAACGGTTTCATAGAAGTGAATATTTTTGTCACCATTCCTCATCACCCAGTCAAAACACATTAGGGATGTACTGTTTGAAGACCGTTTCTTATTTAAACTCTAAGACAAAGGATTTAGTGTGTATAGCGGACAGCACCGATCTCTGATAAAAAATCGAGATGAAACCACCTTTATTATTTAGGACTTAAATATTATACATTCAACGTCCGCAAGAATTCGTAGGTTCAATTAATGGTATACAGTCTCAAAAATATTCCTCCAGTTGTTTATCAAGTTCAAGATTACTCAAGTTAAAATCCTGAGTTTTACAAATAACTTTATTTGGCAATACAGAATAAATCCTTGTATGTATGTTCAGTCCGTCAGTGATGCCGCTGGTGGGATCCTCAACAGCTCTACCATCAGCCCAGGCATCACTGAAGAGGCGTACTAGGGAAATGAGGAGTGGGGTAGTTTCCCGTTGCTTTCCTCACCGATCCAGAGTTGCTATTACATATCAGTTTGCCAAGCCCACTGAAATGCATACACCAATCGACCCTATGAGCAACATTTTCACGCCATTCATGGCAGGGACTGGCTGAATAAGGATTGACATTACTAGCATCGCTCATAACTCAGTCACTTTCATATTGTCAAAGCCAAGGATAAGACAGAGACTGATCTATGAAAGTAACAAAATTGCTCTAGTCTATACAAGAAGACATAGTGTACTGTAAACACTAGGTCCTGCCAGCAAGGGCGGAAAAATCTTTATATGTGAAATATATTGATTTATATCATACCTGATACCTACAACATCCAATGACCTTGTAAAATGTCCAATTCAAATGTCAAACGGTTTTGAGGGATGAATAATTTTGTCGTAAGTCGTCACCCCCCAGCCAAAACCTCTTAAAGGTATATAATTTTAAGAGCACTTTTTATTTAAAATCCAAGCTATATGGGAGCAACTGTCATGTGAAATTCCAAATTCGTATGGCAAATACTTTGAGAGAAATGAATATGTATGTTGTCAGTCCCCACCCCAGTCAAAAACCATTAGGGGTGTATTACTTTAAGACTACGTTATGTTGAAGCTCTAAGACGTACAGGAGGAACCATCACGTTAAATTTGTACCTCACATGTCTAACGGTTTCAGATAAAAATGAATATATTTGTTTTCGGGAGTTAACACCCATTTTGCAGTTAAGGGCTGAATTTATTTCTAAACGTGTCTTATTTATCATCTAGTACATAAAGAAGCAATCATTGAGAGCAATTTCAACTTTGCCTGGTCAATGGGTTTAGAGGAATGAGTACTATGGTTTTAGGACTTTACCCTCGTTTCATTATCCCTTCGGAATTATTGAAAACCTTCCTTATCGGGTGCCTATTGCCTTTTATTTGTATAGATATATACGTATAGTCACGTCTGTAACGTCTTCAGTTTTAGGGATGTAAGTATCCTCATACAAATAATTCAACTCCTTCTTCACTCCCCCTTAAGTAAATTTTCATAGAACAAACCAAATACGAGGTTATTTTTAAAGGAGACTCCAAATATTAATTTTCATACCTCTACCATATCCAGTTTTGAGATATAAATAATCTCACAAAAATAATTCAGCTCCTTTTTCAGGCCTTTTCGCCCCCTGTCCCCCTTAAGTGGATTTTACAACAAAAAGTAAATGTTATTTACTTTTTAGAAAGGATTCCAGATACCAATTTTTACGTCTCTAAACTGTCAAGTTTCTGAGATATAGATATACTAACTTAAACAATTCATTCCCCTTTTCACCCCCCTCAGCGATGAAAATCCAAACTTCATATCCTAATGAGCACCTGAACTGTTACATAACTGTATCCCCAAAATTTCACTCCTTTCTGTACAGTAGTTTTGGTTCGGCAATGATGAGTCGGTCAGTCAGTCAGTGACTCAGTCAGTCAGTCAGTCAGTCAGTCAGTCAGTCAGTCAGTCAGTCAGTCAGTCAGTCAGTCAGTCAGGACATCTTAACTTATATATATACTAGCAGTTACCCACGGCTTCGCTCGCGTGGATTTCGTAATTTGATCAAAGTAATCGTTCCTCGCCATTGTACTAAGACATTTTCTGAAAATTCCTGAAGTATAAAAATTCACCCAAAAATTGAGTTTCCTTTTCCACAGAAATTCTTTTAAACCATGTTTGTGGTATTACCTTTTGCGGCTAAGACGACCATGCGACATAGAAGTGTACATGTGAGAAATAGTCTCCTCTCAAGTCGAAAAAATAAATACTTGTTTCTTTATTTTTAGAGGAGATTCCAAATACCAATTTCCGCGTCTGTAACATCTTCAGTTTTTGAGATATACTGTATATATATATATATGTATCCCCATAAAAATAATTCAACCACTTGATCAGTCCTTCTACAACCCCCAAACCCACCCCCATTTAAGAGTATTTTCCGAAAACAAAAATACACGTTTCTTTATTTTTAAGGGAGATTCCAAATACCAATTTCCACGTCTGTAACATCATTAGTTTTTAAGGTATAATTATCCTCATAAAAATAATTCAACTATTTTTCACTTCCTTTCATCCCTCGTTAAGTGCCTTCTCCGGAAACAAAAAGGTACATGTTCCTGTATTTTTAAAAGACTTTCCAAATACCAAGTTTCTTGTCACTAACATGTTAAGTTTTCGACATATAGTGTAGATATACCGCCACTTATTTTCAAAATTCACCCACTTTTCCGATTCCTTTCAGCCCCTTAACTGGATTTTCCGAAAATAAAAAATTACGTGTTTCATTATTTTTAAAGAAGATTCCAAATACCAGTTTTCATTTCTGTACTTCTGTAACACCTTAAGTTTTTGGTATAAACGTATAATCACAAAAGTAATTCAACTTCTTCTTTTTCTTCACTTCTTTTCCACCCCTCTCCCGCCTTAAAGGGCCTTTCCAAAAACAAAGAAAACAAAGAAAATTACGTGTTTCTTCATTTTGAAAGGAAATTCAAAAGACCAACTTTCACGTCTGTAACAGCTTCAGTTTTTAACATAAAGTATCCTCACAAACATATTTCAACTCCTTATTTACTTATTTTCAACCCCACACCCCTTACGTTGATTTTCCGAAAAAAAACCCAAATGCGTGTTTCTTTAATGTTTAAAGGAGATTCCAAATACTAATGTTCACGTCTGTAACATCTTCATTTTTTGAGATATAAGTATCCTCTAACGTAATTCAACTCCATTTTCACCCCCCCCCCCTTCCTACCGGTTAATTTGATTCCCCTTCCCCAAAAGTGCGTGTTTTCTTACTTTTAAGAGAGATTCCAAATACCAATTTTCACGTCTATAACATCATTAGTTTTTGAGATATAAGTATCCTCATACAAAGAATTCAAATCCTTTTTTTACCCCAACCCGTTAAGTAGATCCCGCTCCTTCAAAAATGTGTGTTTCTTTATTTTTAAAGGAGATTCCAAATACTAATTTTTGCGAGTGTAACATCTTTAGTTTTTGAGATGTATGTATCCTCATACAAAGAATTCAACTAATTTTTGAATTAATTCGCCCACCCCCGTTAAGTGAATTTTCCAAAGACAGAAGATTACGTGATTCTTTACTTTGAAAGAAAATTCCAAATACAAATTTTCATGTCTGTATCATCTTCAGTTTTTGAGATATAATTACCCTCATGAAATGAATTCAACTCCTTTTTCACTCCAACACCGCCCGTTAAATTTGTTTCACCACACCCAACAAAATGCGTATTTCTTTATTTTTCAAGGATATTCCAAATGCCAATTTCCACGTCTGTAACCTTCAGTTTTGAGATATAAGTTCCTTCGGAAAAAGGAATTTAAGTTTCTTCACTTCATTTCACACCCCCCACTTAAGTGAATTTCCAAAAATAAACAGTACCCGTTTCTTTAAATGAGCTTCCAAATACGAATTATCACGACTGTAACATCTTCAGTTTTGGAGATATATGTATCCTCGTAAAAGGAATTCATCTCAGTTGTTTTGCTAATTGCTTTACGTCGCACCAACACAGATAGGTCTTATGGCGACGATAAATCTCAGTTTTCATCCCCCCTACCAAGTTAATCCCCCCCAAATGCGTGTTTCTTTATTTTTAAAGGAGATTCCAAATACCAGTTTTCACGCTGGTAACATGTTAAGATTTTTTTGGTATATATATTCATGCAAATAATTAAACTAATTTTACAACTTTTTTACCCCCTTCCCCGTTAAGGGGTTTTCCGAAAACCAAAAGATACGTGTTTCCTTATTTTGAAAGGAGATTCCAAATACAAATTTTCACGTTTGCAACATGTTAAGTTATTGAGATATGCTGGATAAAAGCTAATTATAAATTTCACCCCCTTTTTCAGTTCCCCTGAAGTGGATTTTCCTAAAAAAATATTTATGTTTCTTTACTTTTATATGAAATTCCAAATAACAGTTTTCAAATCTGTAATATGTTACCTGGCTGCCATAATTTGCATATATTACCTTTTTTGAAATTCCCCCCGTTTGTCACTCCTGTTCACTCTCTATTCGTCGGATTATCCCAAAACACAAAAATACGTGTTTTTATTTATATTCAAAGGAGATTCCAAATACCATCCGAATCCCACTGTCGGTAGCCCTGAAGATGGTTTTCCGTAGTTTCCCACTTTAACTCTAGGCAAATGATGGGGCTGTACCTTAATTAAGGCCACGACCACTTCCTTCCAACTCCTAGGCCTTTCCTATCCCATCGTCGCCATAAGACCTATCTGCGTCTGTGCGACGTAAAACCACTAGCAAAAACAAAATTCTGTGACGATCCTATACTGCTCATACATAACAGCTTTGGCATCCACGGCTGGCACCAGGATGAGTATAATGGAATATTTTCGGCTTGTAGGTAGTGGTCCAACACCAGAGGTCCATTGGAGCTTGCCGTCTTCAGTTGCAAGGAGGACTCTATAATCTTAAAAAGCAGTTCAATGCCATTTCACAATGTGGACTGCATGCTCTGTAGGCTATTCATTCGGTTTTCCCCTCAGCGGAACTCTGATCTTGGTGTACTTCTCATTCACTATATCACCCTTCAGTACATCGTCCATGTTTCAACACGCTTTGGTATTAGGCGCAGCATCTTGTTAAACGATGCAAGCTCACAGCCGCGCGCCTCTAACCGCACGGCCAACTCGCACGGTAGAGAAATTCTTAAGGGCAGTCGCGACTGAAATATTGCGATTCTTTTTACGAAAATTCTAATTTTCAATTTTAACCTTAACAATCCCTGAACTTTCCTCTATTAAATCCCGTTATCAGTTTTCGCCTAACTTCCTTTCTAAAGCACTAAATTCCAGATTTAAAAGGTTGCACAAAAGTTCTTTCAGACTGCCATTTTAATACTCCCGTTGGAAAGGTATTTACTTTGTAGCAGGCGTACTTAGTGCGTAAGAGGAGAAGCACATTTGTGGGAGTAATTTACAGGGCAGTTTTTCAGCTCTTTGCCATGCTTAAAATGTTCCCTGAGACGGAGTTCTTATTGGATTCGCCTGAAATATTCAGAGAATGTTTGAATACGTACAGGAATTAAGAGCAGTTCTGCGTTTTACTATTGGTTGAATATTACCGTCATAGTTTTACTCCTGAAATAGCACGAGACTACATTTTTTTTCTATTGAATGAATAGTGAAAAATTGAAAAAAAGTATCTCCAATAATTTATGCCTGACTGCAAAACCCGGAGCTATTCTTAAACATAAGAGTATTTTTGATAAGTCTACCAAATTATAGCCCAATAAATGAAAATTGTGTCACAAGAAGCATTTTCCATGCAACATATAAATAAAAATTATTTTTCTATAAATTTGCAACCAATTAACTAACCTAATCCAATTTTTGTGGCACTATATCTTATTAATATGTGCTTGTGTTTTAAATTTGGTTTTGATAAGTGGTAAATTTTAGAAGTTCATAATTTCAGTCATGACTTTCCTTAAGATGATTTCACCAAATAAATGATAACAAGACTATTTTCTCTAATCTCTCATGAAAGATATATATCGAGTTGTCACACATCATGTTAGTTTTCATTTATGAAAATAATTGTTTGCACAATAGCTGGAACTATAATAAAATGTCGTGTCTGTTGCTAATTATGAACTGTTGAAAGCATCCTTATTGGAAATCGTGTGTACAACTGTGTTTTACTTGTTCTGGAATCACGAAAGGCCCGTATTTCACCAACACACCTTAGAATTCGACAACCCAAGTCACATTGTAATACAGTCATTAATTACTACGACGAGAATAATGGGAGTAATACAGGTACTCCCCCACCTATCGATTGTGTCCTATTGCTACCATAAACACTCGAGTTCCGGACGAAGAATTCCACAATCCATAATATCTCTTCTAAGCCATTATTAAACTTCTATAACGATATCTGATAAATATATGTCTCTTAAATTACTTAAATCTATTCCTTTCCTTACAATACTTGTAGAGATTAACATCATTTATTGAATTCTAGCCCCCTATACTATCATCACCGATCCCCAGACCACCGCGTCTCCCTGTAACTCTTCTATAGAAATACCCCGAAACAATTAAATGGCGAATGGCATTTAGTACCGGGAGTGTCCGAGGACAAGTTCGGCTCGCCGGATGGAGGTCTTATGGTTTGACTCCCGTAGGCGACCTGCGCGTCGTGATGAGGTTGAAATGATGACAAAACGACATATACAACCCGCCACAGTTCCAGCGGATTTAACCAATTATGTTAACATTTCCGTCCCTGACGGGAGTCAAACCCGGGACACTGTGACCAAAGCACGCTAACCATTTTGGCATGGAGCCGGACTACAAATATCCGAACTTATACGTACCCCTGTGGTTTAAGTTAAGGATATCTGAGCGCTGATCCCTATCTCCAACCCACCCATTATGATCTGCAAATCTCACACCCAATTTCTCACATATCCATCTCAAAGTCTCATTTAAATGTCCGATCACCGTTCAGTCAATATCCCCGATAACAAACTTCGCTTCCTCCAATTTCTCCTGCGCTGTCACAACAAAATTCTACACTTCCCCAACTATGCTGGGACCTATTCTCACTTGCCTTACGTTCAAGACACCAACATGAACAACTACTGCGTCCTCCTTACTTTCCTACATTCCTGTATGGTGTTTCTGACACTAAATGAATTTTCAGGAATAAATATCCACTATAGGATTAACATGGATTCAGACCTCGAACATCTCAGCGGAAAGCTGCTAGTTAAGCCAGTGAAATATTTACGTCCAGCGTTAAATAATTACGTTTTCACAAATGATTTTAAACTTCTAGTTTTATATATTATTTACATTACTTTTATAGTTAGATGCGCTTTCTGACAGCGTGTGAATATCCAGGTGGAAATTCAACTCCAGGGTAGACTATGATCCGAAAATTAGTCTTCTAGATGAGATGAGCTTTATAGTGGTGAGCTGTATATAGAAACTGAAGTGATATATATAGTATAAGTGATCATCAATAATTTTCGTAGTTAAAGGAATGTGAAAGAAATGTGAAGAAAGGTTGTAAAAGTAGGACCACTAAACAATACCATATGGCTAATAAGAACGGCATGGGTGAGATGTTTATAAAGCGATTATGGTCAATGGAAAATGGTAAATAAACATGTAAACAGCCTATGAGATGGGTTTGAAACGATTGTTGAGGGGTGTGAAAACAGGTACGCACCTTTAAAGGTGTTACGGAATGGTATGGGCTTATTACGTTATAACAGGGATATAAAGATATTAAGGAGTAGGTGCAGGTTAGAAAGACGAAGCAAGCAATAGTTCCGGGAGTAGGAAAAGACTGAAGGAACTTACTAGGAAATTGAATCTGGCAAAAAAAGGTCAGCTAAGGATAACATGATGGTAAACACAAGTGTCAGTCATATCAATTTTAAGAAACAATGGGTAGATATATATAGATACTGTACTTTAGAAAGAAACAGGGTTCCATCAATCATTAATGAAGTAGAAGAGTGTATATGCGAGGACTTGAACGAGACCGAAGTATTCAGTCAGCAGTTCCTAAAGATAATTGGATATAAGGACGATATTCCATTAGAGGAGACAACTAATACTTTTAAAATGCTGAAACTTACCTATGATATACTGGGGATATACTAAAGGCAATGGGTTGGGATATTGAGCCATATCTGAAATACTTATTTGATTACTGTTTGCTTGACGGAGTGATACCAAATGAATGTTAATAATAATGTTATTTGTTTTACGTCCCACTAACTACTTTTTAAGGTCTTCGGAGACACGGAGGTGCCGGTATTTAGTCCCGCAGGAGTTCATTTACGTGCCAGTAAATCTACCGACACGGGGCTGTCGTATATCAGCACCTTCAAATACCACCGGCTGAGCCAGGATCGAACCTGCCAAGTTGGGGTTAGAAGGCCAGCGCCTTAACCCTCTGAGCCACTCAGCCCGGCACCAAATGAATGCTTTTTTTTGCTAGGCGCTTTACGTCGCACCGACACAGATAGGTCTTATGGCGACGATGGGATAGGAAAGGCCTAGGAGTTGGAAGGAAGCGGCCGTGGCCTTAATTAAGGTACAGCCCCAGCATTTGCCTGGTGTGAAAATGAGAAACCACGGAAAACCATTTTCAGGGCTGCCGATAGTGGGATTCGAACCTACTATCTCCCGGATGCAAGCTCACAGCTGCGCGCCTCTACGCGCATGGCCAACTCGCCCGGTACCAAATGAATGAAGAGGTGCAATAGTAGTCCCAGTGTACAAAGGAAAGGGTGACAAAAGGAATAATTATAGACCAGTCAGCTTGACATGTGTTGTTTGTAAGGTCTGGAAAGCATTATTCCTGATTATATAAGACACGTTTTCGAAATTAGTAACTGGTTTGAGAGAAGGCAGTTAGGGTTTTAGGAAAGGTTATTCTATTGAGGCTCAACATGCAGGATTCCAGCAAGATAAAGCAAATATTTTGGATTCAGAAGGTCAAATGGTCTGTACCGCGAGTGACCTATTCAAGTTTTTGATAGGGTAGATCATGAGAGAATATGGGACCTGACGAAAACGAGGGCTATTGACTAGACAAAGTAGTGGTTTAATTAGAAATTAGAACTCAAAGAATAAGAGTAGGTGAAGCGTTATCAGATCCTGCAATGAGTACGTGCGGTCCCTAAAGGGCAGTAAATTGGAACTATATTTTCTTACGTATACAGTGTAAATTATATGAGTAAAGAACTGGAATCACTGATGAGATTATTTGCAGATGATGTTATACTGCATAGAGCAGTAAATAAGTTCGAAACAGTTTCTCTTCATAAGCTTATCTGCAGACTAGGGGCAGTGAGGCACTTAGCATGGTTCTTGACCAGTTCGGGGATTTTCACCAGGATCTTAGGGCTAGTTCTATGCCCACTCAGCCTTCGTGAGAACAACTGAGCTATCTGACGGAGATATAGCGGCCCTGGTCTAGAAAACCGAGATTAACGGCCAAGACGACACGTCAACTCGTAACCAACAGAACTTCTAGCTGAGCAGTGGTCGCTTGATAGGCCAAGAGCCACCATAGCTGTGGAGCCATGGGGGCGGAGTACTTGATAAAATTCAGGCAATAGTTCATTTGTGCTGTTGGCTGTCATCATTCAGCCTGTTGTACCACGTCCTGGGTTGGTGAGTGACCGACGTTTACGTTTCGCTTGTTTGCATCAGGTTTTGTCAAGGCTGATACAGCAAAACAGCTCGAATCTCCAGACACTGGATCCGGTAATGAACTACAAAGCAATAATCTTTTTACCAATCTCGATATGAAAGGAAAGTAAATGAAGTAACACATGTCCGTAAACTGATGAATAACAGTGCTGTACCTTCATACTGGCTTATTTAACGCAATAGGAACTAACTTCGCTTCAACACTATCGCATATGAACATATTAATCTGACAGTAGGTTCTGAGAAATGAGATGTCAGGTAGGGCGTGGGTACTGGTACTAAATCTTAGTTGATATATGTGTATCATGAACGAGGGACAGTGTGTTCTCCGGATTTCCAGTCTCCGAAGGAGAGATGTAGCCATATTTCTATTCACAGGCCTATAGTTGCCTTCGTGGATCAGTGTAGAGTGCCGACATTCCAATGCCAACGTTATAGGTCAAAATCTGGCAGACCTAACGGAATTTATAAAGGTCACTCTCAGTAACACATTCGGTATTTATCAGAAAAAATTAATTACAACTCAACAATAATTCACCCAGTAGAGTTTTGATTTCTCCCATTATTTGACAAGGTAAACCAGAATGTCATAATTATACTCAGGCAGCCCAAGTGGTGTGAAAAGTGTCTGCATACAATAATTATTCTATATTTCTACAATTTGCTTTACGTCCCACTAACACGCATAGGTTTTATGGCGACGATGGGATAGGAAAAAGCTAGGACTGGGAAGGAAGGGGCTATGGTCTTAATTATGGTACAGCCCCAGTATTTGCCTAGTGTGAAAGAGGGAAACCATGGGAAAACATCTCCAGGGCTGCCGAAGGCGGGGCTCGAACCCACTACCTCAAGAATACAAGTTCACAGCTGGGCTCCTCCTAACCGAACGGCCAACTGGCTCAGTATATAGATTTATTATTATTATTATTATTATTATTATTATTATTATTATTATTATTATTATTATTATTATTATTATTATTATTATTATTACTGTACCGGAGGTACACCCAACCCGCGCATTTAAATTAAGCGCCTAGCAGAATGCCATCTGAAATATAAAGCTTACAACAACTAGTACAAGAAGTTTGAACATTTCTCAACAGATGTCGCTACTATAAACTTACGTTGTGCCCTCTGGTGTGAAGATGAGCTATTAAAATTCTAGAGTAATTTTGTATCTTAAGGTTTCCTAAACGGAATTGTTTACACTTTGTTTTCGGTGTGCTAAAGTATACAACACTTCTATCTCCTCCCGTCAACTTAAGATGTTGGCCAATGAAAATGTTTACATTTATGTTTCGGCCAATCAAAACGTTCTGGTCTTTATTTGATTATCCAATGAGAATTGGGATTGTGTCGGACCCTTGGCACAGAGTTTTTTGGAAACTTCCCCTCTGCTATAAAGGCTGGCATATTTTCGCTCAGATTGTCTTTGTGATCGCTCCAGTCTACAGTCTAGTGTGTGTTCGTAACGGAAGTGGAGGCGCCTCGTCCACCTTCTGGCGGTCCACCAGCTCAAGGAAATGCAGATCCAGCTTAAAATATGATAGTCTTTCAAAGCTAGCTCCAGGGGAAGGTTTCAAATGTTTAGTAATGTAACTTCATTTTATAAAATGTAAATTTCAAACTCTATATGTACATTACAAACAAACCGAAAGAACTGAACCGAAATCAGGGAATAGAGAGTGAGATACCCTCTCGTATTTCCTCTCAACTTGATTTTGAGGTGACTATGATTTTATAACATTTTCTATCCTGTAACTTAAATATTATTCTCCATCTAGTCACCTCATTTATATAGACTTAGCCTTTGTAACGTCGGGTCATAAGCCCGTATATGGTTTTGTGCATTTAATGTAAATTTCTAGGAGTTCAAGAGTTCGCCTCCATTACATTTTGGTTTTTGGGCCGGTAATTTAGCCTTTTGTTTTTACCAAAGGCCATGTAGAATGGGTATTTATTACCCCCATTTAACTCCATTTATTTCATGTTAAAGGTATCAGACTGTTGAGCAGTTAAGACAGTGAATACTGTTTAATTATCTTAAACATAGGTTGTGCCTTTGATAGGCCTGAAATGTGTGAATTTTCGAAATTAGATTCCACAGTGTAAGTTGATGGAGCAAAGATGCTCTTACTGTTGATTTAAAAGAAATTGGGAGCTCCGTCTACTTGACTATTGATTTAAAGGAGCAGTAGTTCTCAGGTAAAAATTGTAATTGGGAGTTTCCAGCTCAGCTCGTAAAATGGTCATATGATGGTTTAAGATTGTATTTCTAGCTCAAGAGCTAAAACTGTACCTGACGTTGTCATTTTATTGACAAAGTAGAAAATTTTAGAAAGAAAAAAGTGAAAGGTTAAGAAAAGAAATAAAACCGTCAATTTTAAAGTTTTAATTCAATCTTTCGATTTTCGTATATCCACTCATTCATGCCCGCGCCTTCCTTCACCTCTGCTCTCCATACTATCTTCGTAACAAGTGGTAGCAGAGCGTGTTTAAATGGGTCTGGATAAAGCCCCTTTTGACGAATACTCATAGATATCAATACCGAACTCTGAACATTATCCTTGGTTGCTGGAATTTTCCAAATTTTGTCAGGTTTTCATCACAGTGTCTGGTACTCGTGAGGTCATTGCACCTGGGTACCTGCGCAAGGAGGAATTAATTTATGAACTTCTAATTAAGAAGTCCAGTGGCACTGTTGTGGCACATATTGCCAAACTTAAAGAATCATTAGAATTTCCAATTTGTATCCTGGTATTTGGGGAGAAAGATATTGATGAGGCGCTGTCCACTATCACTGATATTACCACCTAGCTAGCTTCTGTTGTTAGTTTCTTTGAAGTAAGTGATCCCTCTACTTATCAACTTAACCTGTTCCAGCTAGATTATTCCATTTTTACAATAGGACTAGGGACCTATTGTCTCTAAAACTAAACTATGATCATGCGAAGGAAGCTAGTAACTTATTGGAACATCTTTCTGACATGTCTGATAGGGTTAGTCAATTATTGGTGTCAGGGGCCGCTAGTGCTAAAAATGGCAATGTTCCATCTGTAAACTTGACTACGGAAGAGGACTCTAGTAGGTCTGCTGAGAATAGGAATTCGGCGGCTACTCAATAAACGTCTGCCCCACCGTAACAAGTGTCTCATCATTTAAAACAACTTCCACACTTCTTTATCAGTAATGCAGTGTTTGAAATCTCTCAAACTCCAATGCCGTCCCCTATTATTTCGCCACATTTTAGCAGCTTGCCATGTTGCTTAAGGTAATATCCAAATTTTCGATTAATTCAACTAATAATGTAATTTAATTTCTGAGATTCTTAGTTGAATTTCAAGATCATGCTTTGGTATTTGCTCTCTCTTTCATTCACAGATTCTCCAAATAATTTACTCCTATTCTGTAGGCGTCCTCTCGGACAAAATCGTGAAACGCATAGCTGATAGATCTCCGATAGAAAAATTCCACGTCCATCTTTTGGCTATCTTCATTCCGGCAAGAGCAATGTCATCTTTAATGCAGAAGTACTACTTCCGAGTACAGAGGCTGGACGAGAATTTTGCTGATTTTATTCAAGACATAAAATTCTATACGCGGGTATTCGCTCTTCGTTTTCCAGAAGATCAATTTGTGCACACCACTGTCGAAGGAATTTCTCCATCTTTTAGGCCGTACTTATGTTTTGCTTCTCGACCGCAAACCATCCCAGAACTTGAGGGAATGTCGTTGTCAGCAGAGGGAATGAGGTACCCTGACAGTTTACGAGTCGCCAGGGATCCCCCTCCGTCATCTAACGGTTCTCTGCCACCACCTTGCCGAACCTCCCTCACACGAAGGGTTATGCGTGCGGATCGACAGAACAGTTTAGAAATAAGTATCACTTAGTAAAACCTAGTGTACCTAGTAAGGGAGCAGGCCCGTTCCAAGTTTGATTTAAATGCGGGTCGTTTTACCGTCTAGCTAAAAATTGCACTTCACTTAGCAGCACACCTTTCTGTTCAACTTCTGGTGCTGCCTCCACTAACTTAGGCGATATGAAATGACTAGCGTCATCGGCTGAGTCACCATGTTCAACTTCCCGAGGCTCAGCCCACGTTAAATCATGCACCGAATACTTCAAGGAAGAAAACTCCTCTAATATATAATTTGAAGGGCCTGGGAATACCCTAGAATTGCTTCCGAAACCCCAGGTTTCGTGCCATTTCTTAAAATTGAGGTAAATAATGAACCGGTCACGACGCTATTAGATTCAGGAAGCGTTAGCTCCATTATTTCAGAGAAGTGGTACTCTAAATTGAAAGCCTGCTGTAAATTTCCAGACTATTGTTTGTCTCCTCTTAAATAAGTTTCGGCAAATTCTTCTCCGTTAGAAACTTAAGGCTTCATTTTTCCTAAACTCCGTATTTCGAAATTCACTTGTAAAATTAAGTTGTTTAAGGCTAAACAGTTGCCTTGCCCTGTAATATTGGGGGCCGATTTCATGCCTCATCTTGGTCTTATGCTCCACCGTCAGAACAAGTTGTGCGCATTCAAATTTTAATAGTAACGTTAATATTCCTCTTTCGAAATGTAATTCTGTCTCATCTATTTCGCCTACCCAGAGTGAGATGTCGTTATATCTTAGACATCTACCTGAGGACCAGGCTGAAAGTATTCGAAGGTTGTGTCAGTCTTTTCCTGACGTATTTTCAGAAACCCTTGGTGTCACTGACATGATTGAGCATAAGACTGAAGTAACGGATTCAATCCCTGTAACATTTCCTTTATATAGGCTACTTCCACCGAAAATGAAGGCTCTTAAGAAGATCATAGATCAAATGTTAAAGGACGGCATTATTCGACCTCCAAAGTCGGCGTATTCATCGCCCACTTTTCTTGTACCGAAACCCCAAGGTGGTATAAGGCCTGTCATTGATTACAGAGCTTTAAACCGTAAGGTCGTATTACAATCAGTGCCCCTTCCTGATCTTCATTCTTGTTTTTCGTTAGTCTAAGTTCTTTACCATCTTAGATCTTAACCAAGCGTATAATCAGGTACCTCTTGCGGAAGAATTCAAACATCTGACGGCTTTTGCTACTGATTTGAATTTGTATGAATACAACCGCGTGCCTTTCATGCTCCCCACTGTCGCGGCTGTCCTTACCAGACGGCTGGATAGAGTGTTCTCCGACATCAAATTTAATGTCTTTATCATTACTTCGACGACGTCGTGGTGTTTTCTAAGACCTTTGAAGAACACTTATATCATATTAAGGAAGTTATAAATCGCCTTCTTAAGGCGCGGTTGACAGTTAAGTTATCTAATGTAGCTTTTGCTAAGCATTCTATGTCATTCTTGGGGCCGATGACCTCGATGTTAGGCCCCTTTAAACAACATGCATCATCATCATCATGTCATTCTTAGGGCATATTGTGAAGCCTGATGATCTTGCTATCGAACATTCCAGTTGCCTAAGGACGTCAAAGGAATTGCTAGGTTCATAAGCTAAGTGAATTTCTCCAGGAAATTTATTCCTAACTTCGTTGATAGGGTGACGATCCTAAATCTACTTCGTAGGAAATGTGTAAATTTCGAATGGGGGCCATCGCAGCAAGGTGCGTTTGATTATCCCCAGTTAGCTCTTTGTAACGGCCCAGTATTAGCCATGCTATCTTTCTCTAAGAAATTCATAGTTCAAACCGATGCCTCTTCATCTGCTGTTGCTGCTGTCCTTCTTCAAGAAACTGAACTCAGAACGTGGCCTATTGCCTTTGCGTCTAGGACTTTATTGGCTCAAGAAGCCAAGTACTCCATCTATGAGTTAGAATGACTCGGAGTCCTGTTCGCCTAGGAGAATTTCTGCCTTTATATGGAGCATGTAAAATGTTATTTAGAAACTGATAACTAGGTTTAAGTTGGGTTTTAGCTAGGTTTGGTCGTACAGGACGTATCGCCCGCTGGGCTATCCGTAACTCAGCTTTTTAGTTCGACGTGCGACATATTAGAGGATCAGAGCATGTGGTCGCAGATGGGTTAAGCCGCATGTTTTCTGGTGATGTTGAGTCCATTGAACAGCAGGAAATTTCTTCTTCTTACAGTTCCGAACCTTCTGGTGTTAGTGCCATTTTGACTGATGCCCCTATGTTGTTTCGTGACATCGAAAATTATCAACGGGAAGATCCAGTGCTCGCTCCTATAATGGAAACCCTTTCTTCTGGGGAACATGTTGTCCCTTATGTGTTGAGCAATGGGGTTCTGTACTGCCCTTCGAGGCACGATCAGAAGATGAAAGTAGTTGTTCCAACTGTTCTTGTGCCCATGGTCTTCATGTACTATCATGGGGCCCCATTAGGGTGGCACTTAGGCAGTTTCAGAACCAGAGATAAAACTGGAGAAATGTTTATCTGGAAGAGTATGGACGGCGGAATCAGAGAAACGGTGAAAGCATGTAAATGTTGTTTGCTGAGTAAGCCCACCTTGTCTACTAAGCTAGAGCTATTGTCATCGCATCAAGCCTCTCGCCCTATGGAGCGTTTGTATATAGACTACGCCGGACCATTCCCCAAATCTAAGGGAAACGGGAATAAATACTTCCTTGTATGTGTAGATGGCTTCACTCGATTTTCATGGTTATTTCCGTCTAAGTTGGCTACCGCTCAGTCTACCATTTCTTGCCTTAATACTATTTTTGCTTCTTTTGGTCCTGGTCAATATATAGTTTCCGATAATGCTAAGGCACTTACATCTAATTTATTCCGAAAATTATGTTTTGATTTATCCATATTACATGTCACTACTTCTGCTTATTATCCTCAACCATCTATTCCTGTGTGGGTCAATCGTAATCTTCGATCTGCTTTGATAGCTTTTCGTCATGAAGATCATTCTAGGTGGGATACTTCTCTGCATTGGTTACCTTTTGCTTTAAATTGGGCTGTTCATGAGTCCCACAAGTTCACTCTTGCCTCTCTCACTTCCCAATACGCTGTTGTGTAGTCTTTGGTACATCAGTGAGATATTGCAGAGACAATAGATCCCGATAATATCAGGAACCTGTGGAAGAGGGCGAAAAGTAACCTTAAGGCCTCTCATGAAAATGTTAAGGAAGGATATGAACGTGGAGGGAGGCAAAGCAATTTAAAGGTCGGAGATCTGGTCATGGTTAAGAATTTTGTACCGGCAGCAAGCTTGCCCCCAGATTTCACTGACCGTGTATTATTTTGGATTTATTAACACTGGTCACTCTTTTGGTGAGCAATCCAGCCACAGAAAAAATATTTAGAGTACGCTGTCTCAAATAAAGCCCGCATGAAAGCTCTTGTTTTGCAGTATAGGACACTAAGTTATGCCAGTGAGGATATATTTCTTTCTTTAACAGCTTAGTATCTTAAAATTATATATGTAAATATTTGTGTATTGAAATGTGGAGGAGCTCGATAGCTGCAGTCTCTTAAGTGCGGCCGGTATCCAGTAATCGGGAGATAGTGGGTTCGAGCCCCACTGTCGGCAGCCCTGAAGATGGTTTTCCGTGGTTTTCCATTTAAACTCCAGGCAAATGCCGGGGCTGTACCTTAATTAAGGCCACGGCCGCTTCCTTCCAATTCCTAGGCCTTTCCTATCCCATCGTCGCCATAAGACATATCTGTGTCGGTGCGACGTAAAGCAAATTGCAAAAAAAAAAAAAAAATGTGGAGGCCTCCTGCTCCGCTAATATTCATCTATGGTATTACTCTTTGATGTATTATCCTGTAAAAACCTCAACCTATATACAAAATTGCTTTTCCTCCGTTGCCCGGCTGCTGTTACCTTTTCCCCGCCTCCAAAACAAAGCCTGCAATTCATACACTCATCCTCGATGCCAGCCGCCTTATCTGCACCACCATATTGAAATGTTAAGAAATTATCTCTCCATAAAAACAAGCTCTGTCGCCCAGTAAATTACTGTTTCAGTGACTTACTTGTCATCTGCTGCCAAGTCACAACATCTGGCGAGTGATGCTGGCGTGCGGTAAGGGCCCACCCGGCTCTGGCCCAGTCTTCTTCATGACGGCGAACTTGAGAGCCATCCTCTCCGGCAAGGGCTGAGGTGCGGTAACAACCGCCTACTTCATCTTGGAGCAGTGTCTCAATATCTGGTCTGTGGCGACCATCACCATGGCTACCCCTCTTAAGGTAGCAGGAGAGGTGTATCTGAGGTTACTAGGGGGTTCCGGGGGACCCCACACGGGTATCGGCAGTGGCGGCCGCTCTTGCGGTCAATCTGGAACTGTACCTCCCGGACTTCTACGGCTTCAGGAATGCTTCAAGACTTGTTTACGGCATAATTTCTTACCAATGAACTTCCATCAAGAAATTTTCTGTCTGAAAATCTCAACTTCAAATGTTTCTAAAAAAGTATATTTTCTAAACTGTCACCTGTGTTAGACTTTAGGGGGTGGAGGTCTGTACCGTAGGAACACCCGCCCCGCGCATTTAAATTAAGCGCCTAGCAGAATGCCATCTGAAATATAAAGCTTACAACAACTAGTACAAGAAGTTTGAACATTTCTCAACAGATGTCGCTACTATAAACTTATATTGTGCCCGCTGGTGTGAAGATGAGGTATTAAAATATTAGAGTAATTTTGTATGTTAAGGTTTCCCTAACGGAATTGCTTATACTTTGTTTTCGGTGTGCTAAAGTTCCCGCCAACTTAAGATGTTGGTCAATGAACAATCTTTACATTTGTTTTTCGGCCAATCTAAATTTTCTGGTCTTTATTTGATTATCCAATGAGAATTGGGGGTGTGTCGGGCCCTTGGCTCAGAGTTTTCTGGAACCATCGCCTCTGCTATAAAGGCTGGCACATTACCGGACCAGTTTGTCTTTGCGATCGCCCAGTCTACAGTCTAGTGTGTGTTCGTAGCGGAGGTGGGGATGCCTCGTCCAGCTTCGGGAGGTCAACCAGCGGATGTAATGGCAGATCCAGTTTAAAATCTGATAGTCTGTCACAGCTAGCTCGAGCGGAAGGTTTCAATTTTTTGTAATGTAACTTCATTTTCTAAAATGCAAATTTCAAACTCTGTATGTACATTTCAAACAAGCCGAAAGAACCGAACTGAAATCCGGGAAGAGAGATTGAGGTATCCTTTCGTATTCCCTCTCAACTTGATTTTGAGGTGCATATGATTTTATATCCTTTTCTATCCTGTAATTTAAATATTATTCTCCATCTATACACCTCAGTAGTATAGACTTAGGCTCTGTAACATCGGGCCATAAGTGCATATAGGGTTTTTTGCATTCAATGTAAATTACTAGGAGTGCAAGAGTTCGCCTCCTTTACATTTTGGTTTTTGGGCCAGTAATTTAGCCTTATGTTTTTACCAAAGGCCATGCAGAATGGGTACTTATTACCCCTATTTAACTCCATTTATTTCATGTTAAAGGTATCAGACTGTTGAGCAGTTAAACCAGTGAATACTGTTTAATTTTCTTAAACATAGGTTGTGCCTTTGATAGGCCTGGAATGTGTGAATTTTCGAAAATATATTCCACAGTGTAAACTGATAGAGCAAAGATGCTCTTACTGTTGATTTAAAAGAAATTGGGAGCTCCGTCTACTTGACTATTGATTTAAAGGAGCAGTAGTGCTCAGGTAAAAATTGTAATTGGAAGTTTCCTGCTCAGCTCGTAAAATGGTCATATGATTGTTTTAGATTGTATTTCTAGCTCAAGAGCTAAAATTGTACCTGATTTTGTCATTTTATTGGCAAAGTAGAAATTTTTTAAAAGAAAAAAGGGGAAAGGTTAAGAAAAGAAATAAAACTGTCAATTTTAAAGTTTTAATTCAATCTTTCGATTTTCGTATATCCACCCATTCATACCCGCTCCTCCCTTCATCTCTGCGCTCCATAATATCCTCGTAACAATTATTATTCCTTTTCTCCGTTAGGGTCTTCTAGGTACTACGTACCTCATCCTTTGCTGTTCCTTTTTTTCACTCCAATACTCCCTCATCTGTTCACTTGGTCTCCTTTTCCTCTCCTTGGTCCATTTTGAGCCTGTTTCTTTCCCTCCTGACCTTGAATCCTTTATTTCTGACACTTCCTAAAATTCTCTCTCTGTTGCTGCATCTTCTCTTATATTGTTCCTTTCCAAATCAATCTTGACTTCATGAATCCAGGTTGTTATCCTTGACTCCTTGTTCCAAAGATATGTGAGAATCTGTTTTGTTAATCTCTTGTCATCTATTCCTTATAAATATCCAAAACATATCAAACGCCTCTTTCCTCATTGTTTCTGTTATGATTTCTATATTTCTATATTTCATCATCACTTCTTGATTTCAGAGTTCTGTAGCCCTTAGCCGGCCGAGTATTTTCTGTATAATTTTTCTTTCGAGTACTTCTAATTTATTCAGCTTGTAATTCAGTACTAGACATTCACTCGCGTATAGGCATTGACTACTGTGATGTAGTGTTGTATTTTAAGGTTTTTAGATATATACTGTTTTTTGAAGATATTTCTAGTTATGCCGTATGCTCATTCCATGTTGTGTATCCTTTCTCCTACATCGGACTTTTCCAAACCATTTTCTTGAATTGTTTCTCTCAAATATCTGAATTTCTTACTTTCCTTATTTGACCAATTTCTGTTATTAGAAATTATGGAACACCTTTCATAGTTGTTATAAATTTGTTTTTTTCTACAGAAATTCTTAAATCTGTTCTGTTGGCTATTTCTTCCAAGAGATTTACTTGCATTTCTCAGGTTTTCTGAAAGCATTATTATTATTATTATTATTATTATTATTATTATTATTATTATTATTATTATTATTATTATTATTATTATTATTATTATTGTTGTTGTTGTTGTTGTTGATTTTACGTGTGTCTAAATATTTTTTAAGATTTTCGCAAACACAGAGGTTCCGGCATTTTGTCCCACAAGTGTTCATTCTACGTGCCAGTAAATCTACCATTATTGAAAATGAAATTTATTAGTCTGTTGAAATTCGAAATATAACATTTAGAACACCATAATATAACTTACACCCATAAAAGAACCCATTAACTAACAGAATGAGATGTTTCGTTTTATAAGAACATCCTCAGCTTTTGCTTAAACTTGTCAATGACTGTAAATGGGTGATATTATGAGCAAGTGTGATACATTATATCAATGTTGAAGTCCGTTATTGACACTTTAACAGATTTGAGAAAGTTTTCTGTGCATAATATAAATACAATGTTAGCTACTTAAAACTTTTTGGTACAGTGTCTGTGCATTGTAAACAATGTTGTACTCACATACATGTTTAAGAGTGAGTTGACAGAAAACGAAGATGTTCTTGCGGAACGAAACATGTCATTTTGTTACTTAATGCGTACGTTTAACAAGAATGCTACAGTGTTCTAAGTGTTATATTTCCTGCTTCAAATGACTGAAACTTTTCCTTTAAATGAGTCCACACTAAATAAATGGCTTACTTCTAGTTTTAAAGTACATCTACTGACACGAGCGTGACTTACTTGAAAACCTACAGTTATCACTGGACTGAGCCGGGATCGAACCCACAAAGTTGATGTCAGAAGGCCAGCAGCGCTCTGCTGTCTGATTTACCCATCCCAGCACGATTACCATTATTATTATTATTATTGTTATTATTATTATTATTATTATTATTATTATTATTATTATTATTGCTATTTTCTTTCTTTATGTTGCACCGACACAGACAGATGTTATGGCGACGATGGGATAGGAGATTTATAGGAAAGTGAAGGAAGCTAGCGTGGCTTCGTTTAAGGTACAGTCCAAGCACTTGCCTCGTGTAAAAGTGTTAAAACACAGGAAACCATTTTCAGAGCTGCTGACAGTGGAGTTCGAATCAACTATCTCCAGGATACAAGCTCGCACCTACGTGACAAAATATATGTAGCCACTCCGTGTGTTATTATTATTATTATTATTATTGTACCGGGGTATACCTTCTCCGTCCAGTTAAACTGCGCACCATCTATAAGGCCATCTAAGTAATTGAACTTGAACTAATGTTATGCAATATACTTGGATTTTCAACTGTTAGAATTCTTTACCATAGGCCTAAGTGCCCCCTCTGGTGGGATTAAGGACAATTCATTCTTAAGAAAACGTTAATTACTACTGTTGGCTGACCTTAGATTTTGAAGATTGCTTTGTTCTTGTTTCAAGGTTATCAACACTTCTCACCCCCTCAATCTCCTGTATCCATCAACCAATCAGAAATTTTGAGAATATTCCCTCTAACCATTTAAAATTTGGGCTGTGTACAGGAATCCACCCTATCTGTAAAGAGTTCTGGAAACTTCCCCTCGATATACTATAAACGCTGGGCGCTTTAAGGCCGTATTGTCATTTTTGCATTGTGTGCAGCGTGTACTAAGGGAGCGGGGGCCACAGGTCGACGTTTGTAAGGCCCAGTAACTCAAGGTACTGGCACAATTTTCTTAATACGTTATAGCTCTGGAAGATAGATTGAGGGGAATGTTTGACAGGTATTCTATTTTATGTAAATTTATAAATATGGTGGTTTAAGGACTGTGTTTTATTCCCTACTGGGAAATATGTAATGTAAGAGAACAAGGAGTGATTACCCTCTGTTGATTTCCATTCAACTTGGTATGGGGTGACTAAAGTTTCTTACCCTCTAAAATTCTTAACAGTCTTGTGGGTTTTAATGTTTCTCATTTAGTCACCCCGGCGTAGAATAGGCTTAGCCTCTTTATCTTTGGGCCATAAGCCCACTCAGGGTTTTAAGACTTTTCTAGAAGGAGTGGAGGTTTTTCGCCCCCTTGCATTTTGTTTCTGGACGATTATTATCAATCTTTTTCTTTTTACTTTATGGCCATTTGGTATGGGCACTCATTGTCCCTGTTTATGTTTCTGAAAGAAAGTGAAAACCTGTTGAGCAGAAGATAAACTCTAAACAGGTCTGAGAGGCTGGACTGTATTAATTTTGGAGGCTGTGGAAGTTAGTGGAGCAAACGTACTCTGATAAAATATTGTACCTCTATCAGTGCTATAAGGCTCATCATCATGTTAATAATTCTCTCTAGTTTTGTACCTGATTTTTAGACTTTAAGTCGTTGTTGTTCAAGCCGACGAGCTCATTATTATATTGTTATTGTTTATTGAGGGCTTCTATTTACCAAATCTTATTTAGAAAAGGAAGTAAAGAACTAAAATTTCAAAATTTAGTGCACCAGCTTATGCTCTGGTCAATTATTTGTCTGCCCATTCACCCCAACACCTTCTTACACCTCTGTGATCCACGATATTTCCGTAAGAATTATTATTATTATTATTAAAATTATTATTTTATTGTAATTATCTAAGTCTAAATAATATTCCCTACATTTCATATTAAAAAAAAAAAATTGCGATACTACTATACTAGCTTGCATAGGTGGTAGTAAAATCCGCCATCAGGAAGCAGAAACATTTAGAAATAAACCTGCCACTTCTGGAGCAGCTCATGGCCTGAGGTTCACTCGACCTATACCAGGAATGAGAGCCAGATTAATTCCTGGGTTCAAAGGCGGCCAGTCTGGCAGGTGAATTCGGTACCCTGGTTTGCAAGACACATGGTGTGGAATGACATTAGTAGAGGAATAAATTTGATTTGTATTTTAAAAGTAGGAAAGGTCATAATATGAAGATAAATTTGAAATTAAGAAAGACAAATTGGGGAAAACACTCGTTTATAGGATTAGGAGTTACAGATTGGAGTAATTTACCAAGGGAGGTGTTCGATAAATTTATGCATTTTTTAAAAAATTATTTAAGACAAGCCTTGGTAAATTACTGATACTGAATCTGCCACCTGGGCTACTGCCTTAAATGCAGATCTGTGAAGTTTCATTGCAACAAATCTAAGATTTCTTAAAAGGATACGACGTGGGGGCACTATGTCTCAAGCAACATAAACAACGGAGCAGTAAAAAAACATAGAATAGTTATTTATAATCAACATTTTATACTCAGTTAAAATCAGTTAACTTAATTAAAAGATCACTATAAGTATTACACAATTACCTATTGTAATAAACTGAATGCATCATATTTTAAATGAATGAAATAAAACCCCATGGTGCAACATTCTTAAAGCACCTTGGCCTGCCAAGTGAGCACACTGCTCATTTCGAAGGCCTGCAGATGTCAAAGTGCCGTGTGGTCGACACGACCAATCCTTTAGGCTGATATTGTTGCATTTCCAGACCGGGCCCGCTATCTCACAGTCAGATAGTTCGTCAACTGTAATCACGTAGGCTGAGTGGACCTCGAACCAGCCCTCAAATCCAGGTAACATTCCTTGTTCTGGCTGGGAATCGAACCAGGAGCCTCTGAGTAAGAGGCGTGCATGTTACTCTCACACCACGGCGCCGGCAATTGAATGCCTAGTCGCATGTAACAACAAGCTTCATAGCTATAGACCACCATGTAAAACAAGATATTTCATGAATAAACAAATAAATAAATAAGATCGTATTAGTAGGTTTTAGCTTTTGTGTTTGTTTGTTTTCTCCATCATCACGGGTAAACGGCTGAATAGATTTCAACCAAACATCATATTTAGAGTCTACTCTCCAGAATCAGTGTGGATATGCATATGATTTAAAAACCACTGATTAGACTGGGGTTTATAGGAAGACCAGAAGAGTTTCTTCAGTTTTATCTTACACTATTGATTATATGTAAAATCTGCACATTATATGCGAAACGTACCTTCATTCTGAATCATTCTCCTTATGTACACTACTTCGCCTACTCATCAAATGACAGAGAAAATTACTGGTGTTATGTCTTGCAGACAGTGACGAACACCCTCGCAGATCTTCAGCGAATCTACCGGTTGCGATGGCTACGTCCGCATCTGCTTGCCAGCAGGGAAGTAACATAAGTTGTTTCTGAAACCTTCAGTATTTTTAGAAATTTGTTGAATAGTTATTTGAAGGATCCATAACAGAAGAAAATCAGAGAATGCATAACATTTCGCTCGGCTTGCAAATGTATCCGATGTAATGTAACTGAACACCGAGAAAACATGAGGTAGAACTTTTCCGTAATGTGTCAGTCTGGTTATTTATCTTTTTGTGTATTCCTAAAATTGGAAAACTGATGGACTTAATTCTACCAAACTACGTATTTTGAATCTACTCATTCAGGATTGTGTTATCAGATGCATATTATTTCATGGTCATAGAATGGAATTTGGATATATGGGAACATTATTCTCAAATATTTTCCTTAACATTAGGTCTGTCTAAAGACTGTATGTAACAAACCTTTAAGAGTATGGTACTTAAGTTTCTTTATGAGATTGACGTATATGACGGATAATAACGGAGAGGCTTACAAAAAATTGGATATTTAGTCCAAGTCCCGTGGGACACTTCGTGCATGTCCCTTCAAGATGGGTTACCGGAGAAACTAAAGAGCCGTTTTACTGTTTTCGATGGGGAAGATATGAAGGGAGGTATCACCAACGTCAAAGCGCCACGCCAGTGGTCGTAGATACAATATGCAACCTAAGAACCATGGAGAACTTCGCACAACTTCGAACCAGGAACTGTACCGAACTATAAATGAGGGAATCGTCCTCATTCTCTCTCGACTTTGTTCACCTTTATCCTACTTCACGTGACTGCCACACGCTTTCGTAGAAAAATATTAGTTTAACATGTTGTATTGCACGTGTGAATCGAGCCATGTTACTTCACATAATTGATGAAGGAAACATGTAATCCATTGCAAATTCCCATGCAAAGAACGGGTACAAATGATCGTTCAAAATAAAACTCCATCCGAATAGGTACCGCGTGCCGTCTTAAGAGCAGCCCGTACTGCGAGACAGACAGAAAACGTTTGGCAGTATGCAGAAGTAATTTCCACACAGTACGTTGCCCCGTATGGAGTGGTACTTGATGAACGTCTCTGTTTCACAGGCTGAAATTTCCTCAGCTTGGCATTAAAACGGTAACAACCCACTCAAAGCAGTTGAACAGCTCCAGAAGCAGTGCTCATTATTGCGGGCATTATAGTAAGTTTCGAGTACAATTTACAGCAGATATTAATATTGAGTATATTCCAGGAATTTTATCTTCTAAGAAAATCCCTCAGATATTGATCTTCAGGTTTGCTACCAGGTACTTAAATTATCCTCTCTCATGTAGTTGCCAATTATAATTAATGCCCCTCCGGTTCTCGGTGAGAATGGAATGATTGAACGTAATCCACTACACGACACGACTGTATGGGTCGAATTTCTAGACAGCAATTACACATAAGTGCTTCATACACTAAAGTGATTCGTGTTGTTTGGTAGGAATATGGAGCATGATTATAATGCTAAATAAGTTGATGTTTCCTGGACATCCAAAAGGTACTGGAAACACATGTGAAATCCCGTAGAACTATATTGTGACCGAAATTTTAACAAGTAATTTCGTTTTTCATAAAGTGACAGCTGAAAATTCTTGATCCCTCGGTTGACAAAGTGAACACAAGCTTTTGTTTTTTCATTCCGTCACAATGACAAAGGTAGATCTTATAGCGACGATGAGATTGAAAAATGTTTGGAGTGAGAAGGAAGTGACCGTGGACTTCATTATGGTACATCCCCAGCATTATCCTGATTTAAAAATGGGTAATCACGGGAAACTATATTCAGGGATGCCGACAGTGTGGCTCGAACCAAGTACCTCCCGAATGCAAGGTGGCAGCTTCGTGATCCAAATCGCGCACCCACTGGCTCGATAACATAACGGCTCGTTATTAATTGCTTTGAGATATTATGTCACCTCTTCATTTCAGGTGAATGTTATTCATTTAATATTTAAAATTCTTATTATTTGGCTCAATTATTCGGAAACATGTTACTAGCTGATAATGTATCAAGACTGTAGGCCTACACAACGGTAAAGAACAATATTGATATTACTGAACTAAAATATATCATGCTACAATGTTACCAGTGTCTTTCAGTTGGATTGTCATCATCATCATCATCATCATCATCTGTTTACCCTCCAGGGTCGGCTTTTCCCTCGGACACAGCGAGGGATCCCACCTCTACCGCCGCGAGGGCAGTGTCCTGGAGCTTCAGACTCTTGGTCGGGGATACAACTGGGGAGAATGACCAGTACCTCGCCCAGGTGGCCTCACCTGCTATGCTGAACAGGGGCCTTGTGGAGGGATGGGAAGATTGGAAGGGATAGGCAAGGAAAAGGGAAGGAAGCGGCATTCGCCTGGAGGAGAAGTGGGAAACCACAGAAAACCACTTCCAGGATGGCTGAGGTGGGAATCGAACCCACCTCTACTCAGTTGACCTCCCGAGGCTGAGTGGACCCCGTCCCAGCCCTCATACCACTTTTCAAATTTCGTGGCAGAGTCGGGAATCGAACCCGGGCCTCCGGGGGTGGCAGCTAATCACGCTAACCACTACACCACAGAGGCGACCCAGTTGGATTGTGCTCATTTATATCAAGTTCATCCACCAACCGCCTGTTGGAGCATATCAGAAGGTTATGAAATCATAGCATGCCGGGTCAAAGGGTAGACTACATCAAATTTCCTGCAGACCAACGGAAAACAGACAGGAATAAAAGTTCGGTATTTTCATAAAGTTAGTTTTCCAGGTGTGCATTTGAAAGCGTAATATTTCCCTTTTATTGTGGATGTAATTACTGTACCGTAAAGGCTTAGATATCCTTGTTAAACCAATAAAATTGTATTAAGGGTAGATATATGATATTTGCAGGAATTTTTGTATAGGTACGAGTACCTGGGTAACTTTAAACATATTATATTAAGAAGAAATTTGGACTGTAATATTTACCCGGGCATTCTGGGAGTTTGATTTATATTTCGCAGGAAGTTTCTCCCAAGACAATTCCTTTTTCAGCAGAGAAACGTTATTGGTCTGCCTGTTCTCTATTATATGCATGTAGTTCGACTGAAGTTCTTGAAGTTGCCGACTCTCCAGCTCTCATTATTACTTTTCTTTAGGCATCTGACCATCCAGCCGGGCTGGGTAGCTCAGGTAGTAGAGCACTGGCTTTCTGAGCTCAAGGTGGGGGGTTCGATCCCGGCTCAGTCCAGTGATATTCGAAGTTGCGCAAGTACCGGTACGTCATTCTCCAGTCGGTAGATTTATCTGGCACATTAAAGAACTACTACGGGGCAAACTTCGAGAACTTCGGCGTCTCCGAAAACCGTACACGTAGTTAGTAGGGCGTAAAGCATTACTACTACTATTATTATTATTATTATTATTATTATTATTATTATTATTATTATTATTATTATTATTATAACCAAATACAGTATAGAAGATCTTTTAAATAAAAATAGCTAAAAAAGGCGCGTGAAATATTCTGATAAAGAAAACGCAATAGATCATTCCACTATTCAGTAGCCAGAACTATACGGGAAGCATGAAGATAATATACAGCGTTGCCATATAACCAATGATTACTTATTGCGTGCTCTTTGTGTGTTGTCTATGAAATGTGAAATAATTCAGCAGAATACTTTTAGTTCTTGCAGTTTCCTCGTTGACGACCGGCAAGATTTGCAGCCTAGCTCTCCGGCTGTGTTTATATTCCTTGTCCGCCGAGTGGCAGGATTTCTCCAACACAAGATACAGCGTTGGCAGCTTTCCGTTTCAACTACTTAACTTCTGAGAGCGATCAGTGAGACTGGACAGAACTGCATGCAGCTGTGCAACTCTGGAGACCTGACAAGCAAGCGGGCTTCAGGACCGGCACGCTTTTGAACTACACCACGTGAACTGTCACTGACAAAGCAAGCATGTTATTGATCAGGACCCATCTGTTATTGGTCACAACAGAGGCGACTGTAGACAGTCATAAATCTGGTTACTGTCGGGGGGTGGTACTGCTTAACGTTTGAGTCGACGGGACTTAACGAGGAAATAGAGAGAACTATAACGTAAGTGACCCCCTTTTACTTAAGTGTTCCGCTTATGTATAAGTGCTGTCTACAGGGTCTCTCGTAAAAACTAAGACCGAACTGACGATGTTTGTTCTCTGCGCTACGGCAGCTGCCTCAACCGAACTTAAGTCGAGAGCGGCCGCCCTGCTTTAAGCGTGTATAAAATCTTATATTAAATCTTACCTTATAAAAGATCCCGGAAGTTTTTTCTTTCCTGGGTTATACAGGCATTGTATCTGGTAACCATATTCCGGCTGAAGCGAGTGAGTTCTGACACTGTAATGTTTCTGATTTCATTCGTAATGCTTCCTTTCAGTTCCTCCATTGTGTGAGGATGTGTTCGGTACATTTTTTCCTTCACTTTACCCCACAAGTAAATATCGTATACTGTTAGACATGGATAACGAGGGAGAAATATACCAGCACTGATCACTCTGTCTGCAAACATTTCTGAGATTGTAAGAATGGAATCTGTTGCTGTATGAGCAGCGGCTGAATCTTGTTGAACCCCCCCCCCCCCCCAAGTGATTTTTCTTCTTCCGTTAGCTGATGGAAGAATGGCGTCAAAATATCATCTTGGTACCTCTCTGCATTTACTGCCGTCTCGAAAATATAGGACCAATTATTTATCTTGCACTAACAGCACAACAAACACCAATTTTCCTATCATAATGAAGGACTTCTTAAACCCCATTAGGATTTCAGCACACCAATAGTGAGAGTTATGCCTGTTCACACGATCATTAAGATGAAAGCAGAACTTTTACATACGAAAACACGGTGTTACAATAATAACTGTCACATCACATTAACAGCTGAGATTCAGAATGGCGACTGATGCTTGCCAGGTCGAATACGTGCAGACTGCTAGAAAGGTCAAAAACTATGCGAGTGCCTCCCATATTGCAGCTTACGGATAGGAGAGTGAAAACGCCGCTTCGACGGTCTTAGTTTATATGAGAAACTCTGTATGTTTCCTTAGATCTCACAGTTGATGGGTAGGAGGAATAGAGATCGTTGTGTTCCGCTCTTACCGAAATAGCGAGGTCTATACTCTTCAGTATTCTGCATGTTCCGAACGACCTGGCTGCGTGGTACGAGGCGTGTAGCTACAAGCCTGGGTTGGAACTGCACCATCGGAAGCTCTGAAGATGGTTTTCGGAGTTTTCGCATTTTTACACCAGGCAATTGACACCGAGTGGAGTGGCTGTGCGTGTTAGCACGCTACGGTTATGGAACCAAAATATGTATTCGGGCACCGAGCGAGTTGGCCGTGCGCTTAGGGTAGCGTAGCTGTTAGCCTGCACATGGAGGATGAAGGGTGCAAATTCCACCGTCGACAGACCGGAAGACGGTGTTCCGTTGTTTCCCATTTTCATACGAAGTAAATTCTAGGAGCTGTAACTTAATTAAGGCAACGGCTTTTATCTTCCCAATTCTAGCTCTTTCCTATCCTTACGTTGCCGAAAACCTTCCTTGTGTTAGAACGACGTTAAAGCCTCAGCATGAAAATCTCTATTCGGGAGACGCAGGGTTCGAGAACCCCACTGTTGGCTATCCTGAGAATGGTCTTCTGTAGCTTCTCATTATCACTTCCAGATACTTGCTGGGACAACTCCTATTCATAGGTCACAGCCGATTTCATCTTCATTTGCTCCTTAACTCAGTTTAACATCGGGAATGGCATCCGGCCGTAAAAACCGCCATGTACATTCATCTCACCTCATCTTCCACTACATAAGGAAGTGGACCAACGGGTAGATACGCATAAATACACCATGCAAATGCAGGGATTTTGCCTTAAATGAAGCCAAAGCCGCTTCCTTATTAGCGCTAACCATTTCCTCCCTCATCCCAGCCGAAAACTTGAATGTGTTAATGTGAATTAGATCCATAAATATACAGGGTGTTAGGTGTATACGTGCAGATATTTATTGTAGCAATAGAGAACGATGTGACGAACCACTATATACCAAACTTTTAGTAATCCTCGGAAGTTATTTTCGAGAGCAAAGGGGTACGATGTTTTTAGAATAGGTAGTATGCCTTGTTCTTGTGAATGAATAGCTTTCCTTTGATAACAGGCAAGTCACGCGCCATCCCTGCCAAACTGGTTTCTGTTCTGTTTATGTTTAAGAGCAAATGTACTACTGTGAAAGCCGAGCGCTCCCTATTCAATGCCACGAGATGTTAGGTAATATACTTGCCAAACTGGTTTTATGTTTACGAGCAACTGACCTACGGTAACAGCTGAAGGCTACCAGTCTACAACATGTTACGTTACATTATCGCCAGACTGGTTTGTTGTTGTTAGTATTTAGTTTCCGTCTTAGGGGTTTCAGACAACACTAGTTATCGGTTTCGGACCCTGGAGATGTATTGAATTCTCAGCGTTAATACTGGTTCATTTGCTGTTACGTCCTTTAGGGGATAGGGATATCTGTGGTCGTCAGCCCTGTGGTCTAGTGAGTATGGAAATGACCTGAAAACCTGTGTCGGTGCGCGACCTGTACGAGCGTGTGATATAATTTTTGGTTGGGATACGCACGCCGGGACTTGAAATGCGGTAAGATCCCCGTTGTGCATTGCGTAAAGGTAGAAGAAGGAAGACAGTTCCTTGCGCCAACGAACAAATGCATGGCATAGGATATCCATATGAGTAGAATCAGAATTGAATTATCGAAGCACATCGAACGTTTTGTTTCAAACGAAAAATGGACATATTATACAACTAAGTAAATTAAACGTACCTACATTTCGTGCTTCCTGCCTGGTTGAGTGGCTAAAACGGTTGAGGTGCCAGCATTTTGACTCCAACTTCGCATGTTCGAACCTGGCCCCGTGCAGTGGTATTTAAAAGTGCTCAAATACGTCAGCCTCGTGTCGGTATATTTACTGGTACACCGAGCTCGATAGCTGCAGTCGCTTAAGTGCTACCAGTATCCAGTATTCGGGAGATAGTAGGTTCGTACCCCACTGTCGGTAGCTCTGAAGATGGTTTTCCGTGGTTTCCCATTTTCACACGAGGCAAATGCTGGGGCTGTACCTTAATTAAGGCCATGGTTGCTTCCTTCCCACTCCTAACCCTTACCTGCCCTGTCATCGCTATAATACCTATCTGTGTCGGTGCGACGTAAAGCAACTTGTCATTCGAGCCAAGACACCACTGTGGTTCAGAATATCCTCTGGTGCTTAAACATACGTTCACGGAGGTCATCCGAAGTGGTTACCTTAGTTCGGTATACTTTGTTTCTCATGTCCCCCCAGGCATAACAATCCACTGGAATAAGGGCTGACCAATTGATAGTTCCACATCGTCCTGTCTACCGTTGAGGAAATGTCTGCACCATCGTGTAAAATCCACGTGGTTCGGCGTAGTCGAAGCGACACGTCCTCTGAAAGCTCCAGTAACGTACTGTATCTACTGTACAGGAGCAAGATAACATTAATAAAAAGATGTAACCGACCTCCAACTACACCCATCCTGATATTAATTAGAACCGGTGCTGGAAACTGCCTTGTCCTATTGAATGGGGATATTCCACTGCTCACGAGTGGGATATAGTGGGTTCCAACCCCTCTGTCGGCAGCCCTAAAAGTGGTTTACCGTGGTTTTCCATGTTCACACCAGGCAAATGCTGGGGCTGTAACGTCATGAATGCCACGATCGCTTCCTTTCCGATACTAGCCCTTTCCCGTCCCATCGTCACCACAAGGAAAGCTACACCGATCAAATTTATGCAAGTAAGGTGATTGGTACCGGTCTGAGTGTCTGAGACCGTTGAGGTCCTTGTCTTCTGACCTCCAACTTGGCAGGTTCAATCTTGGCTCAGTCTGATGATATTTGATGGGGCACACATACGTCAGTCTCGTGTCGTAGAAATACTGGCACGTAAATGAACTCCTGCGATATGAAATTTCGTCACCTCAGCGTCTCAGAAAACGGTATAAATAGTATGTGGGACGTAAAGCAAAATAAGCTAATAAAAAGACGATTGGTCAAAGAGACAGACTTCCCACTGCATCCATCCAGATATTAATTGAGAGCCGGTGCTAGAGGTTGCCTTGGTATACTAAATATTAAACACTCCTTCTATAAAAATTGCCTCATGTGTCACTAATACCCTTGACAGAAATTCTGGATTGAGTGCTTGATCAATTAAGCAGCGGCAGAAATCCACTCTTAAATCATCACCGAGCTTGATAGTAGCAGTCGCGAAAGTTCGAACAGTATCCAATATTCGGGATGTACTGGCTTCGAATCCCTCTGTCGGCAGCTTTAAAGATGATTTTCCGTGGTTTTTCATGTTCACACCAGGCAAATGCTAGGGCTGTACCTTAATTAAGACCACGGTTGCTTCCTTCCCGATCCTAGTCCTTAGTTTTATCTGTCGCCATAAAACCTATCTGTGTCGGTGCGATGCACCGATACAGATAGGTCTTATAGGACGATGGGATAGCAAAGGCCTAGGAGTTGGAAGGAGGCGGCCGTGGCCTTAATTAAGGTACAGCCCTAGCATTTGCCTGGTGTGAACGTGAAAAACCACGGAAAATCATCCTTAAAGCTGCCGACAGAGGGATTCGAACCCATTATCTCCGGGATGCAAGCTCTCAGCCATGCGTCTCTAACCGCACGGCCAACTCGCCCGGTAATAATAATAATAATAATAATAATAATAATAATAATAATAATAATAATAATAATAATAATAATAATAATAATAATATGTTTTGCTGCCGGGCAGAGTGGCTCAGACGGTTGAGGCGCTGGCCTTCTGACCCCAACTTGGCAGGCTCGATCTTGGCTCAGTCCGATGGTATTCGAAGATGCTCAAATAAGTCAGCCTCGTGTCGGTAGATTTACTGGCGCGTAAAAAGAACTCCTGCGGGACTAAATTACAGCACCTCAGCGCCTCCAGAAACAGTAAGAGTAGTTAGTGGGACGTAAAGCAAATAACATTACCGGTATTATTATTAACAAGTCATTAGGAGCTGAAAGGCAGGGAAGAAAATAGTAAAATATGCGTGGTGTAGGACGAAACAAGATGAAATGTACTTCACCCGTGCCTACATCGCTCGCAGTAGTTTACTACAGGATAGTATGCGTAAGACCAGAACCAGGTCTCTTTGCGATGAGTCAGGTGTATTTTCGTATTGTGGTTAGCACTAGAGGACAAAGTGTGACAAACAGGTTTTGTGTATAAACATCAAACATGCACATCGACAGACACACACACGCAATGTACCCAAACCAGTACAGTGTAGAATGAAGAACTGCCATGCTGTGTTCAAGGTCAATATCTAGCGTTTTAACAAGCACGTCTTCCGTGTGTTGTGTTCAGCTTGCGCCACGTACAAGGCAATCGCGAACTGAAACTCTAGATTTATAATTTTCGTTACCGGTACTTCAATTTTTCTGCTCGGATTTATGAGAATATCGAACTATCGAGACTCAAAATACTACATCGATTGAGAACTGAACTCCCAACTCAATACGCTGCAGAAATGGTGTAACATCTGACATACCAATGTGAAACACGTAGCAATTTTTCAAGTGACCTCCATGGGCTACTCTGCAGGCTTCACTTCTCCGTACCGGGCGAGTTTGCCGTGCTGTTAGGAGCGCACAGCTGTGACCTCGCGTCCGGGAGATTGGGGCTTCGAACCCCAATGTCGGCAGCCCTGAAGATGGTTTTCCGTGGTTTCCCAAGTTCACACCAGGCATTGCGGGGGTTGAACCTTAATTAAGGCCACGAGCACTTTCTTACCATTCCTAGGCCTTTCTTGTCCGATTGTCGCCATAAGACCTCTCTGTGTTGGTGCGACGTAAAGCAACTAACAAAAGAAAATCACTTCTCCGAATCCAGTCTTCCGTAATATCCATTGGAGATCTGGCGGGCCAATTGATGGGTCCATGTCGTCCTATTCGCCATAGACCAAAGGACTGATCCAAATGATCACGCAGTAAGCGGCTTATATCAGGTGGTGGACCATCGTGTAAAAACCACATGTTTCTGCGTAGTCGAAACGGAGCGTCCTCTGAAAGCTCTAATAACGTACCTATGAGGAACTCCAGGTAAGATACCCCTATGAACTGTGCAGGTAAGATGATGATAATAATGTCATTGGCTTTACGTCCCACTAACTACTTTTCACGGTTTTCGGAGACGCGGATTTGCAGGAATTTAGTACCATAGGAGTTCTTCACGTACCAGTAAATCTGCTGACACAAGGCTGACGTATTTGAGCACCTTGTCAAGACTGGACTCAGAAGGCCAGTGCCTCAACCGTCTGAGCCACTCAGCCCGGCAAGATGATTGGTGCAGCACTGCGTAAAGTGCTGGCCTTCTGAACACAACTTGGGAGGCTTGGTCTTGGCTCAGTCCGGTGGTATTTGAAGGTGCTCAAATACGTCAGTCTCGTGTCTGTAGATTTATTTGCATTAAAAAATACTGCGATAAAAAATTCTGGCATTTCAGCGTCTCCGAAAACCGTGAAAATTAGTTAGTGGAACGTAAAGATATTATTATTATTATTATTATTATTATTATTATTATTATTATTATTATTATTATTAGTAGTAGTAGTAGTAGTAGTAGTAGTAGTAGTAATATTATTTTTACGGAAGTTCTAATTAAACGGGTCCATTACAGTCATTATTTTACCTATCGGTACTTACTGTTCAGTAATAAGCCTTCCGTCCGCCTCTGTGGTGCAGTGGTTAGTGTGATTAGCTGCCACCCCCGAAGCTCGGGTTCGATTTCCAGCTCTGACAAGAAATTTGAAAAGTGGTACGAGGGCTGGAACGGGGTCCACTTAGCCTCGGGAGGTCAAATGAGTAGAGGTGGTCCGATTCCCACCTCAGCCATCCTGAAAGTTGTTTCCCGTAGTTCCCCCCTTCTCCAGGCAAATGCCGGGATGGTACCTAACTTAAGGCCACGGCCGCTTCCTTCCCTCTTCCTTGTCTATCCTTTCCAATCTTCCCATACCCCCGCAAGGCCCCTGTTCAGCATAGCAGGTGAGGCCGCCTGGGTGAGGTACTGGTCATTCTCCCCAGTTGTATCCCCGATCCAATGTCTCACGCTACAGGACACTACCCTTGAGGCGGTAGAGGTGGGATCCCTTGCTGAGTCCCATGAAAAACCAACCCTGGAGGGTAAACAGATTAGGAAAAAGAAGAATAAGCCTTGTATTAGAAATGCCCGGCGGCAATTCCACAGTAGGTCTTTTTCCTTCGAGCAATGTTCACGATGGATGCAACTGCGGTTTTTGAAATTTGTCTCATTAATAACAATTTCACTGAATACTTATAGCCTTTTCTTTAAGTGTCCAACCTCCTTTCAATGACCTAAAATGTTTATGAATAAGCATAGACAACCCGCATTGTCTATTGTCAGAAATTCATCGTAGACTGTCGCAATAACAGCACAGAAATGTTGCGCCCATATTTCATTTACTTATTAACCATTTCCTTTCATTTTGTCAGCTTGGATCACTGAGTAATGCCATTGACGTCTTAAAAATCGCACGCAAGTACACAACACTTGATTCGCACGTATGTGCTTGTACGGATCTTCGACGTCACTGTAAGGATTCTGTGTACTTTTCACACAGAGTACCCTACACCGGTTTTCGAGTACAGCAAGTGACCTGGCACGTGAGTCATCCTCTTCTACTTGCCAAGCCTTTAGGGGAAGTGCACAACAACATGTGTTGGCCTGCGATAAGAAACAGGTTCAACAAGCCCTATACTCGGCTACTGTACTTCCGCTACGCGTGGACAGAATGACATCACCGGCGTATCCTGCTACGGCCGTTCAAAACACATTAGGTCCTGAAATATTTGGCTCAATTATGGGCAAACTAATAGGACAAGGTAAAAAGTACATAGCATATATTATGAGATGTATTTTTCTTAGCCGACTAGCTTAATATCTGCACGTATACACCTAACACCCTGTATATATATATACCAGGTGGCCTGCCAGCGCCAAACATGCTGCTTATAAATATCCCGCATGCTCCAATGAAGAATGGGATGTCTGATAACTGATTTTCACAGCGGTATTACTGCCTTCAGGCAGGTTACGTCAGAATACGAAGAGGTAACAACCGGACGGCCGCCCGCTGCATGTTCATCAGCGCTACCCGCCTAATGCACCCCCTTGCGTTAGTAAGCCTCGTTTTCGAACGCATAGTCGCAGGCTTGTATTTATTGCAGCAGCACTATAGTTGCTATCAATATACGGGCAATGGCTGGTGTGTTCAGCAACGAAGAGTATATATAAATAATTTTAATCTATGGATAATTATTTCTGAATGCAGCTGAAGCTCGTAGAATGTAGCCGCCTGTCTTATACACACGTATTTCGCAGAATAGAGTTGCAAATAAAAGCTAATGGATAGTTCAAAGAACATACAAGCAACTCTTTGCTAGAGTGGAAAGTAAGTATTTCTATGGCCTGGTAAATAAATAAATAAATAAATAAATAAATAAATAAATAAATAAATAAATAAATGACGATGTCTACATGTGTCTCACGGAGTGGCCAGTTGAAGGTCTTTCTATTTGACATCCCTGGGTGACCTGCAAATCTGGCTGTGGGATTTGATGTTGCGGTAGCGAGAAGGTGTGACTCGGTGTCGGCAAATTGTCTACTCCTATCGAATTATTCCAAGGGCTATGCTCCAGGCTTTACGTCTCCATCCGACAGACAGGTCACGATGAATAGCGCCATATGCCCTTGCTCCATGTGAACACTACGGATAAGTTTGGAATTTAACTCAAGCTTTGGAACGAAGTCTAGCAAATAGAAATTGTATACCACCACCTCTCTTACGCTCCGGGCCAACATTACAATGGTGGCATTTTTTCCACCAACGGGGCTCCAAGCAGTGTCATCTTGTAAAGACTTGACACCTTAGCGGTCACGGCCGCCAGGCGATACGATAAGAAGACTTCTTCCAGGAAAGTGTTATAAACTGTTTTATCCCAATCCTAGACTCACAAACACATCGCGGATATGCATACTTCCCTTCATGAAGTCCACGAATACCGTGATGCTTTACATGAAGTAGGGCCTATCAACAATATTAGCAACAATATCTCTCCGCACTGTTCAGTTATCTACAAACCTGTCAGCCATTAAGTTGCTGATGACGTAACTTTAAAATTCATACGTTACCGATTGCCTAGCTTACGTGGTAAAGGTCATGCAGCTGTAAGCTCGTTTCCGGGGAGGTGGCTTAGAAAGCACCGTCAAGAGGCCTGATTATGTTAATCCATGATTTTCCATTTCCACATCAGGCTAATACAGAAGGTCGCTCGGGATCTCTGCGGACGATGTTTGAAGAGCCGCGCCTCCACCAACTATCATGCTCAAATGGGAAACAAGCATTTCTAGCTTTACTCCGGTAATGTAATTTCCATTGCAGCAGTCTTTTTCGCACAGGTATCATACCTAACTTATCAAAATTTCTCCTGACAGGCTTTCCAGTGCACATTGATAGCGCGTGGACGTCTACTTTAAGGCCATTTTTAGGAGTCCATATGCACAGAAGTCCATGGGTGACCCATCGGGTACCTTCATCGGAATGTCAGTAAGAGGAATGGCATGGATTCCAGTTTCCATCTCCATTCTCTCTAAGAACAGAAGAGTCGAACTAGAAGTGTGGCTAAATGGTTTATCTTGATGTACGCATACCTGATTTTTCACCCTCCCATACAGTGCTCGGATATCTGTGATGTAAATGGGTGTTAAACCTCTCGCTGAGAGTATGTAGAGTTCACCGTCACATTATTAGTGACACGGTGAATGGTTAACTTGCCATTATAGCAGTGTCCAGCGATGATCATGGAAACCCTTGGAAAAATTACCTAGAATTCTTTATACAATGTTTGATACTTACTTATTTGTCTCTAGGGCGGTAGTAAATCGAGCGGGTTTATTACAGTCACTAAGCTACACATATGTTTCGTCTAATGTCACCACATTTTCCCATCTGTCCCCTGCCAGGTAGCCCTCATGCAAGTTTCTTAAGTTAGTGAGACATTACGAAATGTGAAGGGACAACAGCTTGTAAACTCGGTGGTTATGCTACTTTTCTAATTGCAGGACCTTGTTGATAATAGCTCTAACTGTTGGAACAGACATGCCCAACATACGTGCGGTAGTCATTTTGGGGGCAGGATTACCACCTGAGATAAGGGCCTTCACTTTCCTCACCACTTCTGGTGTACGGCTAGTGGCTGGTCGTGGATTTCCCTCTGGAATTAAGCCCAGACGGCCTTTGCCTTTTTTAAATTCAATACAGAACTAATCCCGTTCTTTGATATCAACAAATCTCGCTTCTTGCCCATTCTTTAGATTGCTGCATAGCTATATTCAGCATCGAAATGGACTGTTATGTAGCCCTCCCAGGGAGGGGTCAATCGGCTTCGGCACCACTGCAGCTAATGTCACGAAACTCTACACACACGTTTTCAATACTGACGTGAATCTTCACTCCCATTTTTGACGTGCCCAAGTTGATAACAGTACAACCAGCAGTCTTTAGACTCGTCACCAGAGATCCCGAACGACCTTTTATAACAATTTATTAACTTAATTAAAGCTACGATCGCTGTCTTCCCAGTACTAGCCATTTTTTCTACTCTTTTAACTACAGTAACATATATAAGCCTTCGGCGAGGATAGGAAAGGAAGAAGATAATATTTGGAATGTAGAGCCATGGTATTTTCCTAGTACTAAATTGAAAATCTTGAAAAACCAACCTCAGGGCTACTAATCACAGGTTTCAAACCCACCGTCAAATACAAGCTTACAGCTACATGACCCGACACGTGCAGGGCGTACGCCTTAACCAAGCAGCCGGACTATCTCGTGTACTCGCATTCTTACCTTTGATTTTGTTGCTTTCTTATTTTCATTTCTCAACTCCAGTCACCATCCAGTTCTTAAAAGATTTTTTTGGCTAAAATTAACAAGTAATTGTACGTTGGAACGAATTCTAATACGTTCGTTGGTGCGGTGCCCACATATAGCATGGGGCATGTATTATCAGATGTTTACTCAAGATACTGAACGTGAGGTTTATCTTTTAGAGATGAAATTCCCGAAATTAAATCTGCTGCTAGACAATTTTCAAGCTGGGCTGAGTAGCTCAGGCGGTAGAGTACTGGGTTTCTTAATTCAACTTGGCAGATTTGATCCTGGCTCATTCCGGCGGTGTTTGAAGATGATAAATTCATCCTCGTCGTGTCCTCAAAATTACTGGTACGTAAAAGAATTCCTGCGGGACAAAATTCCGGAACGTTAGAGTCTCAGAAAACCATATAAATGCAGTTAGTAGGAAATATTTATACATATATTTTCCAACCGGCATTACGTCGCATCGACACAGGTAAGTCTTATGGTGACCATGGGATAGGTAACGGCTAGGAGTAGGAAGATGGTGGCCAGACCTTAAGTAAGGCACAACCCCAGCATTTGCCTGGTGTGAAAATGGGAAACAACGGAAAACCGTCTTCAGGGCTGCCGACAGTGGGGTTCGAACCCACTATCTCCCGAATGCTAGCTCACAGCTGCACGCCCCTGACCGCACGGTCAACGCGATCGGTTTGGTGGAGCGTAGAACCCATAACATTATATTAAAATTTTCAAAGTGCTCGATCATTTACCGCATGAGCAGCATCGCTTTTCATCCCTGATTATGATACAGTTTGCTTTTAAGAAACAAAACAGCACATGATATCTAAAATACCTCTGAGAACGTTCCGTTGTTGCTAAGCAGACGACTTCGAAGTCACACAACCTCACGTACTGAACAGCCGACAACCTCTACGCTTCTCCCTTAATTTGCTGCCTTACCCGATTACTTGAGTTTATGGCGGGTTGCGGTCTCCTGGGGCAACTCATTAAACTCGGGACGGACTTAAAAGGAAAACTGCACATAGGTGCACATATAAACGAGCGTGCTTTATCGTACAGCGAAGGTCCTGAATAGTTGAGGTGGTAGAAGGTGTGCCCGGTTCACCTGGAAAGATATGGGTTCGAATCCACATTTATTTAAAATGGGACACACTACTGGAGAGGGACCTGGTGTTGGGTTTCACTTAGCTTATAACATAAACTAAAACCCAGTTGGACTGATGATCTCTCGATCCAGATTTAGAAACATGATATCATTCCGTTATTTTCCCTGTGAAAGTGACAAACTACAGGGAATCTTTACGTTTTGCGAAGACTTTGATCCGCGTCCTCAGAAGGGAAACTCGACCGATTCCGACTATTTTAACAATGCCGAAATGATGAAATGGTGCACTCGTTCGTCACCATATGGCTCACTATGCGTTAATGTATTCCGATAAGAAATTCATGTCGCCATTTTTGCTTCATTTCTGTTACATCCTTGTCCTTGAATTATGCAGTAGCCTCTAACAATGTCATCAGAACAATAAAACACGGACGGGGAGAGAGGGAATATAAATTTAAAAAATCAAGAACAATGAAAGAAAGATAAAGAAGACATAAAGGAATACAATCGAGATGGAGGTTGGTGAGAGAAAAGTAACTCTAAAATAGGGGGTGAGCGGAAAGATGAAAAGGATAAAGAAGGTTAAAGAGGCAAGAGGAAAGAAGCAAATTAATAAACAATCAGTGTAATCAGACAGTAGATATAAAATATAAATAATAATGAGGAGAGTAGGAATTCGGAAACCCGAAATGAAATAGTGACCGAACAGGACAGAAAAGAATATCTGTTTAGGTTTCTAATAGCTGGTAACCAGGTATAGCTTAACCGATAGCCAGTGTCTCTGTTAGAATTACTGTGATTTTTTCGTGTTTACACCGCTTCCCGCGTGATCCTAGGTCTGTTATTTGTATATGGATGAGAGCTCTAACATCTAAGAACCCGACGTAATGACCCAACGATAGACCGTACTCAGCTATTGCAGATTTGTTATGACTGGTTGAGACGAATATATCTTTCCTGTTCCCTGATCGAATCCAAAGGATGGGCATGTTTGGCTGACGTATACCTTCCTACAAGTACAAGGAATTTCATACAATCCAGGGTGATGCAGTGAGTACAATTTGTCCTTTGTTATGCCTACATAGTGACCGATGTTTAAGACAGTTTCTAAAAAGTTATTTTTATACTGTGCTGGTGGAGGATCCACCATTGCGGTCTGTAGTATTATTGGTGTATGTGTGCTGTTCCCATCACATATTCATTCTGTGAATGTTGGTTTTAATCCCTCTACGATGGAGGGAGATATAAATCTGAACGTTTCCTGCAATATCCTTCAAACAATTGAACTATTAGCCTCGGACCAAACATATTTTAATGAAACGTCGGTGAATGATGAATAATAATAGCCTCAGTTTAATGACAGTGGTAATAAAAATTTACGTATAAGTGAAAAATAGCACGGTGGCTCTGAGCATTTTGCTGAAAGAGAACAGAGTTTGGTCCAAGCCAAGGAAATGAGACAGGCTGTCAAAGAAAGAATTTAGTGCTTCTAGGTTTACACAGAAAAAAGCCCCCAAAAGCATAAATTACTTAACGTTGTCTTCAATGGCTATAAACGTGGGGTCTAGCTCCGAACCGAGTAAGGGCTAGGCCCAACAATGCGTGAGACACCGGGATGGAGGCTCTCAACCCCGACACGGCGCGTCCGAATGACTAATAGGGGTAGTTCCTGTAGATACGCAGGGCAGGTGTAAGTAAGGCGTAGCCAGTTTCGCACTCGTGGCTTAACTGAGGTAAAGAGAAAAATAGCCAACGGCAGGAGAGAGTATATTTCAATGCCAGAGAGGTCGGAAGAAGAAACTGAAATCCTCTTAACCTCTGAGTTGCAGCAAGCGGCAAATTGTTCAGTGTATGGTCACCAGATGTGCGGCTGGAAATTCATTTTCTGGAACTAACCAGGCATGTCCTAATATCTTTAATTTGGTCCACACTTGTGATAATCAAGTACCATGAGGTGAGGCAGAAATCAATCTTTTACCCCAGGAACCGTACAAGTAGACTTTTGGATTTTGGGGAATCTGGACTGACACACAAATAGAGGGAGTCGGAGAGTTCTTGCCAACTTCACCCAAATAGCTGAACCTTTCTCGGAGCACTAAATATAAACACTCTCATATGAGCAGTGAAATGAAATGGCGTATGGCTTTTAGTGCCGGGAGTGTCCGAGGACAGGTGCAGGTCTTTCGATTTGACTCCCGTAGGCAACCTGCGCGTCGTAATGAGGATGAAATGATTATGAAGACGACACATACACCCAGCCCCTGTGCCAGTGAAATTAACCAATGATGATTCCGACCCTGCCGGGAATCGAACCCGGGACCCCTGTGACCAAAGGCCAGCACGCTAACCATTTAGCCATGGAGCCGGACATACGATCAGTAAAGTTGTATATACTAAAGCAAACCCCAAACGAATGAGACATACAGATACTGGCACTCCAAGAAACAAGACTGACTGGATTTTGGGAACTACAGGATCCAACAATCCCCGACAGAAGAATTAGAGTTGAAGGTGGAAAAATAGAATATCAACTCAAAAGAAAACTGATTACAACAGAATAAACACTAATCCCTCTGCCGAAAAGGAAATGCATTCTTAGTGGAATGAGCAATATGAACAAGCGATCCAATCTGTATATAATTCATACAATAATTCAAATACCAAGAAGACAGATGGTAAGTACAATACACTCCCAGCAGTGAGGAAAGAGACAGCTCAATTAATCAGACAGGCCCAAACGAAATTCGGAAGAAATCAACTAATTGAAATCTAGAAAGATTTTGAAAGAAAATAACACACGAAACTTCCATATGAACTTCAAAAATAAGCTTAGAGGATATCAACAATAAAATCTCTGCTTCAAGAAAGAAAATGGACAATTTTCAATAAACAACCAAGAAAACAGCGAGGAAATCGCCAGATACTTGAAATAATTACTGAACCGCCCAGAACCAACACAGACGTTATCACCACAAAAACCGGAAGGTACTAATCCACATTTATTACCACCAGAAGGAGGAGAAATCTCAATACAGATCAAAAGATTTGAAAATAATAAAGCATCGGGTGGAGGTGGAATCATAGCAGAAATCCTCAAGTAAGCAGACCCAGGTACCATTAAGAAACCAGCAAAACCATGTAAGACCTTTTGCAAAAGGATTAAATCCCAGAAAATTGGAAACATTCATTAATTGACCCACTATACAGGAAGGGAGACAGAAAAGATGTAAACAGCTACACAGAAATCTCATTAATATCAGTTGCTTAAAAAATTATATCCAGTGTCTTCTCAACAGAGCACAAACAACATCTATAATCACAGATCGGAGAATATCAGGCAGGAAACAGATCAGGCTATGGTTTCCAGAACAAGTCTTGAACCTAAAGCTAATTCTAAGACATGAGTTAATTTGTAGCAAAAATTCAGCCTGCATATTTGTCGATTTCAGAAAAGCCTAAGATTCAGTTAATTAAGAACCGCTCTTTGAGTATTGAAAGAACAATGTTTGGACACGAAAATCACTTGCTATCTTAAAACAAACACTCACAGACACGACTTCAGGGTTAAATTCATGGGGGAAACCTCAGATCAGTTTGAAAATCAAAACGGGAGTAAGACAAGGAGATGGACTATCTCATTTGCTCTTCAACGTGTCCTTGAAAAAGTGATGCAATAATGGCGCAAACAGTTGGCTTCCAGATATCTTGAAAAGACAGAATACATAACCTGCAACAAACAAACATCAAAACTCATGGAGACAAGATGTGGACAAATTAAACGAGTATAACAATTTAAATATGTTTTTGAAACAGTTAAGGAAAACTGACTCGAAACAAAAGCTATTCAATTTAAATGCCAAAAGATGGAAACTGCATATCGACTAACCGAAGATATCTATAACGAAGAACGTATCTGAAAGCACACAAAACTAAGACATTCCAATACATTCATTAAACCGGAATGATTTTTTGGATCAGGAACACTAATTTAGAACAAAGAAGCAGACATTGAAAACATTGAGAAAAAGGAACGCAAATTCTTAAGAAACATTTTAACCCCAAAACTCACCGACGGACAATATCAACTCAGAGGAACACAGGAAATCAAACAATGCACAAACATTCACGTTGACATTAGAAAATGCAGGTTAAGATTCTATGGACATATTAAGAGAATGCACACACACGGACTTACAAAGCAAATAGTCGAAATCTATGGAAACATGAGTAAAGCCAAAATAGACACAATGGAATGGGGCGAAATCAAAACTGATCTGAAACAGGCAAGAATTGCACCAGTAGATGTAAAGAGTCAGGTAATCTTCAGATCCAAAATTCACAAATGGTAAGGTGACCAAGAGGAAAGACCGAAGGGGAAGAGCGAAACAATCTGGTCTCATGACACAAAGGAAGCCCTCAGTAAATGAATGAAAAAAATATGGACACAAAAAGAAGGCAAACGCACGCCACTAAGTACTCTGCTTAGTCCGAACGGCTTACTCGCAAATATATGAATAATAATATTAATATTAATGATAACTAGCAGAAATTCGTCAATTAAACGATCAGTGAGGTAAATATTTATTGAAGTATTTCCTTATATACGCATTCATCGTACAAGGTGTACAATTTTTGCTTCCGCCGTTTTGTCCCCAACATTGGAGGCTTTAATGAAACAGATTACTTACACATGTATCATTCAAAGTAGCGTCCATCGCTGGCCACGACTTTCTACCATCTTTCGGGCAGTGTTCGAATCCCGTGTCGAAAAAATTGTTCATCTTTTGAAGAGATCCACGAATCGATCCAATTTGTGACTTCTTCTTGAGTTCGGAAGTGTCGGTCAGCCAGGCCATGCGCAATTGATCGAAACAGGTGATAATCAGAGGGAGCAATGTCTGTAGAATATGGCGGGTGGGGTAGGACGTCCCATTTTAACATTCTCAGGTATGTTTTGACCTCTTTTGCAACGTGGAGTCTAGTGTTGTCGTGTTGCAAAATCACTTTATCGTGCCTTTCGCTGTATTGCGGCCGTTTGTCCTTCAATGCTCTGCACAAACGCATTAATTGCGTTCGATAACGAGCACCTGTGATTGTTTCACCGGGTTTTAAGACCTCATAGTACACGACGCCAAGCTGGTCCCACCAAATGCAGGGCATGATCTTGGAGCCGTGAATATTCGGTTTTGCCGTCGACGTTGAAGCATGGCCGGGATATCCCCATGATTTTTTGCGTTTAGGGTTATCGTAAAGAACCCATTTTTCGTCCCCGTTCAACGTCTCTTGGTTTCAACTCATACGGGACCTAAGTTCCTTCTTTCTGAATCATGCCCATGGTCTTGAGACGTTTTGAAATGGCTTGCTGTGTCACTCCCGCTGATCGTGCCAATTCTTCTTTAGTTTGACTCGAGTCTTCACTCAGCAAATACTCCAATTCTGCAACTTCGACGTTAAAATCACCGTTCTTGAAGCGTTGAAACCACTCATGACACGTTCTTCCACTAATAGCGTCCTCAGTATACGTACATGAGAGCATTCGATGAGACTCAGCCGCTGTTTTCTTCATATTGAAACAAAACATAACAGCTCCCGCAAATGCCGAGAATTTGGCTCGTACACTGCCATGTTCAATCGAGAACAACTTTATGATGCAGACACACATCGACTAATGTTTGAATGGGGTTATGTTGAACGAGGTCTAAGCTAACTGCCTGACGTCTGCGATCTGCGATCTGTTTCACCCGACCGCTATGTACCGTTGTCGCCATCCATCGGCAAACGGCGGAAGCAAAGTTGTACACCTTTTACTTTATGTTTTTTCCAATTTTCTCTGTGCCACACCGACACATATAAGTCTTAGGGTGACGATGGGATAGGAAATGGCTAGAAGTTGGAAGGAAGTGACCGTGGTCTTAATTAAAGTACATCCCCAGAATTTGGTTTGTGTGAAAATGGGAAACCACAGAAAACCATCTTCCGGACTGCGGACAGAGGGGTTTGAACCCAGAATTTACCGAATGCAAGCTGCTACCTACATGACTCAACACACGCAGATCTTTTTTCACTGCCTTCGTTGTGCCTCAAACCTTATACCTTTCGGCACTATTGCAACTTTAAAATATCGCTCACTTGACATTGCAGCATATAGCTGGCCATGGCTGAAAACTGGCTGAGGTAAACGGTGACCTTAACGTCCCTCGAGGTTTATTGATCGTGATACAAAATGCTAAGTGAATTGGAAACCGATACCTCTTGAACGAAAATAGAAATGTTTTATCGGATATTGTTAAGTCAATTAGAGGGATCAGAGCTCGCTGCCCAGCTTTATCTTCACTTATTATTTGCAGTTTTTTGTACATACTTCCCAGAATATAACTATGGCTCCAATTCCTAGAATAAAAATATGTGGAGCCAAACCACTAATTCCAAGGAATTCAAGAATTATGTATACAATTAAAGTAGCTAGCTTTCATCTTCAGTACTTATTTGTTCACGCTAGTGTATGGCTTTCAAGTACGGGTTAGCGTATAAGCCCAATGATTTTGAAATTAATTAATTGATTAATTAAGAATGGGAACTTTCGAGAAAATTATATATTTCGCTGAAGTGAACGTTTTGCTATAAATTTAAATTACGATATCACCATGTGCCAGTTCAATAACATTTGATCCGTCACCATCTACAGAGCGGCAGTCACCGTTATCGATTTCTTGCAAAAAAATCTCAGCGTATTCCTTTTTTTGTGGTTCAAAGAGGATATCATTTAATACGATTAAATTAAATAATTTTTTGGCGATAATCATGTGGCAAAATAGACAAAACATTTATGAAATCTCTCCCAAGAACAACAATGTTCCCACTGGAAGGAATGGAAAGTCGTTACCTATGATATATTTTAGAAAAAGATTAGCACATATTATTAAATGATTATTTGCTATTGGTGCTTTATCTCATATTGAGCCGTGCTAATCGAATATTGCCAGATGCTTTGGCATTTCATTTTAAACCAGACACCGTATTCTCATTTAAATTTAGAGGAATCTTCAATGAAATGTGCACTGTTCAACAGCTGGGCAACAAAACAGCCTCTATTCCTATCCACGAAGTACAGTACAGCTGACCAGTGAGACACTGACTGCACATGCGTGCCTACTCCCTTCCACCTCACCTATCCTGCCTGTTGCTCAGCGCTCTCAAGGTTCAGGCGAGCTTGAAGTACTGGCGAACGCATTAGCCAATCAGAATGCTATAGTTTTCTTTAATAATGTAAAAATGTACGGCAAGAAATGTTTATGATTTTAAAGACACTCTGCAAATCTACAGGCCAAGAGGTTTCGTCAGATTGCTTTACGATGTCAAACAGTTCAGCCGTAGTCTCAAAATCGATGTAAAAAGTTAGCCTAGTGTTTTAAATATATAGATAATAATAATAATAATAATAATAATAATAATAATAATAATAATAATAATAATAATAATAATAATTGTATAATTATCCGGTCAGCGTAGTGAAAAAATTTACCCCCTGGTAGTATTATCACAATAAGACCATTAAATAAAATTCACACAATACACACAGGACTTTGAATAATTCCGTCCGAAAGATGAACGGAAATATTCATAGGAAGCTAATGTTACTTGATTTCATCTTGGCTAACATCATCTTTAGGGGCTGTCAGCCGACGTGGTAAGGAAGTGCTCGGTTATCCCCGGAAAGACATCGGTTAGATTTTCCGTCCGAAAGTGGACAAATTTAATAATGTGAATTCTGCTTCCGGAGAGGAATATGGTCCTGAGATTCACTAACCCTACACTAAAATGAGTATCAGGTTAATTCTTCGGGGCAAAGGAGGCCGGACTTACAACCCACCATTCCATCCCACTTGGTGTCGAGGTTACGCAGTGGAAGCTTTTCCTTCCATTCTCCAGGAGCCTTCATTGCTTTGCTTGCCTACTTGCTTGCCTACTTGCTTGCTTGCTTGCTTGCTTGCTTGCTTGCTTGCTTGCTTGCTTCCTTGCTTGCTTGCTTGCCTACTTGCTTGCTTGCTTCCTTGCTTGCTTGCTTGCTTGCTTCCTTGCTTGCTTCCTTGCTTGCTTGCTTGCTTGCCTACTTGCTTGCTTGCTTCCTTGCTTGCTTGCTTGCTTGCTTCCTTGCTTGCTTGCTTGCTTGCTTGCTTGCTTCCTTGCTTGCTTGCTTCCTTGCTTGCTTGCTTGCTTGCTTCCTTGCTTGCTTCTCAGATTACTCCAAACGTATTCCAGAGAAGTTCATTAATAATGCAACCCTCCACAGTCCGGGAACCTTTCATAATTTAGCCCCAACGAGCAACAGATATAAATGGCAAGGGACAAACAGATTATGAGATAGATTTAATAAACGCAACATATTTACAGGCTTAACGACGACAGTGTCCCTGGAAACCTGAATAAAAGCCACCGTTCTCACAACAAAGTCATACAATAAATTGCGAGGTAGTGGGTTGTTAGAAATTCCGGTGATACCACTTATGCTGTACCATTGATGAAGTTTATATACTGCTAACATATGAGCCATTGTGAAATGGTCGGATATCACTGATACAAAGATCAAACACATCAACACTTCATTAGTATGCTTGATAAGGTGTGATCTCCCCAGGCCAACAATATGGCGGGCTACATCAGTCAATTAGCGCTTGTACACTCGTGTTACAGCAGATAGGATCCCCTAGTACCCGCGGACTTATCATCTAGCTAATTACATGCTGCAACTAAGCCCGGAGTAGGGATGTTAGCCGTCGATTGAATATTATCCACGATTTCCACAGTGAGAGCTGAATGTTTGGTTAGCTTATAATTAAACGTGATTTGTCTGAGGTTAACTAGTAGTAGTAGTAGCAGTAGTAGTAGTGATAGTAGGATGAAGATTTTCTCCGGTTTCCCCAGTGTTTATTTACATTAGGTGGGATTACTATCCAATAGTAGTGAAATGAATATGACATACCGATTTTCTTCCGTTATGAGTCCTTCAAATCCCTACTCGGTACGTTTTTCATTATGCTGCTTATTTCTAAAAACGACTATCCTCTTCCACTCAATGTATATGTCCTCACAAAACAAAAACGGAAAGTCTTACCATCAAAAGTCCTAAAAGCCCTACACTAAGAACCGTTCACAAAATACACAAAAACTCATGTCCCATTAGACCAATAGAAAATTTGACAGATGCGCCTAATTATAATGTAGGAAAACTACTCAACCAAATTCTAAATGAATTTCTCTCAAAGAATACAGATCGATTGAAAACAACATAGAACTAATGGAAGAACGAAATAAACTAAAATGAAAAATGAAATGTCGTATGGCTTTTAGTGCCGGGATATCCCAGGACGGGTTCGGCTCGCCAGGTGCAGGTCTTTCTACTTGATGCCCGTAGGCGACCTGCGCGTCGTGATGAGGATGAAATGATGATGAAGACAACACATACACCCATCCCCCGTGCCATTGGAATTAACCAATTAAGGTTAAAATCCCAGACTCGGCCGGGAATCGAACCCGGGACCCTCTGAACCGCCCTCTTGCTATAACCCTCATCATTATTGTACAAACATGTATTATCTCCATAACTGTTGGATTAATATCCTCCTCCTTTTGATTCTCCTACGTCCTATTCTTAATCTTCCTAGGAGGTATATTAGTTCTTTTTATACACCTCTTTCTTCGATCCTGCAGGTGGGGGGGATCCTATTCTCTATCAACACCTATTTTGATTTTTTGGCCATCCCGAAGTTTATATTTTAATTCTCCCAGGATTTGGTATGGTCTCTCATATTATTAGTCAAGAAAGAGGGTTTGTTTGTAGGGATTTTAATCGCTTATGATTAATTCTTCTGGCTCGGGGACTGGGTGTATATGTCCGTCCCAACACTCTCCTCATCATATTCAGACAACACACTACACTACCAACCACCACAGAAACACGCAATAGTGCTTACATCCCCCCATAGAGGGTTGGCGTCAGGAAGGGCATCCGGCCGTAAAACAGGGCCAAATCCACATGTGCGATGCAGTTCGCACCCGCGACCCCACAGGTGTGGGAAAAAGCGGCAGGAAAAGAAGAAAGAAGAAGATAACAGCCATAAACCAAAACCGTTTTATATTCAACGACAAAATATATTGTCAGTGCGAACGGTTAACCACGGGCTCACCATAATCAGGTATAATAGCGAACATATACCTAAACAAATTCGAAAACAATTTCTTAACCATCCAGCATTCTAAAGGAAGCTTAGACTGGAGCAGATATATAGATGAGGTAATATGCGAATATATTAATGACGTCACAAATGCACAGCAGTTATTAAACACCCGGAATTATTTACACAAGTCAGCCAATTCTCAATAGAACCATAAGATAAAAAGAAAATGAATATTTTAGTCATCACGATCAATAGGAATAATGATAGCCTGCCATACAATGTATGAAGAAAACTCACTCCGATATCGCACACAATTGATATCGATTCCAACCAAACATCCACACATAAATTATCAGGACTGAAAACAACGAGATATACAGAAATTTCCATACCAATGAGCACAACTCAGATTTCAATGAAGAAATACATACAGTACATTAAAAACAAATTCTGAAGGAATAAAACCACCCTCCTGACACAGTAGTTAAACTATTAAAAAAACTACGAAGAACACCAGGAAAACAGCACAAGAAAGGTAAAAATGCATTGCTCTCAACTATGTAAACAATACATACAAAGCAGCTTACATTTGTCAAAAACAGGGTCTAAAATTAGCCTTTAGAACGAACAACATACTGCAAAGATAATCAGAAAATGCATCTAAACAAAAAGAATGCACTTTCTCCAAATCAGGATTTTATGTACTCAGACGTCACGCACCAAACTGACACGCAAAATATCTATATATATATATACCAAACAAAGCGTAATTTTGCAATAGACATAAAGAACACAAAAATGCAATTAGGTACAATCGGCATTCAGCCTGCAGAGAGTACGTACAAGACAACCCACACAATTTCACAGACAGCGAAACAGATCTAAAAATGTTCATCATCATCATCTGTTTACCCTCCAGGTTCGGCTTTTCCCTCGGACTCAGCGAGGGATCCCACCTCTACCGCCCCTCTAAAAATGTTACACATCGAAAATAGAAGGGAGTCTTTGAACATTAAGGAAACTATCGAAATTTACATCGCAATAAGGAATCCAACCAAACTCAATGAACGCACACGTTTTAAAAATTCCCCCACTTTGGCCCTACTGAATTTATTTTCTGACAGCATGTTACTTGTTGCTTTAGCGATTAATGAATCCAACAGGAAACTACTCTGACTGAAATGTCTGGAATGTGGGTTAGGATATTGTTATCTGTAGTAATGTATCTGGATTGACGCAGCGTCTTCGCCATTCGAGACGTTTTAGGACGTTATTACCTATCTCACAAGATACTCTTTAATTCGGTTCCTCACTTCTATTTCATCAGAATTATTAGCTTATAGTTACTCCGTAACACAAAAAATACATTATAATATGAAGAAGCAGCACTCCCCATCCTCCCTCCAGTGTACAGGGTCAATGCGCTTAACATTCCCCTCAGCCCTGCTTCTTCTACCCTTTCCACGAAACAGAGTTAGCGCCAACAAAATTTCTCCTCACCTACACCCGCCTCCCCTACGTAACTACCAAAACCAGAGCTACGAATTTGGCTGTAGTCCAAACACAGGTGCTGAACGAAACGGATGATAGCAGCTAAGTACATTACAAAATCCGTAAGCGACAAAAGTGACAGTTTATGACTACTACATTCATTAATTTTTCTTATTTGTACATAACATCACCAATTTATAATCGTTGACAGTTTTAACAATATTGTACATATATGCGCATGATATAAAGTGATTTGAAGGAATCTCAGAAGGATGTTCTTGTTGAACGAAACATGTCATTTAATTGTGTGTATCTTTTGCACGTGTGTTATATATGTTTCATCTAGTGTTTTCGACAGAGTGAAAAGCTTTTAAGTTATATTAACTAAGTCGACACTAGAAGGTATATCTCCCTTCTTAACAAATTACGTATGTCCTGCTTGAAGGTCAGCTGATACAGTGTATCATACAGTTAACGAAGATGAAAAAATTTCCTTGTTCTTCCATCACTACAGAAACAACGACAACTTTATCCTGATGCCACATCTCTGTTATAACATCGGCCAAAAGCACGTACTTGCGAACCTTCACAATAGCCTTCTTCTGAATGTTCCCAGGAGATATGTGACCTTTGATACCTTTTCTGTCACTGCAGTATCAGGTTGATTGTTACTTCTAATTCTGTCAGAGTGTACTTTCCTGCCGAACTAACTTTCCTGGCTTGATCATCGTAAACTGGTTGCGGATTGCATTTATACACTGCACAAAACAATTAGAGGAGCACCTTGATTTTCTTAAATGATTTTTCACCGAACAAGGGTTAAAAAGTCCGGCTCCGCGGTGTAGGGGGTAGCGCATCCGCCTGTCACCCGGCGGACCCAGGTTCGATTCACGGCCGGGTCTGGGGGTTTAATTGTAAATGATTAATATCCCTGGCCTGGGAACTGGGTGTTTATGTCGTTCCTAACGTTCCTTTTCTCTCATTCAACACTTTACACTTCTGCCATTCACAAAATACACGCAGGTTCCTCACATATGGTGCAAGTAGGGGCAAAATATCTTTCTAGGTCGACGCCCCGAAAAAATAGCATTTTTAAAGGGTTAAAAAAGAAATCGATGTATACGTTTTTATGACATCATTTAACAGCATGTAAATAAAAACAAATTAATGATAACTTTTAATAAATTAATCATAATTACGTCCCACTAAGTACTTTTACGGTTTTCAGAGACGCCGAGGTGCCGGAATTAAGTCCCGCAGGAGTTCTTTTACGTGCCAGTAAATCTACCGACACGAAGCTGACGTATTTGAGCACCTTCAAATACCACAGGACTGAGCCAGGATCGAACCTGCCATGTTGGGGTCAGAAGGCTAGCGCCTCAACCGTCTGAGCCACTCAGCCCGGCATAATAAATTTTAATGTCAATGAACAATTTTATGAGAGAATCCCACTATGTGACAGATAAGCAGCCAGGTACGTAGGCTGCAGTTATATATTATCTTGAGTACTACCAATGGAGTACGCCTCTGTGGTGTAGTGGTTAGTGTGATTAGCTGCCATCCCCCGGAGGCCCGGGTTCAATTCACGGCTCTGCCACGAAATTTGAAATGTGTTACGAGGCTGGAACCGGGTCCACTCAGCCTCGGAAGGTCAACTGAGTAGAGGTGGTTTCAATTCCCACATCAACCATCCTGGAAGTGGTTTTCCGTCGTTTCCCACTTCTCCTCCAGGCAAATTCCGGGATGGTACCTAACTTAAGGCCACGGCTGCTTCCTTTCCACTTCCTTGTCTATCCCTTCCAATCTTCCGATCCTCCCACAAGGCCCCTGTTCCGCATAGCAGTAGAGGCTGCCTGGGCGAAGTACTGGTCTTCCTCCCCAGTTGTATCCCCCGAACCAGAGTCTGAAACTCCAAGACACTGCCTTTGAGGCGGTAAAGGTGGGATCTCTCTCTGAGTTCGAGGGAAAAACCGACCCTGGAGAGTAAACAGATTAAGAAGAAGAAGACTACCAATGGATTTTAACTGCGGTATTGTTATGTTGTGGTAACATTTTTGTTGCATTGGCAGTAAGGTTACTGAAAATGTAGTGAAATTTATCGTGGTGGTATAGGCCTACCTGTTCTAAGGTGTTTTCACTTGTTTAGTGCTATTTATTTCGAAATTTATTAGATAGGTAGATAATACCTTTATTGGCTGCGAAGTTAGGGCTCAAGGCCCTCTCTTACACTTACGTAACCATTAGAAGTGTATACATTACATAGATCACACAGTAATTACAAATTGAAATAACACAAATAATATTAATAGCAATAACAATAGTAATAATATTAATAATGATAATAATAGAATACTTAATTCTGAATTACACAAAGTAAAATACACTTAAATGACGTAACTACAATAATCAATTGATTCGTCTCATTCATTCGTTCATTCACTCAACAATTATCGAGCAAGACAGCGGGATCTACTCAACAAACACTCGCGACACGCCACTTTAAACTTGCGATGAGAGGGATTGTCCCTAATGATCGCAGAAGCAAATTCCATGACCTGAACGCAGATATTATGAAGGAGTGGTTGTAAGCAGCTGTGCGGTTTACAGGTATGCCAAGAGAGGAGCCAGATCTCGTATTGTGGTCATGATAGGACGAGAGGCAAGAAATACCTGAAGAAAGATAGTTGGTAGTTTTAGTGGAAAGTATTTTGTGCAGAAGTGACAACATGTGAAATTCACGGCACTGGTGCATAAGGTGATATATGAACATCATATCGCAGATTAAATATATATCTTACGCAGCTGTTCAGGATCAGCTCCAGTTTCCTGTTACTGTCGTAGGTTATTTCAGTCACAATAGTCAAGTATAGGTAGTATAAGGGAGTGAATTTGTTGCACTTTAAGTCGAACCGGGAATACATTACAGAATCGCTTCAGAGGATATAAGCATTTGTGTACTTTATGACATGTGCTTATCACCCGTTGAGTCCAATTCGGGGTCTCAGTCATAATAATTCTTAAGTTCACTCGAGTAGAATAGGGTATGATTTTATTGTTTAAAATTATTGGAGAGATCTCCCGTTGCTTGAGGGAATATTGGTTTTTACTGGTACCGATAATAATAACTTGAGTTTTATTCAGGTTTATTAATAAACTGTTTTTATTTGCATAGTCACTAAGTTGTTCTAGGACGGAATTTATTTTAATAATTGCAGTATCAGTATCACTCGATTTTCAATGACAATAAATTTGTACAACACCTGCGCACACTTGAAATGTGCAGAATTTAAGAGCTTTTAATATATCATTAATTTGGATGATGAATAACACTGATCCCAGGACCGACGACTGAGGGACACCGAGGGCCTTACTTTGCCATCCTGAACTCATACTGCCCACTGCTACACGTTGCCGGCGATTTTAAATGTAAGAGGATAAGAACCGAAGCGACACACTATTAAAATGTAGTTCTCGAAGTTTCTGCTGTAGTAACTGAGGGTTGACAGTGTCGAAGGTACTACTGAGATCTAATAATGTCAGTATAGTCACGTCCCGTTGGTCCATTTCACATCTAATATTATCTGTCACTCGAGGTAAAGCTGTCGCAGTGCTATGTCCTTTCCTGAAGCCAGATTGGAAGGGGTTGATGAGGGAATGCTTGGTAAGGTATTCAGAAACTTGTGTGTGAACTAGGCGTTCAAGTACCTTGTATAGGGGTGGTAGGATTGATACAAGACGATAATCTGAAGGAGAATCTAACATGGAGTTCCTCGGGATGGGTCTAATTAGTGCATCATTCCAAACATCTGGGAACACTCCGTTTTACTACAGTCCAATATATGTACTGAATGCATTAGTCATAATCGCCAAGAACTACGCCGCACAAAAGCAAAGCGTCCATTAACGTCACAACTTCATAAACACCCTGTTACCAGCCGATCGATAAAGATCAATTTCTTTCTCATTTTGATGTCCACTAGGGGAGAAATTAGGCAATATTATAACCTCCTTGGATAGAGATAATTTCCAAATCTGCGAAATCCTAGGACAGAGTTTGTGAAGGCTTTGAGCGTGCCCGGAATTATCCTTGAAATTACAGTAATTAACTAAACAATTATTAGAAAAGTTTGATACCAAATACTGTAAGTCATGAATACTGTAATTGTCAAGGCAACAATGTAATATAATTCATCTGGACGAAGTTTTAATAAAACCGTGGGCATTTTGCAGAGAAAATTGTCGCAATCATTAAAACAGGAAGGATTGGGAGAACTGTTATCCAGGTGACGCTTATCCATTTAGAACCCTTTAGATTCGCAGTAAAATTAGGAGACCAGCGATTTCGTGGTGTCCGAATTTTTCTGCACAGTGTGGACCTCAAATATTATTTGCAAAACCAGTCAGACGGCAAAGTTGGCACATATTGCACAACCCATCCATACTGTGCTCGCGCCAAAGCCGGTGTTTCGTAAGACCAAAATGGCAGGGGTTGATTCAATCTTTCCTTTCTTAACTTTTATAAGCATGGCAAGTCTGGACCTGTGTCACTTGTGGACCATAATTCGAGTGGGCGGCTTGTGATTCTCTAAAGTAATTAGCAAGAGACAGTAGAGACTTAACCTGAATGTGGGTTAAGGACTAGTTAGAACTGTAAAATCACCGGGCGAGACGGCCGTGCGGTTAGGAGGGCGCAGCTATGAGCTCGCATCCGGGAGATAGTACGTTCGAACCCCACTGTCGGCAGCCCTGAAAATGATTTTCTGTGGTTCCCATTTTCACACCAGGAAAATGCTGGGACTGTACCTTAATTAAGGCCACGGCCGATTCCTTCCCATTCCTAGGCCGTTCCTCTCCAGTCGTCGCCATAAGACCTATCGGTGTCGGTGCGACGTAAAGCAACTAGCAAAAAAAAAAAAAAAAACCTGTAAAATGAAATTAAGTTGGGTTGTGTGTTTATTGATGAGCTATCATAATTGATTGCCTGACTAAGATAAGGGGCTAACACACAATAACTTAAAGCTGGAAAGGCAGCTGGGATTGATAACATTTCTGGGGATATAGTTCGATATCTGAAATACTTATCTGATTACTGTTTGCATGAACGAGCTATACCAAATGAATGGAAAGTTGCAATAGTAGACCTCAGTGTACAAAGGAAAGTGTGACAAATATAGAACAGAAAATTACATGCCAGTCAGCTTGACATGTGCTGTTTGTAAGCTCTGGGAGAATATTCTTTCTGATTATATTAGACACGTTTGCGAAATTCGGGTTTAGTATTCCACTGTAAAAGGATAGATCATGAGAGAATACTGACTTAAATGATGGTAATTGGACTAGACAAAAGAGTGGTGGAATGGGTGGCTACATTTCTAGAAAATATGATTAAAAGGGGGTTCCCGTAGGGCAGTATTATTGTTACTTTATGTTTTCTGATATATATAGATGATATGAGTAAAGATCTGGAATCACACATAGGGACATTTTCGGATGATGTTGATGGTTCATGTTTGTGGGTTACTGTAGTCACGTCCTAGTTCGTGAAACATGGGCAACGGCTGAGTGGTATAGTAAGTGGTCCTGAGAGTCGGGATAACAGTTGCTATGGAATGGGAGTGGGCATCTCGGACATATTCTGAGTCATGGTTCTCCTTGTGCTCAGGCGGCTAGGACTATACAATCCACCGGTGGTCCATAACCCGTTAGAGGAGAGATCCTCACTTGGACTATGTGCAAGTAGGGTAGCATCCTGCTTCATGAATCGATCGAGCTCAGAACATTTTAAGCAAGCCTCGGACCTATGGGAGTAACGGAGTCCCACTCCCATTTGACAGGCGAAGGACTCCTTGGAAACAACTTGGCGATCGAATTGGAATTCGATAGGGAGCTATCAACATTAATGGAGCTTATGGAAGAAAGAAAGTAGAACTGGCTGAGTCAGAAAAGAGGATGCACCTGGATGTGCTAGGAGTAAGTGATATTCGGGTAAGGGGAGATAACTAGGAAGAGATAGGAGATTATAAAGTGTACTTGACGGGTGTTCGAAAGCGAAGGGCAGAGTCTGGGGTAGGGCTCTTTATCAGGAATACCATTGCACGGAACATAGTTTCTGTTAGGCACGTAAATGAGCGAATGATGTGGGTAGATTCGTCAGTTGGAGGAATTAGGACTAGAATTGTGTCCGTGTATTCACCATGTGAGGGTGCAGATGAAGATGAAGTTGACAAGTTTTATGAAGCATTGAGTGACATCGTGGTCAGGGTCAACAGCAAGGATAGAATAGTGCTAATGGCCGATTTCAGTGCGAGGGTTGGGAATAGAACTGAAGGATACCAAAGGGTGATTGGTAAATGTGGGGAAGATATGGAAGCTAATGGGAATGGGAAGCGTTTGCTGGACTTCTGTGCAAGTATGGGCTTAGCTGTTACGAATACAGTCTTCAAGCATAAGGCTATTCACCGCTAAACATGGGAGGCTAGGGGTACCAGATCCATGAACTTAACAGACTTCGAATTCAGGAAATCTGTTAGGAATGTACGAGTTTTCGGGGTTTTTCGATGATACAGACCACTATCTGGTCTGTAGTGAACTAAGTATCTCTAGGCCTAAGGTAGAGAAAGTGAAATCTGTCTGCAAACGAATAAGGGTAAAAAATCTCCAGGACGAGGAAATTAGACGGAAGAACATGGATATGATTAGTGAGAAGTTTCGAACAGTAGACAGTAAGCAGGTTCAGGATATAGAAAGTGAATGGGTGGCATACAGGGATGCTGTAGTAGAAACAGTAAGGGAATGCCTAGGAACAACTGTGTGTAAAGATGGGAAAAGGCGAACATCTTGGTGGAATGATGAAGTGAGAGCAGCTTGTAAACGTAAAAAGAAGGCTTATCAGAAATGGCTCCAAACAAGGGCCGAGGCAGACGGGGAGTTGTATGTAGATGAAAGAAACAGAGCGAAACAAATAGTTGTTAAATCCAAAAAGAAGTCATGGAAAGATTTTGGTAACAACCTGAAAAGGCTAGGTCAAGCAGCAGGGAAACCTTTCTGGACAGTAATAAAGAATCTTAGGAAGGGAGGGAAAAAGGAAATGAACAGTGTTTTGAGTAATTCAGGTGAACTCATATTAGATCCCAGGGAATCACTGGAGAGGTGGAGGGAATATTTTTAACATCATCTCAATGGAAAAAGGAAATCATCCTGGTGGTGTTGTGAACAGCCAAGCTCATGGGGAGGAGGAAAATGATGTTGGTGAAATTATGCTTGAGGAAGTGGAAAGGATGGTAAATGAACTCCATTGTCATAAGGAAGCAGGAATAGATGAAATTAGACCTGAAATGGTGAAGTATAGTGGGAAGGCAGGGATGAAATGGCTTCATAGAGTAGTAAAATTAGCATGGAGTGTTGTTAAGGTACCTTCAGATTGGACAAAAGCAGTAATTGCACCTATCTATAAGCAAGGGAACAGGAAGGATTGCAACAACTATCGAGGTATCTCACTGATTAGAATACCAGGCAAAGTATTCACTGGCATCTTGGAAGGGAGGTTGCGATCAGTCGTTGATAGGAAGCTGGATGAAAACCAGCGTGCTTTCAGACCACAGAGAGGCTGTCAGGATCAGATTTTCAGTATGCGCCAGGTAACTGAAAAATGCTACGAGAGGAATAGGCGGTTGTGTTTATGTTTCGTAGATCTAGAGAAAGCATATGACAGGGTACCGAGAGAAAAGATGTTCGCCATACTGGGGGACTATTGAATTAAAGGTAGATTATTAAAAGCAATCAAAGGCATTTATTTTGACAATTGGGCTTCAGTGAGAATTGATGGTAGAATGAGTTCTTGGTTCAGGGTACTTACAGGGGTTAGGACAAGGCTGTAATTCTTCACCTTTGCTGTTTGTAGTTTACATGGATCATCTGTTGAAAGGTATAAAATGGCAGGGAGGGATTCAGTTAGGTGGAAATGTAGTAAGCAGTCTGGCCTATGCTGACGACTTGGTCTTAATGGCAGATTGTGCCGAAAGCCTACAGTCTAATATCGTGGAACTTGAAAATAGGTGCAATGAGTATGGTATGAAAATTATCCTCTCGAAGACTAAATTGATGTCAGTAGGTAAGAAATACAACAGAATTGAATGTCAGATTGGTGATACAAAGCTAGAACAGGTCGATAATTTCAAGTATTTAGGTTGTGTGTTCTCCCAGGATGGTAATATAGTAAGTGAGATTGAATCAAGGTGTAGTAAAGCTAATGCAGTGAGCTCGCAGTTGCGATCAGCAGTATTCTGTAAGAAGGAAGTCAGCTCCCAGACGAAACTATCTTTACATCGGTCTGTTTTCAGACCAACTTTCCTTTACGGGAGCGAAAGCTGGGTGGATTCAGGATATATTATTCATAAGTTAGAAGTAACAGACATGAAAGTAGCAAGAATGAGTGCTGGTACAAACAGGTGGGAACAATGGCAGGAGGGTACTCGGAATGAGGAGATAAAGGCTAATTTATGAATGAACTCGATGGATGAGCTGTACGCTTAAACCGGCTTCGGTGGTGGGGTCATGTGAGGCGAATGGGGGAGGATAGGTTACCTAGGGGAATAATGGACTCTGCTATGGAGGGTAAGAGAAGTAGAGGTAGACCAAGACGACGATGGTTAGACTCGGTTTCTAACGATTTAAAGATAAGGGGTATAGAACTAAATGAGGCCACAATACTAGTTGCAAATCGAGGATTGTGGCGACGTTCAGTAAATTCACAGAGGCTTGCAGACTGAACGCTGAAAGGCATAACAGTCTATAATGATAATGTATGTATGTATGTATGTTAAACTGTAAAGAGTAGTAAATGTGTTGCAGGATTGGGAGCGATTGCAGGGGGACTTTTAACAATGTAGTTAGATGGACAGCAGACAATGGTATGAATGTGAATGGGATGAAAAAGCAAGTTCTAATTTTCACCAAGAAGAAAAGTCCCCTCAGACTTAATTATTGTGTTGATGGGGTGGTAGTATCTTATGGGGAACAATGTAAGTACCTAGCTGTTAATATACGGAATGATCTTCATTGGGGTGATCATATTAACGAGATAGTTACAAAAGTTACAGATATCTTCACACCGTTAGACAGTATTTAGGGGTTATAGTAAGGATGTGAAGGAGAGGGCGTATAAGTCTCCAGTAAGACCGCATTTAGAGTATGGCTTCAGTATACTGGACCCCTCACCAGGACTTCATTCACTTTCTTAGTAGTTGGTTTGAGGCTTAAAATAGTCTGTGATGCACCGCTGGAATGTAGCAGTAAACGCACCAAATGTCTGTGTTTTAAGTGATTAAAAACACACATATAAGGTGTATGTGGTGTATTCACGTTAATTAATATGCTAATGATGCTTATGCTGCATGTTCCATTTACTGTACTTAAATAAGTAAATAAATAAATAAATAAATAAATAAATAAATAAATAAATAAATAAATAAATAAATAAATAAATAAATAAATAAATAAATAAATAAATAAATAAATAACAGTGACGTTGATAACGTTTCACAAATGTTAATAATATTGTTATTGTTTTTCTTTCCGCTAATTACTTTTGACGGTTTTCGCAGACGCCGGAGTGCCGGAGTTCAGGAGTTCTTTTACGTGCCAGTAAATCTACCGACACGAGACTAACGTAACGTATTTGAGCACCTTCAAATACCACAGGACTGACCCAGAATTGAACCTGCCAAGTTGGGGTCTAAAGGCCAGCGTGTCAACAGTCTGAGTCACTCAGCCCGGCAAACGGTCTTCTGTAAACTATGCCTTGAATTTAATTTACAAGCTTCAGCGAAAATTTTACAGCCGCTTAATGTGCAGGGAAGCATGTTAATATCTTACACAACACGGCATTGTATACGTTGAAAAAAATGAAATGGCTTATGGCTTTTAGTGCCGGGAGTGTCCGAGGACAAGTTCGGCTCGCCAGGTGCAGGTCTTTTGAATTGACACCCGTAGGCAACCTGCGCGTCGTGATGAGGATGAAATTATGATGAAGACGACACATACACGCAGACCGTGTGCCACAGTAACTAACCGATTATGGTTAAAATCCCGACCCTGCCGGGAATCGAACCCGGTACTCGTGTGACCAAAGGCCAGCACGCTAACCAGTTAGCCATGGAGCAGGACATTGTATAAGTTTAAAGAACTTAACAAGGATGAGTGTTAACATGATCAGTTTTATTTTTCAGTAAGTGAAATATAGAGAATTTTGGTCTCGTAGAGCAACAAGGTGTCTTACAACCAAATATTTGAACATACCGAGAAATCTTATTTTGGATAAATTCCTGTTACTTTCTTACTGCAGAAAAATCCGTGACTTCTTTCGTACCAATTCAGTAGTTATACTGTATTTTGAAGAACTAAGCATTTACAGCCATCTGCTACAGTACTGCACTGTGCAGGTATGAGATATCGAGTAGAGCAGGCGTACGTACGATCAATATATTAATATCAGAAGCAGAGATTGTAACTGATGACTAAGACGATCCGGTAATTTACGGGGATTTCAAATGTCTTATCTCGTAATGTATAATTTGTCGCATTTATGTCCCTGCATGTCTGAAATCACGGAAGATATAACTCTTAGATATTCTTAGAGATGCTTCTATCATCTGCTGTAAGTTCACTGAACAAAACTAAACTGGAAGTATGGTTTTAGAAGATTTACGTTGTTTTATTCACACTAAGCAATGTTTAATGGGAATAATGTGATAAAATAATGTCTAATTCTAGAAGTATGCGCAATTATTCTACGATTCTAATTCAGTGGATTGCATTCATTGCTATGATAAATATCTGATAATTTACATATTATTGGTTTAGTAGTTGGAGTGGTATAGGAAAACATTACGTCGTTATTGTCCAAAGCTAGAAAATGAGACTGGAATATTTCAATATGAAAACCCACACTACCAAACCCTGAACTGCAATCCAAATACTGAACTCTAGGCAGCCAAACACACTACGTTAACAACGTAAGGAACAAATTTTAGCTGACACATTTGATCAAACCACAGCCTTTTATCTAATATGGTTGTATTAATGGAGACTGCTCAGTAATGACATGGCAAAACCGAAGTAATTTTGAGCTATTAATCATATGAAATGAATCATGAATTAAAGAGTTCCGGAACAATAAATACACCACTTTTTCCGGAAAATGTTGAATTATTTTGTGAGTTGGCAAACTAGAAGTGCCAAAATTTTGCTATCTTATCTGTCAAGCTTCTTTTAAAAGAAGCAATCAAATTATCAGAACAAAAATCTGCTACTGTACCAACTAAAATATGTAAAGTAACTGCAGTGGATTACGTATAGGTGATATTTGAATATCATTTACCGTATGAATTATTGGGCACAAGGTCTGGCATATTTGGTTTAATGATAATCACATCACCGTGGCAATGATCAAAGCGATCAGCTCTATTACGATTATTTGAACCACAAATTTAAAACCAATTCTCAATTTCCTCTGCGCGCATGCATTTCAAACACACTCGAAAGGATCATACTAATGGTGATTGATATTGTTGGTTGTCAATTGGACTGCCCCACGTTAAATATCTCGTTTCTTCTCAGCGCACTGTAAACATAAGTAGTTCGTTAGCGAATGGAGGGGACATGCATCCCTTCTGTGCTACAGGGAAGACGAACGCGTACATCTTAACAGAGCTTAGTAACATGCTAGCTTGGTAGTAAAACATATTATGGGCTAATTTACTAACAATTACCACGGTGGCGGTCCACGCCGGCTATTTACAGTTACCCTCATTCTCACCCGCACAGCTTAGAGGGATTCTTCACACAAACATTCAAGAGGATAACGAGGAATTTCCCAAGGTATCAAACTGAATCAACAACGACGACATTAACGAGTTAGGATCGGAAATCTAGATTGACGAACTCTGCTTTCAGGAAATTCATTAGCGTCCATTACAGACGGCATTATGACGTAATATAAGGCATATACCAGGTGGCTCTTCAGCCCCTTATATTCTACGTATACGTGTCCCGTATACACTAATGATGAATGGGATGCCCAAAGACTGGTTTACAAAAGATCGCTATAACATACTATATTTCTGTTGTGAAACAAATAGCAGTCATTTTACTACACGCGCTCTCTAACTAGGTGCATGGGATATGTATATACGACGAAGGTGCAGAAAATATAATTTATTCATTAATTTACACTGAAGAAAATGGAAATTTCAACACCCAGAAGGAGTGGTGCTACATTGCTGCAATTGAACATGCAGGATGGTTGTTTGGTTGTGATTCGATGATTACACTTCCAGGTCCCTCTGACCGCAAGTTTGGACAACAATCAATACAGGATGTCCCCACCACGAGCTGCAATACATTGATGAATTCGTGGAGGCATGGAGTCAATAAGGCCCTGGATCGCTTCCTGAGGAATTGTGGCCCATGCTTGCTGCACTGCAGGGGTCAGTTGTTCCAGAATTGAGGGTGGCTGAGGACGGTTGGCCAGTTGTCGACCCATCATGTCCCACACATGTTCAATATGACTGAGGTCCGGGGATCTGGCGGGCCATTCTAAGGTTGTGATGTCGTGGAGAAGTTCTCTGGAGATGCGTGCAGTGTGAACCCGGGCATTGTCCAGCTGAAACATCCCATTGGCAATGTTCGCCATCATAGGAATAACCACTGGATTGAGTACCCTATCAACGTACTGTCGAGCAGTCATAGTGCCCTCAACAGGCACTAATTGTGATTTCACATTAAAGCCAATAGCTCACCAGACCATAATCATTGGTGTTGGCCCTGTGTGCCTCTCGACAATAAGATCTGGGCGGCCCCTCTCCCCGGTACGTCGGCGCACACGATTCCGGCGATCACTGCGGGCAAGACAGAAGCGCGATTCATCACTAAAGACGACCCTATGCCGTTCGTCGACCCACGTCGATATTTCTCGACACCAGGCCAGCCTTACACGTCGCTGTTGTGGGGTCAATGGAACACCTTCTGCAGGGACACGGGCCCGTAAGCCAGCTGCACGCAGGCGATTACCAACTGTTTGTTGTGTAACGTGGGGTGCCACAGCTGCTCTAATTTGCGCTGCTGTTGCATGGGGTTCCATCCGGGCCATCCGAATGATGCGGCGATCCTCTCTCACAGTTGTCTGTCGCGCTGGGCCTGTGCTAGGTCTACGAGTGTGGGTACCTTCATGTGACCACTGCTGCCATACACATTGTACCGTAGGTGCCTATCGGCCAACAAGTGCAGCGACAGTCCTTAGCGATAATCCAGCCTCACACAGCCCAATTATCCGAGCCCTCTCAAACGGCGACAGTTGTTGATAGCGTGCTCTTCTCTGTCGTCGAGGCATGGTTGACGGGGGACACTTCGCTACACAGACTGCAAGTCAACTACGCTACATCAGAGTCCGTATAATGGAGTTGATTCCTCCGCGATCAATCACTCGGGGAGACCTGTAGCAACAATCTAATGGGTCTGAAACTTTTGATCGTTCACATACCTACATGGCATTGTTCCATATATTGAAAATCAACACAAACGACCAATGCCTTCATGGTGTTACAATTTCCATTTTCTTAAGTGTATATACATACAGACATTCAATTCTACCACCAAAGAGTTGCTTGTGAGTTGCTTGTATGTGGTATGTGCCTTGAACGATCCATTAGCTTTGCAAATCTGTTCGGCAAAATACGTGTATAGAAGTCAGCTCGATATTTGGAAACTCCTCCTCATACCGTCTGCCAGCTTCGGCTGCATTCCGATCAGATTCTACATTTATGTCTGTGTATTCGCCGTTATTGAACACGCAAGCCATTTTCGATATCCTGACAGCGACTCCAGTTCTGCTATACCAAACACCAGCCTGCTACTACGTTCGGAAACGTGGTTTACTAACGCTAGGGGGTTCATTAGATTGGTACCACTGAGGAGCAATGCAGCGAGACGTCTCCTCCTAATCTGACGTAACCTGCCTACTCCAGTGGAACTCAGTTATAAGGCATGCCATTCATCATCAGTGCATGCGGAAAGCAAGGCGCTGGCGGGTATATCTGAAGCAACTACAGTAATGTTACGAACTCCTATCATCACACTTGTGTTAACCAAGTTGGAGGAACCGCAGACTTAGTCTTGTAACGTCACTTGTCAGCAGTACACTATCGTACCTACTCTACTGTGTAGCGTACCTGGAGGGAGTCAAGGTTGCAAGATCGAGCGCCAAAACCAATTGTGCTTCAGTGCGAGAAATGAGTATTGGTATATCTACTGATACGTTAATGAGCTAATTTCCAGGTTAGAATCCCAGCACTCTGGTGGCTCTTTAGATCTACAGTACATGCGTCGGCATTGTAATAAATCATTATTATTATTTCACGGTTGGTTCTACGTCACACCTTCTCAGACATATCTTACGACGATGGTGGTATAGGATAGGGCTGGGACGGGGAGGAATCGGCCGTTACCTTAAGGTACAGCCTCTGCTAGAAAATGGGAAAGCACAGAAACCCTTCTTAAAGTATTTGAACATGTATGTATGTATGTATGTAGTACGTATGTTGAGTGTTCAGCCCGGAGGCTGGTTTGGACCTCAACAGCTCCGCCATCAGCCGTCACAGGTGGCCCAGGAATCATGACGAGGTTAACTAGGGAAATCAGGAGTGACTTAGTTTCCCGTTGCTTTCTCCAATGAGCTACAAGTTGCTATTACATATCAGTCTTCCAAGCCCGCCAAAATAACCGCACCAAGCGACCCCATTAACAACATTTTCACACCATTCATAACAAGGACTGTCTGTGTAAGGAATGCCATTACTAGCGTTTCACATATCTCAGTCAGTTCCATGTTGTCAAATCCAAGGATGAGACTGACAGGTAAATGAAAGTAACAAATTTGTTCTAGCCCACACCAGAAGACAAAATGCAGTGTAAACGCCAGGTCTTGCCAGCAAAAGCGTGATTTGAGCATACACGACTCGAAAGAAACCGTCAAGTCGCTGGGTATATTATTATTATTATTATTATTATTATTATTATTATTATTATTATTATTATCATTATTATTATTATCATTATTTTCCTTCTTATTCCCAGCGTTTATCCCGCGTAATTGTAGGGTCCGCTTTCCTGTACTTCGCTTTCCATCGCTTCCAATTCTCTGCGTCAACTGGAGTAACGCTTATGAAGCACATATCCACCCATCGTGCGTCAAGCCATCTATTCCTTGGCCGCCCTCGTGTGGCCGACGGCCCTGGGTGTTAAAATATAGTGCCACCTTCGCTACTGAGGTATTGCTACACAGTACGTGACCGTACAATCCTAGGCGAGTCTCCCACATCCTGTCAGTAATTAGAGCCAACTCAAATGCCGCTCCCAAGTACTGGTTCCTTACGTCGTCCAATTTACTGAGTCCCAGGGGCCATCGAAGCATACTCATCTCCGTGGCATGGTGATTTTCTTTATGTATTTTTGTGAATGGCCAGCATGTCGCCCCCGTATAGTGCAACAGAGCGATCAACCGTTCTATAAATACTTGATTTTAAGTACAACGGAACCATTCGGTCGAAAAGGACTCCCATAAGCTGGCGCCACTTCATCCAGGTTGCGTTCACTCTATTCCATGTATCTGGCAGTGTATCATAGTCCGAAACAATGACCCGTCCCTAATACGAGGGCTGTAAAGAAAGTGATGGTAACGTAATCCAGACATTCCCAGGAGATCGGACATGCGCAAATATGAAATTGGAGCGGTCAGGTAGGGCTGTTGTCGATATGGAGTGTGCAATTGACGGGCATCCAGTTGGGAGTGTTGTTATTGTGTGGCACGTTGTCGTTTCGCAAACAATGTGAAGCTGTAATTCACCGCTCTAAAGCAGGTTTTCAAAAGCTGATCAGCGTTCGTGGATTACAATCGAGTTTGCCCGTGGCAATGATGCATCAGAATGTTATCGGGGATCACATGAAGCCTGTGGCGAAAATGCATTACCGTATATAACGGTTGCACGTTGGGCCAAGGCGATTCATATGGGTCGAAATGAGACTGCGACTTCGCACCGCACAACAATGAGTGGCCTCGTTTCCGTACACCATCGATGGACCCGAATGCACTCGCTGGCATCCACGTTTATAGCGAGACGATCGCTCTATCGCGCTGCATGACAACGCGCGGTGTCATTTCGCATGCAAAGACAACCTCTTATTGCAACAGTGGGATTGGTAGGTCTCGGAACATCCTCCGTACTCACCAGACATGAGTCCTTGCGACTTCGACCTGTTTCCGAAGTTGAAGTAACCTCTAAGAGGCCGCCAATTTACTGACGTGGCATCTGTACTCTACGATGTAGGGCGTTCCATCGCTGTCATCAACATAGAACGTCGTGCCAACGATCCCCAACGGTATCCCGACATTTGGTAAAAGATAATAGACATTGCGGGTGACTACATTGAAGGAATGCAGTGCGATTATACTTGTTAGTTCATTAAAGGTTGCGTCCAATCAAAATTGCCAATACTTCATTTATATACTTCGTATTTAAACTGTCGTTGTTGATGGAACCCTTTCATTGCTCTCCATATTCCAACTATCATTATTACTATTTAAAACGTTAGTGTAGTTATAATTTACTAAAACTGAAACATTTTGCCTTTTGTTTATTTGGTTTATTTTATTTGAGACATGTGCTCGTGGCGACCACTTTAAAATCTGCTACTTGTGTCAAGTTGACAGTATAAATTAAAATGTTATTATCTTTAGAACACCGTATCGGAGAAAGTATCTAGCTCATCTGTGGTAGTATCGTTAGGTATCGATACCTCTTGACTACCGAGGGTATCGAGTAAAGAAAGTATCGAGAACCCATCTCAAATATTAACATCTGTTTACACTGTCTTGAGTATCTAAGTATATTTCGAGAGGATGGGGTAAAAGGTATTTCCTCATAGCACTGTAATATATTATAACATTAAATTTAATGGAATACAAGATTCACACTCAAACGCCCTTAAACTGCAATTCAGTGCGCGAGGTTCCGATCCCCACAACCTTGGGCACAGAATGTGAGTGGTGAGCAGCAGTCTCCACAAGATAATTGACGCACAGTTATTATGAAATCCACTGGAATCGCGCACTCAGGATAAGACCTCAGCACCCGGCTAAGTAGCTCAGGTGGTAGAGCGCCGCTCTTTTAAACTCAAATTAGCAGGTTCGATCCCGGTTCAGTCCGGTGGTATTTGAATTTGGTCAAATACGCCAGTCTCGTGTCGGTGTATTTACCAGCAAATAAATTAACTCGTTAGGGAAAAAATTCCTGCATATCGGGGTCTCCGAAAAAGCTACAAGCAGTTAGTGCGATTTTAAACCATTAATATTATTATTGCCGCCTCTGTGGTGTAGTGGTTAGCGTGATTAGCTGCCACTCCCGGAGGTCCGGGTTCGATTCCCGGCTCTGCCACGAAATTTGAAAAGTGGTACGAGGGCTGGAACGGGGTCCACTCAGCCTCGGGAGGTCAACTGAGTAGAGGTGGGTTCGATTCCCACCTCAGCCATCCTGGAAGTGGTTTTCCGTGGTTTGCCACTTCTCCTCCAGGCGAATGCCGGGATGGTACCTAACTTAAGGCCACGGCCGCTTCCTTCCCTCTTCCTTGCCTATCCCTTCCAATCTTCCCATCCCTCCACAAGCCCCCTGTTCAGCATAGTAGGTGAGGCCGCCTGGGTGAGGTACTGGTCATACTCCCCAGTTGTATCCCCCGACCAAGAGTCTGAAGCTCCAGGACACTGCCCTTGAGGTGGTAGAGGTGGGATCCCTCGCGAAGTCCGAGGGGAAAACCGAACCTGGAGGGTAAACAGATGATGATGATGAATATTATTATTTATTACTATCATCTGTACCCGTTCTTTGCACGGCAACTTGCAATTCCTTCATGAATTTATGCGAAGTAATATGGCTCTATTCACACGTTTGGTACGATATGCTTTTCCTACGAAAGCTCTTGTCATTATCATGTAATACAGTAAAATGTAGCTGGAAAAAGTCGGGAGAGAATAAGGTCGATTCCGAATTTACAGTATTACACGGTACTGTTCCTGGTCCAAAGTTGTGCGAATTTCTCCCTGCTTCTCAGGTTGCGTATTGTATCTCTGACCAATGGCGTGGCGCTCTGACGTTGATGACACCTCCCTTAATATCTACCGTTTTGGAAAGAGAAAAGAGCTCTTTAGTTTATCCCATTGCCCACCTTGCAGTGATATGCACGACAAACCACGGGATTTGGACTAAAAATTAAATTTTTCTTAATATAACTCACACTACCAAACCCTGAACTACAATCCAAATACTGAACTCTAGGCAGCCAACATACTATGACAATGTTAACAACTTAAGGAATAATGATAATCTGACAAACTGGTGTAAACACAGCCTTTAATGTAATATGGTTGCACAAAAATGAAGAATGCTCAATATAAACATGGCAAAACCGAAGTAATTTTGAGCCATTAATCATGAGAAAGAAATAATGAATCTGAGAGTTCCTGAACAATAAATACAGCATTTTTATCAGGAAAATTTAGAATTATATTGTGAGTTGAAAATCCAAATTTACCAGAATTTTTGGTAATTTAGTCCTCCAGCCCCCTGTAAAAGAAGCAATGGAATTATCAGAGCAAAAATCTGCTTCTGTACCGCCTAAAACTGGTGAAATATCTGCAGGGGAGTATATACAGGTGATATATGACTTCTATTTACTTTATTAGTTATTGGGCGCAAGGTCTACTATACAGTATTCACATTATCACATTTGCATATACGATAATCGAATCACCGTGGCAATGATCAAAGTGACCAGTTTTATTACGATTATTTGAACCACAAAAATTAAAACCAACTCGCACTTTCTCTCGTCTAAATGAAATGACCTTTAACCAGTTTTATTGAATCTATCAAATGATGTTTCAATTGATCGATCTTATGTCATTTTGTGAGGTCGGAACTTTGGCTTACGATCAGCATCACACATTGAATATCGAATAGCGATCTTCGTAAGTCGGTCGGGACAGAGCCTGGCGTCACGCTTTGAAGCAGTCTTGCTGAGCTAGCTAGCGTTGGCAAGCTTTCCCCAAGGAGAGTGAGATTGGTCCTGCTTCAGTTCGATGGTATGTGAAGAGGTGCCCATGGTGGAAAGATGCAAACTCATGTCACTAGATCTACCTGTACATAAATGATCTCCGGCTCCTGGGCGCCTTCGGAAACCTTTGGACGTAAACCAACATTATTAAAATCAGCATCAGATGCCCTAGATTTACAATCAATTTCTCTCTGCGGGATGAACCTGGCCTACTGTCAGGATCTATCCCTGTATGTCTTTCTAAATCTGACCGCATTCAAACCGGCCGTGGTTCAGAAGCATTCCCACAAGCCCTAGACCTGGGCTGGTGTTTTTCAGCTTTGAACGATGATTTTCCAAGGGCATCCCAATTTCTAGCGTCCATAGTAAAAGGCACCAACTCACAAAAGTGTCACAGACTACCCACTGACAATAAATAAGTTTAAGTTCACAATACGTTATGTAACTTAATCAGCGAAATGATAGACTGCGAAGGAAAACGTTGCTATTGCTAGGTCTTATGGGGACGGTGGGACAGGAAAGGCCTACGAATGGGAAGGAAGCGGCCGTAGCTGTAATTAAGATACAGCCCCAGCATTTGCCTTGTGTGAAAATAAGAAACCACGGAAAACCATTTTCAGGGCTGCCGACAGTCGTGGATTCAGAGTGGATGCAGTTCGCTGTGGGCAAGCTAAGTCATGTACACATTATTTCACTGACAGGCGGATCATATATATTGAGTGCTGTAAGTACTGAAATTGGCGGCCCCGTGGTGTAGGGGTAGCGTGCCTGCCTCTTACCCGGAGTCTCCGGGTTCGATTCCCGGCCAGGCCTGGAAATTTTACCTGGACCTGATTAGTATTGAGGAGCTATCTGACGGCGAGATAGGGGCCCCGGTCTAGAATGCCAAGAATAACGGCCGAAGGATTCGTCGTGCTGACCACACAACACCTCTTTATCTGCAGGCCTTCGGGATAAGCAGCGGTCTCTTGGTAGGCCAAGGCCCTTCAAGGGCTGTAGTGCCATGGGAGGGGGTAAGTACTGGAATTAGAGTATCCGGCAAAACAAACAGTACTGAATTTACGAACATGCTTTGAACGTTAGGATGAGTAACGTACTGAAAGAATCAGTTTTCCGGTCAGATAAGCCACTTAGGAATATTCCCGAATTGCGAGAGAAGATACAGTCATTTTTGTGTCCCTGCGGCAACCTCTGTCAGTGAGCATATTGGACAATCTACAGGACCGTAATGAACAATGCGTGAGACGTAATGGTGCACATTTTGAACACATGCTGTACCGAAGCAGTTAAGTATATGTTGCCGTCGTCCCCTTGCATATTATATTACCATATCTTAGGTTCATAGCAAGTGTGTAATTCGAGTACAAATTGTTTTTCCGTATATATTAGTCACATTGCAACAGTCGGTCTGTATGCAGATATTCAGTGTGACAGAACAACGTAAACTATGTTCATTTCTAAACTATAGTGCATCAGAAAATTAGATGAACTGACGGAAGGGAAGAAATAAATCTATAATGAAATATTAATGGTTAACTTTTATTTTTGCAAACACTTATATTGATGTTCTATTATCAAAATATTTTAAAACATTTGAAAATATGTTCGATATCTTGACTTTACTGAAATCCATACTGTCTTATCTTCTATAATATTTTTAATATTGCTGTTGGCCTTTCTGCCGTCTTGAAAATTAATCATGTCAGTATTCATTCAATATAAACTAATATTCCGAAAATGTATTACTGCATGTGATTAATAAGAAAGATCACATTATGATAATACACACAAGTTTCCAATTATGAAGCATTTATTCAAGGCATTTCAGTATGAAATTAATATTGAAACATGGGCTAGCTATTTGTAAATGTCGAAGGAACGTTTTGTCATCTTGTGATCTGCTTTATGATTTCTTAGCCTGGATTGAAGGATATGTATGTTTATGGAGCTGAAAACTTTGGCCGTCTAAAGCCAAATGACAGGAAGATCGAATTCTGTAAAATAAATCTGAAATAAAAAATAAAACAGTGAATCAAGGAGATAATATTTCATTCCTTCCTCTCCTATTTGTACACACAGCGCTCTTTTCACGAGACTTCAATTTCAAAAGAGAAACCACCAGTGCTATTTGAATTAAATTTCACCGCTGCTCTGTTGATGAAAGAGTACCCGCAGTTTCCATCAAATATCTCTCTATGCACCACTGTACATGGAAAATAGCTTTATGATGCCATACTCTCCAGATATTTGTACGATCCTCGGCAGTGAGTTAAAACGATCCAAATTATAGACGTATGCGTCAAGAAATAAGAAAAATTAACTAGTCTAATAAGACTTCAATGAAAAATGAAGAATAAGAACAACAGGTGACAGGAGCTTAAAGTGGCCACACCACTATCATAAACTACCAAAGGGGTAATGCACTTAAAGGTAAATAATTAATTCAGTGTTGCTCAGTGCGCTCACCCAGTGAATATAAAGGTGATAAAGTAAATTACATTAGGTGTTCTGATTTTAGCGGACAGCAGTGAGATTTAAGTAGTAACTAATTTCACGTTGGTTCATCAAAAATTATTTATAATCTATCAATTGGTCAGTGATACGATGTAATGAAATGGCGTATGGCTTTTAGTACCGAAGTGCTAGAGGACATGTTCGGCTTGCCAGGTGCAGGTCTTTTGATTTGACTCCCGTAGGCGACCTGTGCGTCGTGATGAGGATGGAATGATGATGAAGACGATACATACACCCAGCCCCCGTGCCAGCGAAATTAACCAATGATGGTTAAAATTCCTGAACATGCCGCTAACCATTTAGCCATGGAGCCGGACAGTGACACAATAAATGAACGTACTTGTAATTATATACAGGATGAAGCGAAATTCGCGCACTCGGGCGTCGCAGCCCGACTCCTCACATGCCAGCAATAAAAAAAATGTCTGTCACAAAAGATCGTCCTGCGTGTATATCCGGCAGAAAAGAACGTTGAAGAGTGCCAATCTGGCAACACTGTAATCACATGTAGGGTAACTACCTCTGTTAGCACTTATTAGTCGGGCGGTACAGTTGGTGCAGTGGATAGCGTTTTGGGTTAGCATACATGAGGTCGAGCGTTCAATCCTGGGTTGATGCTCTTTTTCATCATCATCATCATCTGTTTACCCTCCAGGTTCGGGTTTTCCCTTGGACTTAGCGAGGGATCCCACCTCTACCGCCTCAAGGGCAGTGTTCTGGAGTTTCAGACTCTTGGTCGGGGGATAAAACTGGGGAGTATGACCAGTACCTCGCCCAGGCGGCCTCACCTGCTATGCTGAACAGGGGCCTTGTGGAGGGATGGGAAGATTGGAAGGGATAGGCAAGGAAGAGGGAAGGAAGCGGCCGTGGCCTTAAGTTAGGTACCATCCCGGCATTCGCCTGGAGGAGAAGTGGGAAACCACGGAAAACCACTTCCAGGATGGCTAAGGTGGGAATCGAACCCACCTCTACTCAGTTGACCTCCCGAGGCTGAGTGGACCCCGTTCCAGCCCTCGTACCACTTTTCAAATTTCGTGGCAGAGTCGGGAATCGAACCCGGGTCTCCGGGGGTGGCAGCTAATCACGCTAACCACTACACCACAGAGGCGGACGATGCTCTTTTTTATTTCCTAATTTCCATCGGACATTACATACTGTAATAAAGTAAGACACCGTTTCTTAGGTCACATGTGTCCTACTTTTACACAATTTAGTAACGCTGAACACGTTGTAACGCATGTAGTAGATGAAGTGGTGCGAATAAATTCACGCCCACGACGTAGAAAAGGCGTCTTTCAAAGCTGACCAATGAAAACGAATGTTCGTCCATTTCTAGGATCGTAGTATGTAAGTGCAAATGGTTTCTAGAGGACGGCTGAAATCTCTGTTGACGATTAAGATGCCAGATACCATACCACCTGGACTACATTTACGAAATAAAAAATATACGCATCAACCCAGGATCGACCCTTCGACCTCCTCCACGCTAACCCTAACCGCTATCCACTGCTCTAACTATATAGTACACCGAGTCTGTGCTGACAGAGGTAGTTACCCTACATGTGGTTGCAGTGTTGCCAGATTGCCACTCTTCAACGACCTCTTTCTCCCGGATATACTCGCAGGACGAACTTTTGTGAGAGACATTTTTTTTTATTGCAGGCATGTGAGGAGTCGAGCTGCAACGCCCGAGTGCGCGAATTTCGCTTCACACTGTATATTGCGATCAAACACACGAAATTGTCAGTTGGCCGCTACACGCGGTGAGATGTGTGTGTGTGTGTGTGTGTGTGTGTGTGTAGTGTTCTCTGCGTGTTGTATTGAACAGTATAACAGTACTGTAAACGAGTCTAATAACTGTGATAGTTCACTGTAATTCAAGTGAGTTCATTGTGTAACTACGCAGAAAACAAACATGGCAACAAGATTCATACGTAAAAATACCTTGAAATGTACCTTCGAACGCGACAACCGACCTTCGGCATGGGAAACTCATGAATGGATCCAACACTTCTTCAAACTCAATGAGGACCAAATCGAAATGATTCAGCTGGACAACCTAGAAAATGCCGCCTTCATCAAGGTAATATCCACTACTCTTTTTGAAAGACTGGTTTGTAACTATCAGGGTACACACAATATGGCCTTACAGGATGGTCGGATAGGGAAGGTTAAAATCAGTGATGCGGAAACAGTACAGAAAACGGTTCGAGTGTTAAATGTACCACCAGAAGTCCCGATAGAATCTTTTAACTCGGTGCTTAGTAAATACGGCAAAATTATCGAGCACAGGAAAGAAGAATGGTCTCAGCAATATGCCTTCAGAGTGCATAATGGTATACGTGCTTTCCGAATGGAAATTAAAACATCTATTCCATCTTTCATTTATATTGAAGGGTACCGTGCGCAAATTATTTATGATGGACAAGTGCGTACATGTCTAGCCTGTAGTTCCACTACTCATTTGCGACCAGAATGCCCCTTACGTCAGACTAGGTTAGCCGAGAGGAGGCTTGTCAACACTGCAGCAGATACAGGTGACTCAAGTGGGTTAGCGACTAGTCAACCGGACCCTGTTCCAGTAACCTTGACTGACAACACAGCGACCCCAACTCAGCCCGGCGAAGTGCGGAATGTAAACAACACACAAGTTCGTGTGGCTGACCCCACAGAGTTTCCTACTCTTCAAGAAACAACAACTAAACGGATGAAAATGGACAGTAGTGTATCCCATTCCCATAATTCCTTTCTGTCATCGACGACTGAACTTACTGGCGACCATGTACCTTCTTCCCAGGCTACTGATATTTCCATCCCATCCTCTAATCGAGATATGGGAATGTCTCAATTACCTGTAGATACGGAATCAACTTCTGATCCTCTTCACTCTGGTGATGATATCACTCACAGCACCAACCTTCCTGTATGCACTCCTCCTGTACCTACTGCTCAAGGGAATACTATACGTCCTTCGGACCTGATGGACACTGATCAAGAAGTAGAACAGCTAGACAGTAATATAGCACAGCCCCACCAAAGCCAGCATAACTTGACTTCACAACAGGTGCAACGTGAGGCGGTCTCCCACGAGGAGCGACCCGAGTTGACAGTAAAAAGTACTACTACTACTAGAGATCCTCGCTTGCGTACGCCTCGGAAAAGTGTAGAGCGGATGGACGACCACCCTAAGTTACATAAAAAATAGTTTAGGCGAAGGTGATTTTTGCAGTCGACCAAAATGTTTATCAACCTCATGTTTCTATCGTTACTCTGTCTTCTTGTTATGCCTTCAGTTCTAACGACTTTCGCCACTCTTAATATAAACGGAGTGAGAAGTGACACAACGTTGGGTCTGTTGGAACGTTTCTTAAAGGAGTATGATGTTGATGTTCCTTTGTTACAAGAAGTGAACAGCAGTCATTTAGGCTATTTTTAAATTATGATTATGTAGTAAACATTGGTGATAGTGCTCGAGGAACTGCTATTGTGTATAGGAAAGGAATTAACCTGACGGACATTACAATGGACCACACGGGAAGAATATTATCAGCCTCCTTTAATAATATCACGATCATTAACGTGTACAGTCCATCTGGTTCCCTGTTTAAACAGGAACGGAATACATTTTTCACTCAGGACATTCTACCAGCGACATCGAATACTGTTCTTCTGATGGGCGACTTCAATTGCATTTTACAACCACGTGACTCGACAGGTGTTTTTAACTTCTGCCCAGGACTGCAGATGCTAGTAAAAAGAATGCAGTTGGCTGATGTTTGGGAGACACTTTATGCTCCTCGTGTTGAATATACATTTTGCCGCGGTGATACAAAATCTAGGATAGACAGAGCGTATATCTCTGCAACAAAGGCAAATATTCTAGAATACTGCAGAGTCGTACCAGTTGCATTCAGCGATCATCATAGCGTAATATTCACGTTAAACTTTGCCAGATCACCCATTTCTCAGCCAGGCAGGGGGATTTGGAAAATGAATAAACATGTTTTTAGGGCTGAGGAAGATGTTCAGCGATTTAGTGTTACGTATCATCAGTGCAAAGCAGTCTTTCGCGTTATAGGAATATTATGGACTGGTGGATGCAGAAATTGAAACCGGCTATGAAATCAGTGGCAAGGAACATAGATTATGAACACCGGCGAGAGCTTCATTCTAGTCTAGAATTCTATGAGCGGGTAATGTGCGATTTACATTCCAAAGAAAATCGTGGAGAAAATGTGTTCAATGAAATGAAAACGATTAAACAGACCATCTTGCGGCTCAAGGAGCAAAACTTACAACGTCTTCAGCAACACGTTAAAAGATCTTCCCTCTTGGACAAGGAAAGGATATCTTTACACCACGTATCAAAGATGCGTAAATCTGCTATTCGCCAATTTATACACCAGTGGATAGACTCTCAGGGGAACATTCTTACCTCCAAAAATGAGTTGCTACGCGAGGGTGAACGATACTTCCAAGAATTGTTTGCAGACGATGACGAGTCTGGCATAGGTGTGGACAACATGCTTTCCCTTGTAGAAACATACGTCGATGAAGAAGATCGCTCCTTTCTCATGAGACCTATCACCAAAGAGGAATTAGAGCAAATTCTCAAGAAAGCTGCTCCAAACAAGACGCCCGGAATAGATGGCTTCCCTTATGAATGGTATAAACGCTTCTGGTCTATGATTGGAGATGACCTTACCCAAGTTATTAATTACGCATTCCGTGCAGGATTTCCGCCCGCATTTACGGAAGGCATTATTATAATGATTCCGAAGAAAGTAAGCTGCCGATATGTGTCGGATTATAGACCAATAACTATCCTAAATACTGATTATAAATTATTTGCTAAAGTGGTAGCTAATAGAAACAAACAGATTATTCCTACACTGATTGGTACTGGGCAAACATGTGGGGTTCCAGGTAGGACTATTATGCATAATTTGTTGGCAGTCCGAGACTTAATTCTTTATTATTCTGCTTTTCATGAAGAGCCTGCTGCAATTGCCAACATAGATTTCAGCAAGGCCTTTGACAGGATTTCGCATGATTATCTTTGGAGAATACTAAGTCATCTTCGGTTTCCTGCACAACTTGTAACGGCCTTAAAGCGCATGTACCTTACGGCTACATCACGGCTGCTGATCAACGGCCATTTGCCACGTCGAATTCCAATTAATAGGTCTGTACGCCAAGGATGTCCACTGTCAATGTTGCTCTTTATCTAACCCATGGAACCACTTATCCGGAGACTGGACAGCACTCTGAATGGCCTTCGTTTACACAATGAACACTTTACGTTGCGTGCTTATGCTGACGATTTGACGTTACTTCTTACCGCTGGCGATGATCTATCAGACGTGCGTCGTGTGCTGGTGGAATTTTCAACCGCATCAGGGGCAAAGGTAAACTTTGAAAAGTCCTCCCTGCTCCTATTAGGATCGGAGCGACGCACTATTTGCGCAGACGAGATCGGTATTCCTCCGACCAACAAGTGCAAAATCTTGGGTATCACCTTCTGCAAGAACATACTCGAGACAATAGAACTAAATTGGAATGCTCTCTTGAACGAGATTCGCTTCCAGTTTGCAGAAAATCTCGCATCAAGGCTCAATTTCTTTCAAAAAACTTGGTTTATTAACACTAACGCCTTATCTAAAATCTGGTACATCGCACAAATACTACCTGCTCCGCATGTTATCTGTCAACGCATAGAAATGTCAATTGGCTACTTTCTTTGGAAAGGCTTTCGGTACAGAGTGCGACGAGAACAGCTAAACTTAAAGGAACATCTTGGCGGATTAGGACTGTATGCAGTGGAACTGAAATATAGTTCCCTTTTCGTCAAACACATCATCAAGGCAATGAATATGAGGGGAGAATCCTTCGATTGTCACTTCAGTCAGTTAAGAAAAGATCCCAATTTCCGAAGAACCCGTGAATTCAAATATTGTTACAAGAGAGCGCTAGCAATTATTGAACAGCTTCCGCATAACCAAGTCTTAGACGGCTCCTTTGATCACGTGAAACAGCTCTACAACTTCCTGCTTCAAAATAGACACTTCCAGCCGAACATTCAAGTAAAACACCCCACTAGAAACTGGCAACTAATCTGGCAAAATACCTGCAATCAGTGGCTACCCTTAGAATGGAGAGTGTCGGTATACAGTTATCTAAATGAAATCATCCCTACAGGTGAAAAACTAAAAAGACATGAGCAGCTGGTGGATGACAGATGCTCCCTCTGTGATTCTACAGACACCTTGGTTCACCGGATTACTACGTGCCTAAATGCTACTGTCATATGGAAATGGACGTTGAAAGTTATCAAAAAAGTACAGGGTGCAGAGTCTGATAATTCTCTCCAACAAGCGCTTCTGCAATTTGACTTTCCGCAACGATCGAGCAAGAAGAAGAACGCAGTCTTATGTTTTCTAGCCGCTGCCATTCATTACAACCTTTCTGGCTATAAGCAACCAATGTTCCTCACACTCACCGGCTTTCTGGATCATCTGAGGAAGGAACGATGGACACTCTCCCGACATCAACAGCTTGATGCAGCCTTTGGTCGCCATCTATATCACTTTTGATCCTTGATCACCACAATGGATGTTCTTCGGTCTTGGTTCATTTGGTACACATGTTTCAGTTGGCTAACTAGGATCCTAGCGACTTAGAAAGTCACATCAGTGAGGGAACATTCCAGCTATCAGGTGACCAACTTCCTCAGACAAAGTGTACTTTGCCACCGAACTGTATGGCATACTTGTACTTATTAGTGATTTAGTTACGTTTATAAGTGTTTGTTGCCAAACTATTTGGATGAACTTATGTTTATACATATCAAATCCAATTATATAAAAAGCTCTAAAGTTGTATGAACTTTTCAGAAAAATTGGTATAATGGTACTTCTGAACTAAATGAAATCAACTGTAATATTGAAAAGTTCAAAATAAATTATTTAGCTTTAAAAAAAATTGGTGTAGGAACCACTTTCCACTTGTGTAACGTATCCTACTCTTATCACAGCTGTTGTTCTTCCATCTTGAACGTTCTTGGTACTTAAAGATATAAAAAAAATTAAAGTTATTTTATTATCATTACAAGATGTCAAAATAGTAATATCTCTCATTGTTATCAAACCACACGACTGAATTCATGACCCACATAACTTGAGAGAATGGTTGTACCACAGATCATGGATAGCTGCTTCAGGCATAGACAAGTAATGAATTATAAGAAGAAGAGTATTACCTTCCTGTACAACTTTTGAATACTTCGTTATCTGAATTACAGGAAGAAAAGTATGATTTTTATTTACTTTGCTGCTATAGTCCTAGCGCAACAGAAGCTCTAACCTTAGCAATTTTTATACATTCCTGGAAATCGTACAGTGAGAAATCGTATCAATATCCGGTTCTACGTACAATACTCTCGAAATATTATGAATATCTTCCTCCAGTATGGTTTAAATATTACTGCACGGTTTTACACAACATCTATGCTGTGTTAAAATCACCTCCTAAAAGTGTGTGATTTTTAATGGCGTAGAAATATAGCTCATCCATATCATTACATACGGAGTACTTATTCAAGCTACCATTAATCTTCAGAAATGCACTAATCAGTACTCAAAAGTTAGGTCTTTCATGGCAGACGTGTACCCTAGAATACAGTAAATTTGATTTTTGAGCCGCCCTCGTAGTTTTCACTACTAGTATGTCATTTGGAGGAACAATCAGGGGACTCGTAATAATTTTGTTGTGAGTAGGGGAATCCCACGAATTTAATTAAACAAGCACAGTTAATTTCATTGTTTGAGTGTACTAACAAATAGAAATAAAAGATGGAAGAGAAGGGGGAGTATTGTGGAATTACGCTATGATCTATTTCAAATGATAAACGTAATTTCATTCTAATACATGCGTAATAAGATAACCATACCATATCAGGACGAAATAGCATTTAATGTGTAAATATATTAAATCATACGGGTAACATCTGAATGACAGATTAGAATTACAGCGGTAAGTATCAGGAGAAACAGGCCGTGGACTGACATATTGGCCAGACAACTTTTCAATCTGTGACTGGTGCCATTTGAAAACCTCTGCTTAGAATTGATCGGTTCTTAATTTTTGTGTGTTCTTCCAAATTTGCCCGTGTTTTCACGAAATCAGAGGTTGAAAAAATATGCATATAATGGTTATCCAGCCTATTTTACATAGCTATGCTTGAGCAATAGACAAAAGCGGGAAGCATTTAAGAAGCATTTCTACGGAACTACATCTTTCAGCAATTTCTTTGCCTAAACTACAGCGTTTAAAGCCAATCATTCATATTCAACTACCTTATGCATTAAACGAATTACGTGAACTATAATTAAAAACGAAATGGGAAATGTTTAATTGAAGCAAGTCAGACTAAAGCGTTCACAATAACTACAGGTATTACTGTATGTTCCTTCCAGAAAATATTTAATTTTTTACATGAAAAGAACAATTTGGAACTAAATCCAATAGTTTTATATAAGGTTCATATGTAACATTAAACTACTAGTGACGAAATAATTTCTTCCCTTTAATGTTAGAATTATGTTTGATTTCACATATTGATTGTAGTGATAGAATATAGGCTATTGCCAGTCAAAAGCAGCGCAATGTTCGAAATATTATAAAATCATATTTTAAAAATTACAAGCATCTAAAGTACAGCTGTAGTTAGTGCAAAATTATTCATGGAAAATTATCTTAAACGTAGAACACTTTTCTAATGCATTGTACTGGCCGCAGATTTTGTATAAATTAAGCGCTAAACATGAATAATTCGCTCTTAATTTTGACACAAAATAATGTAATCAGACATCCAATGAATGTAGAATTTTGACGCAATCAATTTTTACTCACGTCGCATCATAGCGCACGCGGGCAGGCCTCAGCTGAACATGGTATGTCGCGGCCCTATCCCGAGTGAATCCCTTCTCTTCAGCCACTGGGCGAAGAGTAGGAAGGCTGCTCCTGGAGACAGTACGAACAGGGACATGTTCAATGTTCTCATCATGCCTGTGAGGTTAGAAACAATGTAACATACTGTACCTCTGTGATTGAATTAGCACAAATTGTGTGAGAAAATGTCAACTTTCAGTTAATGTTAATAGAATAATATATTTAAATAAAGAAACCTTACATTGAAGGCTAGCTGAATAGAACGAATTGAAAAATCTGTGCAAAACAGAAACCAAATTATTGAACGATTTGAAAGTTAATTAATATATTCACTTTATATGAATTTTTTTGTGTATTTTAAACTTTCCATATATTTAGAGTAAAAATTAAATGTAAACTATGAGTAGAATGTTGGTAATTAAAAATAAATTACCCGTGTAGTGATTCAGCTGGCATGGCACGTTCAAGACTGAAGAGCTTTCGTAGTGGAGATCGGTGAAGTGACACATATATTGGTCACCATCGCCACCGGAACTTTCTCGCTGACTTACCAAGACAATAGTTCCAATAGAGATATCTTTGTCGATTAACGTAAACACAACTATAGACAGAGCCACAAACTACACCTTATATAAGCTACACCACAGATACGAGGCGTAAAACAATCTCTGACAAATTAACATTCATTTGTAGATTAGCTTGCACACATATACTAGGACTTCACATCAATCATATAGACTTCCGTATGTTTCCGTTGAGCGCCATATATTCCCCATATATCCGAAGTTTAAGCAGTGAGACTGTCGATTAGGGCTAGTGATAACTGGGTACTCGGGTACCCGGCTAAGAGAGCTTTACCAGGCTCATTCGGGTAATAACTAGGTACTGCGGTACCCAGTTAGACGAGCTTTTTCCAGTACGTTCGATTAATAAAGTGCCCGGATAATAAGAAGCGGGTAACATTTACTCAAAATCTTATTCTCGTATTACAACTTTGCAGTCTCTACTCGTAAGGTAATAAGAAGGACGAATCAAGACCATTTATTTCGAAATTCTCATACTAACTTGAAAATAACAGGCGTTATATAATGCTCTAAAATAAATTGCTTCTTATGTATTGGCTGTGACCTATAAATGACATATGAATTCCGACATAAAAGAGATTGCTTATATTTTTTTTCTCTCTCAGATATCCACGAATTTGAAAGGGAGGATTTTAGTACAGAGAATAGGTACATGGCCCGCCCCCACCAAAATAAGTTGAAATAATTTTATTTCAGTCATAGACTACTATTCAGTTTTCGGGATACATTCTCTTATTTAAAAATTATTTCGGCCTACACACAAACCTGACCGCAACGCATTTTGTATTTTTAATAAACAAAAGTGCCATAATGGGCCAATATTTACACATTCCAGCCACTGGACGAATCTGTTGAAAAGTTGAGTTGGCTACTTCTAAACAAGTTGTAAAGAAAAAAGTTATTTTTACAAAAATCATAGTATATTTTAATTAACAAAAATAAGAATAACGTGATCCTCAATTAGAAAAGTTTATTTTCTACGTCAAGAGGAACAATAATTAAATTAACTTTGCCTAGGCACAGAGAGCTACGTTTAGTGGACAAACGTGGTGGAGCAGAGAATCAATCGCACAGGGGTAAAGGGAATAACAATCACTGTGAATACACGCAAGTATTGATACAATGCGTAACTGCTACTTGAGTTGTTGGATCCGTATCTGGTGTAATGCTTCAGGTAACCGCCGTAATGGATACCTGGATAACCATTTACTCAACTACCAGAGTTTCGTCATCAGCCCCATTCTCGACCCCATGGCCCCAATTTTGGTTTCTGAAAGTTCTCCTTCTTTGCTCACGACATGATTATGTAGGTTTGGAAATCTTTTCAAAATATCTAGGTGCCTTTCCAAAGTTATCTACCAGAAATTGCACTCACAGACAACAGGCAACATACATGCAAAGACATTAAACTCTGGTGTACCTGTAAGGGTGGACCAGACAATGACTACACCACAGGATGCGAGATACGATAAACATAAATACTACATTAACATGATTATTTTATTGTATGGCCCCTCAAATTAATTTTCGAATTATTCAAGGTACCTCTTTAATACAGATGTCCTAACTGATAGGATGGTATCACTAATTAGGATTCATAGCGATAGGATATTCATTCTATGGATTAAAATGCGGTAAGTACAGTGGTTTCTAATACAGGAAAGATTCTCCTCAACATTATATTTAGACAATCATTTGAAATAAACAAAGTGAGTTAGATAAAATATTCACTTCAAATAACTGGTAAACCGCTAAGAATGCTGAAAATCGGTTTTCATTTTCAGGAATGTTACCAAGGTGGCTCATAAGGGAACTTACGGTACTTTCTCGGAGTGTCAATATTTATATCTGCCGAGATAAAGATACTAACTTTACATTACTTAAACTGAACTACACCGTTTTCGGCACCTACAGTAGCATTAGGGATATGGGCACTGCAACTTAAGTGTTGCGACTATTTTCAAAATCCATCAAGTATTTTTCGAGAGAACGAAATGGCTTCAAACGTGTTTCGTTCGAAAGCCGTGGGGCGCCATATCCGTTTATGATTTATTTTTTACCTACAACGATACTAAAAATTTAAATCATAAAATGTTAGCATAGAGTACTTATGGACACAATCGGGTTGACACCAATGAGTGTGTGCGTAGCACGTTCCTTGGCTGCCTTGTTAGTGACTTATATATATAGGGCTGCCCGCGGCTTTGGATACCAATCTACATCATAGAGGAAGCATGTTTTCTGACAATGGTGCTTGAAGCACACTCCGGCTCAATTTCACAGCGAATCTATATAAATAAAATTGTAGGGGGTCCGCTGTCTGTAATTTCTTTTGTTTTGCCAATTTTTCAGATATTTATCCGTTTTAGGTCAACTCAAGACCGAATCGGTGGTTTTTACGTTTCGTGTCTGTTTGTTTGTCTGTCTGTCTGTCTGTTTGTCTGTTCCACCATCACGTCGAAACGGCTGGATAGATCTCAACCAAACTTCATATTTAGAGTATACTCATCCCGGCGAAGGTTTCGATATATATATCATTTTAAAATCTTTGAATAGACGGGGGGTTTATAGGAAAACCAGAATGGTTTTTCCACCATCACGTCGAAACGGCTGGATAGATCTCAACCAAACTTCATATTTAGAGTATACTCATCCCGGAGAAGGTTTTGGTATGCATATCAATTTAAAATCATTGAATACACGGGGGGTTTATAGGAAAACCAGAATGGTTTTTCCGCCATCACGTCGAAACGGCTGGATAGATCTCAACCAAACGTCATATTTGAAGTATACTCATACCGGGGAAGGTTTTAATATGCATATCATTTTAAAATCTTTGAATAGACGGGGGGTTTATAGGAAAAGGCATTTACATATTTGTCGTTATCCGGCTGTCCTCAGTTACAATCCATTTTCTAGTACTTTCAACTTTCTTAACTGTATTATTTTCTTCCTTAATTACGCCGATGTACGCGAGTGCTACAAACTACTGGATGTATTTCCACCAGGACTCATATTTAGAATACACCTGTCCTTGATAGGTTTTAGGGAAAATATTGTTTCTAAATCCCTGAACTGACTGGGGTTTATACGAAACCGAAACAGTGATTTTGCACTTCCACAAAATATACACAACCAACGTTAATTTAAATCTACCTGCCTTGGTAGAAATTAATTTCTAAACCTTTTTTTCTCATGTGCATCATTTCGATACGAGGATTAATACGGGAGATATCATTAACGGACCGTTTTTCTGTTCAAGTCCCATCGGACTTACTCACGAGCGGGTGCGTGTAAAGCGTATTCCTTACAACTTGAAAACTACTGAAGACATTCGAACCAAAATTTATATTTAGCATCCACCTGTCCAAAGGTAGGTTTTAAACGTAAATAACATTTCATGTTCCGGAATGGACTGGCGGTTGATAGGGAACCGAAATGGTGATTTTACTCTTCCACAATATATACAGAACAAGACCAACCTGACTGGAAATCGACCAAACGTGATGGAATTCCACCTCTAAACCTTTTCTTCATGTGCATTTTTTCGTCAGGAGGATTACTAAGGGAGATATCATGAATGGTCAGTTTTGCAGGTTAAGTCCAGAGGACATAGCCAAAAAGGTGTTTTACATGGAGCAGATTCCTTATCTATATAAATCAAATCGTAACGACTGTGTGCCTCTACACTGACTATTTTGGCGAAATTTTCGTACAGCTTTCCGTTTAAGGGGTAATAATGACCATCTGCATAATTTTTGGTTTAGTTTCCTGAAAGTCCTAATTATTACCCGCCTCTCCCAAAATCCAGATTGCGGCATAATCTGCCAGAAGAAAAAGAAGATAATTGAAATTTGACAAAATTATACGTTTTAGCCTGTAACGAACGGAAAACATCCAAGATCATTAAATTTTTCATTTTTATCCCCGAAGAAAATCGAAATATGCATTCCATTTTCATGATGGTGCAGACCTTCGGAAATTCCTATCACATAACGGATTGCACAATCTCCGTTCAATTTGGAATGATCTACAACCTTGGTCTTATGACTTTTTGCTGTATCTGTATCCCTTTTTCTCTATTAATCGATGTTAAGTCAATTTGGAATTTTCACATGCATAATTCATACTTTCGATTACTTATATGAAATACAGAATCATCAAACTCTTCACGAAAATTGGCCCACCCAGTAGCCATATGTGAGCCAAATGCTATGTATGTAGGTGTCACATAATTATCCGAAAAGTAATGTAATGTGAGATAATCTTACAAAAACGTTACCTTGTTCCACGTTTCTAACGCAATCTGACCCAAGAATAGATGACATATCATAGGACCAGCCATTTAGGCCACTAAATCCGGCGTGTCTTATGGTATAATCCTTTGTCGATATGACGTAGGGCCTACGTTTAGTAGCAGTTAATCTGTAAATGAAGGTCTTCAATATTGTAATATTGTATATCGATCTATATATATTCACTGATGTCGATTTGTAGCGATCGAGAAAGGGTGGGTCTGCTATTGTAATCAGTACTCCCCACACCGACTTTGACTGGCAGTATGAAAGGGTTCCTTCTCCAACTCCTGTGTAACTGTCATTAGTAAGGAAGGCTTACAATTGTAATGAATAGTTCACTTCTCGATTTGGCTCGCAGAAGGCAAGTGAGCATGCAGTTTTGTTTAAAACTCCCCTACCCGATTGTGTTTGGCATTAGGCAAGGGTTCCCGCCATTATAAAGAAATGTCCTCATCTAAAATGTGGCTGGCATTAGGCATAGTGGCCTGCTATTTTGATGGAAACTCACCAAATTGGTGTGACTGGCAGTAAGCTGGCTGGAAGTAGGAAAATGGGCCTGGCATTATAATGATAACTGCACAACTCAATTTCGAGTGATAAGAGGGTAATTGCCTGCTGTTATAATAAAAACTCCTCAACTGTAATCTGTCTGGAAGTAGGAAAGGGGGGCTGCCATTTTAACGAAAACTCCCCAAATCGATTCTGTCCGCGTAGTAGGCAATGGGGCCTACAATTATAATGTAAACTTCCCAACTCGATTGTGAATGGCAGTAGGCAAGTGAGCCTGCCGTTATATCACAAATCCATAACAAACACTTTACATTGGAAACAACGTACGGGGACCTCCCCATGCTCTTTCTCGGATAACACTAAGAGACATTCAATTTTAAAACAATCTTATTTACTGCATGTACACTATTTACTTCGATATTCGAATACAATGTAGAATACCGTAGCGAAGCACGGGTACATTCGCTAGTAATTAATAATATGTTTGCTAACTGCTGCAAAACTATTCACAGTTTTAATTTATTCAAGCACAGCATTTAAAAGACGCTGACGATAGTTTAAATAACCAGAAGACATTTAAGGAGTTATTCGAGGTATTAGTGCATATAATCAGACAGACGTGACACGTTGCTCCATCAGTTACGTACTGTTTTCACGACCCAACACGCGAATATTAAGGTGTAATGATTCTGCGTAGACAGCGGTATTTGTTACAAAGAGTTGTGAATTTCTTCATGGAACATGATACATTACCATGCTAAATGCGTCTATGGGTTCCGGTTAATTAAGGTACATTGAAAGTGAAGACGTAGGGAATGCCATGACTGCCGCCATGTCGTTCTACTTTTACCGTTCGTCTAGAGGAGGGGTTTCCAAATTGTGAGGGGTGGAGGTCCACATTGGCAGCCTTAAGTATAACAGGCCAGTTTTCGTGAAATTCCGCAAGTATGAAATAATATGCACAGTTCAACTCAAACGAAGGTTTAATAATTTTAACCAGTTAAAAAGCTATTTTACAATTGCATAAAAGAATGGCATTAAAAATTTACACTATTATGCCCAAGACAATTGAATTTTGAAGAAGAGGACCCAACAATGTCAGTTATTTTGAATTAATATTCGACAAATGACAGAAAAGAAAAGAAGGACCCAAAGATAAACTGAAATTAATAGTGTCAAAAGAAAGCTTAATGGAGGACAATTTAGTGGGATTAGTGTGAAGGAAACAATAATATGCAGTTGTAAGAGCTTAAAATACCAGCAATGTACTTCCAGGAGTACTTTCCTAAGAATTTGTTCGAGTGTAATGTCTACCAATGAGAGAAGAACGAATAATTTCTTTTTTTGCTAGTTGCTTTACGTCGCACCGACACAGATAGGTCTTTTGGCGACGATGGGACAGGAAATGGCTAGGAGTGGGAAGGAAGCGGCCGTGGCCTTAATTAAGGTACAGCCCCTGAATTCGCCTGGTGTGAAAATGGGAAACCACGGAAAACCATTTTCAGGGCTGCCGACAGTGGGATTCGAACCTACTACCTCCCGAATACTGGATACTGGCCGCACTTAAGCGACTGCAGCTATCGAGCTCGGTGAACGAAGAATTGAAACAGCTTTCTACACCTTTGGCAATTAAAGTATTTCTTGGTATTCATTGCATGCTGCGTTGCATAAAATAACCACAGTGAGGATGGCATGGATCTCATAGGCATTTTACAATGGTGGAGACCTAGAACCATTTTTGAAGGATCATTTTCCGCCGATTTTTGGATTTTAAATTTTTAGTTCTGACTAGGGTCTGTAAGGGGTATAAAATTTAATACATTTTGAACGAACTATGTAATATTGTTTTTGTAAATTTTCTTCACATTTCTTGAAATAATTTTTAAAATCCCTCGCGGGCCACAAAATATGGCTTCGCGGGCCACATGCGGCCCGCGGGCCGCCATTTGGAAACGCCTGGTCTAGAGGAGATGCACGGCAGAACACGGTTTGTATTCCAACTGCCTATCTGTAGTACGGTAACCTTTGGTTTTACTTTCATGCTAATGCGGTCTCCCTTAGACTTGTTTCACTGTTCCGTACAGAGCATACCTGATGTAAAACACACGAGTGTCCTCGCTCACCTACGTGTTATTACATCCCTTCGTTGTCATGTCGATATGTTCCATACGTCCGCCAATGACTTCCAACGCCCAAACACATTCACACAGCCTTGCGATATCGAATACTTCAAACTCTCAAAGTTGCCAACACCTACATCGAAGGCACATTTTTGTGCGGCCTATAGTCAGCGACATTCTTTGGATACTCACCCTACAGCAGAGAATACACATGTTTGGTGAAAGTATCTCATGAATCAAACTAAGATTATTTCCATATCCCATACATAGATACCAATGACATTACAATTTAGCATATACTTCTCAGTGAATTATTTTCTATATTCAACGGTTTCGGTGAGTAGTAGTAGTTGGCTGAAAATAACTTTTAACTTATACATAGTCTGCATCTGCAGAGAAGTTGAAATATCATAGAATTCCTTTGTAGGCGATACAGTCGGGAATAGTTTTGCATGGAACAGTCCATGACGTTTAATACAAGAGTTGATATAGAACAAAATGATGTTACAAATCTATAGTACCGACTTCTCACCAGTAGAAGAATGAATGAAAATCTGTTCAAGAACAGAGCGTTGGCTACGCAGTTTATGATATTCCTTCTAATCCTAGCTGTTCTATGGTGCTGTTACTAACATGTCCCCTTGATGTGATGAATTCATGCATTCTTACTGGAATATCATCCACATGATTATCAAGGTATAGTTGGTCACTCACTCTATAATGGCGATTCTGCATGGGTCTTATAGATTCTATGGTTTGACAAGATGCGAAGAGAAATCTCAAATTAATCGATCCCAGTCATGTTCAATAAGGAAGAAACAACAAGGAAGTTCCCCTGCTACGTAGCAACGACATTGTGAAGAAGGAACTTCGGAATGAATAAACGAGTTGTCATCAATGAAGATGAACTGTTCTCTGAATTCCAGGTGATTTGGCTCTACAAGGGATTCAACGATTTTGTTGTTCCATTGAAGAGCAGTAAGGTTGCCTTATATGACCAACGAACGAAGATCTAATACAACGCCACTCCAAACCACTACTGAGTTTCCATCTGTTTGCTCTTGTCGTGCGTACTTTCTTTCCTTTTCAAAATGTGAAATAAAATATTTAGTATATAGAGTGAAGAGAAGTTCGTGAGCAAGCTTACCACCACGGGTTTCTACATCGAACACTGAGTCATATTGCTTTAAATTAAAATAACCTATGTTGCCTGGTTTCCGAGTAATTGTGTTCAGAATTTGAATATGTGGTACTTTGATGAACAAACCTTATATAGATGAGTAGCTAATTACCTGACGTGACTGCTTCAGATAGCTAGGGTCCCATGTTTCAATACCATGTTGTATGTTTCATGTTTTATGTCGTGCCTTTTATCTGTAGTTAAGAGACAGACATTATTGCATTATATATGAAGAAGGAACTGACTACATCATTGTACTGAAGAGACTGCTGCGACTCTCAAGAGAAGCGACTCGACATAGAGTAATGTATTAATAAGATGGTATTATTATGATATGTGCCGACACCAGGTTTCAGCGCCTCCGTTCCTCTTGATCATCATTGTGCCATATCCAGACTAGCAGGTCACTCATGGGCTGGTTTTTGTAACTTCCCAAAATATCTGTCCTTCCAATCATTACATTTTAAATAGCATATTATTAAATTCTTCCCAAAATAACATTCTGGTGTCATTTGTCAGTTCTCGTGCTGAGTACATGGTCTAACACTTTGTCCTAAGTAAATTTCAGATATCCAAGCTTACCCAAAACTGGCACATCAACAATCCATCTGTAGCAAGACGATTAAGCGTTTGTAGAACCGACCGTTCCTCCTGTGTCATTGTAGGAAACGTACGATGCGCCAATGCATAAAAATCTCTTTAGCTTGTTCATATTCACCCTGCAAAGCTTTTACTTTCATTCTTTACTACCAAAGCAAGGTGACATTAGAGAACACGGGTCTGACTATAGTTGCGTAAGTCCAATATATTACAATGTGTTTTAGGTACCATATAGTACCAGGCATAAAGCATTGTATGCTGTTGCATTCCAAATCTTTGGTTAGAATTAATTCAAATTATTTAATTTAGTTAGAAAATGAAAAAAAATCACCCAAAACAAATTGTACCTTAAGGGTCTCTAATTTTAATTGTTCGGTTATGGGGTGAACATAAAGTTTATTTCTGTTACGTCACCTTTCCACCTTTCTTGAACGGTAACAGGAGCGCATCTGAAACTGTTCAGTGATATTTACCCTCAATTATAATTGAAATGTCGTCTGCAAATTCTATTGAGTAGTATCCAGACTCATTTAGCTTCCGCAGCAGATCATTCATTAATAGGTTTCATGAGAGGAGCAATAACTCGCGGTGCACAGCATGATATTTTAACTAGAAAGTCTTAGATTTAATAGAAGGTCTGTTTGGTTGCTAGACCATGGCTCTTCGGGACTGCTGCGCCATGGGTTTTTTTCTGTTTGCTTAGAAACAAGGCTTTTTAGCATTAACTTGTTAGCAGTAAGAATGTAAACATTTCTTTTGTTGGATGAAACGCAGTTTATAACATGAACGATAGCATATTACATGAAAGCTGAAAGAAGAGTAGTATTAAACACGATATGTTTCGTCCAATTCAGTGAACAAGGTGAAATCGTGTGGGGTTTTTTTCACGGATTAAACCGGTACATTTTCTAGATCGATGACTTGGCCTAGAATAGAGTCACAAATCATACTTTAATAATTTACCGATATTTACAAAAGTATAACACATCTATACACATAAAGTCCTGGGATAGGACTTGATTCACCTCCGTGGTCTCCCGCTAATCACTGAACCCACTTACTGCGAAGATGTCTGATGGAGAGGAGAACTTGCATCTGGAAACTTCCCCTCAGTGTCGCAGGTATTCAGCGGCACAGCCATCTTAAGCTGAATATAATTCGGTAGATGTTGGATGTAGATCGAGGTTAATAATAATAATAATAATAATAATAATAATAATAATAATAATAATGGCGCCCTCATTGTGGAATATATCAATGGTACCGTTTGCTTGTAATATAACTGCGAATTTTCTTAACACGAACTCTAATCTTGCTTGATACAACACCATAGTATTAAAATTAATTTGAACTTAAACATATTCACTATGCGTAAAGACTATGGAAACAAATACATTTTATAAAATCAGCAATTCGACAGTTAAAGTTCTACTTTAAATAACGACAGCTATTCCTAACATGAGCAAAATTTGTAGTACATTAAGCAACATAATACCTTAACGTGGTAATAGTAACAACACTATTACACAGAAATTAAAGTTAAGCAAAATCCTTTAATGGTTTCATTTAGATATAATTTTGGGAAAGTCTGTATGATTATTGTAGGAAATGTTCAATTCCCTAATATACAATCGACTATTGCCATACTTTGTCTTCTGAGGTAAATGATCACCCCTACTAACATGAGAGGGCTTTGATAGCCGGCTATTCAATTCACCTCATGTTGACTTGTTCGTATAAGAAAGGTATAGTATATAGCATGTACTGTAGTTGAGCTTTTATATTTGATGTGGTTTCAGAAATTGTGTTCGCTCGATTGAATTTCCCTTTAACAATCTCATTTACTGAAATGATCTTAGAAAGAGAAATATATTGCTGAACAAATGGACTTCGTAATGCTTCACTCACATCGGTAAACCGATGACATATATATCCAGCCAGTACGTGGACTACTCGCCGTGGTTAAGAAGAACACGGTGAACACCTGTTACTTTCTTTAACCCGTAAAATGAGTCTGGAAGGCAACTTCTTCCTTACTTCAAGTTACTTCATAATGACTCTTATCTGCACTCCTCTGAACAACCCACAATTATAACATACTGTACAGTATGTAATTATCCATGCATTTGATGGTGGGTTCTCTCATTCCACCACTAGAGGACACTTGAAATGAAAGCAGGCGGAACACTTCAAACATGAAAGCGTGGTCGCATGGAATTAAAGAGAACACTTATAGATGTTTGAAATTAACAGAAATCTGATGGAAGCATATGCAGTATTACAATAGAATACCTTTTCTCCTGTTCTGTAACATACGTAAACAAGTATGTCTAGGTTGAAGTTATAATTCAACATAATTCACAACCAATCATTTCACCGATAAATTTGAATTATTAGCTACAATATTCATTTTTATCAAAATATGATGTTGAAAATTCCGTTATGCCCTACAACATCTTTGTTTGGAAATCTTGCATCTAAACTGGTAGAATTCTATCTCACTGGATTGCCACTGAAGGGTGAATAAATCTGTGAGACTTTTGACAGTAGTTTTACTGATACTTCAACCAGTGAAGATCCAGTGTCACTAAGCTTTATACTCATGTACATTTTTCTTTCTAATAATTCGCCTGAATGCATATCTTTTGAAAATAATGTTTTCTACGTATTCACGGGCTTATATGGTTCTGTTTTTGGTAGCAAAGTGCCTTCTATCTGGGATTACCAAAATTGGAAAAGTAAATGAACAGAAGTTTCTGCAAACGTGGCTGAGTATGTTCTTGTCATTGCGGCCAGCGTAGTGTGAGTGTAAAGTGCTCTCTGTTACATACTGCGGAAAGAGCAACAACACACGCATCTAAGTACGAACTTCTTTATTAAAACTATGTATGCAGTACTCTCGTTGAATACTGTAGCTAAAACATGACGCTTAAAGAGGTAAATCAAAGAATAACTCGATTTAAAAATCAACTGAGTGACTTCAAGTTCGCCTAACACCAGCGACAACTAGTGCTGGCGCCGGTACTGCCAAACCATCTCCAGAAATACGCAGAATCACTGTCGACTTTGAAACCTACAAGGTCCAAGTTTCCACTGGAATTACTGACTAAAGACAAAGATACCGGCGATGGATGAAAGCTTAACCCGTTATGGAGAATGTCGACTTGGCTCAGTACAGACGTCGTAACTCTCTACTACTTCATGCCATTACCAATGAAGACGTATATTAAAAAAGGACTTCATCAAAGAGAATCTACCACTGGACATCTCACTGAGAGACACTGACCGGAGTCACAGGTTTGGTGAGTGGAAAACAGCAGTTGAAATCGTAATGACGGAAAGATGGCCGATCATTAAAAACAATTAGGTGCCATTCATCATCAAAAAAGTTTCTTTCCCGGGGCGGGTCACTTAGTAGGTAACGCCTACTCCCTGGCCATATTAGATTCCAACATAGTAACCACGTATGGAGAGTGAAAATAATTTTCAAAGGCATTAACCTACTAATAACTGAATCGCTAGCCAGTGTCCGGAAACAGGCCTTAAACAGAGCTAGAGATATCCTAGGGGATAAGCGAGCATGGACAGTCGAGGGACGTATAGCAGTGATACTGAATACCTTAATGAAACGAAGGAAAATATAAGTAGAATAGGTGAATTAAACAGAGCTCTAAATCCAGCAGGTGTGTCAGAGAATTAATGTTGGTAGACTAGAACATCTCCAGTATCAATAGCCTGTATACCTCTCACCCCTTGCCACCTCCCTCTTCCCCTCCATGCCACGAAGCAATGAGACTCTTGCTGAATGAACAGCTTTCCTGACACGCGAGTGCCTTTCAGTGTTTTCAACTAAAATCTCAACAACTCTGTGGCCGTGCTATTAAAAGAGTTCATTAATCCTAATGAAATTCATTTAATCTCACTGACGGCCTATAATCACTGGTACGAGAAGAGATTTGAATTTACTACAATATATATACGTGCCTCCTGTTGTGCTAAATAACGATGCCATTCCCTACTGCACGTCAGTGACTAACTTAGGTGTTGAAATGTACAAGACATTAAACTGGAACGAACATGTAACAAGCACCTGTAATAATATAAACAATTCCCTATACCCATTGAAGGGTGCACTCAAATACTTTCCCCGCATATCGCTCCTTCATCTTACGTATCCTTGACCAGTGTGACGCTGTATTATTGGACATAACTCAAGACAGTAACAGGAAACTACACCGGACTTTAAATAGCTGAATTAGGTTTATTTTTCATCCACGTTATGGCAGTTACATAACACCTTACTATTGAAAACTCTCATGGCTTCGAGAGCAAGATCGTCGTAAACTGCACTCGATCACCCTTTCTCCACAGAATACTCAATCCACATAGACCCAAATAACTTTCTTCACACTTTAAATTCCTCTCATCAAATCATCACAACAGTACACGATTCGGATCCTGTTTTACAATACCTTACACCGCACTGCTGTCTACAACCGCTCTTTCGCTATCCTTCTAGCTAGGTCACGGAATTCCCTCCTTCCCAACATATACGATTTCCCTTAATCAACTTAAAGTGGACTGCAGAAGGTACTTGCTTCATTCATCAAACTGCCTTGTGGAATGACCGAGGTAAAAGTGTGTGAGTGTTCCATAATTGTTGTACTTCGGGTATAACAATAAATTACAATTCGTTTCAGAGCTATTGTCAATGGTCAAATATTATTCCATATTTATATCCTTCTTCTTTCTTCGTTATCCCCAACTAAGGAGAGCGATTGAACTTACTTAGCTGATGTTGCCTTTTACTTCTCCCAAAATCTCTTCATCTTCTCCCTGTTGCTTTTTTGGTGGTAGGTCTTGGATGATGTTTAAAGCGGTGATTGTCGACTAATTTTCTTAGATCTGCCTAACAAAATGTCATCTGTGACGCCTATTTGCTGAAGATCTTTTCCAACTTCGAGCAGCCTATTGTTTTTATTTTCATTGATAAGGCTAGGTTCAGAATTCTTTTGGTCAATCTCTGATTACTCATTCTGAGAATATGTCCATAAAGTTTCAAACGTATTTTCCTAAATGCGACTGAGATTTTCTATTAGTGTTGGTACAGGTTATGTGACTCCCTTATCATCCAAATTCCCCCTGAACAGACTAGTCCAAAAATTTCCCTTAAGGTTTTTCTTTCTTGATTTTCTACAACTTTAATATTCCCCCAGTGATCAGTGTTTCAGACTTGATTAAAGTGTTATAATGTCTTAATTTTACATTTCGTGATATAGATTATTTTGTTATATCTGCTCCATGTGAGTCTGTATGCTCTTTGTAATTTAGAAAGCCTTTCTTTGTTTGCTTCACGATTGAGTCCTGAAGATTGGATGACTTCTTCCTGGTATTTGAATTTAGACACTTGGGATACTTTGCTATATTGGGTTTTCATTGACTGTCCATTTAAGTACCGAAAGGGTCCTTCCATGTAGTGAGTTTTCCGATATGAGAACTCCTGTTCAGTTTGAAATTTCATGGAGATTTTCAATTGATGCAATCGCTTCCTGTCTGTTATTGGATAACACTGCTAAGTCATCAGTGAATGCCAAACACTGTAAATTAATTTTGTTTTCACGTAATCTGTCAAGGGTTATTCATTTAACTTATTTTTCCCAAGTCACAATCACTTTTTCCAAAACAATATTAAACAATAAAGGGGACAACCCATCTGTTTTTCGGACTCCTGTTTTAACATCAAATGGTTCAGACAATTTCCCTAAGATTTTAACCTTGAAAGTGGTGCCTGTTAGTATTTGCATGATTAATTCTCTTGTTTTCCTGTCAACATTCTTCTGGTATATGGAAAAGTATCGGCCCATCTAAAAAATCATATGCCTTTTTGAAGTCCACAAAATTAATCACCGTTTGCCTGTTTTTACGAATTTGTAGGATGGTCTTGAGGTTAAGAATCTGTTCTGCGCAAGACCTGCCTTTCCTGAACCCTGTCTGATATGCTCCAATCAAATGATCTGTTTAAATTTCAAGTCTCTTGAGTAGGAGTTTTGAAAGAATTTTGTAGGTAATTACTAGAAGGTAAGTACCTCTGTAGTTATTTATGTCAGTTCTATCCCCTTTCTTACCTAATGAGTGAATTATTGCACATATCCGGTCTTTGGGAATTGTTTCACTGGCCCAGATATCTGTAAGAATTTTATGGATTTTCTGAGCGAGTTTTCTGCCACCTAGTTTCCACATTTCTACAATTATACTATCTTCCCATGGAGCTTCGTTGTTTTTTAACTCGTATATTATTTGTTCAACTTCTTCCACTGTTGGAGGCTCTGAATCTGGATTTAGTTCTGATGTTTCAAAAGTGAGTTGGTCAGTAGGAGGTTCGCAATTTAGAAGGTCTTTGAAATGATCTGCCAAAAGTTTACAGTTTTCTTCGATATTTCATTCTAAAGTCACATTCTGTCGTTTAAAACATAGGGTGAGTGCTCTATAACTCATCATTTCTTCCTGAAAGGTTCTATAAAAGTTTCTAGTATTGTTTTTCTTGAACTCTTGCACGATTTCTGTCAACCTTATCTGACCGTAGTGACGTTTTTGGAATCTTGTAGTCTTTGATGTCTCCTTCTGGATTTTAATGAAGGCATGCCACTTCTCTGTGTATTTGTGTGAATTCCAGTCTTGCCATGCTCTCATACGAAGTTCTAATGCCTTATCACAGGTATCATTCCACCACTGATGTTTACGTTTTCTAAGTGGCCTGTTAGTGCACTAGGCTGCTTTTACAAGTTCGTCCTTAAGTTCTGAACAACTAGTAGCATTTTTCTCGGAGATATTGGCCAGGAAAGAGCTTGAGTTTTGCTTCAGAATCTCTGGATCGATTCGTGAGTTTCGCCGTGATCTTCATTTGTGTCTGTTAGGTTGAAACGTCACTTTGATTAGAGATAGGTGGCGATCAGAGTCGACGATACCCTTCTTGACTTTTAGATTCATGATCTCACTCTGGTTTCTCTTTGGATTAGCCACATGGTCTACCAGAAATTCTCCTAAATGGATGTTCGGGGACCTCCGGGTTGTTTTCTTCTGCGGACGTGTTAGAAAACGAGTAGACATTAGTTTCAGATCAAAGATCTCACAGAATTTGATTAATCTTTCTCCATTTTTATTGGTTCTTTTATGGGAAGCGTAGAGTCCTACGGTGGATTTGTACTGCCTTTTCGGCCTATTTGTGCATTGAAATCTCCCATCAAAATTTTGAATGATGTTTAGGAATTTGGGCTACAGTTTCTTCTAGAAGTTCCCAGAATTCTTCCACCTTTTCTGGGTCTTTTTTGGTTGTAATTATTTGTAGGCGCATGAACATTCATTAGTGAATAGGCTTTGTTTCCTGATTTGATTGCTAGCACTGAAATTTTTTCAGAGGGAGATGTGAAAGTCATAACTGAATTTATGATATTCTTTCTTACTGCAAACCCGGTGCCAAAATGCAGTGGTGTGTTAAGGACTGGAATTGCTGGTTTACATTCGTATATTCTTTAGTTGCCTGATTCGAAATTATTTTCATCAGTATTCCCGGTTTTCTGAAGAGCTAAAATTTGGATATTTAGTCTGTCCAACATGTCTGTTAATTCCTTCAATTTGTCAGTTTTGAGAAGTGTATTGATATTGATAGTACTAAGAAAATGCTTTCGCTTTGGACGAAGAGGTTTGAGAAGTTCCGATACATTCCCGCATGATGTTCTCGGTCCCCCATAATCCGATGACCGAGAAACCCTAGTGCAATTAAAAGGGTTTGGGGTATTTTCTTTATCAGCTGACATTTCCATCATGCTAAAAGTTTGAAAGAAATGTAGAGACTGCCAATTGTCGATCTCGATGTACAACTAAGGTAATGAGCCTTAGAGATTGCCTCAAGATGGTTTCTGGCTGTTCTACGGTTTCTGCTTGTCATCCGTCTCTAATATATGTTTGGCCCGCGAGAGCTATTTTATTTCGCTTAAGTCCGCCGACAAGCGGGTTAGGACCCCACTAACCGATACCTGGGTCGCGCCACATGGGAGTATCACCTCTCCCCGTGCTACGACATCGTAGTAGTTTCGTGGCCATATTTAGATTATTATTATTATTATTATTATTATTATTATTATTATTATTATTATTATTATTATTATTATTATTATTATTATTATTATTATTATTATTATTATTATTATTATTAAAAGTTGTTGCATTGTTTAATTTTGTAGCATCTTAGTCAAATTATGAAACAGTGGTTACGTGCAATAAAATGTCCAGCGCTTTATTTGTCAGCAATAAAGACGATATCTAAACTTATCAAATCTAATATAATCTAATCTAAATCAATCAAAATCTTCTATATTTTATAAATACATCCATATTATAAAACAGATGTGCATTTACGATATACAAATCCGTTTATACACCACACAGTCTACAATCTGTATAAAAATCAACTTGCAATTATAAGAATCGAGGGCTATGAAAGAGAAGCAGCTATCCAGAAAGGAGTGAGGCTAGGTTGAAGAACTCCCCTCTCTTTCCAGTGTTGCCTTAGAGCATGTGAACTGGGACAGTTGGCCGTGTGGTCAGCGGCGCGCGGCTAAGTGCTTGCATCCTGGACATAGTTGGTTCTAACCCCACTGTCGGCAGCCCTGAGGATGGCTTTCCGTAGTTTCCCATTTTCACACCAGGCTGTACTTTAAATAAGGCCACGGCCTATTCCTTCCCACTCCTAGGCCTTTCCCACCTCATCGTCGCCATAAGACATATCTGTGTCGGTGCGACGTAAAGCTAGTTGTAAGAACTAGAACATGTGGAAAGGGAAGGCAAAGAGGAATTGGAATCACAAGCCAAGGACAAGAAACACACAGTCTGAGATTTGCCCATGATATTGTTATTTTATCTGAGTCTGCAGAAGATCTGGAGAAATTGTTAAATGTTATGGACCCAGACACGGTGAAGGAACAGAATAAGAAAATTAATAAATCCCAAACGAATGTAATGGAGTGCAGTCGAACAAAGTCAGGTGAGGCAGGGAATATTAGGTTAAGACATGAAGTCTTAAAGGAACTAAATGAATATTCTTATTTACGTAGCGGAAGATATATTTGCTATTTGTTTTACGTCGCACCGACACAGATAGGTCTTATGGCATCGATGGGATAGGAAAGACATAGGAGTGGGAAGGAAGCGGCCGTGCCCTTAATTAAGGTACAGCCCCATCACTTGTCTGGTGTGAAAATGAGAAACCATGTAAAACCATCTTCAGGGCTCATGGCTGCGCGACTCTAACCGCGCGGCCAACTCGTCCGGTGGTAGCGGAATAAGTAACGATCGCAGCAGTAAGGAGGACGTAAGCAGAGGGAGTCCTTTCTTAAGAAAAGAAATGTGCTCATTTCGAACAATGGCATACGAATAGAAAATATGTTTTAGAAGACTGTCGTCTGGATTGCGTAATTGTATGGAAATGAAACATGGGCAAAAGCTAGTTCAGAAACAGAGAGAACGGAAACTTTTAAAATCTGGTATTACAGAGTAATAATATAATAATTTCGTGTGGCTATTTCTAGCCGAGCGCAGCCCTTGTAAGGCAGACCTTCCGATGAGGGTGGACGTCGTTTGCCATGTGTAGGTGACTGCGTGTTATTGTGGTGGAGGATAGTGTTATGTGTGGTGTGTGAGTTGCAGGGATGTTGGGGACAGCACAAACACCCAGCCCCCGAGCCATTGGAATAACCAATGAAGGTTAAAATCCCCGACCCGGCCGGGAATCGAACCCGGGATCCTCTGAACCGAAGGCCAGTACACTGACCATTCAGCCAACGAGTCGGACATTACAGAGTAATGAAGAAGGGGAAATGGTAGATGAAAATACGAAGACATGCCGAATCGAACTGGTGAGTGGAGAACGATTTGTCTAAATTTGACCAGAAGAAGACATGGAATGATAGGACACGCCTTAAGACACCCAGGACTTGTTCGGTAAGTTTTAACGGGAAGTGTAGGCTGTAAAAATGTGAGTGGTTGGTGAATACGACGAACAAATTAGAGTAGATGTAGGATGTAGCAGTTACGTAGAAATGAAAATGCTAGCTTAGATTAGGGGCCATGGAGGGCTACATCAAGCCACTCTATGGACTGATGACCCAATCACCACATTATTATTATTATTATTATTATTATTATTATTATTATTATTATTATTATTATTATTTATTATTATTATTATTATTATTATTATTGTACCGGGCGGTACACCTCTACTCTGTTTATTTAAACGTCGCGCCAGTTGAAACTCCTCTTCTGGAGGAAGTCTGAACTTTATCTACACTATTAATCTACTAATTTCTCAGAAGATGTCACTACCTGGAAATTTTTGAGTTTGTGAACTGTGTCATTTTTGATGTGTTTTTGTTTCGCTTGAAGTAAGAAGTGTGAACTTTCTCTTCTAGAGGACACTACTGAAGATCAACAATAGTGCGACCTAGTGCGGAGTCAAAGAACTATTTTGTTGGAGAAATTTTTATTTCAAGAGTTTGTTCTTTGTTAAATTTCTTTCTGTCATTGTTTAAGTTGGCTGTATACCCCTCTTTTTCCCCTTATTTTGGATCTAGCCAATCCCGAAATTATTTAATTAATTTTCCACCAATAATGTGTTTCTTCTTCCTCTATGTAGGGGTTTCTTTTCCCTAGCCAATAAAAATTTTGTGGGAGGGTGTTTTCTTTCCCCTAACGCCTAGAATCTTCCGCGAGAGGATATAAACTGCTGATTTTAGGGTCTCGGGGCCACTTCTGTTCCATCTTTCAGTGTATTAAGTACTTAGCAGGAGGCGGGAAGCGCCTCTTTCTTCGGCGGCGTCTACAACAAGGTAATGGCCAAGTAATAACTTCTTTCTTTGCTTGCTCAGCAGTTTAACCTTCGGGGCGGGTTCTAGGCCTTCCACCATGTAACCTTCCTTTAAAATGTAAAGACTACTGGTACCTATCCTTCTTCTAAACTACATATTGGGATAGAGAGTGCTAAACCTCTCGAGTTCCCACTCATATTGTTTTGAGGTGAACTTATTTTCTCAAACCCATTCTTCCGTGATGTAATGTAAATTGTTATTTTCTTAAGTCACCTCTGTAGTATGGGATTAGCCCTTGTATTAACGGCCTAGTGCCAAGTAGGTCTTAAACAAAGTGTATCAGGAGTGCGGTTAGCCTCCTCTCAAATTGTTATTTTAGAGGTCATGTAATCAACCTTCTTTTCATGTAATAGACCTCAGTAGGTTGGGAGGACAGCTTGAAGGTAGAGTTTGGTGTGGCCTTTGAGAGGCTTAAATTTTGAGAGCGGATCGCTCTTTTGAAAATGGAGTGTCATATGCCTCGTGGAGGCTTTTCTGTGTAATTCGGAGCCAGGGGCTCCTAGGGATGAATGGGGTTTTCGGCCCCTCTGTTAAAACTTGTGTTTGTGGTAAAACTGAGCTGATCGCTGAAGTCTGGGCGTGAAGCCCAAAACCTGTAAATATTGTAACTCCCCTTGTTTTGCTACATTGTACCTGCCATGTCTGTTATTGCTTTGTTTTTGAAAAGAAAATATAACTTTGTTAAATTTTAAATTAATTTTACATGCACTATAATTTCGTAGCTTGAAACCCATTCACACCCGCACCTTCTTTTACGCATAACTACCGCAAAAACACGGTAACAATTATTATTATTATTATTATTATTATTACTATTATTATTATTTTATAATGGCGTGTGGCTTTCGAAGAGCCCTGGTGCAGGTCTTTCTGATTGACGCCTTATAGGCGACCTGCGTGTCTGTGAGAATGGGCCCCTACCTATGATGAAGTCTAATGATTCAGACGGCACACGCAACAGCCCCGGAGCCACCGGAAGTAACCAAAGAAGGTAGTAAGTAAATTCGTGTCCTCATCCTGAGGTAGTGCAGCTCCTTTTAGGCACGCCCCCAATGGAGGTGAGATGCGTGTGCCTTTTGAACCACATACCACCCCTCCTGCCACTCTTCAATTTCTGGCAGTATCGGGAATCGAACCCAGGACGGCAGCTAATAGTGCTAACCGTTACGCTACGGAGGCGGACACTAAAGAAGTTTAAAGTCCCCGACCCGACCGGGAATCGGACCCGAGACTCCCTGGACTAAAGGCCAGCACGCTAACTATTTAGCCATGGAGATGGACATTATTATTACATTCGAATGATTTAAATGAAGCTGTAGTAACTCAGTGCCTTTAGAAGAATAAAGCGTCATAAATTATACTAGTAGTTAAAATTAAAGTTGATATTCCTGAGGGATTATGTTGAATAGTTCTATTTGAGATTTCTTACGTGAGTTCACCCACTAACTGTTCACAAGCCTGTCATTACATTTCCCTATGAATTGGTGTGAACGTTTTCGATTCGATAATATTATATAAACACTTGGACACGAAAATAACATATATTTAATATCAAAACGTTCCATACATCTACTTGGGTTCATAACAAATCATTGATTAGAAAATAATATCAGAATGTGCACTTAGGACAGATCCAGTCTAATGGTAAGGAGGAAGGGTGTGTGCCTACCATCGAAAGGCCTGGATTCGATTCCCGACTCGTCCAAGTATTTCATTCTCGACTGAGTGGCAGAATAGGGTTTACAACACCTGCTGAGACCAAGTGACGGCCTGTGTAATGTAAGAAGCAGTGGATTCATTCATGAAAGGAAAGCAAACACGCTTATCACATAGCCCTACAATGTCTGCAGGCTACGGCATCAGACTAAGTAGCTGTCAAGCCCTTAGTAGGATGTTTGAACAACGGGTTTGTGTTTGTTTGCTGCTTTATTTTTCTCATTTAGGTCAGTTACAGAAAATCTGTTGAACTTCTCATGGAACACATAAGAGAATATCAATGTATATTCATTATGAAAGAATTCGTATAATAATTATTTCTCTCTTGCTTAATCCTTTTACCATCCAGGCTTGGATTTTCCCTCAGACTTAGTGAGGAATCTCACCTCTACCGCCTCAAGGTCAGTGTTCTGTAGAGTGAGACTTTGGGTCGGGGGACAAAACTGGGGAGGAGGACAAGTACCTCGCCTAGGCGGCATCATCTGCTATGCTGAACAGGGGCCTTGTGGGTGGCGGATAGGAAGATCGGAAAGGATAGACAAGGAAGAGGGAAGGAAGCGGCTGTGACCGTAACTTAGGTACCATCCCGTCATTTGCCTGGAGAAGAAGTGAGAAACCACGGAAAAGCACTTCGAGGATGGCTGATGTGGGAATCGAACCTCCCCCTGATCAGTTGTACTTTCGAGGCTGAGTTGACCCCGTTCCAACCCTCGCACCAATTTTGAAATTTCGTGGCAGAGCCGGGAATCCAACCCGGGCAGCTAATCATACCAACCACCACACCACAGAGGCGGGGAATTCAAATGGCGTATGGCTTTTAGTCCCGGGAGTGTCCGAGGACATGTTCGACTGGCTAGGTGCAGGTCTTTTGATTTGACAACCGTAGGCGACCTGCCCGTCGCGATGAGGGTGAAATGATGAAGACGACGCATACACCCAGCCCATGTACCAGCGAAATTAACCAATGGTGGTTAAATTTCCTTATCCTGCCGGGAATCGAACCCGGGACCGCTGTGACCAAAGGTCAGCTCGCATTTAGCGATGGAGCCGGACACAGAGGTGGTATTCTTATAATATACGCCTCGGAATAAATTATGAATCGTTACTTCCTCGAACTGTATGTTCGCCTTCTAGTAATAATAATTTCGTGTAGCAGTCGGATTTATCTCTTACAAGGCAGATCCGCGTTGAGGGTGGGATGCGTCTCCCCTGCACGGAAATCTTCGTGTTATTATAGAGTAGGATATCGTTGCGTGTGGTATGTGAGTCGCAAGAATGTTACGGACGCAACAAAAACCAAGTTTCCGAGCCAAGGAATGTAATCACTTAAGATTTAATCCCACGGTACAGCCGGGAATCAAACCAAGATCCCCGGGGCCTGAAGGACAAGACACTAACTATTCAGCCATTGAGCTGGACTTCCTCTACGTAATTTTGGTACATGTCGAAATTTCTTAATCAGTAGTAGTTATACGTAATCACGGAAGGTGCAAATTATCGCTTGTACGTATTGAAACCGTATGCAATCGCAAATATTTGAGTCGTCAGTAGCGAGTAATATACAGGATGACCCAACAGTCCGTTAACATTCGAGGCAATACTTCACGGAATGTGAAGGTAGAGAGGTAATAATTGACACACATGATTGGCATGGCATGGGGTTTTATTGACACCCAAATAAAGTAGAGTAAATCTGCACTAACAGTGCCTTTTCTGGTAACGTCAATACGCCGCGATTGCAGGCACATCTGACGCCCTCTTTCACGACATCTCCTTTTATACCGTACATGGGTCGCATGTGGCATCACTGACTTGTTGCTGTCCAACGGAATCTGTTGGTCCGTTTGTGCACTCGCTGTCGGTGTCAATAAAACCACATACCATGTCAACGTGTATGGCCATTTGTACCTGACGTGTTGCTGTCCACCGCCGTCTGTTGGTCATGTTGTATACTTTGTTTTGGTGCCAATAAAACCCCACGTCATACCAATCATGTGTGTCAATTATTACCCATCTGTCTTCAAGATGCCGTGTGTATTGTCTCGTCGAATATGAAGGGACTTTCGGGTCATCCTGTACTTTCTCATAGGTGGTAAGCCGTGATTAAGCAACCTCATTGAGGGAGGTAAATTTAAAATCATGTGCACATGTTGTATAGAAATCAGTGCGCCGAACGCGTCACGATCGTTATCTGTGACGTGTAATATTATGCTAGACATTACATACTGAAGCAAGCAGATTCTCTCTCCCAGCTCCGGGCTAGGAGGACAAGTCAAATGTACTGCATTTGATATTTTTACTAGCTTGACTCAGTTTACAGAAAAAGTACGGAACTTTGAATGTAATCTGAATTACGGTTACACGCTCGGGATGGATAAGTCAAGTCTACTACATTTCCCTGATATTTTGGGAGCTCAACTCAGACTCTAGAAGCAGTACGGAACTTAGAATGCATTATAATATTTCGTATTCATAGAGGTGGTTGGAGAGACACTAGAATATTTCATTGCATTAGTGACCGAACTACTAAATCGTAAAATATGTGCATTCAAATGCGGGAGAAGGGTAGTCATGGAAGGAACGTTCCATTTTCCTCGACTTTACGGTCTACACATGTGACGAGTTAAGTTTATGCAACCATGATTGTGTATCCGTGTGGTCAGGAAAATTATACGAGTGAAATATGTCTAAAAATTTGAGGTTACTGCAAGCAAAGAATATTATCATTTGTATTTGTAGAATATTCCAGAACCTCTAGATTCATCGTGGGATCTACGAACATGGTAATGGATCTCGTCTTGAAGACTATGCCTACCAGTGACATGGACCTCAGCTGCAGCGAACTGAGCAGCAAGATGAACAGCTAAAATGGAGTGGTTATCCGGCCTAACCTAAAGATGGTATGAGAAGACCGAGATAATTACTACCACATTTTCATTTAGAATATTTTAAATGTGCCACTAGGGGCCGATGACCTAGATGTTAGGCCCCTGTAATAAACAAGCATCAGCATCAAGCATCAAATGTGCCACTCTTTAAAGCGTAGCAGGTAATAGTATAAGTACTTAGATTCATTTACGTTTCGTTGAATAACAGTAGTGTTGTAACTGTACTAATTTTATTTAACGGCGTAAACATGTCACTGTTTTGAGTTTACTTTCGGACTGACTTCATGCATTTCCAACATGATTTTGCAGTCGAGTTCGTTGTAAATGAATCTTCATTTAATTTAAGAATTTGATAGGACTGTTTAGATCTGACGTGTTAATTACATCAACGGGTGGTTTTGCCGAGTTCAATAGCCACCAGAATTACAAGCCACGACATACAGTTCTAGCCTGTCCTATGTAAACTTTAGTGTAGATTTCGCCGATACCTCATACCGATATATTCTTGGCAGATTTTGGGATGATTTATATTTCTGATGTGGGCCAGGCGCCGTAACATAGCCAGTTGAAAGTAGCCAAATAAATAAATAAATAAATAAATAAATAAATAAATAAATAAATAAATAAATAACGAGTCTTTTATGTTTTGCAACATAGTGTAGACTGTGATTGATTGAAAATGTGAGTGTTTAGAGACTGTGTGGAACAGAACAGTGTTCAGATGTGTTTTTGCTGGAAATGTGTTAGATGCCTCACGTCCTTATTTATTCAAATAATAATTGATCCCACATGATGAAGGCCGTATGAGTAGATATGATGTCTTGATCATTCCCATTATAGTTAAATATCATGTACTTATAATTTTCATGTGTGTATGGGCGCAAATATACAAAAGTCTTCTAAACTAATTCCTATAAATGAGCGGTGATGTGTGATACGAAATTTAATGTGTCAGTTTTATCTTGGAATTTAATGATACGGAATGTTCTTGTCTGATGAATTAATAGTTTATTTTAGTGGCAATTGAAATTGTTTTGTTTCATTTAAATGTCCTCTAGGTGCATCCGTCCTATTTACATTTACCCACATCCCCTCGGGATGTAAGAGTCTCATCACCTGTTCAATATATACCAGGAGCAATATGAATCCTCCAATTATATAACTAGATAGAGAATACTCTCCATTATGGATGTCGTCAAGTTGGCAGTGAAATGAAAAGTGAGAAGCAGCATGAAGTAGAGTTACCACTACATGGAAAAATCGTAATTTATGTTATACGAGATATATTGCTGATTTCCTGTTATCCTGTAAGATATTACAAACACATCAGGCCATTAGGTAACTTCAACTATGTGTCAAACAATATACAAAAACGTCATCGAATTAGTAGACCCTCAAAAATGGAATATTCCAAAAAATTGTGAGTACAATCTATAGGTGAAATTTCGCTCAACAGTTTGTGTTAACTAGGTTGTATTGACTAACGGATGAAGTAGCGATTTTTAAATTTTAAGAGAAATACTATATTGGAAACAAAGCGGAGGCGGGACAGGTTTTTCTCCAAGTACTCCGGTTTTCCCTGTCACCTTTCATTCCAGCAACACTCTCCATTATCATTTCATAGCATTTATCACGCATTAATAAATCACCTTGGGAGTGGCGACCCCATTGTAATAACACCCTATATAAGTATCATTCATTCCATCCCTGACCCGGTCAATGACTGGATAACAGGTTATAGGTTTTCATTTTCATTTTCACTATATTCGAAAAATTAAAACATGGCACAATTTAAAGGAAACCGCATCGTTATAATTCACTTTGGGCTATACTGGAATCGTTGAATTCTAATTATGAATCCTGTCCTGATACTTGAATAGACCGATTTATAATGGAGACTAATTTACAGCCTCCAAATATTTTTAAGGATTGTTTTTCGAAGTGGAAGGCAATTTGGGAAGGAATCAACGGTGGACTTATTATACGTACAGCCCCAGCATTTTCCTTCTTTGAAAATGGGAAAACACAGGAAACCACCTTCCAGGGTACGGACAGTGGGGCCCTAACCCACGTCTCCCGCTTCGAACCGCGTAGCCAACTCGGTCGATTGTACTAGTTTTGATGGTATATACAAGATTTATTCAGCTTGATGATGGTAACACTCCTTTTGTAATAAAAATCTAGTTATCTTTCCAATACATAGTTTCTTGCTCCATTGTCATTAAACCTGTGTTCCACTGGCTGGAGACTGGGGATGATTTATTTTCATTGACTGTAGAACTACTTTGCGTCCGGCTCCTTGGTTGAATGGTCAGAGTTGTGGCCACCGACCCACAAGGCACCGGGTTGGATTCCCAGTCGGGTTGGGGGATTTTAGTCGCCTCCGATTAAATCTTCTATTTCGGGGACCGGTTGTGTGTTTTCGCCTTTATACACAACTTCATTTACACACAACACGTTACACTATACACCCCCATAGAAAAACGCAATAGTGAATACATCTCTCCACATAACGTACGTCATAAAACTGGGCTGAAATAATAAAATGTACCGACCCTCATTTGATTGGAAAAAAGGCCTGGAAAACTTTGTGGTATGGTACATCACTATCGTTGTCATAATGTCACTAGGATGATTTTTATTATCGATATCGATATTAATATTATTGACCTTAGAACATATTCCAGTCAGACTGAGTGGCTCAGGTGGTACAATCCCTGGTCTTCTGAGACCACGTTTGTAGGTTCAATTCCGAATCAGTCCGATGGTATTTGAAGATGCTCAATAAATCAGCACCATGTAGGTGGATTTACGAGCACGTAAAATAACTCCAGCGGGGTAACATTCCAGCACTTCGGCGTCTCCAAAATCCGTAAAAATAGTTAGTATGATGTAAAACCAATAACATTATTATTCTTAATAGTAGTAGTATAGTGGTGGTAGTAGTAGTTCTATACACGTGACGTACACTATTTCAAGAAATGTTCACCAACCCTTAAGTATACTGCTTTGTGAGACAGCTGACGTGTGATGAATCTTATTCAAAATGCATCAGTGGAAATGAATCCTCAACTTGCAAAACTAACTACATCAATTTCAGCATCTTTATTAATTCCTCTAATGGTCTCATTGGGTATATCGTGCCAAAACCCTATTTTTATCAATATAATACATGTTTTATCTCTGAAAACGTATACTCTGGATAGCTATTTTCTTCCATAATCCTTCCTGTTTCAGTTTCTTTTGGCTCTCCTGAACACATTACTTTCGAAAAAATTCAATATTCCTACCAAATTTCTCATGATTTTTGTTGGATTTCATAAATTTTCCATTCTTATTCTTCAATTTCTTGTCAATTCTATTTTCCTGTTTTAATTTCAACAACAGTCGGTGTTTGTTATGAGGGTTCTAAATTAGCTCAAACTCAAATAACAGCGTCAAAACTGCTGGTATGTTTTTATTCATTATTATAGCATATATTGAGTCAAATTAATCAATGTGTGCCACTATCGTTACAAACCAACGTCATAGAAGTCTCGAAATCATCTGCTAATGCCTGTCCAGGACAGAATACATATGCGACAAATTTAGTAATGCACATGTTGTGGCTGTTTTTATGAGATTATCTCTGTGAATGTTACGTGTGATTTTCCCGGTAGTTAGATATTCCATCTGACGATGTACTCGGAAGAACTTAGAAGGTTGTTCGAAAGAAAACTACTACTGAAAAATGTTCCGAGTTCCGGGGCGCAATCTTTTATTATCATAGGGAAAGGGGAAGATTTTTATCATCGTAATGAAAGAAGTAGCAAGGTTTACTCATGATTTAATGCTTTCAAATTTTTCTGTCGATAAACGGACAGCCTTGAGAAACTTTGCATCTTTGAAAAATGTAGTTGTGACAGAACTCCAGGACAAAATGTTTGAAGACTCTCACGATATGCAAGATAATTTTGAAAATAGTACCAGAATTTACTCCATATCAGGTTTCCATCGAGGTAAAAACTTCTATAGTATACCCGTATCCAGAGAAGTATAATGATGATGAATGGAGATGTCTAGGTTTGACGTTATGTGTTGCTGTTCCGGGTAATACCTCAGAGTGTGCACAAATAGGTATAAAGGTAAGGTGTTAGATGTCACTCAAAATTAATAAGAAGACTTTAACATTTTTTTATATCAACTTCAACTGTGGTGAAATAGAGGTAAATTAACCATATACCTTTCTAGAAAGAAGGGTATTGAATAAAATATAATGGACAAAGACTAAATCGCTCTCTCCACTTGTGTTGACCAACTGGTCAGCATTACGCTCATATTACACCAAATCTGAAGTATTAGTAAGTACAATTTATTTTATTTTATTCGCCATGCACATACGAGCTACCCTGAAGGATAATGAATTCCCCACCTGGTCTTTCACAATGTAATAAGATCATTCGGCTAAGTAAATCTTTACCCAGCTGTTTCCGTTGCTCGCAGAGAAGGAGAATCGGAAGGAGAAGAAAAGATGTATCATGCTTTGAATTATGCCAGTATTTAATGAATATTTATAAAATACGAGAGTAGAGCATCAAACAAGTAGTTATAATATTCAAGGCAATGTGATAACGTTCAATTGTAGCCCCTTACTTAAACCACTTTGTTCCTCGATCTCTTACTGTATAATACACTATATCGTAGAGTTTGATATCGTCCGGTAAGAGTCTGCTCAAATCACTTTTCACTTGTTCACAACCCTTACGTTAGAGGATGGGTGTACTCTCCCGTTGTAGGAGGCTGCACAAATGTTAAACAGTTGAAAAGTCTATGGACCTGGATGAATAAGGTAATGTCAGCATTACAAGGATATGACGCGTCATGGCGTAGACCTAGAATAAGTCGTGGTACGGCATTAATTCATTGAGGGATGGTAATATAGTAAGTGATATTGAATAAAGGTGTAGTAAAGCTAATGCAGTTAGCTCGCAATTGCGATTAACAGTATTCTGTAAGAAGGAAGTCAGCTCCCAGACGAAACTATCTTTACATCGGTCGTTTTCAGATCAACTTTGCTTTACGGGAGCGAAAGCTGGGTGGACTCAGGTTATCTTATTCATAAGTTAAAAGTAACAGACATGAAAGTAGCGAGAATGATTGGTGGTACAAACAAGTGTGAACAATGGTAGGAGGGTACTCGGAATGAGGAGATAAAGGCTAATTTCCGAGTGAACTCGATGGATGAAGCTGTACGCATAAACCGGCTTCGGTGGTGGGGTCAAGTCAGACGAATGGAGGAGGATAGGTTACCTAGAAGAACAATGGAATCTGTTATGGAGGGTAAGAGTAGTAGAGGGAGACCAAGACGACGATGGTTAGACTCGGTTTCTAACGATTTAAAGATAAGAGGTATGGAACTAAATGAGGTCACAGCACTAGTTGCAAGTAGAGGATTGCGGCGACGTTTAGTAAATTCACAGAGACTTGCAGACTGAACGCTGAAAGGCATAACAGTCTTTAATGATAATGTATGTATGTATGTATGTATGTATGTATGTATGTATGTATGTATGTATGTATGTATGTATGTATGTGGGTGTATGTATGTATGTATTATGTATTTTAAAATCGTTGAAACAAAGGCAACAAATTCGATCAATGGATACTTTGAATATATCTCTGAATCGTTTTAAAGATCCTTTTGCAAACATTGACCGAAACATTTCCCATGGGAGTTGATTACACATACCAGACCTGCTGATATTGTGTCATATTACCATGAAGTCAAAATTTGAATGCATTGAAAATCTCCTAGAAGTTATAATAGTTTGGCAATCTCGGAGATGATAAAAGTACAATTTTGCAGACAATTTGCCATAATTCAGAAACTCTCCCTTTCTCTCGAAATGTACACCATTGCAGACAGTCCTGGTAATTCTGAATCGGGTTATAAGACTCAGGTTGACACTGGATGTTACAGAGAGTTCAATACTGTTATCTAGGTGTAAACAGACGACATAACAAGGGTTTGTATTTGACCACGGCTGTGTTTAGTCATGGCCGGGTTGTGCTAAATTTGGCAACGTCTCAGTTCGCCTCTTCAGATGACCAGAGTGCCGTATGACTGGACAAATGACACTTTCTATGCTGGTATATTTTTAAGAATATTTCAAATTATTATGGTGTCTGCGGTGATGTGAAGATCTTATAATCATGTCAGATGTGCCGTGCCAAAGTGCGTAAGCAACTACCATACGTAGTACGTCACTAAAATTAGTAGGATACGTAATTTGTTTTCAATTGCCTGAGGATTCTGATCTTCCTAGTAGCGAAATAATTCGGTCCCACGTAGAGGCTGATCTTTGTGGTCTGTGAAATATATTCTAGACAGTGACTATAGCATTATTGAAATATATATATATATATTTTGATAGGGGCTTTACGTCGCACCGACACAGATAGGTCTTATGGCGACGAAATATATATACGCCGTCACCAGTTTTGTGTGAAGTAGAATGAGCACTGATTTTAGCGCGTAAGTGCATGTGAACTGTGCTACTGAATGAAGATTTTACGAGTTAAAACTTACAAATCGAGAATCTGTAGAAATTCTTTCCTTGCAGAATGGATTCAGCTTTCTTCTTATAGATCTTTGTGATAGTAATGTTTTAACCTGGTGATATCTATAACAAAATCTCTCTTTATCCCAAATTGAAGCCTATATACAAAATGTTGGAAGACGCAGTGAAATGTAATATTTTAAATAACCAGTTCGGTCTCATATTTTTTATGAAAGAGCCGAAGTGTGGTTTGTCGATAATTTTAAATCCCTGTTTAATTTATATGGAGGGTGAAAATTGTATTTACGTCATTCGATTGTTTCTTCTCACGTTTCTTTACGTCGCACCGACACAGATAGGTCTTATGGCGATGATAGGATAGGAAAGGGCAAGGACTGGGAAGGAAGAGAACATCGCTTTAATTAATGTATATCCCCTGTATTTGTCCGGTGTGAATATGGTAAAAGAACGAAAAACCATCCTCAGGGCTGCCGACAGTGCGGTTCGAACCAAGTATCTCCTGAATGCAAGCCCACAGCTGCGCGCCCCCAATCGCACGGCGCGCACGCAGAGAAATGTAATATGTTAAATAAACAGTTCGGTCTCATATTTATGAAAGAGCCGAAGTGTGGTTTGTCGACAATTATAAGTCCCTGCTTAATTTATATGCCATGACTAGAGACAGCCGTGGATTTTCTTATGGTCAAATGATTCTTACTTGTAGAGCTTGTTCCGGACCGAACAGAGGTAAATTGTAGGTAATATTGTGCCATTTCTGCTCCACCAATACCAGAGAAAATTATGCGTTTCTTGTGAAGCATTTTCTTCAGAAAATGGAAATATATATTTCTTAAGTATGTTGTTCACTTCTCTGTGAGCGAAAAATGGTGAACCTTCAAGTAGATGAAATGCATGCAAAAGGAACTGCAGACTAAAAAAGTGTAGGATTGTTTGGGGTTGCCGGGAATAAAACAGCATTTGAGTTCCTCCTGCCTTTGGTCATTCCAAAGAGATAATAAGACTTACTCGGGCTAAACAGTTTATAGGGACAGATTTGACAATAATGTATGAAGATATATATTTCGATAAATACATTTATGTGGATTGAAAACATATCTCATTACTGGCAATAACAGAAGAATCGTGTAAATTTGCATGAACTTACCGAAGATTCGCGGAGTAGTTACATTTCTCAGTTTAACATTGTCCAACAAAGACTTTTCTCTATAACATTGTCCACATAGTTAAAAACAATCGCTAGTAAATAATTCTTAGACAACTGTAAAAGCAAAACAATAGTGTCATCGTGGTAAGGTCGTCAGGCAGACCAAGAGGGTGTGCTGTAAATGAAGAAGCATTTAATGACATCATATATATTTATTTTTGTATGTTTGACTGACTTGTTAAATTTTAAATTTAAGTTTACAAGACAATATTGACAGTGATCATTTTGAAATACAACTAACAGGGTCTTCATTTTACGCCCCGAGTTGGCCGCGCGCGAAGAGGCGCGCGGCTGTGAGCTTGCATCCGCGAGATTGTTGTGTTCCAATCCCACTGTTGGCAGCCCTGAAGATGGTTTTCCGTGGTTCCCCATTTTCACACCAGGCAAATGCTGGGGCTGTACCTTAATTAAGGCCGCGGCCGCTTCCTTCCAACTCATAGGCCTTTCCTGACCCATCGTCGCCATAAGACCTATCTGAGTCGGTGCGACGTAAAGCCCCTAACAAATAGGATTTTACGCCCAGCTGTGTCTTTTTAAAGGAAGGCAACTACCTCCCTCCTCGGTGTTCCGACGTAGTGGGAGCCAGGCCCTGACTAGAGAGAGCCGTGTTTTTTCTTATGGTCAAATGATTCCTACTTGTACAGCTTGTTCCGGACAGAACACAGGTTTCTTTACGTGCATATGAAAATTCATACGTCAGTTAATTCCAGTACTGCTTCGTATATAATTAGAAACGGTGAAAATGACGCGCGGTATGACCACCCTGCTTCCCGCAGTATATGTGACAACTGTAAATCTGTCAGTTAATGACAGTCCACTCCTCGCTATTACTAGCTGTGAATAATAAAGGGACAAGTAAACTGAACGAAAGTGTCGATGGGAGACTCTTAAAAGCCCTCATATAGCCAATACTGTATATTCAACAAAATTCGATGTATTGTGGAGATGTAACCATGAGTTAATTTTCATGGAAAGTGGACTGGCATGTTCTTTCGATTTAGGTAGAAATATCCTTATTATATGCACGACTTAGACAGTGACATGATAGTCTTTTTAATTGGCCTGACAAGGAGGTCATTGGACAGTGAGTAGTTTAGTTCGGAGTTTATATTATAATTCTACATAAAGAAAAGTTGCTAAAGGCATCAAATTGTCCTAATAGTCCATGCAATAGATAATAATGTAGACTATACACGTATTATAATTAAGCACTACCTATTCCCAATGAAATGAACTGTACCTTAGCCCCAACATAAAATTATTGAATAATTAAATGAACCACGCTAACATATTTCAGACGTGCATGCAGATTAATTTGTACTTAACCTCTGGTAATCGAAATGTGTTAACTTATTGGGCCCAAGCCACAGAACCGTTCCGTGCTTCGTCTTGGTGGACCAAATGATGGACCACGGAACTGTTCCACTGTCTCACTTTACTACGTAATTCAACTTTTCCTCAAGAAATGACAGAGTGAGTTGCATTTGTGATTTATGTCATATGCTAATGTTATATGCTCTTTGTTAATATATACCGATAGTGTGCTTGGCAATATTAATTTGAAAGTGGGCCATCTCTAGACTTTGAAATTCGCTCCTAAAGAAGATGGCTGCCAGTAAACGACTGAATGTTACCGATGTATGACACCTTTTAGAAAGTAATGATGACTAGGAATGTAATTTCTGTATTAGTAATAGTGTGAGTAATGCTCCTGATGATCAAATAGATGTGGAAACCAAAGATAAAGTGCAAGGAGATGACTATGTTACAACTCATCAGACGGACTGAGTAAGGACCCCTGATGCTAATAAAATAAAATGTATTTAAATTATTCCTTGTTCCGTGATTTGTGTCGTCGATTCCGTTTTTTCATGTAGTGCCTATATTTAAATTTTTTATATTCTTGTAACAAGTGTCTCATCATGCGAACCGTCATTATATTTCCTTCAAAAGAATCCCAGCCCCAATGCAGTTTCAATCCAACCGATATGCAGGGTTCAATGGGATAATCGTAGAATAAGAAATTACGTCTAATATTAATCAAAACTGGAATGTGCAAACACCGCACACCTTGCGCTGAACCGTGCAATGTAGTAGACTCAGAAAATACGGTGCTGAGCGCAAGGATCAGTGCAAACTTGTTATAGAACAAGAGGAGTAAGATTGGTTACAGTATAATTAGGATTCTGTGACCTCTGTTCGAGCATACACCCTAGTTTCTGTCAGTGCCACGTCAGGATACGACAGAAGTAATTATCTGTAGGGAGATGTGGTAATGGGTACTCTGAACCGATGAACCTATATTTGAGCAGGAGGGTAAACACAAAAACTAATGTTCTAAGGGGATTACACATACTTTTACAATTAACCCCATAGGTAGCCAATAGATACTGTGAGCACAATCAACTAAGAAGACAGAAAATGTAAATAGAGTACTGAAATGTAAATTCTGCTTTATTCACTCATTTCGTGAAAATAATATTGCAAGTGGAATTTATAACATAAATACAATTGAATTAACGCCTTCATGAGTGTTGTATACATGCGTAAATGACTAAAACTAGTTCAAAATAATTATGTATAAATGTTTATTTAGAGTTCACTACATATTTCATTGATTTCATCTCACAACAATTAATAGTGTTCGATAAAAACGAGATAAATTATATATGGTAGTACAAGTTTTTTGGCAATTGCAAATCCCTTTCACAAATCATAGACACCACTGGAAATACCTTCAAACTTTTAGTAGAGATGACAAGACCAGTGACGATTTATTTATTTATTTAAATGGATCGATCTTTAATGCTTCACATGCAACTTCCCAAAGCCGTAGGTGTCATCAAGTTTGGAAAAATAGAGTATTATTCCATTCTGGATTACATTGCTTAATATATGATAACATCCTCATGATCAGTAAGATCCCAGCGGGTAAGGAAGTTCGGCAGAAGGATATCATTTTTCAACATTGCTTCACCCTGGCCATGAGAGATGAGTTCAAATATTCGACTGAAATAGGAGAGGAGTAAACATTTGTAGCTTATATCTCAAGGATATTCAATTTGCCGACGATATTGTTCGCATAAAGCGACAAGCTGCAAGAACTACACGTTCATTCAGCAGCGATAGGTTTTGAAATGAATGGTGAGAAACCGACATACTTAGCGTACATAATGAACCAGTTACAAATCGCAATAAGACTGTCGACACTAGGAACGACTCGGATTTCCTAGTGCCGGTCCCAAGCCCGGGTAAAGGAGAAGGGTCAGTGGCTGGTTGTTGATCCTTGGGGGTTGCACTGATGTCGAGTAAGTGCTGCCATTAAAACACAAGAAGTGCTTTAGTTGACAGTCCATCTGTCAATGTAACCAGCAAAGCCTACCCCTCATGGGGACGGGTGAGGGCGAGTACCTGGCGCCTTAAAACTGTGTCCGGGGCCGATGACCTCAGATGTTAGGCCCATTTAAACAACAAGCGTCATCATCAAAACTGGGTCCCTCAGCTAAGGTATGGTAAACCCGGACAGAAGAGTCCCTGGTCTCCAGGTTGGAGGTTGTGCGAAGAGCTGGTAACTCTTCCACTTAAAAATTTACCTCACTCATAAATCTCAGATGCATAACCCTGCCGGGAATCGAACCCGGGACCTCTGTAACCAACGGCCAGCACGCTAACCATTTAACCATTGAGCCGGACAACATTTTTAATTTTTTGATATATAAGTATCCTCACACAAAGAATTCAACTAATTTTCAATTCATTCACCCCTTAAGTGGATTTTCCATAGACAAAAGAAAACGTGTTTCTTTACTTTTAAAGAAGATTCCACATGCAAATGTTCGTGCCTCTAACATCTTCAGTTTTTGAGATATAAGTATCCTCATAAAATAATTCAACTCCTTGTTCACCCCAGCCCGTTAAGTTGATTCCCCACCCACCCACCAAAAAAACTGCGTGTTACTTTATTTTTTAAGGTGATTCCAAGTAAAAATTTTAACTTGTGTAACCTTAAGTTTTTGAGATATAAGTTTCTCCATAAAAAGAATTACATTTTTTCACTTCCTTTCACCCTCCCCTTTAAGTGAATTTTCCGAAAACCAAAAAACTTGTTTCTTGTTTAGAAAGGAGCTTCCAAATGCCAATTATGACGACTGTAACATCTTCAGGTTTAAAATATATGTTCCTCAACATACAACTGCACGTACCGAAACCCACAGGCAGAAAGCCGCGTTCGAATGGGAGTCAGTAATTCAGTCGAAGTTGTAGCACTAGTGTGGTGAGCGTCTAGAACGGCACGAGGTGCAATGTTGACATGTGAATGTGTACGCATACTCACATTATGTTAAACAGGGTAGTTGCTTGAAGTGTGGACCGTAATCAAGGCGATGTATTCCACACATGGAAGTGGTAAAGGAGGACAGGAAGTTATGATGACTTGCCCCGTAGAGGTCATCCAAGGGCTATGATTGCAGTCGATGACCTTCGAATTTCAGCTCGGAAGAACCTTGAACGCAATACCATTAAAATGAATCAGATATCCGGGGAGCTACAGGTCGCCGAATTTCAACTCAAACTGTGAGAAACAGGCTGCATGTGGCAAAACAGCAGTCTCGCCGCCCATGCCGAGGCCCAGTTCTCGAAATTAGACGTCATGGGGCCGTTGCACATGGGCCCACAATGATACTGTATGGTCTCTCCATATTTGGCATAAAGTCATTTCCAGCGATGAATTTCGGATAAGTCTTTTTCCTGACGTTCGTCGGCAACACGTTTGGAGACAATGTGATCAGGCGTCACGTGTCAGACACACTGTCCAGCAAGTGCAGCAAGGTGGAGGATCCTAGTCTTTTGGAGCAGCATTATGTGGGACATGAGTCGTTAGGGCCGTAAGATACAGGGATAACAACCTCCAACCCATAGTGACACTGTATCGCCAGCATTTCGGAGGATAATTTGTCTTAGGACGATAATGCGTGCGATTCACGTTAATGACTTTTTTCGTGAATACGATATCGCTCGACTAGAGCGGCCCCCGTGTACCCTGACATGACTCCTATTAAACATGCCTGGTATAAACTAAAGAAGGCTGTTTATGGACGCCACGACCCACCACCCACTCTGCGAGATCTACGCAGTATCACGATTGAGAAGTGGGACAATTTGGACCAGCATTACTTTATTCAACTAGAAGGCAGAATGCAAAGACGAAGCCAGGCATGCTTCAGCAACGGCACGCGTTACCCAGTATTAAACGTATAGATTAGTGCTGTGTTCGGTAATTCACATTGAAGAAGCAAAGCTGTATTTTTTGTTGTAGAAGCTCTTACTTCTTGTTTTGTTGGGCAATAAACGCTTATGTGATACCTCAATACGTGACTCTTTCAGTTTTTGTAAAGAGTCGGGGACTCTTTGGTATGAGGTGTTGCAAAACCTTTTCTGTTGTGTGTTGTGCACATACAGTAATAGCAATAAGAGCACTCAGGACATTAGTGCATACCTTCACGTCTTACACCTTACCACGTAGGTACTTAAAAAAAGAACCCCATGCGGTACTTCAAACCCATCAAATAGTAATTAAAACTATTTTATTACTCTAAACAGTATAACATTACACGCAAAAAGCCTAATCGGTTATTCCAGTCCTTTCTTCATATCGCTTACATGTAGATAAGAAAATATGAAGGTCTAATAACACTGCGTTCCTGAACTAAATTTCCGGTCATTACAGGACCAGATAATGCGTTGCGCATCACCTACTCTAATTCTCTGAGTTCTGTTTTCTGGAAATGAAGTCCCCAATTCAGTCACTCTCCTGTCAAGTCAAATAGCCCTCATTTTTGTCACTAGTCTCCCATGACCTACCCTTTTTTTGCTAGTGGCTTTACGTCGTACCGACACAGATAGGTCTAATGGCAAAGATGGGATAGGCCTAGGAGTTGGAAGGAAGCGGCCGTGGCCTTAATTGAGGTACAGCCCAAGCATTTGCCTGGTGTGAGAATGGGAAACCACGGAAAACCATCTTCAGGCTGCCGTCAGTGAGATTCGAACCCACTATCTGCCGGATGCAAGCTCACAGCCGTGTGCCCCTAACCGCACTGCCTACCGAGCTCGATAGCTGCAGTCGCTTAAGTGCGACCAGTAGCCAGTACCTTAATTAAGGCCACGGCCGCTTCCTTCCCACTCCTAGCCCTTTCTTATTCCTTCGTCGCCATAAGACCTATCTATATCGGTGCGACGTAAAGTAACTAGCAAAAAAAAAAAAAAAAAAAAACGCACTGCCAACTCGCCCGGTATGACCTACTCTATCAGCAGCCTTGGGTAGGTCAACAGCGACGCAGTCCACTTGACCACCTGAGTCTAAAATATCTGCTGTATCTAAAAGTTGAGCCTCTCTGGAATAATATTTCCTAAACACAAATAGCCTTCTGTGAAACACGTGTGTAATTTTGCAAACGTGTCTAATATAATGAGGAAGAATGCATTCCCTAGAGCTTAACTCCAACGCATATCAATCTGACTGGCCTGTAATTGTCGGATTCATGTTATGTACACAGGGCCTACTACAGAAAATCTCCCTTCATTTGGTAGAGCTCCTTCATGCATACAGTAATCAAATAAGTACGGTACTTGAAATATTGTAATATATCCCAACAAATTAACTTTTTGTACACCCAGAATATTATCAATTCCGGTTGCTTTTGTAGGTTTCCATTTTTTATCTTTTTATAATTACTTTGCAAGTGTTTTAACGCCACATTTACACATCGAAAGAGTTCGGCGATGCAAGGATGGAAAAGGGCTAGGATTAGGAAGGTCGTCAACGTTTGCATTTGCCTGGAGTAAAACTGCATGTGCGGATCGTGTTCGACAGACGTGACAGGTCCATGCAAGGAAGATAACGTGTTAAGAGTATTTTTGTCACTATTTTTAGATGAATAAAATAAAAGGAAAATATGTTTGTAAAGCCAATATCTGTCGAAATGGCTGAATAAAATGATTGAGAGGCTGGTGAATCTGTAAAGATGGGAGAAGCCCACAGCTCACAGCTCACGGATCAAACCGCGCGGCCAACTCGCTCCGTGTAAATTTATTGGGTATCATAGGTAAATTTCAGTACATCACTAGTATTGATTATTTCTCTTACCTGGACTTTATCCTTACATCCAACGCTCCTTACCTAGGCCTACAGATGAATAAATACTTCTGTTCTCAATCAGATCTCACATATACACTTCTCTCGTTCATTAATGATTTACGAAATGTCCTTTCTGGAATCGGTTTCTGCTTTATGGTACCTTTGTATTTTTTGGCGGTAAATGAAAATGACATGAGAGTGGGAGTAAAATGTATAAAAGAGCGATGCGCCATCTTGAAAGCACGCGTTGTGCCCATTGAATTCGAAGCGAGTCTACGTATTTCAGAGTAACTTTATAAACCAGCGTTTGGAAGGCTAAGTCCCAAGGGAAGATAGGTTTTGGCCGGAGGTGGCTGTAATATCATCTCCAAGTGGAGATAGGCTTTAATTACACATTATTTTTAGGGACAGGTAATACACGGCCATTCTAATACCGCGATCCTGCAATTCCTGCAATTGAAATAAGAAATAATAATAGTTGCGTTTTAAAATATTGCATGTGCAGATCGTGTTCGACAGACGTGTTCCGTCCGTGCAAGGAAGATAACGTGTTAAGGGTATTCTTTTTGTTTATGTCATTATTTTCGGATGAATAAAATAAAAGGAAAATATGTTTTTAAAGCCAATATCTGTCGAAATGGCTAAATAAAATAATTTAGAGGCTGGTGAATCTGTAAATATGGGAGAAGACATATGCATAAAGGTATGTGAATTACCACCTTGTTAAAATGCTCTTATTTGTATCATGATGTCACTGTTTTTCTTGTGTATGTACCTGTGAAGCATTTTGGTCACCCTTTTACTTCGTGAAAATGTCAGAGAAATATGACGTAAGGTCTGCAAAGTAGTAGATTTAATGGTTGAGATAATAATTTAATGGGTAAAGTAAAGGATCATTTCCGTAGGTTTATTTTATATATATGTGGTTTGTCAAAGTTAAGATATAAATTTGTCATAAAATTCTGTTCCATATACAGGCGAAATTCTTGTAAGCGTAATCCGTGGTTATTCAGTTAGAGCTGATGTGAAGGCACACCTTTGTACCAGGCGACGGAAATTTTATTCAAGGGAAGTTACGAGGCGGGATCGATAAAATTTTGTTACAGGAATTGCTATTCCAAAGTATGTTGAAATCTGTGTAGAATTAATGAGAGGCATATAACAGTAAATTTTTTTTAAGTCAAGTTGTGAATTTCGGTTTTTGGAAACACTTAGATCTGATGTGCGGGGAGAGATGGTTAGTTGTCACAGAGTGTTTGTATAACAGCATTGTGGGTCACCCAAGGGAGAGAGATTGCCATTTTAGTGTCGTGTCAAGATTTTGTGTTAGCGAATGTTTCAAGTCTTGCGAAATGGGACGAAGTAAAGGATTATGAATCAGGTTGTTGAAATCCTGTAGTGTTGATGCCGGGATGTTCAGTGTAGGAAACACGAGGAGTCATTTTTTGTAATTTATTGGATGGGAATAGGGTCAGTCCATAATTAGGATTTCACGCGAAACCGTAGGTCCGTGACGGATAAGAATATTTGAGTGACGTCTTGAAATAAATCTCTTCGCATAATCTACGTTGGTTAAGAATTATATTTTATGTGAATTGCCAGCGAGACCGAGTTTTGTTGTTTCATTAAGGCAAGTTATTTGCCTTTCATTTTAACGCAGGTTAAACACGACCAGCGCACATGTGTTTCGTTTAGAGATACCGAAGGGGGAGACTAGTGACCCATTACTCAAGCCAGCTGTTAGTCGATTGAGCTCGCTACTAGAAACTAACTGTAAAATGTAATTTGTCATGTGTAGTGAAATGTTTGCAATCATATTTCATTTTTTAGAAGAGACTCATTTTAATAGAGATTTGAATTCGTTTTTGAAGCGAAGGAAATGAGACAATGATGTTGGACTTAACTTTTTTAAGAAATGTCAAAATTTGAGAATTTGTACTAATGTTTATTCGACTTTATTCGAGGGTTGTACAAAGTCTTATTTTAAATGTCACGAAGCGATGTGGCATGGACTTAGTTATTTTGCGTTGTGTGTTAATGTATGCAGATTGTAGATTTAATGTTAGGATTATGAAAGCTAGTTTCTTAATAATTGTTAGTATTAACGTAAGCTTGTTGAGTGACGTCATGAAATAAATAAATAGTACTGGGAATCATAACACTGTATCCCATTTTCAGCAGCAATGAATTAAGTGAGCAATAAAAGAAGACAATGATGTAATTGAGATAATTACGGATTTTTTTAAGAAACCATCCTTCCGGAGTAGATAAAATATGTAGCTAATTAGGATTGTGAGATTACTTCCATTTATTAAATTATTAAATTCAGTGAAATCGTATTTTGAGAATTAAATAAAAACCAAGTGACCAACTTGAAAATTTATTCTGGAAATCTTAATTTATTTTGATGGGATATCTCAACTTATTAACGTAACGATTAAGGGGGCATGTCCGATGGCAAAGGACTTTAATGCCACAAGTGTTGTGAGTGTTTGTTGTTGTTGTTGTTATTTTTTATTTTGATTTGTTGAGCATCAGATGTGCTGGGGATTTATTAATGTGGAAAATTTGGTCATCAACTACTGTAACTTATGTTCAGCTTTCAGTTTAGAAATTTGGTTGGTCATAGGCTCATAAACCTCACTGACTTTTAGCAGGGCCATCTGCCATCATAGCACCATTTTCCTTGTGGTCATCATCCACAATTACTTTAACGTAAATTACAAAGTTAGATGTCGGTCCATGACATAGTCGCAGGTCACATCGATTCAATTAAAGGTCAATGCCGTACAACCACCCTGTGACACATACATATTGGACTGCCTTACTTATATCAAGAGTCCAGAGCTCGTGCTACGGGGCTGCATCATCACGAATCATTATGATCGTACATGCAGTCTTACATGAAAGCCGATCTTAGGAATCTCCAGACTTTCCTTATTTTCACTCTTAACTTAAGACAATGGTTTCTAGTAAGGATGCCCCTCAGGCAGTTGAATTAAGGTCTCCAAAGCCAGTATCTCTCATCAGCGTTATGATTGTAATTAGTTTTTTTTACAAACAAAACTGAGTTCGTTTTTAAAATGCTATGTGCCTCTTCTACCTCTATTTAAATTCCTTAAATTTACATCAATTTCTTTGACTCGATTCCCCTCATTTAATAGATGGTTTAAGTTACTGAAACCCGCCTCTTACCTAAGCAAGTGATGAAGAACCCTAGACGACCCGAGATAAAGATATCATGCCGATTTTGCTTATAGGTAAGGAAAGTTGGTATCCTACGAAAGGACCGTAAAGGGTTCAGTACGTTGTAAAGAATTACTGCAGTACTGTAGTATGAACGAAAATACCAAGTATAACAGCAGGCACGACACACTCAACTGAATGGCATAGAATGTCAGCTAACCTGTAGGGGTATGAGACATCACGTGATCGTTCACGTGCTCTAGTCAGTGACGGCGACAATGCGGGAGATTTGAACATGTGCTCTGGTGGTTTCATTACGGGTAGACGGTGCGTTTCCGGACACAAGTTCCTACGCTAAATTTTACCGTCTTGGTCCGCACTGCAAGCCCTTAAATTATGTAATAGGAATATAGAAACACCTTGTACTTATTAAGTTACTTAATTATATTCCTTCCCTTACACTACTTGTACATTTTAACGCTAACAACTTTATGTCATCCTTACTTTACCCCCAATTCCCTGTACTGTAATCCCTGCTCCCTAGACCCACGCCGTTTCCCTTAGTTTGCCCCCACATAGCCCTTCTAAACAAATCTCCTGAATTTTACTTACAACTGCGGTTCAAGGCAAGATTGTCTCAGCACACATTCCAACCTCCTACCCACCCATTACGACCTACAAATCTTTGTCCAAGTTTCCTACGTACCCACGCCGTAATCATTTAAATCCTGATCACCCTCCATTTAGTATCCCTGTTACGCCGTATCTCACTGATAACACTCTGGATAACACAACACTCTGCCTGTTTCCCAGTCCTCCACACACTACGTCCAGGTGCCTAATGATGGAGTTCCACATGACCAGAGCTTCACCCCCACCTCCCCACCTCATGGATCCCCTCCCCTCGTAGTCATCCATACCTTCCCTGATGGCTAAAAAAGCCTATTTTCTTCTCCCATTTCTCCCACTCATGAACCTATTCCACCTCCCTCTTCCTATCATCTAATTTACGTTTACCTTTCCTACCTTTTAATATCTGACATGAATCTTTTTCCAGTAATGCCTAACCAGGACACCCTTTAGTCTTAAGGTCAAAATCGTTTTCTTTGAAGCGTCGAAACCAATATCTTGAAGTTGTTTCCGAAAGAGCATGTTCCGCATAGCAGAGCAGCAGATGTCTAGAGATGATAACAGAATAGTAATGGCTCCGCAAATTCTGCTTTCCCTTTTTAGCGTGAACCCAGCAACTTCATGCGATAAAAACTAGTGTACTGCGCACTCCATTCGCTTGTCACACACTGTACCTTACAGCCTCCTGATGGTGCTTACATGCACAGCAGCAGTACGTTTCGGCCCGATCGACATCGCTCAACTGTTACTCACTACTGGGCAAAGCGAGATTTAATTCAAGTACCTTATAAATGATAGTCAGAGAAGGTAGGTGCTTATTAATGTGATATGACATTGTAAGTACTTTAATATGTAGGTATTCTTTGTCGCCATTGCGGTGAACAGAACGCTGAAGTGTAGAAAAAGATCGTGATCCTGTATATTTCCAGAATATAAAAACTGTACACATATCCTGATGTGAGGAAGAGCTTCTATAAACACATGATATGGAAAGTTCAAATACATATCAATAACATTCAAGAAAATTAGTTGTAATTCAAATCTGTGTCAGTTTCATCATTTTCACTGTAACGAGTAAGGGGGTGCAAATTTCAAGAATAAGCTAAATCCTGCACCACACGTCATTGTCACGTATACCTCCCAAACTCTCCAATATTTATCGTCTATTTGGTGCCACTGAAAGTTTATTTCCTTGTTGTTCGTGAATCAAAATATATTTCAGCCGTCTAATTCAACTGAAAACATAACGTACCGGACAGGGTAATACAGAAAGTGACTACTTTCTGACATCGTACGCAGCACATTTCCTGTAAAAGGCGCCAGCGTACTCTTCAGAGCAATGTAGTTATTGCCATGGTGTGGTAATGAGAAAATATCAGAGAATTCTGACGAATGAGGTACACTGCACTAAGACAACAGTGCATTTATCCTATTGTAAGGTCGTCTGACTGAGTCCTTGTGGCTGTACTTCTCCCAGAATGATCTCGATACGATATTTGCCGTCTTTCCTGAGTTATCTCGAGCTAGATTAAAGTCCCCAGCTATCTTCACCCCAGACACAGATAAATGAAATTAAACAACTACATACACCACCATTTTATAACAATATACAGCCACTGAAAGTTTCTACAGAAATAATCGAAATTGAAGATAAAAACTTTTATCTCGGGGTTGGTTGCCGTATAGTTTAGCTCTACATTTCCATTTAAATAATAATAATGATAATAATAATAATAATAAGAAGAAGAAGAAGAAGAAGAAGAATACAATTTGCTTAACGTCACACTAACTACTGTTTTACGGTTTTCGGAGACGCCAAGGTGCCGGAATTTAGTCCCGCAGGATTTCTTTTACGTGCCAGTAAATCTACGGACACGAGGCTTACGTATTTAAGCACCTTCAAATACCACCGGACTGAGCCTGGATCGATCCTGCCAAGTTGGGTTCAGAAGCCAGCACTCCACCGTCTGAGCCACCCAGCCCGGTTCCATTTCCAATTATAAATGTTGAATTTGTCCTCATCATGTTAGTGACAGTCTTGGCAATCTGAACAAACAAATTCATGGTAATGAATAAGTTTGCACTTCATGCTTCCATACGGCAGCAAATGATATCACCAAAAGTACACTCTGTAAGAATCAGAAATTGAGTATTGTCCATCAGATATCTTAGATATATCAGCAGTTGCGTCCTTGCAATGGAAGTAAACTTTTCCTGTAGCGTACTCGGGAGCTGCGCTGAATGTTGTTGACATCCCAGAATGGCACACACACACACACACGCGCCTTTTGTGAAATCTTCGGATCACTACTTGAGTGGAGTGCTTTAATTGTATATTTTATTTCGGATCCCATGTGCTGTCTTCGTGTTTATATTATAAATATTGCGTTCGACGGACTGGAATATTTCTTCATGTTCGCACTCTTAAGAAGACGATTTAAAAGCATATTTTCTTACCGAACAAAAACAACAGTGCTCGAACTCGTGGCACATTAGGACCTTGACTAGCTAATACGAATGTAGCCAAGACTTTTCTGTAAATAATTTAACGTCACACCAACGTAGACATACTTTTAGGCAACAATTGGACGGAAAGGAAAGGAAAGGAAGTTACTGTAGTCTTAACTAAGGCACAGCTCGAGCAGTTCTCATATCATCAAGCTTCTCAATTTGTCTCTGAAAGCCCATTGAACCCAATTCCAGCTGTCAGTCAAGGATTAAGATCCTTAGACATGCTGGAAGTCGGACCCCGAGGCCTCCGGATAAGAGGCTGCATCTGCCACTACACTCCTACACTCCCTTCTAATGAATTTCATGCTTTTAAATAACATCCGTTTACGCCAGTAATTTAATGCTGCACATATTAGCACAGAAGGCTATTGCCATACACCCTGTTGTCTGATACTACTTCATCTGTATCCTCTTCCTCACCTAAGGTATTTACTGCGCTTTTGCTCGCCTGTTTATTTTTTAAAACATGTACTAATAATTGTCACATACACATGCACTACACGAAGCAGCACATTATATGCACCCAGACGAGATGACTACACAACACTGTTACGTGCTCATTCGACTGCCAGCCCACTGAGAACCCCTTCGGTATTTCCTGGAAGTAATGAGCAAGTCACACCGAAGACCTCCTAGCCGACCCGAGGGCATGCGACGACCTCTCCATGTATTTTACTTTAAATCTGGTGCCTTCATGGACTCTCTGGAACAGGAAACTGGAATGTTTGTATTCCGGGCGTACCCCGAACATTCTAGGGCTTCATCACCAGGGATTTAGAGGCTGGCACGCTGAGAACAGAAGTAGTGTGTCGAGGTGAAGTGTTGGGGCAGTTTATATTGTTGTCGTGGTGAATTGTAGTAGTGTCGTTGGAGATTAGTGTTGAGAGAGTGTCATCGTGTCCGTGTCCGACTCATTGGCTGAATGGTCAGCGTACTGACCTTCAGTTCAGTGGGTCCCGGGTTCGATTCCCGGTCGAATCGGGGATTTTAATCGCTTCTGATTAATTCTTCTGGCTCGGAGACTGGGTATTTGCATCCGTCCCAACACTCTCCTCTTCATATTCACACAAATCACTACACTACCAACCACCAAAGAAACACGCAATAGTGATTACATACCTCCATATAGGGTTGGCCCAGAGGAGTGCGACAGGCTTAGGCAGCCGGCACAATTCCTATCCTCGCCGGTAGATGGGGGCTTCATTCATTCCATTCCTGACCGGGTCGAATGATAGGAAACAGGCTGTGGATTTTCATTTTGGGCCAATGACCTTAGATGTTAGGCCCCTCTAAGCAACAAACATCATCATCATCATCATCATCGGATTTTCATTTTCATATACGGTCGACGGCAGGAAGGGCATCTGGCCGTAGAATAGGGCAAAATCCACGTGTGCGACGCAGTTCGCACCCACGACCCCACACGTGCGGGAAAAGCGGTAGGAAAAGAAGAAGAAGAAGAAGCAGAAGAAAGTGTCATCGTGAGGTGTGTTGGGGATTAGCTGAATTGGTGCTGTGTTTTAGCGACTGATGTGTGTTGAGTAGTGTGTGGAGCAGTCACATGAATTGATTGTGTGAGTTATCGGCCTTGTCTGGAGTCGGGCTAAGTGAACCATCGTCGTGCTGCGTGTAAAGGTGCTATGCAGAGATTCTATCTAATGGTTTTTACTTTGCATTAACATATTTAAGGTTTCCAGCTATGAATAGATGGGAATGGGCTAAGATTGGGAGGTAGTGTCCGCGGCTTTAATAACGATACAGCCCCGGAATTTATTTGGCATGAAATTTGGAAAACACGGAAAACTATCTTCAAGGCGGCCGACGGTGGGATTCGAACTCACCATTTCCCGAATTCAAGCTCCCAGCTACGCTACCCTAATCACACGAACTGTATCAAGTGACGGTGGTGCTCGCCAAGTGAAAGGAGAGAGCTGTCAATCAAAATTACGGTAAGGTACGCCCGTTCCAGGTAAATACCAGCAATTTGGATACCCGCTTTGAGGTCTACTGTAAATAGCCACTAATAAGTGAACTGCTGGCACTCATTGCCAAGTGTAACTGAGTGTGTGTACAGTAGAGGTCTGCAAGCCACCCAGCTGTTCTCTCACGCTCATTCGATCCTCATACAGTCAATCGTATCTCGGTCGACTTTGAGCGGGTAGGCTAGCAGCATATAGTCTGAGTTAAGCTGACGGACTGTGTCAACGAAAATACGATGAGCAAACTTAGAAGGAGCGAGAAATGAAGTGTGGCTGACTGTAAAATGTTGGACACCATGACAATATTTCAACGAAATATGCATTGAAGTAATGTAATTACAAACTTACTGTAAACACTGAAAGATCAACTTGATACGTTGGTAGACACGAACATTAACTTTTTTTTTTTTTTTTTGCTAGTTGCTTTACGTCGCACCGACACAGATAGGTCCTATTGCGACGATGGGACAGGAAAGGGCTAGGAGTGGGAAGGAAGCGGCCGTGGCCTTAATTAAAGTACGTGCCCCAGCATTTGCCTGGTGTGAAAATGGGAAACCACGGAAAACCATCTTCAGGGCTGCCGACAGTGCGGTTCGAACCCACTATCTCCCGGATGTAAGCTCACAGCCGCGCGCCTCTAACCGCACGGCCAACTCGCCCGGTGTATTAACTTTTATAGTCTTTCACATTATCTCAAACGTTCACCATTATTGTTTTGTTTAATTACAGTATGAATCAAGAGAACATCATTTACTGTACCTGGATTAAGCGAGATACTTTCGTCACTAATTTGGCTACCAGCTGAACTGAAATGCCTTTCACTTGCCGCATTGAAGGCTGGAATGTGCAATATTTTCTTCGCTAGTAGAGCAATTCTTGGATGTTCGGTGCGATTATTTCTCCATCATGCAAGGGGATTGTCATCGGAAACGTGATATTTCAATAAATTCGTTGTTGTAGGAGGAATATCGGCAACGTTTATTCGCCCATAGTCTGCGCTAACATGGTACTTAACCCTGTTCCCAAAACCGTCGTACCGGGATGAAAAACAGTTGCAGACATTTTGACGCACTTCTGTGTAATGATTTTCTTGATACCTTGTGATACTGCATTTCATGGCCGCACTATATGCTATTAGGCCGCACTTACAATATGTGTTTTATATGATAAATAAAAGCACACATTGTGAGGTGGTAGATACAAACGTCAATAAGGAAGCACAACGTTTACATGGCACATATTCTACATGTTCACAATTCTCAGTTGTTACTAGTAAGATGTATTCCCACACTTCACCTTTTACCTTTCTTACTTTAGTAATCCATGTTATTTCCTGTTAAGTATTGCTTTCACCGTGTCGCAACGAACGCCGTAGTGACTACGAAGATGAATCAGTCGGACTGAGTGTGGTGCGTTCGCTTGGACTGTCAAGCAGTCGGACTGGTCAGTCTCACTAGCGGAGTAGGACTTCACTAGCTATGGTCGACCGACCGTAAATGGGGATTGCAGACCTTTAATGTACAGTATATGAGTGTGTACTGATTGGTTCATCCTAAATTAAATTAGTCCACTAAGACAGAGAGTGTGTATTTTGTAACCGTACAGATGATATGGCTGTAAGTTTGTATTTAGAGAATGGTGAGTTTGAGTCCTCATATTGGCTGTTAAGAAGATTGGTTTCATATATTTTCGATCTTCAATCAATCAATCAATCAATCAATCAATCAATCAATCAATCAATCAATCAATCAATCAATCAATCAATCAATCAATCAATCAATCAATCAATCAATCAATCAATCAATCAATCAATCAATCAATACTGATCTGCATTTAGGGCAGTCGCCCAGGTGGCAGATTCCGTATCTCTTGTTTTCCTAGCCTTTTCTTAAATGATTTCAATGACATTGGAAATTTATTGAACATCTCCCATAAATGAATATTTGCCCCAATTTGTCCTCTTGTATTCCAACTTTATCTTCACATTGTGATCTTACCTACTTTTAAAGACTCCACTCAAACTTATTCGTCTACTAATGTCACTCCACGCCATTTCTCCGCTGACAGCTCGCAACATACCACTCAGTCGAGCAGCTCGTCTCCTTTCTCCCAGTTCTTCCCAGTCCAAACTTTGCAACATTTTTGTAACGCTACTCTTTTGTCGGAAATCACCCAGAACAAATCGAGCTGCTTTTCTTTCGATTTTTTCCCAGTTCTTGAATCATGTAATCCTGGTGAGAGTCCCATACACTGGAACCATACTCTAGTTGGGGTCTTACCAGAGACTTATAAGCCCTCTCCTTTACATCCTTACTACAACCCCTAAATACCCTCATAACCATGTGGAGAGATCTGTATTGTACCGGGAACAGCGGTACGGAACTAAGTCCCCGCAATTAAAATTTAAAACTTCGCGCTACGCGCCGGCCCAGCAGCGGAAGACAGACAGGAACAGCGAGCAACACATGTGTGTGTGACGTTGAGCGCGTTGACGTCACAGCCTGCCTCCCCGTGACACAGAGAGAGCCTAGATCAGTATGGAATATTCCTTGAGCTTCTTCGGCTAATAACTTTCCCACAGTAATGGCTGGATAAAATCAACCACATCGTCATGTAGCCCCATATTTTATCTCCATTCCTACAAGGTTTGGTAAAAATACGGCAAGAGACTACGAAGTTGTCGAGCGAAATGTACAGGCATATTTTAGCGTGGATCGGGTATAAATAGAAAGCTGCTTCCCTTAGCAGACCAGTGTGTTTCGCAGTGGAGTTCGTGCGGCTAGCAGCGTGCGGTCGGCTCGTGGGGACCGCGATACTACGTGAGTGACAGTCTCATTTCGCCGAGTTAAAGACTTAAACTCCACAGTACTGAGTTTGGACTTTAAATAATTTCAACGCTACGTGAGTGATAGTCTCATTTCGCCAAGTTCAGGACTTAAACTCCACATTTGGACTTTAAATAATATTTCAGCGAGTTCCCAGTGATAATTTTATTTCGCCGAATTTCCGTGATTCACGAACGATAGCCAACCTCATTTAAACTTTAATGGTGATTTATTTGGACAGATGTTTCAAATTTACATTTCTTACGAGTCTTTTTGATGAAACAATCCGAACAGTGATAAATTGTGAACAATATTCACCTTGCCAACTAATAGAATTACTTTGCTAATTTTTTGTGTGTCGGATTCTAATCTCTTCAGACTGTGACAAGTGATAAATTATTGAATTAATTTCAATCTATGACTGTGTCTTCGGACTTACTGAAGTCGTGATGTTTTTCCAAATATCTCGTGTAGATATTGGACTGTGATTAGTTCCAATCCGTGTTTAATCTGTGCAGACTTTGAACTGTGAGCTAACGATAGACTGTGAATTACATATTCGAACTTTGCTCAAGGTAGACATTGAACTGTGTTGAGAAGTGAACTACATTCATGGTAGACACTGGACTGTATTTAGGGTGTACATTTACCACAAATTAAACTGTTTATTCAAGACTAGTAATGAACTGTACATTTAAACTGTGAGTTTTCAGTATACTATTTATTTTTAGTGTGATCAAACCACGGACTGTGGAGGAGTGAAACATATTTTCATTTCATTTCAAGTTGACGAACCAGATCGGTTCATATGTGGAACATTTTTCTTTTTCCGAGTGACTGAGTTAAGATTGCTCGTAACTCTGAACAAATATCTTGTGTGTGATAATTTCAACCTGTTTCAAGTGTCACATTTCCTTTAATCACACTACGAGTGACTCTTTCGTTCAAATCGGTCATTCAAGAAGCTCTTTTTCGTGTCCAGGTACTAATGTGTACAATCATGAGCCATTCTCCGTGCAACCAGATCTCAATGTTCACACTACTACGTTATTCCGATCTTCTGGACGTCGTATGGATATTCCCGAACTTCTAGAATTTCCATCGCGGGAGAAATCGTCGTTCCATGGTGCCGAGAGGGGACTGATGGCAGTACAAGGAGAGCAGCCGGATTTCGAGTTCATCACCAGCCTGGATGAGGAAAGGATCATTTCCTGCTTGTTTGCTGTTTGAAGGTGATATAATTTTGAACTTTGTTAATAAATTCAGAAAGAAACCGTCTCCCTCTGTCAGCACTTCAATCAGAACGGTACACGCCCTGCGTCTAACTCATGCTCATCAAAGTACCATATTTACTGTTACAGTACCCTTTATTTACAATCCCATTAATGTGATTACCCCAATGAAGATCTTCCCTTATATTAATACCCAGATACTTACAGTGATCTCCAAAAGGAACTTTGACCCCCATCAACGCAGTAATTAAAAGTGCGAGGACTTTACCTATTTGTTAAATTCACAGCCTGACTTTTAACCCCGTTTATTATCATACTATTGCCTACTGTCCATCTTACAATATTATCGAGGTCATCTTGCAGTTGCTCACAATCTTGTAACTTGTTTATTACTCTATAGAGATGAACATCATCCTCAAAAAGCCTTGCCTCTGATTCCACTCCTTTACTCATATCATTCACATTGGGTAAATAAGGAGCTATACATTAATTAAAGCTATGACCTCTTTCTTTCCAGCAGTAGCCTTTTCCTATTAAGCGTAGCTAAATTCCTATCCATGTTAGGGCGACGTTGAACAGTAATATGTAAATATATATTTTTAAACCTGTCGGTGCGTAGGTCATTCAGTGGTTACATTACTCTTAAACTCTTCACAATACAGTAGAATATCCGGGGGTGGAAACTAGAAATGAATGATGCGATTCAAGATTACGTTTAATATTTGTGTTATCACGATAGTGGTGAGATGTTACGTTATATCAGATCTTGAATCATACTCCACAACTAATTATAACTGTATATACTTCCAGGAACAATACACGAACGTACGATTTTAACTAAAAGAAATCACCACATTGCCTGTACGTATACAGAGTAGTAACCATTAAATGCATTCTACATATGATCAAATATTTTACTGATTTTTGCAGTATCACTTCAAATCGTATTATGCCCACCCATTGACAAAATTTATTTTAATGAAGCTTTGTGCAGTTCTTCCATGTTCTCCTTCATGCTGTAAAATCAACTGTGTAAAACAGTGTATTTTCATAGTGTAAATGAGGCTTGGGAATTGACTGTCGTCTCAAATCGCGTACTGTCCGCCAAAAGGCCGCAACAAACTGAGTATTGTCTACGAACATATTTTGTTACACCAGATAAAATGGATGTTCGTTGCGTTCTTCTGTTGGATATGCTACACATCAGGCTCCATACGCTTACGACAACACTGGTCAGACTGAGCTTGTGTAAAGAGGCACTATATACACTGACTGACAGAGCAAATGCAACACCAAGAAAGAGTGGTCAGAACTTTATGCCAATTGCAGGGTAGACTGACGTCACTGAGGTATGCTCATGATGTGAAATGCGCCGCTGTGCTGCGCACGTAGCGAACGATAAATGGGACACGGCGTTGGCGAATTGCCCACTTCGTACCGTGATTTCTCAGCCTACAGTCATTGTAGAACGTGTTGTCGTGTGCCACAGGACACGTGTATAGCTAAGAATGCCAGGCCGCCGTCAACGGAGGCATTTCCAGCAGACAGACGACTTTACGAGGGGTATGGTGATCGGGCTGAGAAGGGGGCAGCTTGGTCGCTTCGTCAAATCGCAGCCGATACCCATAGGGATGTGTCCACGGTGCAGCGCCTGTGGCGAAGATGGTTGGCGCAGGGACATGTGGCACGTGCGAGGGGTCCAGGCGCAGCCCGAGTGACGTCAGCACGCGAGGATCGGCGCATCCGCCGCCAAGCGGTGGCAGCCCCGCACGCCACGTCAACCGCCATTCTTCAGCATGTGCAAGACACCCTGGCTGTTCCAATATCGACCAGAACAATTTCCCGTCGATTGGTTGAAGGAGGCCTGCACTCCCGGCGTCCGCTCAGAAGACTACCATTGACTCCACAGCATAGACGTGCACGCCTGGCATGGTGCCGGGCTAGAGCGACTTGGATGAGGGAATGGCGGAACGTCGTGTTCTCCGATGAGTCACGCTTCTGTTCTGTCAGTGATAGTCACCGCAGACGAGTGTGGCGTCGGCGTGGAGAAAGGTCAAATCCGGCAGTAACTGTGGAGCGCCCTACCGCTAGACAACGCGGCATCATGGTTTGGGGCACTATTGCGTATGATTCCACGTCACCTCTAGTGCGTATTCAAGGCACGTTAAATGCCCACCGCTACGTGCAGCATGTGCTGCGGCCGGTGGCACTCCCGTACCTTGAGGGGCTGCCCAATGCTCTGTTTCAGCAGGATAATGCCCGCCCACACACTGCTCGCATCTCCCAACAGGCTCTACGAGGTGTACAGATGCTTCCGTGGCCAGCGTACTCTCCGGATCTCTCACCAATCGAACACGTGTGGGATCTCATTGGACGCCGTTTGCAAACTCTGCCCCAGCCTCGTACGGACGACCAACTGTGGCAAATGGTTGACAGAGAATGGAGAACCATCCTTCAGGACACCATCCGCACTCTTATTGACTCTGTACCTCGACGTGTTTCTGCGTGCATCGCCGCTCGCGGTGGTCCTACATCTTACTGAGTCGATGCCGTGCGCATTGTGTAACCTGCATATCGGTTTGAAATAAACATCAATTATTCGTCCGTGCCGTCTCTGTTTTTCTCCAACTTTCATCCCTTTCGAACCACTCCTTCTTGGTGTTGCATTTGCTCTGACAGGCAGTGTATGAAAAACTGTCCTTTTACACTCGTTTTTATACTTAGTTTAAAATATTCCTTAGAAAAACATTAGTTTCCCTCACATAAAATAAACCTCCATAATTTATATAATTGAAAATGCCATTCTAAAAATTTCTACTACCACACCGCGCGCATCAAGTCGTATTGTGTTGGAAGTTTGTGTTCGATATTTCAAAATTCATTACTGAAATAATTTTATTTTGTGGTTTATACACAGTTTTAAAAATAGGGGAACATGTTTTTGAACGTATGCCATGCTCTACAAAACAATAGCTCACACCCAGGTATATTACCAAATAAACCTTTATTCTTTACCGTTTAAGTATACAAAAGAACATCGATGTATTCGCGTTCATTTTTGGAACACAAACGGAAATGTGCGAATAGGGGTGAAAACAAAGAGATAACAGTCCTCCAGGGTGCATCTTTATCACAGTTGGAGAGCTTCAATATGGTATATGTCCTCCACGAGCATTTTTCACAGCTAGGCATCTGCGTGGCATGCTCCGTATAAGTCGACGGAGGTGACGTTGCGGTATCAGGTCCCATTCATCAATGAGAGCCTCTTCGAGGTCTTGGAGAGTCTGTGGTGCAACAGGACGCCCACGAACACTTCTGTCAAGCCTATCCCACACATGCTCGATGGGATTAAGTTCGGGACTCACTGCTGGCCATTCCATCCCTTGAATATCCAGTTCTCGCTAGACAGCTCTAGTGATGCGCGCTACATAAGCCCTGGCAATGTCGTGCATGAGTACGAATTCAGGGCCAACACCGTATGCAGCAACCAACACACGCTGTAGCAGTATCTGCTCGATGCACCCCGCAGCGGTAAGATTACCACGGACGACGACAAGATCCGTACCGCCATCAGTACTGATGCCACCCCACACTATCACAGATCCTTGTCCGAATCGGTCGCCTTCCTGTGCAATTTTGGCATGTACAGCTCACCACGGCGTCTCCATACACGTTGAAATCCATCACGCTTTGTCAGGGGAAATCTGGACTCGTCTGTGAACAACACAGGTGTCCATTGGCGAAGTTGCTAGTTGACGCGGGCACGGGCAAACAGAAGGCGAGCTGCGCGATGTTGCTGCGACAAACGGGGCAGTCGAACTGGACACCTGGGTCGTAAGGACAATTCTCATAACATGTTCCTTAGTCTGATCAGACACCGTGACTCGAGTGACTCTCCTGAGGCCTTGTTGCTGTTCTCTGGCAGTTGCTGAACGACGCACAGAGGAGTATATCGCGCAAAAAGCTGGCCAGAAGTCGAAAACATAAACTTGGTCAGATACCGTAACAAATTATATCTCGTTGAAGGTCAATACATATTACGTCACATATCAGTACTTGTAGTAACCCCACACCTACGATCTTGCCACACAAGCAGTCGGAAGTGAGTCGTCGCCTGGTATGCTCGTGCTAAAGTGACGAACAGTACAAACTACTTGTGATTAGAAGTGTTTTATAACGAGGGCTATGGACGAGGATATAGAAGGTATGTACTTCATTTTAACATGTTAATAATATGTATTTTAATGACTCCTATCGATTAGGGGCACATGAGGAAGCGAGGTGTACAAACTGACTTAAAGTTTGATAAATTCAAACTACTGCAGTACTTTTGAGTGTGAGTTCAGCCGAGTTCATCTATAATTCTTATCGTATTATAAACTTTAGCGAATGCTCGAAAGATTCAAGAAGAAAAATGTCCCGCATATGCGCGCCTTTTCTATTAATGTGATTTCGAAATAAAGTGGGGCGAAGAAAGCTGAGGTGCATAGGCCAGTAAAATAAACGTATATGTTTACTTTACCCAATATATATAATCATACATATTCCGCTTTATTATTTCCAGGGTCGGCTGTGGAGATGTCCAAAAAGTCACTTTTCGACATTTTGAAGCAGTGTCCAAATAGGAAGACAGACGAAAATTTTTGGAATGTACGCTTATAGAAATGACTTACTGTCCAGAAAGTGCGAAGGGTTCCCTTAGACAGGCTTTAAAATTATTCAAGTTTCACTTAAACAAAAATGGATAGCTGCTAGTAATAATGAAGAACGGTTTTTGAAGAAAAATAAACAATGGCTCAAATCGAGCATTAAACTACCTACATGGAAGTCACAAAAACCAGGTCGACTATCGAAGGAATTTCAAGCGTCCAGTGGGCGCAGCAAACGCTGAAAAGCAAAGGACTTAAGGGGGTAGAAACCTCATGATCAGTTCACATATACAGGACAGATGAGTCAGCATGCTGCAGGAAATATTGATGCTTCCAAAATTATGAAAGGCTTGACCTCACCACCCTAAATACAGATCAGTAGTGATTGAGTAGTTCCTTTGTCAACCACCGAACACGCAATATCAATATTCCCCATTCGTCATTGCTCAACTGTAATTTTTTTTGCAGGTTGCTTTACGTCGCATCGACACATATAGGTCTTATGGCGACGATGGGACAGGAAAGGTCTATGAGTGGGAAGGAAGCGGCCGTGGCCTTAATTAAGGTACAGCCCCAGCATTTGCCTGGTGTGAAAATGGGGAAACCATGGAAAACAATCTTCAGGGCTGCCAACTGTGGGGTTCGAACCCACTATCTCCCGAATACTGGATACTGGTCGCACTTAAGCGACTGCAGCTATCGAGCTCGGTCTCAACTGTAAAATATTATAGTTTACTAATACAATTTTAATTGTGTTAGATGGCGATAGTAGTAATAAGGTTCTACTTTCCACTTTCTGTCCTTTCCTCATCTGCAAAGCCTGGGTGATATGGCGGCTGTACCGTTCGAGTACCGTGGTCCGAAACCTTCGAGTGGCAGATAACTTAGGTCATTCAGTTTTGTATGAGATAACTGCTGAGACAGTTCTATATTTCTATTCCTGAACTGTGGTTGAACGCACTGGTATCGATATCACTATAACAACGAAAGATTCCCAACACAACAACATTTTATTCCTTATTTTTTTTACAATTTTGCTTTACGTCGCCCCGACACAGATAGGTCTTATGGCGACGAAGGGATAGGAAAGGTCTAAGAGTGTGAAGGAAGTGGCCGTGGCCTTAATTAAGGTTCATCGCCAGCCTTTGCCTGGTGTGGAAGTAGGAAACCACGGAAAACGATCTTCAGGGCTGCCGACAGTGGGGCTCGAACCCACTGTCTCCCGAATATAAGCTCACAGCTGCGCGACCCTAACCGCACGGCCACTGGCTCGGTATATCCAGTATATTTCACACACACACACACACACACACACTCTCTCTCTCTCTCTCTCTCTCTCTGTTTCTCTCTCTCTCTCTCTCTCTCTTCCTCCAAAGGGAAGCAGGGACATACTCTCATACTCTCTTTAAACTCCTCTCCTCTGGCACGGGAAGAAGCTGCGTGTGTTTAGATGCGCCGTAAGGAAGGCAAAAATAGAAGCAAGCGACCATGACTGTTGATATCCCTATCACAGTTTCGAACCTACAATTTAAGGTGGAATCCTAACCACAGTGACGTTACACTATATTTCAAGAATCGCACACGTACTGGCCAGTATGCTAAAAGCGACCAACTTGCTGAGAAGCCTGTGACATCAGAAAGGGAGTTCAGACGTAAAACTAAGGCAAGTTCACAAGTGTGGCAAAGATCATTCCCTGGCCCCACCAGAATGTGGAAAAAGGTGGAGAAAGAGAGAAAGAAAGAAGCAATTAAAGAACAAAAGTAGAGAATTGTGAAGGAAGTAGCTATTACAGTAGATTGAAGAAAGGGGATATTCTCAATGTTACCAAATCAAACGCATGGTTGTACGGCCTTGACGAGCCTTCGCCTAGTAACGGACCGCTGTTCAGCCTGACGGCTTGCAGATTACGAGGTCAGCGCGACGAAACATCTCGGCCTTTATTCTCCGTCAAGACCGCTACCTCATCGGCAGATGATTTCTCACGGACACCTAGTGCGCCTCAAATGAGACTTCAGATCCAGATAAGAACCCCTGACCCACCTCTGAATAACCACTAAACAGCGCGGCTAGTCTCTGTTCGTTACAGTCGTCATAATTTATGATAACAGTTAAGTATTTTACAGTGCTTTTTTTTTCTTAATTAGAATCAGGATTTCTTAGTTTTCATTCCCTTGTGATCATACATATGCTGTTTTTACCAACAGCTGTGTTCTAGATATTTTAATATCGCGATGTAATAACTCTAAGAATGTTTGCCCAAATTTTAATTGCATATGACTGAATGGGTGGTTGTCTAAGTCAAGGCGGTGACATACTGCACTTCTCCAGTTGCGGTCTGTCGACTGATGTTCCAAGTCGGTGATCACGAGACGCACTTTTAACAGCTTCGTGGAATTCCGCATGAATTCGGCTTTACTCGTCTCATTTTATTGATGAATAACCCAAAAGATATAACATCGTTATTTTCAGTACGCTTTCTTGCATTCCCACTGAGACCTGCTTTAGGGCACGGTTTGCAGCGGACTGAGAGACCTGAAGTTAGCAAACGACATGAGACGTCATCGCTCGCCATTGACTAGACGTGAGCAGCCGCGCCCCATTCAGCTGTCACGCCTTTGTTTTGAATTCAGGAAATACAAGCTCCGTGACGAGTAGCACTGAGAATGAAAAGAATACTATCTTTGAGTAATTATATCCAAAGCGAAATTCATTACGCTAATGTAAATCTGCGTCATAAATCTAAGGAGAATACAATAACACCGTGTCTTAATAAATGTACAGTAAATTGGTGTAACCTTAATTTAATTTCCATTGTTCAAAGATTGACCTGCTTACATTTCAATCCCAGTTTTTACAGCATATATTGGAAAGTGAACATTATCAAGAAAATGTTTTAATTATGAAGGATTGCATGTTTCTAATTTTATGCCACTGTTTATACTTTGATATTAGCCACTGGACCACCAATTTTACTACTAGGACATGAATTCCCATTTCAAAATTTTCGCATGCAATGGCCGGGGAATTTCAAATAAAATTTCTGGTGTAACAAGTTGGTTATTCAATCTAATTCCGTGTGGCTATTTCTAACCGAGTGCAGCCCTTGTAAGGCAGACCCTCCTATGAGGGTGGGCAGCGTCTGCCATATGTAGGTAACTGTGTATTATTGTGGTGGAGGATAGTTTTCTGTGTGGTGTGTGAGTTGTAGGGATGTTGGGAACAGAACATACACCCAGCCCCTGGCAATTGGAATTAACCAATCAAGGTTAAAATCCCCGATCTGGCCGGGAATCGAACCCGGGACCCTCTGGACCGAAGGCCAGTCCGTTGACCATTCAGCCAACTAGTTGGACGGTTATGCAACGGCTCACAGACACAGTTTCATAACTGATTACATTACGGTAATGTCTGAAATTTCAATCATATTGTTAGAAATACAGTTCGTATTAAGTATGTTACACCAGGTGAATCAGCTGCCCGTACTAATATTGTTTCATGCAAACCGAAGTTTTGTATACGTCCTGAAAACTTCTATCATTCTTGCACGCACAGTAAACACAGCAAAACGGATATCTTTATATTCACGGCTTACACAAAAATGGGAAGCTGTTATGCCAAAATATAATTAAGTAACAGGAACCACGAGTGCAGTCTCCAAATGATCTGATATTATTATTATGATTATTATTATTATTATTATTATTATTATTATTATTCTACCGCTTTTCCCCCACCTGTGGAGTCGCGGCTGCGAACTGTGTCGCACATGTGGACTTGGCCCTGTTTTACGGATGATGCTCTTCCTGACGCCTATCCTATGTCGAGGGATGTAAATCATTATTGCGTGTTTATGTGGTGGTTGGTAGCGTGGTGTGTTGCCCCGGAATATGAAGAGGAGGGTGTCGGGACAAACACAAATGCCCTGTCCCCGAGCCAGAAGAATTAATCACATGCGGTTAAAATCACTGATCTGTTCGGGAATTGAACCCGAGACCATCAGAACCGAAGCCCTCAACGCTGACTATTCAACCAAAGAGTCGGACTCTAAATGATCCCATATAAATCTGATATAAATGAAACGTCACTGAAGCAGGAAGTGGGCATTGCGACCACGACTGATAGGTCTGTATTACTACAATGGAGTGGGAAAATATATACGAATATACTGGCATTAGAAAATTTCATTCAACATGCTTGATTAGGGAATATTGATATTTATGGTATACACCGGATGTAGAAATATATATTATTATAATACAGTGTTAGAATACCTGTATTAATATTTGAATGTGAATGTATATATATATATATCATATAAACTATTGAAACCGACCTAGTGGCACTAAAGCCTTCATCCCACTGAGGTCCTTGACCCACCGAGACGACTGCTGCCCAGCCGAATGATATTACATGGTCAGCGTAACAACTACCTGGCCTTCTGACTTGGCTTACATGACTAAGTCTACTGCTTATCATACAGGTGCTTATTTGAAACAATAACATTGAGATAGTCCTCCTCTGTGGTGTAGTGGTTAGTGTGATTAGCTGCCACCCCTGGAGGTCCGGGTTCGATTCCCGGCACTGCCACGAAATTTGAAAAGTGGTACGAGGGCTGTAACGGGGTCCATACAGCCTCGGGAGGTCAACTGAGTAGAGGTGGGTTCAATTCCCACCTCAGCCATCCTGGAAGTAGTTTTCCGTGGTTTCCCCACTTCTTCACCAAGCAAATGCCGGGATGGTACCTAACTTAAGGTCACGGCCGCTTCCTTCCCTCTTCCTTGTCTATCCCTTCCAATCTTCCCATCCCCTGCATGGCCCATGTTCAGGATAGCAGGTGCGGCCGCCTGGGTGAGGTACTGGTCATTCTTCCCAGTTGTATCCCCGACTAAGAGTCTGAAGCTCCAGAACACTGCCCTTGAGGCGGTAGAGGTGGGATCCCTCGCTGAGTCCAAGGGAAAAGCCAACCATGGAGGGTAAACAGATTAAGAAAGAAAGAACATTGAGTTAACCTCGTTCCATCATTTAGCTGTGGATTAAAACTCTTGGATGAGCCAGGGAACTAACCCGAGTTCTCCAGCTAAAACGTGAACCCAGTACACATAACATACACCGTACGGGCCTGTCTATATCAATACATTAATATTTCTTTTGCAATTGGCTTTACGTCGCACCGACACAGATAGGTCTTACGGCGGCAATGGGATAGTAAAAGACTAGGTAAGGTAAGGGCATATTCTGCCCGAATGCAAGTCCGTAGCTCCGCAGAGGTGTGCCTGAGCCGGAGTTTACGTACGGTAGGGTGGCCAGTTCCTTTCCACTCCTCCATTCCCTTACCACCCACCAACAGCGCGTGGCAATCCATCCAAATCTTGACCACGCCCAATGATGCTTAACTTCGGAGATGTCACGAGATCTGGTGTTTCAACACGGCTACGGCGTGGGAAGGAAGCGCCCCTGGCCTCAATGAAGTTACAGTGCCAGCATTTAATGGTGTGAAAATGGGAAACAAAGGAAAACCATCCTCAGGGCTGCCAACAGTGGGGTTCGAACCTCTATCTTGATCCGGTTTATCAATCAGCGCTGAAGGACATTCGCGATGTTATTGGTGACACTATTATTCGGATTTCAGTTGATGAAACCACAGATACACTTGGCCGATATACAGTACAATGAACTTAATTGGTGGAAAAATTAGCGAATACTAGCTGATGTACCCGTGCTTCGCTACGGAATTCTACATTGTATACATAATTGCAGATTAGGTAGTGTACACCTTTTGAGCAAGATTGTATTATAGGCTATTGCATAGCTCTTAACGTTACCATAGAAACGCGACGGGGAAGTCACCTAACGTCTTTTCTCATATGAAGACTGGGTTAGGGAATTTTCATTGTAATGGTAGGCCCGCTTGCCTACCATCAGTCACAATCAGGTTGGGGAGTTTTCATTATAATGGCAGACACTCCACCTGCTTTTTTACATTCTCAGAAAGACTGTCTTAGTGGTTTTCCCAAGTGAAACATTACAATGACGTCAGTAGGAATGGCGCGATTAAAAGCAATATGAAATACTTGGTCAAATGAAAAACCACGCATTTTCTCACTTTTAACGAACAGCACTACGGTGCCGATGTAACAGTCCAAAGTTCGAGAGCTGGAATGACCAAGCGGCAGACAGCCGTGATCATTCTTCGTCTTTTTTCGGCGGGGGGGGGGGGGGGTCGTATAGTGAAGAGTCCCAAGGCAAATCAATGCCCTTTTTTTTTTTTTTTTGCTAGTTGTTTTACGTCGCACCGACACAGATAGGTCTTATGGCGACGATGGGACAGGAAAGGGCTAGGAGTGGGAAGGAAGCGGCCGTGGCCTTAATTAAGGTACAGCCCCAGCATTTGCCTGGTGTGAAAATGGGAAACCACGGAAAACCATTTTCAGGGCTGCCGACAGTGGGATTCGAACCTACTATCTCCCGAATACTGGATACTGGCCGCACTTAAGCGACTGCAGCTATCGAGCTCGGTGAATGCCCTTTTACTAATCTGTTTCGTAGGAGTACCTGATCAGTCGGAAAATCTAATTTCACTACACTGGTGGCGGAAAAATATATCTGACTTGGTGGCAAATTTTTAAAGCCAGACGAGAAAACCCCTCTTCACTGCTAATTTGGAATAAAATGAATTTCGAATTTAATAAAAATGAAGAGGGAGACGCTTTTCTTAAGAAACGGCTCTTTTTAGGGTTGAATTTTGAGTTATTGTGGTGCTATAATTTGGAATAGGCCGAAATTGTAATTCTAGACCAGGTCATAGTACTATTACTAAGTTGAACCTCTGCCAAATGTGCACACTGCACATTCAAAACAGCGTGCGTCAGAGTAGTGATCGAATAGCTGGAATACTATGATGAACCAGTGTGTTACGTACCAGCAATATCAGACAATCTACTGTATGAATCAGAGGAATGGCATGCTAAAGAAAACAGTTTTCTAACTCTTTTCTAACTCCCGAGCTATTTTCCGCCAATATCCAGTCAGGCTGTAATACTCGATACGCAACAGTAATCCCATCTATCGGAGTTGAGGGCATCATAAGGGGCAAGGAACATCACAACAAACAATGGTCCATGTAATGTTATTGTTGACCAATGTTATGCGCTTTCGATATTATAGGCCTTCAATTTTTTTTACTTCCGACTCTGAAATACTACTCTTATCATAGTCGGTACGGTAAAAGTGAATAAAACATAAATAATCGGAAACTGCATTCTCTATAACTTTTGTTGTGTAGTACTTTTCTATAAGAACGATAACAAAGGTATTTTAAAATTCAATTTTAGGCGCCTACCCCTAAACTACCATTTCATCAAGGGTCAGTAAAATTGTTTATAGCTTAGACTATAGTTTCTTCTTACAGACTCTATACACAGATTTTCATTAAATTCTGTTCACCCATTTTCTCGTGGTTCGGCGTTGATGTGGACTTAGCAACAAAAATCGAAATTCATGAATATCTGTGTTATCATAGCCGGACCTGAAAATTGGTATTTGGGATTTATTTTAAAAATAAAGAAACAGGTATTTTTTCGTTTTTGGAAAATTCAAATAATGGGGGTTAAAAGGGGGGTTAATTTTTAAAATGAGTGTATCTACATCTTAAAACTTTAAAAGTTTACAGATATGAAAACTGGTATTTAGAATCTCCTTTAAAAATAAAGAAACATGCACTTTTTTCGGAAAATCCTGGTTGGAGGGGTGAAAAAGGGGTTGAATGCCTTTAATAAGGATACTTAAATCTCAGAAACTGAAGATGTTACAGTCAAGAAAATTTCAATTTGGAACCTCTATAAAAATAAAGGAACACATAATTTTTGTTTTTGGAAAATCCAAATAATGGGGGCTGAAAAGGGGGGTGAATTTTTAAAATGAGTGTATCTATATCTCGAAACTGTAAAAGTTTACAGACGTACAAATTGGTATTTAGAATCTCCTTTCAACATAAAGAAACACGTATTTGTTTTTTTTTTTTCTGTAAATCCCAATAGGGTGGGGTGTGTGAAAGGTGTGAATAAGGGGTTGAATGTCTTTAATGAGGATACTTATATTTCAGAAACTGAAGATATTACAGACCAAACAGTTAGTATATGGAATCTCCTTTAAAAATACCGAAACATTCTTTGGAAAATCTAATTAATGGGGTTTAAACAGGAGTGACAAATTGCGGTGAATTTTTAGAAACACTATATCTACAGTATATCTCAGAAACGTAAAATGTTACAGACGTAAAAACTGGTATTTGGAATCTCCTGTTAAAGCAATGAAACAGGTATTCTCGGAAAATCCAATGAAGGGTCAGGGATAGGAGGTGAAAAATTGAAAAGTTAATTGAATTAATTGTATGAGGATACTTACATCTAATAAAAACTAAAATTGTTACAGACGTGAAAATTGGTATTTAGATCTTCTTTAAAAATAAAACGACGCGGTTTTTTTTGGTGGGGGTGGGAATCATCTTTTTGGGCGGCTGTGAAAAGGAGTTGAATTCGTTTCTTGAGGACACATATCTCAAAAACTGAAGAAAATCGGTGTTCAGAAGATGTTTTACTACTAAAGAAACAAAACATTTTTGCCGGAAAATTCACTTAGGGCTGGGGGAGTGTGAAAGTAAGTGAAAAAAGTGAATTATTTTTATGGGAATACTCATATCTAAAAACTGAAGGTAACACACGTGAACATTGGTATTTGGAATCTCCTTTAAACATAAAGAAACACGCCTTATTTTTTCTTGGGGGGGGGGGGTAAATCTACTTAACCGCGGTGGGGTGAAAACGGAGGTGAGACCAATTGATTTTACTGTTCCTAATGTATTTATAGGGAGCCTCCGTCTCTCAGGTGGCAGTGCGCTGGCCTCTCACCGCTGGGTTTCGTGGTTCAAATCCCGGTCACTCCATGTGAGATTTGTGCTGGACAAAGCGGAGGCGGGACAGGTATTTCTCCGAGTACTCCGGTTTCCCCGTCATCATTAATTCCACCAACACTCGCCAATATCATTTCATTTCATTTCATTTGTCATCCATTAATCATTGCCCCAGAGGAGTGCGACAGGCTTCGGCAGCCGGCACAGTTCCTATCCTCACCGCTACCTGGGGGCTTATTCATTCCATTCCTGACCCGGTTGAATGACCGGAAACAGCCTGTGGATTTTCAATGTACTTATTCTGATCACAAACCGATCATTTTTAATCTTTCCTGGGTTCGTTTTCAAGAGCCATATTTTCCTTTGGAGAACCTTCTTAGATTACAGTAGACTCTTCTTTGATATAAATAAAAATTTAAACACATTTAAAATAAACGATAGGTATAAGATTGACCGGGCAATTGTTCACTTCTATAATAAGGTCAATAATAAAGGAAGTATGTCATTCGTATCGCCAAAAGTCCTGCGCACTTGCCTACGGGCGACAATGGTGCTGGTCACACTGTCACCTATGACAATGGCAGCAGATGTAATTTACCGCCAAGTAGAGGTCTTTCATCTTGCTGTGGGGTCCAGAACATATAATAATAATAATAATAATAATAATAATAATAATAATAATAATAATAATAATAATAATAATAATGTTCTGGACCGTCGTCAAAATGTGCGGACCGTGCTGGAAACGGTTCCTGGACGGGTAATGACTACGATTGCAGTCCGGCCGCCGGTTCAGTACCGCCAAGGCACCCAAAAGGACACCACGCCGGATCTCCTCAAGGATTTGATCCACATTAAAAATGTTTATAGGAAAACATGGCTAAGATTTAGGGACCCAACTCACCGGGTGGAATACCTGGACCTAGCCCGGGAAGTACGAAATCGATTGCTGGAAAAAAGATTGAAAAATGGGAGGAACGTTGCCGTAATCTCTCAGAAAAAGAGTCAGATCGCGAATATCGGCGGGTTTTATATAAAATGATAAGCATTCAATTATAAATTTCAGTATAATACAGTAGCGAAGCACGTGTATCTTGTTTTTTTTTATATATCGTCGTTGCCGGGACGAAACCTCCTTTATGATAATATTTTTGGAGATATACTGACCCGCAGCACATACGTTATGAAGAGCGAGAAAGCCTTGACAATCGGCATACAATTTTGCACCTTAGATGACAGAACCTTACCGGCCAAAGTTCTAAGCTAAAATATTTCACATAGGAGGTTTGTCCCGGCAACGACGTCATATAGATTGATCAGGAAAGGCCCATCCTTTGTACTCAAAATAAGTTTAAAAAGAAAATTCGCAATGTATTGCGTATTTTGTTAGTTCAGTATTAAAAGTATTATATCCAAATTGTGTTAAATATCATAGAGTAAAGTTATTGTTAAGAGATGCAGCGACATATATGACGGCAGCTGGTCAACTTATGAAGCCGTTTTTCCCCAATTTTACACAGACAACTTGTCTTCTCCATGGCCTCCGTCGAGTTTCAGAGGAAGAAAGGAATTGTTTTCAACAGTGAATAAGTGGATTCATCTGTTAAGAAAGTTGTTCATAAGTCCTCTTCAAAGACTGGTGTATTAGGAGAGAAATTACCTGAGACTGCGCTACCCCCTGAACCTGTAGTTACGAAGTGGAGGGGACATGATTGAGGGCAGTAAAATACTACGCCGAGAATTTCGAACACAAACAGCACTAATTGTGAACGACTTTTTGGAGAAGGATTCCCAGTCGATCAAAGAAGAACAATGTGAGTTTCCAAAAAAAAAAAAAAAAAAAAAAAAAAGTCTGAAAGACGACTTGCCATATCATGATGCACATATCACTTTTAAATCAGATATTATTCAACACGTCCGCCTCTGTGTTGTAGTGGTTAGCGTGATTAGCTGCCACCCGCGGAGGCCCGGGTTTGATTCCCGGCTCTACCACGAAATTTGAAAAGTTGTACGAGGACTGGAACGGGGTCAACTCAGCCTCGGGAGATCAACTGATTAGAGGTGGGTTCGATTCCCACCTCAGCCATCCTGGAAGTGGTTTTCCGTTGTTTCCCATTTCTCCTCCAGGAAAATGACGGGATGGTACCTAACTGAAGGCCACGGCCGCTTCGTTCCCTCTTTCTTGTCTATCCCTTCCACTCTTCCCATTCCCCGACAAGGCCCCTGTTCAGCATAGCAGGTGAGGCCGCTTGGGCGAGGTACTGGTCCTCCTCCTTAGTAGTAACCCCCGACCCGATGTCTGACGCTCCAGGACACTCCCCTTAAGGCGGCAGAGGTGGGATTCCTCGCTGAGTCCGAGAGAAAAGCCAATCCTGGAGGGTAAACATTTTAAGAAGAAGATTATTCATCTCCTGGAGGCTAGTAATATGTTGTTTTTTGAATCCGTGTCACTACTTTTTTTTCCAAAAAAAGGGAAGGAACAGGTGTGAAGAAGCCCCTGCTATGTGTGCTACTCACATATCTCAGCAACTAAAAGGAACATTTTGTTAAGAATGCGGTTATTTTCCTGAAGGCTTTAATGTTATAAAGATGGCACAGTTAACGTATGTTCCAGTCACATCAGTGCAAGTTGAAAGATTTTTTCAAAACATACACTGATTTTCACCAATAAGAGTCACAGAAGTCTGTCCGTTAATCTTGGAAAGCTGCTAGCTGTTTGCTGTAATTTAAATTATGAACGTAACAATACAGACGAGTAAATGCAAAAGAAAGATTTTCACTGTACTGTACTTTTGTGTTGATAAGTTAGGTTTTATTGTCTACTTCATGAGTCACTGGTGAACAAAAATATCATTGCATGCATTTTAGTAAAACAAAACATTTGTGTTAATTTAGCTGTGATTATGAATACATATTAATAAATATTTATAATTTCATTTTTTTTAGTTCAGTTGTGCTATCAGAACTACTTTGCATACAAGGTATAAGCCTACGATATTTTTGCACAATATAATTTCAACGACGTTTATTGCCAAATGACTGCCTTTTTATAGTGTCGTTTAGGCGGCTACGATACTACGTTTTTGGTTGCTTAATTCCGCTGCGTAATAATAACACACATTAGATAAACTCCTGTTAGTATAATGATCCAATGGTTATGCGCAATGTCTCTCACAGAATTCTTTAAGCTATTTTATTTAGTAGTATGGCCTTAGGTTCAGCATCCAGGAATTTTCATTTAAGCCCATTCGGGCTACCTGCGGTGTACTTTAGACGTTCTGTTTTACTCCCCCTGATGGCAGAGAAACTGAAACTCTATTAGCAACACCGAACATTTTACCAGTGATCTTTAACAAAACAACATCGCACGAATGTCGAAAATGCTTTACACCACCCTTACACATCCGACTACCTCGGCCGAGTTTGAAACCCGCAAGGAAAGTGTCTACATCTACATCCGTTTACATAGTAAATATAAATAGCAGGTGTCTAAATTCTGGTAGCTCTAAAGTCGAATAAAATGGTGTCCTATAAATCGCGTTCAGTAGTGTCCGTATACCTACAATACATCTGTCAATCAAAGGAATTCTTGGATGCTGTGTCCTGTAAATAGCGCCCAATACGATTCGCACCACTTAATCAAACGTATTCTTGGGAGTAGATGTTTTAAATTTTAAAATGATTGAAACTGGCTCACATCACACTTTATTCAGTCTTATGGATAACAGCAACATTTCTTTTTGAGAGTTCTTATCGACAAATAAAGATTGCGACCTCGATGATAGATTAAGGAGTATGATCAGGTGTAGAAATTTAATTAATAAGTCTGTTCGACTTTTAAATCTTTACATGATCTAAGTGAGTCGGCTCGATTTCTATCTTTATAAGTTTAAGATAGTTATTGTCCGAAAGGACCAAATATTTGAAATTATTTTTACATAATGATAAATATTAATACTATTTTGGCAGAAGAATGCATTGGAATTAGTATTGAAAATGTAAGAATATTACAGATTGAGGTATTAAGAAGAATTTTAGGTGTACTTATGTTAATTAATCGTGCTTTAATTTGGGCAGCATTACTTCACAGGAGCGTAAATTTGAAGACATATTCAAATTCGTGAGGGTCCTGTTAAAGTAGGATGTATTGAGATACCCTAACCGTTTTCTAATGCTGTTAACTCGTTACCTACGGAAGGAACTTATCCTGTATTATCAAATTATTTAATACATTATTTTTATCCTATTTTGAATTGTATTTGGTCTCGTTAACGTGAATGATCTATTCGTTTATGATGATGTCATTTCCGTTCAATTTGGATATTTTATTCCCCTTAGTATATACGAGACTTGGTGTTTACACTGTAATAAATTCAGAATGATCATCTTATTCAAATGATGCTTTACGTTGGGAGCGTCGTGCCCTGGCTCAAACAATTTCTTATGAAGTAAGGTTGGAGTGGATTTTATTGAGATTTCCTTTTTTCTTGATAATTGCTGTGTTATAGGATTTATGAGTTTTGAAGATTATGTGTATTTTGCAGAGGATAAGTCTGGTCTCAGAGTTTAATGTTTAATACAGAAGAGGTAGACTTGCCTAGGTCTTTTAGCGCGATATTCCATAAATTTGTTTACGAGAATGTTGTTTTCTATAATTTTTTGGAGATTATGTATTTACAATTTCTTTTAAGTTGAACTAATCATTTCTTTTTATATGCTTATTTGAGTTCGGGAAACTTTTCTAGGACTGCAGTCATTTATATTTCGAATACTTATTTAAGGAGGTGGCGTGCTAAAGCCCACAGGTCCACTAAGTACAAATGTTGAGCATAGATGAAAACACGAGTAACAGTAATGTTACAGCTGGTAGTTATAATAAGGTTATTGTAATTTGCTTATTGGTCTTAGAAATAATTTTGCGTAACACCAATAAACAACTCAATAGTGTATTAAATAGCATTTAACTTTGGACATGTGATGCTATGTCTGGACAATTAGTACATGTGAGCTTATGCACAATTCATAATATAGATATGTGAGATTATGACTGAAGCATTAAGCAGTCTTATTGTCCCGCTTCAACAAAAGTAGTTTATTGTACTAAATACTCCCGCTACGCATTAAATACACACACACACACACACACACATATATATATATATATACTAGCAAGATACCCGTGCTTCGCTACGGTAATATACTGAAATTTATAATTGAATGCTTATCGTTTTATATACAACCCGCCGATATTCGTGATCTGACTCGTTTACTGAGAGATTACGGCAAAGTTCCTCCCATTTTTCAATCTTTCTTTCCAGCAATCGATTTCGTATTTCCCGGGCTAGGTCCAGGTATTCCACCCGGTCAGTTGGGTTCCTAAATCTTAGCCATGCTTTCCTATAGGCATTTTTAATGTGGATCAAATCCTTGAGGAGATCCGGCGTGGTGTCCTCTTAGGTGCCTTGCCGGTACTAAACCGGCGGCCGGACTGCAATCGTAGTCATAACCCGTCCAGGACCCGTTTCCAGCACGGTCCGCACATGTTGACGACGGTCCAGGACATTATTATTATTATTATTATTATTATTATTATTATTATTATTATTATTATTATTATTATTATTATTATTATTATTATTATTATTATTATTATTATTATTATTATATATGTTCTGGACCCCACAGCAATATGCAAGACCGCTACTTGGCGGTAAAATACATCTGCTGCCATTGTCATTGCTAACAATGTGACCAGCACCATTGCTGCGCGTAGGCAAGTGTGCGGAATTTCTGGCGATACGAATGACATACCTCCGTGTATTATTGACCTTATTATAGAGGTGAACAATTTGACGGTCAATATCATTCCTATCGTTTATTTCAAATGTGTTTAAATTTTTATTTATATGCCAGGATAATCTACTCTAATCTAAGAACGTTCTCCGAAGGAAAATATGGCTGTTGAAAAAGAACCCAGGAAAGATTAAAAATGATCGGTTTATGATCAGAATAAGTACATCGCAAGTCTACAGCCTGTTTCCTATCATTCGACAGGATCAGGGATGGAATGAATAAAGCCCCATTTAGCGGCGACAATAGGAATTGTGCCGGCTGCCGAAGCTCCCCTCTGGGGCAATGATCAATGAGTGACAAATGAAATGAAATATTGGATAGTGTTGCTGGAATGAATGATGACAGGGAAAGCCGGAGTATCCGGAGAAACACCTGTCCCGCCTCCATTTTGTCCAGCACGAATGTCACATTGAGTGACCGGGATTTGAAACACGGAACCCAGCTGTGTGAGGCCGGCGCGCTGCCGACTGAGCAACGGAGGCTCCTTATAAGTACATTAGGAACAGTAAAATCAATTGTTCCCACCTCCTTTTAAACCCCACCGCCGTTAAGTTTATTTAGCCCCACCCTCGAAAAAATTAAAAGAAGGCGTGTTTCTTTATGTTTAAAGGAGATTCCAAATACCAATGTTCACGTTTATTACCTTCAGTTTTGAGATATAAGTATCCCCTTAAAAATAATTCACGTTTTTAACTTCTTTCCACCCCCGCCCCTCCCTCACAAAGTGATATTAAAGCAAAAAATACTTGTTCCTTTAATAGTAAAGGATCTTCTAAATACCAATTATCTCCACTCTAACCTCTTCAGTTTTTGATTTATGTGTCCTCATGAAAGGAATTCAACTCCTTTTCACTCCCGCCCCCCCCCCAAGATTGTTTCCCCCCCCCAAAACGCGCTTTTCTTTGTTTTTAAAGGAGATCAAAATACAAATTTTCACGTCTGTAACAACTTTAGTTTTTTATAGATGTATGTATTCTCATACAATTTAGTCAATTAATTTTTTCTATCCTTTAACACTCCAAACCGAGAATACGTGTTTGTTTACTTTTAAAGCAGATTCCAAAAATAAAATTTCACGTGTGTAACATCTTCATTTTTGAGATATCAGTAGCCTAATTAAAAGAATTCAACACCATTTTCAGTCACTTTTACCCCCCACCCCCCACTACCCAAGTTGTATTTCCGAAAACTAAAAATACACTTTTCATTATTTTTAATAGGATAAAAATGACCATTTTTCACTTCTGTACATGTTAAGTTTTTTGAGATATACTGTAGAAATTCTCATTTTAAAATTTCACTCCATTTTAGTTCCCCTTAAGTGGAGTTTCCAAAGACAAATCACCTATGTTTCTTTACACTTACAGGAGATTCCAAATACCAACTATTTACGTCTGTAACATTTTACGCTTCTCAGATATTCTGTAGATATAGTCTTTCAAAAAATTCACCCCAATTTGCCACTCCTGTTTAACCGCCATTAATTGAATTTTCCAAAAGCAAAAATATACGTGTTTCTATATTTTTAAAGGAGATCCCATTTACAAATTTTCAGTTCTGTAATATCTTCAGTTTCTGGGATATATGTATCCACATTAAAGGCATTCAACCCATTATTCACCCTTTTACACCCCTCCTATTGGGATTTAGAGAAAACAAAGAAATACGTGTTCCTTTATTTTTAAGGGAGATTCTAAACACCAATTTTTACATCTGTAAACGTTTAAAGTTTTAAGATGTAGACACACTCATTTTAAAAATTCACCCCCCTTTTCACCCCCCATTATTTGGATTTTCCAAAAACGAAAAAATACCTGTTTCTTTATTTTTAAAGTAGATCTCAAATACCAATTTTCAGGACTGTAATATCTTCAGGTTCTGAAATATAAGTAGCCTCGTTAAAGGCATTCAACCTATTTTTCACCCTTTTTCACCCTTCCTATTAGGATTTTCCGAAAACAAAAAAGTACGTGTTTCTTTATTTTTAAAGGAGATTTATAAATACCAAATTTTACATCTATAAACTTTAAAAGTTTTGAGATATAGATACACTCATTTTAAAAATTTCATCCCCCTTTTCACCCCCATTATTTGGATTTTCCCAAAACGAAAAAATACCTGTTTCTTTATTTTTAAAGTAGATCCCAAATACCAATTTTCAGGTCTGTAATATATACAGTTTCTAAGATATAAGTATTCTCTTTAAAGGCATTCAACCCTTTTTTCACCCCTTTTCACCCCTCCTATTGGGATTTTCCGAAAACAAAAAAATACGTGTTCCTTTTTCAATGAAGATTCTAAATACCAATTTTTACATCTCTAAACTTTAAAACTTTTGAGATATAGATGCACTCATTTAAAAAATTCACCCCCCTTTGCACCCTCGCATTAATTGGATTTTCCAAAAACAAAAAAATATGTGTTTCTTTATTTTTGAAAGCGATCAAAAGTACCAATTTTGAAGTCTGTAATATCTTCAGTTTCTGAGATATATGTATTCTCTTTAAAGGCATTCAAAACATTTTTCACCCCTTTTCACCCCTCCTATTGGGATTTTCCGAAAACAAAAAGTACGTGTTCCTTTATTTTTAATGAAGATTCTAAATACTAATTTTTACATCTCTAAACTTTAAAACTTTTGAGATAGATACACTCATTTTAAAAATTCACCCCCCCCCCTTTCACCCTCGCATTAATTGGATTTTCCAAAAACAAAAAAATATCTGTTTCTTTATTTTTCACAGCGATCAAAAGTACCAATTTTGAGGTCTGTAATATCTTCAGTTTCTGAGATATAAGTAGCGTATCCGGATTAAAGGCCTTCAACCCCTTTTTCACCCTTTTCACCCCTCCTATTGGGATTGTCTGAAAACAAAAAAATACGTGTTTCCTTATTTTTAAAGAAGATTCTAAATACCAATTTTCACATCTGTAAACGTTTAAAGTTTTGAGATATAGACACACTCATTTTAAAATTTCACCGCCCTTTTCACCCCCTTAGCGACGGAATATCCCAAAATCCTCTCTTAGCGAGCACCTACATCTTAATATGAATATATCCCCAAAATTTCATTTCTTTATGTCCAGTAGTTTTGGCTCGGCGATGATGAATCAGTCAGTCAGTCAGTCAGTCAGTCAGGACAAGCTACTTTATATATATAGATATACCGACTGACAGAGCAAATGCAACACCAAGAAGGAGTGGTTCGAAACGGATGAAAGTTGGGGAAAAAACAGAGACGGCACGGACGAATAATTGATGTTTATTTCAAACCGATATGCAGGTTACACAATGCGCACGGCATCGACTCAGTAGGATGTAGGACCACCGCGAGCGGCGATGCACGCAGAAACACGTCGAGGTACAGAGTCAATAAGAGTGCGGATGGTGTCCTGAGGGATGGTTCTCCATTCTCTGTCAACCATTTGCCACAGTTGGTCGTCCGTACGAGGCTGGGGCAGAGTTTGCAAACGGCGTCCAATGAGATCCCACACGTGTTCGATTGGTGAGAGATCCGGAGAGTACGCTGGCCACGGAAGCATCTGTACACCTCGTAGAGCCTGTTGGGAGATGCGAGCAGTGTGTGGGCGGGCATTATCCTGCTGAAACAGAGCATTGGGCAGCCCCTGAAGGTACGGGAGTGCCACCGGCCGCAGCACATGCTGCACGTAGCGGTGGGCATTTAACGTGCCTTGAATACGCACTAGAGGTGACGTGGAATCATACGCAATAGCGCCCCAAACCATGATGCCGCGTTGTCTAGCGGTAAGGCGCACCACAGTTACTGCCGGATTTGACCTTTCTCCACGCCGACGCCACACTCGTCTGCGGTGACTATCACTGACAGAACAGAAGCGTGACTCATCGGAGAACACGACGTTCCGCCATTCCCTCATCCAAGTCGCTCTAGCCCGGCACCATGCCAGGCGTGTACGTCTATGCTGTGGAGTCAATGGTAGTCTTCTGAGCGGACGCCGGGAGTGCAGGCCTCCTTCAACCAATCGACGGGAAATTGTTCTGGTCGATATTGGAACAGCCAGGGTGTCTTGCACATGCTGAAGAATGGCGGTTGACGTGGCGTGCGGGGCTGCCACCGCTTGGCGGCGGATGCGCCGATCCTCGCGTGCTGACGTCACTCGGGCTGCGCCTGGACCCCTCGCACGTGCCACATGTCCCTGCGCCAACCATCTTCGCCACAGGCGCTGCACCGTGGACACATCCCTATGGGTATCGGCTGCGATTTGACGAAGCGACCAACCCGCCCTTCTCAGCCCGATCACCATACCCCTCGTAAAGTCGTCTGTCTGCTGGAAATGCCTCCGTTGACGGCGGCCTGGCATTCTTAGCTATACACGTGTCCTGCGGCACACGACAACACGTTCTACAATGACTGTCGGCTGAGAAATCACGGTACGAAGTGGGCCATTCGCCAACGCCGTGTCCCATTTATCGTTCGCTACGTGTGCAGCACAGCGGCGCATTTCACATCATGAGCATACCTCAGTGACGACAGTCTACCCTGCAATTGGCATAAAGTTCTGACCACTCCTTCTTGGTGTTGCATTTGCTCTGTCAGTCAGTGTATATATATATATATATATATATATATATATATATATATGCTAAAATATTGGAAACGGATTTAACTGCATATAATGAATGTAATAATTCAACAATTAGGCCTACTACATACATTTTTATTTTATGCAAGAGTACGTATTCCTCGATATAATCTCCCTTGTTAATGTCCAATAACAGTCACAATGTTAAAAAATAGAACAGTGTTTTTACTTTTAGTGCTAATGTTCTTATTTGGACGTGAGTAGCGTTGTTCTCAGTTTTCCAGTCTTTCTCAAATAAAATTGTGAGGAACCCATCAACATCCTTTATCTTAGCGGAACTAAATGGGGTAAATAAAGGAATTACTTCAATAGTGGTTTTCAAAATATGGTTCCAACTTGAACCCCTCTTCAGTAGCGTATTCTTTTTCAGATCTTCATTTTCAAACCTTTCACGGTTGTCATTAACTTATCAACTCTAATCTTTCTTTCAATCTTAATTCTTTTCACTGTTCAAATTTATAGGTTTTAAATGATTTCCTAGAATTTTCTCGTGATTTAACACCCAATCTGTTCCCAACAGTTGAACTTTGCCCACTCTTTCATATTCTCTGTAGTACTCGTTCTTATTAATTATTGTGGACTTCTTCCTCAACAGTTTCTAGATCCTCCCAAATACACGGTCTGCAGGGAGGAACGAATGTCCTGTAACAGGAAGTGTTATTGTAATTGTTTGCAGACTACTCTCATGTTTAGCTAAGGACAGCATAAGCAAATGAAGAACAGGGTTATTCTTATTCTGCCCGGAGCAACCGTCATAAAATAGTTTTTAATGTATTTTGTCAGTGAAGTCACAGGTCTTTAAGTAGCTTTTTAGAGCTGAAGCAATTTCTGTAGAGTCCCATCCAGCCTGCTCTTCTGTCCAAATAAAAAAAGAACCCGGATCTTGGGTTTGAACATTCATTATACAGACATTGTACAGTCCTAACTGCCGCGAATTAAATGCCTGTTGTATTGGGATCCACGGCAGTGGTTTCACTTGTTGTATATCGAAACAAATAATTATTTCATCGTCTTCAATATCGCTTAACAGCTCATAAAATATTTGGCTGTTTTCTTATGGACTCGCTTTTCCGTGATGAGGGCTTGTTTTCTGTACCTTGTGCAGTGTTAAGCTTGTTGTCTAGCATGACACAACATCCACAAACATCAGACGCTGGTGAGCGAAAGCCAGTGTTAAATTCCCCGGAAAGTATTCTGCGTAACATCGTCAATACACTTTTAAATTAGGTGTTGTCATACAATTTTTAAGTATGGTGTGGTGTTTTCTAATAGATAGATCGCTTTGTAGATACATTCTCTTATACTTTTTTTCCTATTATAGAGGCTCTCAGCACCTCGATATTTTCAATAAATACCCCTATTGCAAATTGTTTCACTGCCGATTTCTGTTTGACTCTATTTCCAACTTTGTTCTATACAAAATCGTTTCCTAATTTCAGTTCTTTTTCAAAATCTGCCTTACACGGTCTGCAGTAAACTTAGATGTAAGAAAAGTTTTATATACTGTGATTTGCTGCCCACGAAATGTGGGGAATCTATAACATAGCATGCGGTTCCTTCCTTGGCCTCAGGTCCCGGTAGGCCTTGTCCCAAACAAACGGGCTGGCGAAGGTACTGACGTTACACTTGAGAGAACTGGATGTATCTGCTGACCATTTGATCCCGAAGTTGTTTGTCAGCTGCATTGTACAGTTTGTTACGGAACTCCGAAACGTCTGTAGGTCGTATTTTACTACATTGAAATCCTTTACTATTACGATTACATGGCTTGAATGTATTAGCACCATGTGGTTTAGAATATCTTGATTTTTTGCCACATCACGTCTAGAGACGTTTTCCTTCCGCTTCCTAGTTCCTTGGTTAGAAGCCTTCACGAACACTAAGTCTTCATACTCCCTTTAGGCCATTATTAAAGAAAAGCAATATTAAACAACGATCAAAACATAGTCATAACCTCCGAAACAAACAGTGTAAGGTCTATAAACAAGGAGACAGAAGGAAATACTGACAGTCACGTGACACGATCTATTTTCGCCATTGCCTGAATGGACCTGTGAGATTTTGAAGAAAACAGAATGTTGGGCATGTGAGTGTTTGCTCTGAACCAGTACTATTTGTACGAGTATATAAATGAGTATTGTGTGGATTTGCTCATTTTGATATAATTATACACATACCTTTTGTTATGCCGAATACACCACCAATGCTAACTTTAAAAAAATGTTTCTTGAGATGTGAGCTTGTGCACGACACCTCCTCATTTAGTGTATTTAATTTAGTAAAGTTAATTTACATTTCTGTTTTATGTTTTCAAATTTTCCTCTTTCCTGAGCTTAAAAGCTAATTTAGTAGATTATCTCAAGCGTAAGAAATTGTTTTCAGAAAGAGAAAGGAAGGAATTTCTGTTTTCCTTCTTTCGCAGTCCCCTTGTTTTGGGGATGAACTGTTGGGTAATTCCTTCCATCGGTTGGATTCGTAGGAATCCGGTAGTAGCGCTAGTTATGAATACTTAGAGTGGGCGCAATTTTCGCATATTTCTGTTTTGGGGCAATTTTCACTGGGAGCGATTGAAGTATATCCGGAGAAAACAGAAATATTCCTGATAAATTCCCAGACGGAGGAAGAACAACTACTTAAATTTACTCTCTACTTCTCATTTCAAAAGCAGCAAGAGAGATAGTCCTGAAGAAACTTATGTTCACTTTTGATAATGGTTTCATCTGAAGTGACACATAACCTGTCTACATTCGTGTTAGAAATGTTAAGAAACCGGAAACTCAAGGCTACTTTTCAATGTACTCTGCAGGTAGGAAGCTAAAAATACTTTACGTCATTCTCTATTAGGGGAAGCCACCCACGCAGTCAGGTATTTAAACGCCTGCATCCTCCATCACACTGAACACAAGAACGATATTTTAGGCTCACTGATGAACCCAGTCATCCAGAATTCCAACAAGGATAGAAGTAAAGGTCAGAGCCTTCTATAGATAACAGAAATCGTGAACCTATATTAAGTATACATCGTCACTTAAGAAACAATACCGCGTACGTGACAAAGCTCTTTCTGTCCATTGTGTTCCTTTAGACAGGTCACGCCTCCCAGCCACATATGGATATGCAGTCCGTCAGAACAATTTTCGTCGTGTTCATTTTTATATCCTAGTTTATAAAGGAAAATGAACCTTAAATACATTATTCTGTAGGAGTGCGTAAATAAGTCACGCAAACATACATTCCTACAGTACGGTACGAGAAAGTTCATATTTCTTTACGCGTAAGCATAGGAAAATCAAAACAACGAACATTCTTCGATGGACTGCATTTCCAAATGGGGTCCATTTCATCATATATTTAAATTTTGTTATTTATTATGATGTATAGAGTGAAAAACTAAGCAATGTTACTTAATGTAGTTCACGTATCTGAGGTCCAGAATAAGTTGCAACACGTTACTTTTTGTTTACAACTTCCATATGTGGGAATGATGGTTGTTTCTTCTCCTGTAACAAAGCACGTTCTTGACAAGGGTTACTTTAGCTATAAAACTCTCATATGAAACAAGCAAGAAATGCGCCGTACCCCCAGAACATTACTCTTAAAATTAAATTAACCCTTAAAAGTATTATTTCAAAGAACTCATGCGGCATAAAACACTGGCACCTCGGAGTCACCGAAAAAAGTAAAATTAGTTAGTGGGACGTACAGCCAATAAAGGTTTTATTTGAAATCAATTTTGAGTGTATTAGACCGTGTTGAGGACATGCCGAAAGGATGTTAAATTCAGAACAACATTGGTCGACCGGACACCAAAGGCAAACAGAACAAATATGACCTACGCCACCATACTTCTATCGGTAGGGCATCCGATGCGAAATCAGGAGGTTGCGGATTCGGTTCCCTCTGGTGTTCTGTAATTTATTTTTATTCTGCACCTCACATCCGTTCGGTGTGTACTATATGTACTCAGGACGATGTACTAAGCTGGAAGTTTATTTCGAGTGCCGGCCTCACGGTCTAGTGGCACTGTATCTGTCTCTTGAAGGCAATGGGCCAAGTGACAGGGATTTTTAAACCTTTCTCTGATATCAGAGTACAGAAGAAGATGTAAGTGCCGAAATACACCAATTTACAACTGGTGTGTATTCTTGGAAGTATAAAGGGCAAAGCTCCAAGAAACTATATGGTAAATATCACAGCGGTCATCACAGTAACACAGGTCATCAGACAGAATTCACAACGACTACACATTTGGGTCTGATCAGCATAACAATATCACTGTTTTGATGTGTGTTATACATGCAAGGAATGTCACAAATAGTTGACAATGATTCAGTAAGAATAAAGCAAGTAAAGATAGTTACTATATATACACTGACTGACAGAGCAAATGCAACACCAAGAAGGAGTGGTCAGAACTTTATGCCAATTGCAGGGTAGACTGACGTCACTGAGGTATGCTCATGATGTGAAATGCGCCGCTGTGCTGTGCACGTAGCGAACGATAAATGGGACACGGCGTTGGCGAATGGCCCACTTCGTACCGTGATTTCTCAGCCGACAGTCATTGTAGAACGTGTTGTCGTGTGCCACAGGACACGTGTATAGCTAAGAATGCCAGGCCGCCGTCAACGGAGGCATTTCCAGCAGACAGACGACTTTACCAGGGGTATGGTGATCGGGCTGAGAAGGGCAGGTTGGTCGCTTCGTCAAATCGCAGCCGATACCCATAGGGATGTGTCCACGGTGCAGCGCCTGTGGCGAAGATGGTTGGCGCAGGGACATGTGGCACGTGCGAGGGGTCCAGGCGCAGCCCGAGTGACGTCAGCACGCGAGGATCGGCGCATCCGCCGCCAAGCGGTGGCAGCCCCGCACGCCACGTCAACCGCCATTCTTCAGCATGTGCAAGACACCCTGGCTGTTCCAATATCGACCAGAACAATTTCCCGTCGATTGGTTGAAGGAGGCCTGCACTCCCGGCGTCCGCTCAGAAGACTACCATTGACTCCACAGCATAGACGTACACGCCTGGCATGGTGCCGGGCTAGAGCGACTTGGATGAGGGAATGGCGGAACGTCGTGTTCTCCGATGAGTCACGCTTCTGTTCTGTCAGTGATAGTCACCGCAGACGAGTGTGGCGTCGGCGTGGAGAAAGGTCAAATCCGGCAGTAACTGTGGAGCGCCCTACCGCTAGACAACGCGGCATCATGGTTTGGGGCGCTATTGCGTATGATTCCACGTCACCTCTAGTGCGTATTCAAGGCACGTTAAATGCCCACCGCTACGTGCAGCATGTGCTGCGGCCGGTGGCACTCCCGTACCTTCAGGGGCTGCCCAATGCTCTGTTTCAGCAGGATAATGCCCGCCCACACACTGCTCGCATCTCCCAACAGGCTCTACGAGGTGTACAGATGCTTCCGTGGCCAGCGTACTCTCCGGATCTCTCACCAATCGAACACGTGTGGGATCACATTGGACGCCGTTTGCAAACTCTGTCCCAGCCTCGTACGGACGACCAACTGTGGCAAATGGTTGACAGAGAATGGAGAACCATCCCTCAGGACACCATCCGCACTCTTATTGACTCTGTACCTCGACGTGTTTCTGCGTGCATCGCCGCTCGCGGTGGTCCTACATCCTACTGAGTCGATGCCGTGCGCATTGTGTAACCTGCATATCGGTTTGAAATAAACATCAATTATTCGTCCGTGCCGTCTCTGTTTTTTCCCCAACTTTCATCCCTTTCGAACCACTCCTTCTTGGTGTTGCATTTGCTCTGTCAGTCAGTGTAGTTGTATGAAATTAAAAAAGGGTATCTAACCTTCATTTTCAAGCTGCATTTCCACAAATATACTTCAAAGTCCCTGATGTTCAGTTTTATCCGCACAGGTCAAAGCATTCACAAAGCTTCGCAGAAAATGCTATTCACATGAAATTACTGATGATGATGATGATGATAATGATGATCGTTGTTTAAAGGGGCCTAACAGCTAGGTCATCTGCACCATTAAATTAGTATCACGACGTTTTCAGAGAGTATTATTTAAATAAGAAACATCAATGTCAGTTTTTCCAGAATCATGCATATACATAATAATGTGGAATGTACGACTCGTTGGCTGAACGGTCAGCGTACTGGCCTTCAGTTCAGAGGGTCCCGGGTTCGATTCCCGGCCGGGTCGGGGATTTTAACCTTAATTGGTTAATTCCAATGGCACGGGGACTGGGTTTAAGTGTTGTCTTCAACATCATTTCATCCTCATCACGACCCGCAGGTCGCCTACGGCCGTCAAATAGATAGACGTGCACCTGGCAGAACCCGTCCTGGGATTTCCCGGCACTAAAAGCCATACGACATTTCATAATACGGAATGAATCATGTATATCATAAATTATTACGCATATCACGATTCAGTAATGTTTTGTTAAGAATGCCTGGTGTTTCTTTATATTCTCTGTTTATACCCAGTTTTTGACCCGCACTTTTAATCATCAGCCCTGTGAACTTGTAGGTGATAACGTCTGCCACTATAGTAATTCTGAATGTACGTAGCAATAATTAATGGGAGATGAGCTCCAGAGAAAAATATATAGAACCCTCTCAATATTTTACACGGGTACACGTGGAATCTATACTCAGTATGGCCGGTTTGACATCAGGAATCGAACTATGTATCCCGAATCGACCTCAGTACCTCAGACGGATAGTCGTTATGCTTCTGTTACCAAGATAGTGAGTTTGATCCCGGGTGAGGTCGGTGGCGTTGGAATGTGTGTCGTTGGTTTCCAGCATGTTCAAGAGATCAAACTGCCTAACAGATCACTCCTTAATCTGGTGAGCTCGCTATTGAAGGCCCTCGTTTACAAGTAACAGTTAAACGTGATTAATAACTATATTAATGATTGTATATCTGACAACTATATCTTCGTTCACTATACACTAACCTCAGTGGCTGACTAGTCGAGGCTCCGTTCACCCGGAAGGACATGGGTTCGATTCTCCGTCAGGAGATCGAAAATTGCGAAACAATGTATCCACTTCCGAAGAGGCACTATGCACTGAGGTTCATTCACCCCATACCAAAAAAGAAGAAGGTTAGATCCTGAAGGCTAAAGTGATCGAGCGTAGAACTAAAAATCTATCCCCTTAGTGACGAGGTTACGGATAGAGGGAACCTGTACATTCCACTCGTCCAAAAGCCTTATGTCCTGTACAGACATGGCTTTGTTTTGCTCATACACTCGTCTCGGAAGATACACAACCCAAATATTTAAAATAGTCCTCACAAGTCATTTTAGTTTCTCCTATCATCTCCTTACCCCATCGATAACACTTTGATCTGTGAGATACCAGTTCCCCTATTATACTCTCTACAGTTGAAATACACTTTTATATACGTTTAAACGCAATTTGTTAGTAGATTTTGCCTTTTACGTCCAAATTATCCTCATAATCGAATATGATTGACATACCTTTTAACTATCCATAACCATACATCGAATTTTTACTTCTTCCTATTATTATGCGTGTTAGGAGAAAGAATGGGTTAGGAAAGGTCTAATTAAATAACAGTCATTTCACAGTTGGTATGTTAGCTAAACGTTTTCTCGTTGCCGCAAGCGTCGTTCTTGACTGCGAGTACAGATCTTAAGCAAATAAGCCTCCCTTTTATAACCCTACAACTTCGTTCAACCTTCAGCCGACAGAACGATAATCTTTAAAGTACCTGTCTGCACAAAACACATGTGAATAATTATTAAAGAAGTTAAAAAATCTCGTAAACCAACATAATATTGAATGGCCTGTTATTCTTCCCTTAGGAGCCATTGACCACGATGTTAGACTCATTAAAATAAGATACAAACATACATCATCATCATCATCATCAATTACTGGACGCGCTGTAGAGCCTTAGATGTACATCTTCAGCCTGCCAGTTTTGTCATTACTTATTGCAGTATTACCTACCTTAATTATCCTTAAATACTTTTTTAATAGATGAAAATCCACAGTCTGTCCCCAATCATTTGACCGGGTCTGTAAGGTAATGAATCAAGCCCCCATCTAGCGGTGATTTTCAGTAGATGAACCTTTTAATTTTGATGCTCAATTTTCATGAGTTGATGACCTATATGCTGTGCAGATTGTAGGTAAAAGTTTGATATACCCCGGTAAAATTAAGGACATATCACCTCTGCCATTGGCCAGTTCCTAATATAATACATAATTACTGGTTATTATATTTAGCTAATGAATCAAATAATAATAATAATAATAATAAGAAGAAGAAAAATAATGCCCGACAGATATACTAAAAGTTCCTTCATGCATTAAATTAGGGGTCTTTTATGGGGCGTGATACATCAGTGGCACCGTAGCTAACCTCTCGCCAAAAGGGCCATGTTGCAACCAATATATGTAGTACCTTTTAAAAAGGCAATAACATCCTTTTTGTTGAAAGTCCACATAAAACTGTATTCTTGGACCTTATGAAGAATGTTAATAGACACTTAGAGTTGAGAACATGTTTCTCGTATCTTCTTACACGCCCGAGAAGAAATAGTGATGAAAAATCTAATCATAGAGGATTGTTATTACCCATAAGAAAGTTGATGACACTTATTTATGGGTTTTTATGAAAATCATTATAAATAATATCCTGCTCCTAGGCTCCAGTTCAGACGCCTCCGGGTTCGATTCCTGGTTGGGCTAGGGATTTCATACCCGCGTGTAGTTTATTCCTCTGGATCCGGGGCTAGGTGTTTGTGTTCGTCTTAATACATACATCTTCAATTACATTACACTATTAATCACCGCAGACACACGGAATTGTGAATACAACCTTCCACCTACATTTGGCATCAGAAAATGCATCCGGCCGTAAAACAGGGCTTATTCCATATATGGTTCCAACCCCAGTAATTGGAAAAAGGCCAAGAAGAAAAATGAAGGGGTATAATTCATATTCAAGAATCTTCACGCCATTTCTTATTTCCGAACATTCCCTATCTAAGTTTCTATTATTTATTTTCAGCATCCCTCACAACTAGTTCTTCCAATTTTGAATGGACATCTTAAATAAACTATGTATTGAAATTTCCTTTGCGTAATATTAAAAGGGGGCGTGGTTATCTCGGTGGCTTAGTTGCTAGCTTCCCACCCGAAACGTTAAAGTTCGAATCCCGGTCAATGCAGGATTGAGATTTCATCTTAAAAATCACTTGCCCTCAGGAGGGTCATCCGACTTTAAACCCCAATCCAAACCAAAGTGTGTCTGGGCGGCTCCAGCAACCCCAGAAATAAATGAGATTATGGTTTAACGTCGCACTAACACAACGAATGTTTTCGACGATGCAGAGATGGGAGAGGGCTTGGAATCGGAAGGTAGGGACCGTGGACTCAATTTAGGTACACCTACAGCATTTTCTCAGGGGCTGTCTGGCAGAGGCGGCAAAGGCGTGCTCGGTTCGCCCGGAAGGACGTGGGTTCGAATCCCATTCAGGAAGTCGGCAAATTAAAGGAACGAGATTTCCACTTCCGGAGGTGCTCATGGCCCTGAGGTTCACTCAGCCTACACCAAAAATGAGTACCAGGTTAATTCCTGGGGGCAAAGGCGGCCGGGCGTAGAGCTAACTACTTTACCCCATCAAGTGCCGAGGTTACGGATAGAGGAAGCCTTTACCTTCCACCCCTCCAAGGGCCTTCATGGCCTGTACGGAGATGACTTTGCTTTGACTTTTTACAGCATTTTCTCGGTATGAAAATGGAAAACCATAAAAACCATCTTCAAGGCTGCCGAAATTGGTATTCGAACCCACCATGATTTGACCAACTCTCATGGCAGAAATAAAATGATATACTGCATATAAATGCCAAATAAGACTCACACTCTAATCAAATCGAACACAGCGAAATTGCGCGTTGAGTTACCTCACAGGTAATACGTGACAGCTAAGGAACCGTCAGAAAAACTTCAAACGCTAAAGTGGAAAAAACATGAAGAATGGAAGTGTTTTGGGGTGATATTTCACGGTCTGCTAAGGTAGTTGATTGTTACGCCGCTTGGTAGCGCCCGTATCTCTTGCCATGACATTCTCTGTTGTGACAGGTGGTAGTGTGTAATCTAGAAGGCAGTGGCATACGTCTCACTGACACGCATCTCTTTCCATTTCTTATTTTCCAAACAGATATTACAATATTTTTGTGTGACCCTCAAGGGAACTTGTCTGTCTCCCTTTTTTACTCTGTAGATGTCCAGCTCCATGGCTAAATGATTAGCGTGCTGTCAATTGGTCCAAAGCTTACGGGTTCGATTCCCAGGTGGGTCTAGGATTTTATCCTTCGTTGGTTAATTGCGATGACTCGGGGGCTGGGTGTGTATGTGCCATCTTCAACATTAGAATTCATCATAGATAGGGCCCCATCCTCACAGACTCGAAGGACCTGCACCAGCAGGCCTCTCCGGAGGCAACGCACCGTTATTACAGTAAATACACTCTGTAGATGTCACCAAAAGCCTGAAATATCAAGGGAATTAGTTATTCATAGCACATTCCTTTGGACTACAAGACATTTTTGTCACTGCACGTGTAACTCGCATACAAGTACGCTTACGAATGCGAATGAGTGAAATGACTGAAATGATTTAGCGCTTTTTGCAAAGAGTGGAGATTATTTACAGAAAGCAGTCACTTAGTAGGTGATAAACATCCAAGACAAAAGAATGGAAATTAGTATAATTAAGAGTTAAGTTATAGCTATGGGTAAGAATGATGAAGAACAAACTTGAGTGTGATGGAGTGACCAGAGACTGGAACAAGTATGTCAATACGAATACCTTGGACCGATATTGACAGCAGATTTAAAGGAGAACAATGAGATGAACAACAGTCTACAAGGCCTGCCAAGTACATTACCAAATGACGATACTTTAAAAAAAAGATATATATACTTGGAAACATTAACTTATTTCTCCGTTCCTACTTTCACTTACAACCGCAAGTCTACTCTGTTAAAAATGCATGAAAACGTACTTTCATAAGCTGAAATGGAAAACATCAAAAGGATACAGGGAAGACCAGAAAAAATTCTGTAGGAAGCACAGTTCTAGCTGGAGCCTCTTGCCACATCCCGTTAAAAGGAAAGGTATTCAGCGGTATGCTCATGTCATCAGAATGGATGAGAATGGGAATTCCAACGGCTGAATGAAACTCCTTGTAGTGCCTCGAGCCAGACAAATCGATGGCGTAGCTGAAAACTGAACCCGATATAATTCAGAAGGAAACTAGTATGTTAAAAAATGGACCCTGGCGGATTACTATGCTGTGCAAATTGACTGAACGCTGAAAACGAAATGCATGTTTTCAGCGTCGTACATAAGGGTATGAAGGTATATCATACGATGGGTTTGTGGTAAAGTTACTGAAGACTGTTGTACCAAATACCTTTCCTGCATGTGTGACAACACAACTTACCATTCTTATGGCGGGACCTGTCTCATCTGAGTGCCGGTTCCTTACTGCTGCTCCATCTGACGTCACATCCACTGACGTATCTGCCTGTGATCTACTATATTACAGAATCTTCGATGCTCCTTACTTGCCCCTCACTTCTCTTATGCCTCAGTTAATATAAATACGACACCATCCCCACCTTCTTTTGTCTGTGTTTAACTACGGTTGTTCGAGGTGGGGAGATGTTGGACCGAATCTTGGAGCTGGTTTTCCCAGATTTTATGGCAGTTCTTATTTGTGGTAAGAGAATGAAGGAAAGATTTTGGATGTGTTAGTTCATTCTGCGGGATAGGATGGAGAAAAAGTAGTTTGTCTTAACTCATACAAGTGCTACTGAAACGATTTAATTTAGTCCCTGAAGGGGACGGCGGGCCTCCCAGACGGTAACGCCGTCTCTCCGGCGACTTAAATTGTGGTCCTTCAGACACTTCATTTCTCTTCAGTCGTACACTCATCGCCAGTGTCAAGAATTTCGTATTTCCTGTTAAAGTATGAGCACAGCTAGCGGACTTCTGTGACAGCAGCACAGGAGGGAGTATTAATGGTCAACAAAGCAACTATGAAGTTATTCCTTACTTTCATGTACTTTATAGTTGGACAATCTCTAGGAAACCCTACGTGTCAATATTTATAAAGCCTACATCTGTGTAATCCTCAAAATTCAGCGCCGTAATTAATTGTGAATATTATTACGTCTGTTTGAGTTTTCAAATTGTTTAAGAGTTTGCTACATTTGTTATATCTCCATTTCATTTCACAGCGATTGAAACGTGTGTGGCTTGCCGCTCAGCAATTAACGAGTACTATAGACGGTCAAAATAACTTAAACGAGGTAAGGCAAAGTACAAGGGAACACGAAAGGAGCATGTTGCAAATATAATCAATTAATAGTAAATAACAGTATAAAGTTAAATACAACATCAAAACCTAGAGACGGCCGAGGTGAAGTTATTGAGGTTAAGAAAGACGAGAAACGGATCGCCCACCTTAAGAGAAAACATTAGTGAAACAAACAGATCGCCCACCTGAAGAGAAAATCTCAGTGAATCACTCGGAGGAAAAAACGCATAAGTGTTTCGAGGGTGGTGGAAGATTTTAATCCACACAGGAAAGAGAAAACGTAGATGCACGTAGTGAATCATACGAAGAAGAGACCGCATACTTGCATCGAGGGTGGAGGAAAGTACGCCCCACACCGGAAAGAGAAAGCATAGTTGCATATAGCGAATCACAAGAGTAAGGAACCGCAAACATGCTACGAAGGCGAAAGAAAATTTGACTCACACCGGAAAGACAAAGTATAAATCCAGAAAGAGTGAACTGCTGTTGGAATACTCACAAGGGGAAAGCTAACCGTTACTACGAGCTCTACACAAACACATTCAACAAACAAACGCGGAGAAACATACGAGAATTCGCTATGCCAAACAAGACCGATAACAACACAAGTGAGGAATGTAACTCACAACTGAGGGAAGAAGACAAGATAATCACGTGCGATGGGAACTGCAAGACACGATACCACGTGGAATGTATGGGTATTTCTGTGTCAGCTTGTAATGTGCTGAAAACCAAGAAGAAAAACTTTTCTGTTTCTGCCCAGAATGTAGGCACCTACTCGTTACATACTGCATAAAAATAGCATCACCCGAAGAAGACGAAACAAGACTCGCTATCTTAGAAAACAAGGAGACATGCTCAGAAATAAGGAATGAGGTGACCGAACTAAATATTGACTCACTCAGCGAAACCATATTAAATAAACTAGCTCTCATGCTTGAAGTGCATGTAAAACAATCAGAAATTCTGACAGATGAGAGGAAACTCAGTACGGACAACCAAACAGTTAAAACTACCCAAAACACATAGGAGCATCAACCATTGTATTCGGAGGTGACCCAAACCCTAACACACAACGCAACACACCAGCAACCCAGCTCTCACAACCTTCGTTATGAAGATACCGATCAGGGCGCTGCAACGTTAAGGGGAGCAGATAATACTCACGATACACGTACTGGATTCAAACGCCAACAACTAGGGAAAGGAACAGGCAAGGAAACCAGCAACCTGAGAGCCGCAGAACAAATGGCATGGTTCTACATAGGGAGACTTGACAACAATACTAACGAAGGAGACATAAGGAATCATTTGATAGAAGGTGGCGTAGAGGACATACGAGAGATCACACCCTTAAGTTCAAGAGGACAGAACAAAAGCCTTCAATCGCAGTCCCATTGACCAAAAAGGAAACGATAGACAACACAAACTTTTGGCCCAAAGGAGTGACTTTTCGCTCCTACAAGTTCCACTAGGAAACCAAACAACCCCATTAGCAGGAACTACGCCACCGCACCGTCTGCAGACCACGCAGACTCCACGGCGGGAACTGACAACACGAACACAAAGACTACACTGAAAGCCATGCTTTGGAATGTGGAAGGTCTGAAATCACTACTATCCGTAGACACAAGTACCAGATGGGACACATACGACATTGTGACGCTCACAGAGACCTTCACCACTGAAGAAGCGGAATTGGACAAATTGTATGGTGCGCACATTTCAGCAAGACAGGAAAGGAGAGGGCGACCCGAGGGAGGGGTAAGCTGCTTCGTGAAGCCGCACCTACAACCAATGAGGACGGTCCCAAAAACACAGACCACAATGGCGATATCAACTAAACTCATCAATATAATAGTAGCCTACTTCAACCCAAGCACATGTGCCGAAAATATAATCGACAGCCTGGGTGAAGCTATCGAAGCATTCAATGACAACAAACCTTTAATGGTAACCGGTGACTTCAATTGCCGAATCGACAAAAGATGCACGAAGACGGACAGCGTAATTGATTTCCTAACAGACTACGGCCTGAGACTAGTCGACTCGGTATTGGAGTAAGTTATATATGCATTGCACATAACGGGAAGAGCACGAATGACCTGGTATTTATCAGCAACGAGGGGATCGAAGAAGTGGAACAAAGGGTTGGCTCCAACCCAATCAGAAAGCATATGCCAGTTCAAACCCATTTCCAACTGAATACGGAAATGCATATAGAACACCCAGAAACACAAGTAAGACACTCAAGGAACGTAGATGAGGAGCTCTGGAAGGCGAAAAAGGAAGCAATACCGGAAATAAAGAAAACATCGAACAAGGAAATCTAGACGAAGTCATGACTACACCATAAAACATTCTCCTGTCATCAACAACCAAACCACACAACCAAAAAATAGCTAAAATATGGTTCCATAGCGAATTCTGGCAAGGCAAATGACGCTGAAATCCCTACATGAAGCCAGATCCAGAAACAACCAATACTACCTCCAGAAATATGCAGAAATAAGAAGGAAATACAAAGAGCTAATACGGAACAAGAAAAAAGACTATAGTCAAAAGGAAGAGAGAAAACTGATCGAAGAGACAGAGGAAAAATCCTACAGGATACTTAAATCAAACAAAACTGCACCTAAAAATTCAGCAGTCAATCCACAGCAATGGACGGAACATTTCCAGGAACTATTTGGAAATAAAACATGGAATGAATTTGAAATTAAGGACATACCAATACACACATTACAACCTATCACAACAGACGCAGTGAAGAAATGTGTAATGGACTCCAACTCCAAAAAGTCCGCAGGCCCGGATGGGATTCACAACGAACACCTAAAGACAACACTGACAGACATCATAGATCCACTGACCCTACTATTCAACGAATGCATGAAAGGAAAAGCAATACCCAGCATATGGAGAAAGGCAAAAGTAATCACGCTACACAAAGGAGAAGTCAGCAAGAACGACCCCAGATCATACAGGGGATAGCACTGGAGTGTAATATCGTCAAGCTCTTCTCAACGATCATACTACATCGCATACGACCAAGAATAGGAAGAGAGATACCACCAAGCCAGTACGGTTTCATGGAAGGCAAATCGACCTTACAGGCCATCGAAGAAATCATAGTTGAAATAGACAGCGCACTAACACAACCAGCCAGCCCACTCTACGCCATTTTCATCGACTACGCAAAAGCATTTGACAGCATTGACAAAACAATACTCATACAAAAACTTGAGAAAGCACTACCCGACTTACATCACGAACGGGAGATAATAAAGGCCATACTTAACGCAAACGATGGAAACTCCACCACGCCCGCCCTAACGAAGACAAGAGGAGTCCTGCGAGGAGACCCAATGAGCCCTATGCTATTTAATCTGATGACATCCGACATCATAAACATACTGGGGACCGAAAGGGTCAAACTAATAATGTACGCAGACGACATGGCGCTGATAACCAGTGATCACACGTATATATACAGACTGCATTCAATAACCTCAGAGCATGGGCGGATAAAAACTCGCTAAACATCATCAGTGCTAAGACAAAAGTTATGAAATTTAGAAGGGGAGGAAAACTGGCAACATATGACGTTTTTCGTAACGGAAATGAACAACCCGAGATCGTGTCATCATTTAAATACCTGGGTATCACACTGCAGACCACAGGTTCAACCTTCACACTGCACGTAAAAAGCAGCGGCAGCAACCAAAGCAATGTACGAGATCCCCAAGCCGCAGAACCTATCAATGAACACTGCAATGGCACTATTCAAGCTTAAAGTAGCCCCGGTAGTTACGTATGGGATACAATTAATATGGCACAAACTAACTGTTGCAAACATGAAAAGAATTGAAAATATAAAGGCCAGGTACCTGAAACGGATCCTACATATCTCAAAATTTACAGAAAATCGAATGGCATACATAATGGCAGACGAAACATTTTTTCTGGAAGACATCAAACAAACATTCGGGCAACCAGACACTGCCGCATTGACTGCCATCCTTGAAGAAAGGTGACAGAAAGCTCATCAGACACCTGAAGGTTTCTACTAAACAAAAGTAATAAAGAACAGTGAATGGAAGGGCCCAAACTACAAACTACGCCATGTATATACACACTTCGATGTCCACGGATTCCACGGGAAAATATGCCTAGCCACCGGATTTTACGCCACAAACGAAGAATGTATCTGCCGTCTTTGCGGAATGACCTGTCCTAGGTACCACCTGATGAACTGTACTGAAAAAACACAACGCATCAGCACACTTACCAAGGACTGGTAAAAAAAACCAACGAAGTGATGCACCTAAAGAAAATGATGACAGATTGTAACCTTTAACACATATGTACAAATTGTGTTTAATTTCAATAAATCATATCTGTTATATCTCAACTCTCTATTCATGATTACGTGTATAACGTCACTCTCACGTCCTGCTTTCCCCCTTCCCATTATATTTCCTTAGATTTTCCTTACTTCGGATATATCTTTCCTATTATCGTCCTCCCTAATTACGACATAGAAAATGCTATTCTCCTATTGGAATCAAGTTGTGACATTGTACGGTAGAGGGAATTTTTTTATCATTCCTTCAAGTTTATCTCATTACCAAGGTCCAGTATTGTATGGGCTCCTTTAACTTTCATGTAAAAGAATTGTGCCATTTCTAAGGATTCCTTGTCAAGGTGATAAAAAGGGAACTATTATACTTTCTTGAATCACTTCACCTGACGGACTCTTTCCTCTTTCCATCTTTGCGCGTCTACAGGAAATGTGAAGGAAGAAAATATCTTCTTTACACTAATTAATATTATTGTTGAAAACTATTGTAATGCGCGATTAATTCTTAATTAAATCCATGTACCTCAAGTCACATTTATTCTTCAATTACATATGTTTTTTAAGCAAATGGATATTATAGCAAATTTTGAATGCCCTCCCCTTTTTTCCACTCCGGCTTTTCTAATTCTGTTGTGTCTTTTCATCCCTTTAAAGATCCGACCTTGTTCGTGTGCAGTTCTCTATGTAACCCAACACACCACTGATATTTTAGAAGTATCACTCCACCTTAGCCGATTCTCACTCCAAAGCGTTTCTACACCTTGCTACGTTTATGCAACATTCACAGTATTGTGATTGGGTCCAAATCCTTATATCTAGTGAGTTGTTGTCACACATGTTATCCTTTCTGCTAATCTTTCATACGAGAAACTTACATATGTCAATTTTAAATAAAGCGGCGCTCTATTTCTGCAGATATCGTTTGTGTTGCTGGGGCTGAGAAATTTCTTCTTCACGTGTATAAATGGGTCAAAATTTGTATTTGATCAGTTATCGACTGCAACAGTCAAAATATTGCGTTCATATTACTATTCTATTTTCAACATAATAAAGTGAGTCATACAATGAAATATTCAGTTCTTCAGCAGTTTTAGATATTCACTAACCAAGTATTAAGTCTTTCTTCCATTTTTTTAGCAGACATGATATTGAATTCAAATGTTCGCATGTGGAAACTAACCCGTCACACAGTAAAATTAGTTTATGCCAAACATTTTGTAATGGGCATATTGGTTCCTGAAGTATAACATTTTCTTCTTTCTCCACCGTTCTTCCCATACCATGGTGTGAGCGCGTGTCGAACTGCGCCCCACATTGGACTTGGTCCAGTTTAATAACCCAATCTCCCTCCTGACGAAAACTATATGTGGGAAATGTATTCTCTTTTTACTATCCCCTGCCTGGCTGGAAGTCGAATCCGAGACCCTCTGAACCGAAGTTCACTAAACTGACCAAAGAGCTGGTCACTAATTTATCAATTATAAAACTTAAATAACGTCTACAATCCTCATTTACAAGTTGTGACGTGATGATTGTGAATATAGTCGATTAACTTCCTAAAGAATATTATCTTATCAGTTGCCAAGTAAATTGAGAAATTTTCAAACGAATATTGAATTTCTAATTTACAGCCAGCAACAAGAATTAACTTGAGAACCAATTATATTTTTGAATGAACTCTGGTTGGTTGATGATGACGGTGATGACGATGATGATGTTTGTTGTGTAAAGGGGCCTAACATCTAGGTCATCGGCCCCATAGTTATTTATTTGAAATCAACTGCCCATGCATTTTTTGATTAGGAACAGGGATTAATTAATTTGATAAAAATATTCTTTTGACACCTGTATTTTAATTACCTCCGAAATGTCACTTTAACGTTATTTGTTTTACATCCCACTAATTACATGTTTACTGTTTTCGGACGTCAAGGCACCTTGAAATACCTCCGGACCGAGTCAGGATCGAATCTGCCACGATGGGCTCTAAAGGCCAACGCACTACAACCTGAGCTACTCAGCCCGGCTAAATATTCTCTTCTACCCAGGAAGAGCAATATAAACAACTCCTACAAACCCAGCTCCTTAAAGCTGGAAGACATTTTACTGATGACCGGGATCTATTGCCTTCGTCGGTGAAGATATAACACCTCGCATGTCATAATGCTCTTCCTATCCATTATTTTCCTAAGACAGGTCACTCCTCCCAGCCCTTTTTCCTATGGGATAGGCTAAAGAAAAATGAATCTTAAATACAGTACACCGTACGAGTACGTAAATACGTCATGCAAACGGACATTCCTACAGTGCGGTACGGTAAGGTTGATTTCCCTTTACACACATTTACAGGGAATTAACATAGTGATAAATTTTCATTTGGACTGCAAATGAATATGTGGTTAGGGAGGGGTTATTAATCTTAAGGATAATAAAACAAAGACCACTGTGACATACGAGATTTTGTTTCTTCAATGAGATATGTTTAATGATGAGTAAATTTTTGTCGATAATTATATCTTTATTTCCTGGCCACTTCCCAAATACTTGGCATCCACATTACATTAAGCCTAGTTTTACGACCAAATGCTCTTCCTGACGCCAACGCCGCTATATGGAGGAGTGTTTTCGCTATTGCGTGTTTCTGAGGTGATTGGCAGTGTGGTGTGTTACATGATAAATAAGAGGAACACATTCAGTCTTCGTGCCAGAGAAGTTAACCAGATGCAGATTAAATCCGTGGTCTGGCCGGGAATCAAACCCGAGTCCCTGTAAACAGAAGGCCACTGCTCTGACCGCTCACTGAACTACATTAATCGATATTCCTATTCGGTATAAGGTGTAGCAGCACAGTGAATATAGCTTTCATAGTACTCTAAATGTGTAATTTTTTACGTATTCCTTGGACTCACTAACTTGCCGTGATGCGTTCTTTAATAATTAACGAATCTTTAAAACCATTGTGCCGTGATTATATCCTGGTTTCTCAAACATTAAATGGCCCTGAGGTTCATGCAGCCTTCACCAAAATCTAGTACCACGTTACTTTCTGCGGGCAAAGGCGACCGGGCGGAGAGCTAATCACTTTACCCCACCAAGTGCCGGTGTTACGAATAGTAGTAGAATCCTTTACCTTCCACCACTCCCAGGGCCTACATGACCTGTACGCAGATGACTGTGCTTTGCTTTGCATCCTGAGGCATTTAAGTATGGAAAAGTTACCAAGAGAACGATGTTGGTCAAGATGCCGGCGTCATTACGGGTTCATTTAACATTTGTTTACAAAATTATACCTAGTAGTCAATATTCACAAAGACTTGCTAGTTGGGAAGTGTGGGAACTTTGTCCTCTTTGTTCTCAAATATAACAAGTAAGCTGATCAGCTTTGAGAAACTAGTAACTAAGTTAAATTTGATCTAAGTTTAGTTCTGAAGCGCCGGTTTGTCAATTGCTTTATTAGAGTAAGAACATGCGCGTGGCAGAACAAATGATGGGTGTAGACTAACAGGTTCACAAACAAATTCCGATGGGATATGAAGGCAAATGCCTGTACTGAATCTTAAAATGTCCTTATTGAACTGACCTTTACAAAGGAATGACCTTTACTTTGTTTTAAATAATAATAATAATAATAATAATAATAATAATAATAATAATAATAATAATAATAATAATAATAATAATAATAATAATAATAATAATAATAATAATAATAATAATGTTTTTACGTCGCGCTAACTAATTTTGACGGCCTTTTCACACGCCGAGGTGCCGGAATTTTGTCCTGCAGGAGTTTTGTTAATTGCCACTATCTACCAACACGAGGCTGACGTATTTGAGCACGTTCAAATACCACCGCTCTGAGCCAGGACCGAACCTGCCAAGCTGGGGTCAGAAGGCCAGCGCCTTAACCGCCTGAGCCACTCAGACCTGCTTTTTGTAATACCGGGCGAGTTGGCCGTGCGGTTAAGAGCGCGCGGCTGTGAGCTTGCATCCGGGTGATAGTGGGTTCGAATCCCACTGTCGGCATTCCTGAAGGTGGTTTTCCGTGGTTTCCCCTTTTTCACACCAGGCAAATGCTGGGGCTGTATCTTAATTAAGGCCACGGCCGCTTCCTTCCAACTCCTAGGCTTTTCCTATCCCATCGTCACCATAAGACCTATCTGTGTCGGTGCGACGTAAAAGCCACTATCTTTTTATAATAAAACACAGTATTGTTAATGGTTATTCAGACTGGACATCAAAAAGTTAGTTCCCAGAACGAAACAATAATTTGATTTTCTCGATTGCGAATATGTAAGTATTTAAGCACTTTAGGCCTTTTCAATCGTGAAATTACCAGCGATTCGCCCCCTTGTGGCAGTGAGCTCGTCAGTGTGTTGCCAAACCTGTCCAAGTCACTCACGGCTAGTGCGCCGTTGAGACAACAATCCGTGGTTTCACTCTGGGAACATATTTTTACATGAATGCCATAGGCAGGCATTTCAACAAGTAGAGAAGCATATTTCCCTCACTGCACTGTCACTGCGTTGTCCTAAAAGGAGGCTTGCGGTGGTGTCTGAACGGAGCACTAGCCGCCAGCGTCGTGGAACGGTGTCGCAATGTATATGACGAGCCCGCTGCCACACTGAGAAGTTAGGAAGACATGATTAAACTTGGCACGAGGAAAAAATAGTTTATGGTGATCAGCTGTATAGATGTCTCGATCATCACTAGTTCCATTCGTGTATGAGGGCCATATTTGAATAACATATATATGACTACTGCAAAGAAATCAATCAATCAATCAATCAATCAATCAATCAATCAATCAATCAATCAATCAATCAATCAATCAATCAATCAATCAATCAATCAATCAATCAATCAATCAATCAATCAACAAATCAATCAATCAATCAATCAATCAATCAATACTGATCTGCATTTAGGGCAGTCGCCCAGGTGGCAGATTCCCTATCTGTTATTTTCCTAGACTTTTCTTAAATAATTACAAAGAAATTGGAAATTTATTGAACATGTTCCTTGGTGAGTTATTCCAATCCCTAACTCCCCTTCCTATGAATATTTGCCCCAATTTGTCCTCTTGAATTCCAACTCTTTATCTTCATATTGTGATCTTTCCTACCTTTAAAGACGCCACTCAAACTTATTCGTCTACTAATGTCATGCCACGCCATCTCTCCGCTGACAGCTCGGAACATACCACTTACTCGAGCAGCTTGTCTCCTTTCTCCCAATTCTTCCCAGCTCAAACTTTGTAACATTATCGTAACGCTACTCTTTTGTCGGAAATCACCCAGACCAAATCGAGCTGTATTTATTTGGATTTTTTCCAGTTCTTGAATCAAGTAATCCTGGTGAGGGTCCCATACACTGGAACCATACTCTAGTTCGGGTCTTACCAGAGACATATATGCCCTCTCCTTTACATCCTTACTAGAACCCCTAAACACCCTCATAACCATGTTCAGAGATCTGTACCCTTTATTTACAATCCCATTAAAGTGGTTACCCCTATGAAGATCTTTCCTTATATTAACACCTAGATATTTACAATGATCCACAAAAGGAACTTTCACCCCATCAACGCAGTAATTAAAACTGAGAGGACTTCTCCTATTTGTGAAACTCACAACCTGACTTTTAACCACGTTTATCAACATACCATTGCCTGCTGTTCGTCTCACAACATTATCGAGGTCAGGTTGCAGTTGCTCACAACTTTGTAACTTATTTATTACTCTATACAGAATATCATCATCCGCAAAAAGCCTTATTTCTGATTCCACTTTTTTCCTCATATCCTTTTTATATATAAGAAAACATAAAGGTCCAATAATACTGCCTTGAGGAATTCCCCTCTTAATTATTACAGGGTCAAATAAAGCTTCGCCTACTCTAATTCTCTGAGATCTATTTTCTATAAATATAGCGACCCATTCAGTCACTCTTTTGTCCAGTCCAATTGCGCTCATTTTTGCCAGTAGTCTCCCACGATCCACCCTATCAAATGCTTTAGACAGGTCAATCGCGATACAGTCCATTTGACCTCCTGAATCCAAGGTATCTGCTATATCTTGCTGGAATCCTACAAGTTGAGCTTCAGTGGAATAACTTTTCCTAAAACCGAAGTGCCTTCTATCGAAACAGTTATTAATTTTGCAAACACGTCTAACATAATCAGAAAGAATGCCTTCCCAAAGCTTACATGCAAGGCATGTCAAACTTACTGGCCTGTAATTTTCAGCTTTATGTCTATCACCCTTTCCTTTATACACAGGGGCTACTGTAGCAACTCTACATTCATTTGGTATAGCTCCTTCAACCAAACAATAATCAAATAAGTACTTGAGATATGGTACTATATCCCAACCCATTGTCTTTAGTATATCCCCACAAATCTTATCAATTCCAGACGCTTTTCTAGTTTTCAACTTTTGTATCTTATTGTAAATGTCATTGTTATCATACGTACATTTTAATACTTCTTTAGCATTAGTCTCCTCCTCTATCTGGACATTATCCTTGTAACCAACAATCTTTACATACTGCTGACTGAATACTTTTCCTTTTGAAGATCCTCACATACACACTCCCCTTGTTCATTAATTATTCCTGGAATGTCCTTCTTGGAACCTGTTTCTGCCTTAAAATACCTATATACACCATTCCATTTTTCACTAAAATATTGAAAGATGTAATGGGTAATTACAATCATCGGAGGCCTGGATGTTTCGATTGTGCTAATGTTTGAGAACGTGAATGTTAGACTGTGCTACAACCAAGTGTTGAACCGTCTCCCATTTTTCGAGATAATTTTGGTTGATGGAAGAACTAGTGAAAGAAGTTCAACTTCCATCAACACCGACTACTTGATATATAATCTATTCAACTACATTCCTGCTGTTAGTATTCATTTGTGGATCATTCGGTTGTTTAATATGTTTGTAGACTAGAACAGGATTTTATACCACGAAGGAACACATTTCGGACGGCTGTGTTGGTACTGGCAGGCCCAACCTACCGGCGGCCTAAGTTTTATGGTCAATTTAATTTTCAAACAATCGTACTCCCGTGGCATACATAAATAATAAAATTAGGATATCATTCAATTCAACAACAATTTTATTGCCATCCGCTAATTTACTCAGCACTGCCAATCGCAGTCAATTAATTAATTTTATTGTGTAGCAGACTTTCTCCAAAATCTAATATTAGACCTTTCCTATTTTATTTTCGTAGCAACTTACTCTAATGACATACATAAATAATTATCTAATATTGAGTGTTGGAAAATTTCATAAAAAATTATTTCCTCTTCAGGAAGTGTATTAGAATTAGTCTTTCAAATGTCCTTTATTATGCAAAATTGTATATAAATTGGATGGTAAAATGGGGAATTATTCAGATTAGTTTTCATTTTAGAGGAATATATTATTCATTTCTGGCTGCGGAGGTGAATTTGAAAAGATAAAAATGATATGTATTTATACTTTCTGACTTACGTTAGAAAGTCTTTTTAAATAGCATAACAATTCAGGTAACACAATATTAATTTGTCATTTATTTTCCATAGTAAGTGCTGATTTTACTTTCCAACTAGCTGATGTACCCGTGCTTCGCTACGGAATTCTACATTGTATACAGAATTCTACGTTAGGTAGTGTACACGTTGAGAATAACATTGTATTAAATTGCATAGCTCTTCACGTTACACCAGAAACGCGGCGGAGAAGTCACCATACGTCTTTTCTCATGTGAAGACTGGGTTAGAGAATATTCATTGATAATGATGCCAGTAGTAATGTCACGACTAAAAGCAATGCTATCATATGAAATACTTGGTCAAATGAAAAACCACACATTTTCTCACTTTTAACAAACATTACTATGCTGCCGATCCAACAGTCCAAAGTTCCAGACCTGGAATGATCAGGCCGCAGTCAGCCGTGAACACTCCTTTGCATTATTTCGGGAAGTGTGCACACTGCTTATTCCAATCGGCGCCTCAGAGTAGGAATCGAATAGCTGGAATACTAAGATGAACCAGCAGTACCAGCAGTATCAGAAAATGTATGAACCAGAAGAATGGCGTGCTAAATGAGAAAGTTACCTGGCTTCCCAGCTATTTCTCGCCAATATTAAAGCAGGCTGTTTTACTCGGTAAGCAGGAGTAATCCCATCTATCCGAGATGAGTGGCAGCAGAAGAGACAATGAACAACACAACAAACATTGGTCAATATAATGTTATTGTTGATCAATTGTATGAGCTTTCGCTATTGTAGGACTCCACATTTAGTTTTCTTCAGACTCTGAATTACCACTCTTATCATAGTCGGACCGGTTAACATTAATAAAACATAAATGATTGGAAATTGTATTCTCCATAACTTTTGTTATGTAGTACTTTTTGTCTGAACCAATAACATAGGTATTTAAAAATTAAATTTTAGGCACCTTCCCCTAAACTACCATTTTATCCAATCAATCAATCTATATTCAAAGGCTAATGTAATGACTTGTCGATGCAACCACTCTTTTCTTTCATTGGCTGTTCGTTTTAGTTCCATGTAATTGACACAACGTAACGTCTTCTTGATGTCGTCCAAATACTTCATCCTAGGTCTTCCTCTGCCTTTCTTTCCCAGCACTTTCCCTTCAAGTATGTTAGTGATGAAAGTATTGTGTCTGATGACATGTCCAACAAATTTTAATTTTCTGTTTTCCATTTCGTTTAAAAATATTCTCTCATCTTTAACTTCCCTTAAGACTTCCAGGTTTGTTTTTCTTTCCGTCCAGCTCGTTCTGGTCATTTTCCGCCATATCCACATTTCAACAGCTTCAAGTCGATTCCTTTCTAATTTACCCAGAGTCCAACTCTCACTTCCATACTGAAGTGTACTCCATACAAATGATTTTGCGAAGGATTTTCTGACATCTATATTCACGTGTGTGCTGGTTAAAATGTTTATAGTCTAGACTGCAGTATCCTATTCTCCAACTATACATACCAATTTTCATTAAATTCTGTTCACCCATTTTCTCGTGGCTCGGCGTTGATATGGACGTAGCAATAAAAATTCAAATTCATGAACATCTTTGTAATCATAGCTGGTACGATAAAAATGTATGAGACATAAATGATCGGAAATTTAATTCTATATAACTTTAGTTATGTAGTGTTTATCGACAGGACCAATAAAGCCATAAATATTTGAGAATTAAAATTTACGCCTTCCCCTAAACTACCATTTCACTCAGCGTGAATAAAATGATGTATATCCTAGATTGTAGTGGACCATTTCCCGATTTTACCTACCGATTTTCATTAAATTCTCTTTAGCAGTTTTCTCGTGATGCGTGTAAAGACAGACAGACAGACAGACAGACAGACAGACAGACAGACAGACAGACAGACAGACAGACAGACATTGCAGAAAATTAAAAATTGCATTTCCTTATTACTGTGGACACGACCGATGCAGAAATACCATCCTTTTTAAATTCTGATCAATGTACAGAAAAAACTCTTATTTTATATAGAGTCAATTATTCGGGTATGTCACACTCGGAACTATTTAAATGCCCACAGATCTGTTATTAGAAGGCATGAAAGTGTTCTGCTGCGTGTAGCACGCAGTCCAACAACTTATATAGCGCAGTGAGATGCTCTGGAAGGATGGTGTTTGTACAATACGTCATGACCGATTAGGTATCTAGAAGACGCAGGCAACGCACGCAGACAGCTGTCAGTATGTATGAGAGTATCGTGGTGGAAAAAGCATCCCCCACTCAGGTAAGCTAATGACCCTGTCTGCTCTTATAACACCCTAGAATTCCTTGAATTTTCCATCTTCATACACTGCTATTTATAGTACAGATTTCTTAAAAAATTAAATACTGGATATCAAAATAATTTGACCATAATTGAAATGCTATCCTGCAATTTACCCAGCGCTGTCAATACCTGTCATTGAATTAATTTTATAGTCAGCTGCCTTCCTCCAAACTCGAATATAGACCTTTGCTGTATTTGAACGATACTAATAATCCCTAATTAGTATTTCCGTGTTTAGTAATAACAAAGTGGAATACATGAAGTTAACAATACTGCAGCCGAAGTATGATTATCATTATACTCGGGTACGGAGTAGCGTTCATTATTTGAAATTACGTGTACATTTAGCTGAACAGAAATATTGAACCGATGCGAATGACGATGTTGCTTTGTGAATTCGAGTAGTCTGTTGGCAGAAATAATTGCTGTTGAATAGTTCGATGGTTAATTACAGAATACTACTTCCAGTCTTTTCTGGTGGGATCAATTTCTCAGGCAACGAGTAACGAGCAGTCTACATTCTTTTGCGTTTGATGATAGCTGTTGGTTATCAGCTTGGTATTCTATTTTCAGTTAACTTGCTATGTAACTCGCCCCACTTAGGTGAAACCACCTAATGAACCCTAAGTACGATTTCTTTTGCTTTTGTTTTACACAAGATGAAGTTTCAGGATAATTAAAACGAAATTGCTGCAACGGACTAAATTACCGACGAGTTACCTCACAATAAAAATAATATTCCCACGAAGACACATTTATCCCATATAGATATTATGGTTGTTAAGACTCCGAAAACAGGGTATAAAGTAATTTTTTTAAACTAGACGATTTCCTAAATTATTTCAGTATGTCATAAACATTGTTTAATTCCTATTATGTGGGAGGTGTTGAGTTATTGATTTAGTCATTACCGAATATTATGGTCCATCTCTTCGTCAGGGATTGAATGAAGGATGTGCACGTTGGGCGGTAGAGGTGGGATCCCTCGCTGAGTCCGAGGGAAAAACCGACCCTGAACAGTAAACAGATTAAGAAGAGATTAAAATACTAATTTTCGCTTCGGTAATATGTTACGTTTTTCAGATATACCGTAGATATGCTCATTCCCCTTAAGTAGATTTTCTAAAAACAAATTATGCGTGTTCTTTTACCTTTAAAGGAGATTCCAAATACCTATTTCCTCGTTTGTAACATTTTAAGTTTTTGAGGTGTATTGTAGACATACTTATTTTAAAAATTCACCCTCTTTTCACGCCTTAAATACATTTTCCAAAACAAAAAGTACGTCTTTCTTTATTTTTAAAAGATTCCAAATACCAATTTTTACGTTTTAAACTGTCAAGTTTTTGAAATATGCATACATTCATTTTAAAAATTCACCCACCTTTTCACCCCATTAGTGACGGAATATCCAATAATCCTCCCTTGGTGAGCACCTACATTGTAATATAAATGTATCCTCAAAATTTCATTTCTTTACGTCCAGTAGTTTTGGCTCGGCGATGATGAATCAGCCAGTCAGTCAGTCAGTCAGTCAGTCAAGACATGTTATTTTATATATATAGATAACAGTAATAAATAAAGAAATTAATGACATAAAAGACATTCAACAGCTAAAATAAAAGCTGATTATTTAAAATGTTCACCCTTCTTCAGTCTTGTTGTAGTAAAATAAGAATTTTGTATTGAACAGGTGGACAATATACTTGTAAATTCGTTTTAAGATATTTTTATACATCGTCGCTGCACAGGCAAAACCTCGTATCCGAGTATATCCTTCCTATCCATTATTCTCCTTAAGACTGGTCACGCCTCCCAGCCATATATGGATATGCAGTCCATCCGAACAATTTTGCTCGACAGACGGAAAAGCTTTTAATTAATGTTAACTGAGTCGACGCTGAAATAAAATGAAGTCTTCATTCCGAACAAACAAAATAATGATCGCTTGTCAATCTGCTTGTACTCCCACATATCGCACGTGTCTGTCAATGCTGCTACTTATGGCATAGGGAGAGAGAGGGCGGAAAGGAAGAAAGGTCTTGTTATTGATGTTTCCTTTAGAAACTAATGTCAACTGCATCATTAGCCCCGTGTCAAAGATTAATGGAAGAGAGAACAGAATACATACATAGGTACATCTTCATTATAGACTGGTATGCCTTTCAGCGTTTAGTCTCTGTGAATTTACTAAACGCCACCACAATGCTCTATTTGTAACTGGCTCTGCGACCTCATTTAGTTCTATACATTTTATCTTTAAATCAATAGAAACAGAGTCTTGGTCGTCTTGGTCTCCCACCACCTCTCTTACCATCAGTTACCAAGTCCATTATTCCCCTAGGTAACCTATCCTTCTCAATTTGTCTCACATTACCCTATTATCGAAGCCAGTTAATGCGAACAGCTCTCATAAATAGAGTGCATTCCTAACATAGCCTTTACCTCCTTATACCGAATACCCTTCTGGCCCCAACCGTCGGCTGTCCTGGGAATGGTTTTCCGTGATTTTCCATCCTCCTGCACTAAGGCGAATTCCGGGACAGTTCCTAGTATCGGCCGCCAACCCCCTCACCTTCTCTGAGCATATCCTTCACCGTAACAAATATCCCGGCCTGAGAGAAAGCATCACCGTCTAAGAGGCCCGCCTCCCCCCTCAGGGGAGGACTGAAAACATTTTAGTAGTAGTAGTAGAATACCCTTCTGCTATTCTTCCCACCTGTTTGTACTAGCAATCATTCTCTCTACCGTCATGTCCGTTACTTATAACTCAAAATTAAGTTATCCTGTGTCTATCCCACTTTCACTCACATAACGCAAAAATGGTCTGAAAATAGACCGTTGTAAAGTAGTTTCGAAGGGAGCTGACTTCTTTCGTACAGCATATAATTTATCGCAAATGCCTGAGCTCACTGCATTAGCTTTACTGCATCTTGATATAGTCTCACTATACTGCCATCCTAGGAGAATGCATATCCTAAATTATTTAAATCACCGGGCGAGTTGGTCGTGCGGCCAGGGGCGTGCGGCTGTGAGCTTGCATTCGGGAGATATTGGGTTCGAATCTCATTGCCGGCAGCCCTGAAGATGGTTTTCCGTTGTTTCCCATTTTCACACCAGGCAAATGCTGGGGCTGTACATTATTTAAGGCCACGGCCGCTTCCTTCCAACTCCTAGGCCTTTCCTATCCCATCGTCGCCGTAAGACCTATCTGTGTCGATACGACGTAAAGCCACTAGCAAAAATATATATTAAATCATCTACCTGTTCCAGCTTTGTATTCCTAAAGTGACATTCATTTCTCTTAGATCATTTACCTACTGGCTCGGAAAACCACAGATAGGGAATCTGCCACCTGGGCGACTGCCCTAAATGCAGATCAGGATTGATTGATTGATTGATTGATTGATTGATTGATTGATTGATTGATTGATTGATTGATTGATTGATTGATTGATTGATTGATTGATTGATTGATTGATTGATTGATTGATTGATTGATTGATTGATTGATTGATTGATTGATTGATTGATTGATTGATTGATTGATTGACAGCGCAAGTCGGCGTGCGGTTAGGGTATCGCGGTAATGAGCTCGCAATCGGGAAAAGTGGGTTCGATCCCAACTGTTAGCAGCCCTGAAGATAGTTTTGCGTGGTTTCCCATTTATAGGAAAATGCCGGGGCTGTACCTTAATTAAGGCTATGGCCGCTTCTTTTCCACTTCTAGCCCTTTCCTCTCCCATCGTCGCCATAAGACCTATATGTGTCGGTGCGACGTAAAGCAAATTGCAGGAAACAGTCTTGTAAAGGCTCATTTTCATATCATACCCACTGCACCTATTTTCAGGTTCCAAGATATTATATTGCAGGCTGTTAACAAAGAACAAGTTGTCGGAATAGGATAAACTGCTTACTACATTTCCACCCGACTGAATCACTTCCTGCTGCTATACGCCCTTCAGTTGATGATCCATTTAAACTATGATCATTAAAGTTGACAGATTACAGCCTTGTCTAACCCCTGTAATCAACTTGAACCAAGTACTAATTCTGAAATCAATTCACACTGCAGCCCAATTGTCAACATAAATGCCTTTGATTGCTTTTAATAATCTACCCTTAATCTCGTAGTCCGCCCGTACAGCTAATCCTTTCCCTCGGTACTCTGTCATATGCCTTTTCCAGATCTTCCTCTCCAAGTGTTTTTCAAAAGTAGGAAGGATCACAATATGAAGATAAAGTTGGAATACAAGAGGACAAATTGGGGCAAGCATTCATTTATAGGAAGGGGGGTTAGGGATTGGAATAACTTACCGAGGGAGATGTTCAATAAACTTCCAATTTCTTTGAAATCATTTAAGAAAAGGCTCGGAAAACAACAGATAGGGAATCTGCCACCTGGGCGACTGCCCTAAATGCAGATCAGTATTGATTGATTGATTGATTGATTGATTGATTGATTGATTGATTGATTGATTGATTGATTGATTACCTGGCGCATACTGGAAATCACCCTGCTACTCCCTCTGTGGTCTAAAACCACACTGATTTTCAAACAACTCACCCTCAACCACTGATCGCACCCTCCCTTCTAAAATGCCATTGAACTCCCTACCCGGTATAGGCTACTGATCAATGAAATATTTTGATAGTTGTTGCAATCCTTCTTGTTCCCTTGCTTATAGACAGATGCAATTAGTGCATGCTGCAGGCCTACCCCACACTCTGCTCCTCCCTTTCAACAACAGTAGCTGCCTCTGTGGATCCCAAGATAGCGGGTTCAAACCCGGTAGAGGTATTCGGATTTTTGAAGGGCGGAAAAAAAATTCCATTCGACACTCCATGTCGTACGATGTCGGCATGTTAAAGATCTCCGGTGACACATAGGGAATTTACCCGACAAAATTAATTAAATCTCACCCATAGACGCTCAAGAGAGTTTCGGTTTACTCTGTCTGCCATCTAGTGGGCCTAGATTAAAACGGAACGTCGAAAATTGACGAGCAGACAGCCAGATGGTGTCAAATTGAAATGTCTGCACACGGTAGCTGAGGACATACGATTATTATTATTATTATTATTATTATTATTATTATTATTATTATTATTATTAACAACAGTAAGGACATTTTATAATCCCTTCCTCGGTGAATTGTTTGAAACGTTTTACTAATGATATCCATGAACTTCTGTGTAATTTCCTCGTTGTTTCCCCTTACCCGAATATCATTAAACATCCAGACGCATCTTTTTGCTGACTCAGCCGGTTCTACTTTCTTTCTTCCATTAGTCCCATTGATATTAATAGCTCCCACTGAATTACATTTCGTTCGCCGAGTTGTTTCCAGGGAATTCCTCGCTTTTGAAATGGAAGCGGGGCTTCGTTATTCCCATAGGTCTGACGCTTGACTTTCTGAGCGTGCTACGTGAAAATTCTCTGAAGCAGGATGCCACGCTAGTTATTGTATATATAGTCACGGTGGGAATCTCCCCTCGAACGGGCTAGGAACCACCAGTAGATTGTATAGTACTACCCGCCTGAGCACAAGGAGGGACATGACTCCTAATATGTCAGAGATGCCCGCTTCCATTCCATAGTAACTGGTATCCCGACTGTCAGGACTACATACTAAGCCCCTCAGCCTTTGCTAGTGGTTCACGAGCTAGGACGTCAGTACAGTAACCCACTTCACGAACCATCCATATAATATCAATAATAATAATAATAATAATAATAATAATAATAATAATAATAATAATAATAAGTGTACCCAGGAAATGTCACACTTGAGAGTCTCTTGGATTTGCCAGTGGAGAGTGCAATTATTTGATAACGGAGAATCATATCTCCTCTAGCATGTTAAAATCCGTAGATCTTTTCACCATGTTCGAGAGTCGGAGTTCACAATATTTTCGAGGATTGGTTTTAGTAACGCACTCCCTATATGAACAAATGTACAAAATTAACGTTGCTCATCTTACATCGTTTAGAAGAAGTGTAACAAGCCTAATATAAAATGATGCACTGGCTTGTTATTAGTAATATAATTTGAGTATTCCTTATTCTTCCCACATGTATACACAAATATGTTAGGTCTCCCAGACAGGGGGGTAAGTCACTTGACGGAAGAGTTTGCGGAAAACAACGATCCGTTTCGCAAACATATTCCTTGAGCCCAGTAGCTCAGTGACTGCTGATCCAAAGCACGTGTCCACTTTGCTTGCTTGTTCTAAGTTTATTGTGAATAAAAATAATACACAACGTTTATCAAGTAAACTGTTTAATTAGTTGGGAGTGCAGTAAATGTCCAGTAAATGTGTGTGCGAGAAAGTGCTCTAATTGTAAACCATGTGTGAACCAGGCTATTCTGTGATTAAACATAAAAAAGGAAAATCACTATCGAGTGGCGAGAAGACGTGGGTTTTAAATGTGTTTTCCAAATTTCGTGAAGAAAATCCTGGAAGTACTCTGGTTGAAGTAATACGTGCTCTGGCCGATGCAACTGGTATTTCCAAGGCAAGCATTTACCGTGCTAGGAAAGAACTTAAGGTTGATAGGAAACTGTTTACTCCTAAGAAAACACGTAAAGCGACAAAACTAAGTGAAAAAATACGACAGTTTTACAAAAGACACTATCCGTAAAACAATTCACTTCTTTTTTAAGAAATGACATTCCAAACCTGAATAAAATATTAGCTTCAGTTCATAGTGACGATTTATTACCTAACTTTTCTCGTGCAACTCTTCAGACTTTCAAAAATATGAGCTTCACTTGCGTATCTCGAAATCGCCAGTGTGCGGTTATTATAAAGAATGAAATAGTATAGTGGTGAAGAAAGTATTTATGTTAGATTAGGATATTTCGTGAAGGGAGTAGATATTTTTATTTCCTTCATGAAACGTGGGTAAATGAAGGGCACACTACTACGAAAATTTGGAAAGATGAAACTATAACATATAGCTAAGATGAAATTCTTAGGGGATTATCGAGTGGGTAGAAATCTCCCACCGGCAAGGGTAAACGGCTAATTGTTCTCCACATAGGAAATGAAAATTGTTTTGTGGAAATGGGATTGTTATTGTTCGAATCTAAGTCTACAAAAGATTATCGTGAGGAAATGGATGGAAAGGTATTCGAGAAATGGTTTGTTGAAATTCTTTCCCGTCTAGAAAGCAATGTAGTGATTGTTTTAGACAATGCTCCCTATCACTCTGTTAAAGTCGAGAAAATTCCGGACAAGTCTTGGAGGAAGATGTACATACAGAACTGGCTAGACACGAACGGAATTTCCTATGATCCGCAGTGCATTAAAGTTGAACTACTGGAATTAATACCACAGCACATTCGTGATGCTTGTAACGAGTACCGAGTTGATAAGGCCGCAGCGGAGTCGGGACAACGCGTGTTAAGATTACCTCCATATCATTGCTTCTTAAACCCAATAGAGCTTGTATGGAGCCAGGTTAAGGGACATGTGGCTCGGTATAATGTCAATTTCACCATTAAGGTAGTGCAAGAACTATTGATTGAAGGACTTTTTACTGTTACTATTGACCGCTGGAAATCATGTATTCAACACGTTATCGATGAAGATAAAGCTAATATGTGGAAGATAGATGGCATTCCGGATCTGTTATCAACTTGGCTGATGACAAGAATGCCGATGACAATAGCAACATGGAAGGAGCAGAACAACTGCAGGATAGCGTGTAAACGGTGAGTCTTATTGCTACCCATTAATGTATGATCAATTTCCTTTTGTGGATTTGTTATTGTACGCATTATGTTTCTGTATAAACAGGCAGCTGTAATTTCAATGAGTTTGTATGCCTAATAGGGGCGCATTGTGGCTGGCGTGATATTTATATACTAGCAAGATACCCGTGCTTCGCTACGGTATTATACTGAAATTTATAATTGAATGCTTATTGTTTTAGATATATAATCCACCGAAATTCGCGATCTGACTCGTTTTCTGCGAGAATCCACCAAAATTCCCGATCTGACTCGTTTTCTATTAGATTCCGGCACGTTTCCCCCCATTTCTCAATCTTCCTTTCCAGCAATCGATTTCGTACTTCCCGGGCTAGGCTCAGGTATTCCTCCCGGTCAGTTGGGTCCGTAAATCTTTGCCATCTTTTCCTATAATTATTTTAATATGTATAAAATCCTTCAGGAGATCCGGCGTGGTGTCATATTGGGTGCTTTGGCGGCACTGAACCCGCGGCCGGACTGCATTCTTAGTCATTACCCGTCCAGGAGCCGTTTCCAGCGCGGTCCGCACATTTGCCGACGGTCCGGAACATTATTATTATTATTATTATTATTATTATTATGTGTTGCTGGAATGGCTGATGACAGGGAAAACCGGAGTATCCGGAGAAAAACCTGTCCCGCCTCCGTTTTTTCCAGCACGAATGTCACATGGAGTGACCGGGATTTGAACCACGGAACCCAGCTGTGAGAGGCCGGCGCGCTGCCGCCTGAGCAACGGAGGATACTTATAAGTACATTAAGAACAGTAAAATCAATTGGTCTCACCTCCTTCTACACCCCACCGCCGTTAAGTTTATTTACCGCCACCCCCCCCCAAAAAAATTAAAAGAAGGCTTGTTTCTTTATGTTTAAAGGAGATTCCAAACACCAATGTTCACGTCTATTGCCTTCAGTTTTGAGATATAAGTATCCCCATAAAAATAATTTACTTTTTTCACTTCATTTCACACTACTCTTCCCCCCCCCCGGACCCTAAGTGAATTTTCCCGCAAAAAATACTTGTTTCTTTAATAGTAAAAGATCTTCTAAATACCAATTATCACGACTCTAACTTCTTCAGTTTTTGATTTATGTGTCCCCATGAAAGGAATTCAACTCCTTTACACTCCCACCCTCCAAGATGGTTTCCCCACCAAAACGCGTTTTTCTTTGTTTTTAAAGGAGATCTAAATACGAATTTTCACGTCTGTAACAACTTTAGTTTTTATTAGATGTATGCATTCTCATACAATTAAGTCAATTAAATTTTTAATTCTTTCACCCCCCCCCCTTCATTGGATTTTCCGAGAATACGTCTTTCTTTACTTTTAAAGCAGATTGCAAATATCAAATTTCACGTCTGTAACATCTTCATTTTTGAGATATCAGTAGCCTAATTAAAAGAATTCAACACCATTTTCAGTCACTTTTACCCACCCCCCACCACCCAAGTGGTATTTCCGAAAACTAAAAATACACGATTCGTTATGTTTAATAGAGATAAAAAATACCATTTTTCACTTCTGTAACATGTTAAGTTTTTTTAGATATACTGTAAAAATTCTCATTTTAAAATTTCACCCCTTTTGAATTCCCCTTAAGTGGAGTTTCAAAAAACAAATCACCTATGTTTCTTTACATTTACAGGATATTCCAAACACCCACTTTTTACGTCTGTAACATTTTACGTTTCCAAGATATTCTGTAGATATAGCCTTTCAAAAAATTCACCCCAATTTGTGACTCCTGTTTAAACGCCATTAATTGGATTTTCCAAAAACTAAAAAATACGTGTTTCTTTATTTTTAAAGTAGATCCCAAATACCAATTTTCAGGTCTGTAATATCTTCAGGTTCTGAAATATAAGTAGCCTCATTAAAGGCATTCAACCCATTATTCACCCTTTTACACCCTTCCTATTGGGATTTTCCGAAAACAAAAGAATACGTGTTTCTTTATTTTTAAAGGAGATTCTAAATACCAATTTTTATATCCATACACTTTAAAAGTTTTGAGATATAGACACACTCATTTTAAAAATTCATCCCCTTTTCACCCCCCCCCCATTAATTGGATTTTCCAAAAACAAAAAATACGTGTTTCTTTATTTTTAAAAGAGATCCCAAACACCAATTTTCAGGTCTGTAATATCTTCAGGTTCTGAGATATAAGTAGCCTCATTAAAGGCATTCAACCCCTTTTTCACCCCTTTTCACGATTCCTATTGCGATTTTCCGAAAACAAAAAAATGCGTGTTCTTTATTTTTAATGAAGATTCTAAATACCAATTTTTACATCTGCAAACTTTAAAAGTTTGGAGATATAGATTCACTCATTTTTAAAATTCACCCCCTTTTCACCCTCCCATTAATTGGATTTTCCAAAAACAAAAAATACGTGTTCCTTTATTTTTAAAGAGATCAAAAGTACTAATTTTCAAGTCTGTAATATCTTCAGTTTCTGAGATATAAGCAGCGGTATCCTGATTAGGCATTCAACCCCTTTTTCACCCTTTTTCACCCCTCCTATTGGGATTGTCTGAAAACAAAAAAATACGTGTTTCCTTATTTTTAAAGAAGATTCTACATACCAATTCTCACATCTCTAAACTTTTAAAGTTTTGAGATATACACACACTCATTTTAAAATTTCACCCCCCTTTTCACCCCCTTAGCGACGGAATATCCAAAAATCCTCTCTTAGCGAGCACCTACATGTTAATATGAATATATCCCCAAAATTTAATTTCTTTATGTCCAGTAGTTTTGGCTCGGCGATGATGAATCAGTCAGTCAGTCAGTCAGTCAGTCAGGACAAGCTACTTTATATATATAGATGACTAAACATTAGGTTGTCCTTACCTTCAGCCTCTCTACTACAAACCTCGCAGCGGAATCTCGAATTTTGTGATTTAAAAAATCTTAATAATTAGTATTATTGTTCAGGCGAAACAATCTAATGAACGAAAGAGATTTTTTTGGAACAGGTAGTATTTTAGAATACGCGTGCTTGCGGTTGTTTTCTTCGACTCTCAAGCATGGTGAAACAGGAGACTGTACAGGTCAGACTGCCACTGGTGGGAAGTGTCTTGGAAGATGTGCTCGTCCAGCTGTTGAGCCCAATGGCACGCTGTGGACGAAACGGTGCACACACTGCCTACGAACACAAAAGTGCCGGGCGAGTTGGCCGTGCGCGTAGAGGCGCGCGGCTGTGAGCTTGCATCCGGGAGATAGTAGGTTCGAATCCCACTATCGGCAGTCCTGAAGATGTTTTCCGTGGTTTCCCATTTTCACTCCAGGCAAATGCTGGGGCTGTACCTTAATTAAGGCCACGGCCGCTTCCTTCCAACTCCTAGGCCTTTCCTATCCCATCGTCGCCATAAGACCTATCTGTGTCGGTGCGACATAAAGCCCCTAGCAAAAAAAAACCCACAAAAGTTGTTTCTAGTGATGTGATTTCTTGAAAGTGTTTTAAAGACTGGAATAATAAATAAAATTTATAATGGAAATAAAATAAGTCAGTTAAAAGTAACAACCGATTTGAACGAAAGTTCATCCCCCTACCTTCTCTCTCTTTTAGTCCAACCCTTCGTAAGGGTGTAGTGGCATCACGCGACAATCCTTTTGGTGACCTTCCTCCAGGAGTCTCTGCTTTGGGCATGGTGACTTGCTTGCTGTAAGCTCATCCTGGTCAAGTTCTTGATCAGGTTCATCCATCGTAACGGTGCACGTCCGCTAGGTCTTCGGCCTTCGACTTTTCCGTCTACGACAAGTTGGGGTCACTGAATTATGTTGTAGGTGAAGATTTATTTTAGAGGCTATACTCGTATAACTATACCTAGATCCTCCGTGGCTCAGGCGGCAGCGCGCCGGCCTCTCACCGCTGGGTTCTGTGGTTCAAATCCCGATCACTCTATGTGAGGGTTGTGCTGGACAAAGCGGAGGTGGGAGAGGTTTTCCTCCGGGTACTCCCTGCCATCTTTCATTCCAGCAACATTCGCCGATATAATTTCATTTCATATGTCAGTCATTAATCATCGCCCCAGAAGAGTGCGACAGGCTTCGACCCGGTCGAATGACTGGAAACAGGCTGCGGATTATTCGCTTGTGTGTGTATTCCTAACCACGGTTAGGAATGGGAAGGATGCCGAGGCGTGACAAACCTCTTTTCATTCGGGCTTCGTTCGTGCATTCAAATGCTACTTTTGCATGCGCTCAACTGCTTTTCAAATCAAAAGTACGAATGCAGTATTTTATGAAAACTAGGTACGAACTAGGTAACGATCAGATTGAGGAACAGATGTGCCCTGATGATATAAGTGAAGATCAGTTATGAAATATAGTAAATTTGATGCATACAAGCGATGTAATTGTTAGTAGACTGTGCGGAAAATAGAGGGATGCAATTAGAGTTGGTTGAAGAATAAAAATCCCTTAGAACCGAGTTGAATGGCTCAGATGGTAGGGTGCTTGTTTTCTGAGCCTAATCAGTCCAGTGTGCTAGACAACGCCAGCCTCATGTCGATAGATTTACGGAGAACTCTTGCTTATCAATATTCTGACACCTTAGCGTCTTCTAAAACCGTAAAAAAAGTTAACGAGACGTAAATCCCATATTATTAACATTACTACTACTACTACTACTACTACTACTACTACTAATAATAATAATAATAATAATAATAATAATAATAATAATAATAATAATAATGTCTGACTCCATAGCTGAGTGGCAACGTGCTGGTCTTAAGCAGGGCCCTATTCTCATAGATGCGCAGGTCACCCATAGGTTTTAATTCGAAAGTCTTAAACCTGGCCTCTCAGGAAGCCATACGCCCCTATTATTATTATTATTATTATTATTATTATTATTATTATTATTAAGATTATATCCGGTTCCATGGCTAAATGGTTATCGTGCTGGCATTTGCTCACAGGGGTCTCGGGTTTGATTCCGGGCAGGGTCGGGAATTTTAATCATAATTGTTTAATTTCCCCGGAGCGGGGGCTGGGTGTGTGTGTCGTCTTCATCGTCATTTCATCCTCATCACGACACGCAGGTCACCTACGGGGGTCAAATCGAAAGACCTGCATCTGGCAAGCTGAACTTTTCCTCGGACACTCCCGGCATTAAAAGCCATACGCCATTTCATTATAATAATAATAATAATAATAATAATAATAATTATTATTATTATTATTATTATTATTATTATTAGATGCGAAAAAGACCAGAAAAGTGATCACGCAAAGCTCACTTAGAAGTTGTGCATTTCCTTCTTTGCCAGGCAGCCTTCAGTTTTTCTCTCATCGTGGTTCTTCGTTCTTCTGTCCACTTAGCTCCTGTCTTCTTCTTGTGGTTTCTCTCTGACTCTACTTCCCACTTGTTGATTTTCGTTCTGTAGCAGGTTCGGTTAGCGATGTCGGCCACTTTGATTCCTGATTTTTCCAGGTCTTGGCGGATTTCCGTTGTCCACCTATTTGTTTTGATGTTTTCTGTTGCCTCAGTCTGTTTTCTGGAAGGCGTTTGATGTGTCCGTAAAATTTCAGGCGTCTTTTTCTGATGTCGGCCGCAAGGTTTGAGAGCTCCTCGGTTTTTGTACGAGATTGCAGTCTATATCCTTCGTCAGTCAGTTTTGGGCCGATAATTTTTCTGATGATTTTACGTTCCTCTTTCAGGATGTCTTCGAGTACTGTTTTCCTGTGGAGATCCAGTGTTTCACTCGCGTATAGTATTTCAGGTTTGATCACAGTGTTGTAATGTCGAATTTTGGTGAAGATTGAAAGGCATTTTTTGTTGTAAATGTTTTGCGTTCGGCCGAGGGCTCTCTTCATTTTTTGGATGCGGACCTCGAGGGCCTTCTGTTCTTTTCCTGTTGGTACTATAATTTCTCCGAGATATCGGAACTCAGTTACTTTTTCGATTGTGCCAAATTTCGTGTTCAAATTCTGGAGGCTGCAGTGGTTGCACATGACCTTGGTTTTTGAGAAGGAGATTTGTAGGCCGAATTTTTCTGAGCATTTCTTGAGAGTTTCGATTTGGCTGATTGCCTGTTGTTCGTTTGTTGCAAGGATCGCAAGATCATCTGCGAAAGCGAGACAGGAGATTTTTACATGTCTTCTTGTCATACTTTATTATTATTATTATTATTATTATTATTATTATTATTATTATTATTTAGAGTTTTTACTACCAATACACTCGCCATCATCTGTCAGTTACGCAAGAACACTAAACTGTAATATAAATGCGAGATAATGAATACCAAGTCAGTCATGGACATTATCATTAGTTCTTTTCGTGCCCCTCATTGTTGTCAGGAAATTGACACCTTAGCATTTCTCAGTTTGCTTTGTGAGATGTCAGAACAACAACGGAATATATATAAAAAAATATTTGTCACACTTTCATAGAAATGATCTCCTCGTGATAAAAAAAAAGACTTCCAAGGAAGCGCTTTCAAAGACTTGCACAGTTTGATTGTGATAAGTTATAACGAAGTGTTGCTATGATACGCGTTGCGAATTTAACACTCCCAGCAGGACTCCTATTATATTTCCACTCGTTATCCAGGTTGCTTGTGAAGCAGAGTTACTACCCACGTAAGAATCTTCCTTGAAAAATAACGTTCGGAAATTCCAACGAGTGCCAGAGAGAAGGAAATATTTTGATATCGCTGAAACTCCCACACAATGTCTAGTTTAAGTGCGAAATATTAACTGCAAGTGCTAAACCTTCTTCTGTATTCAGGCTGCTATGAGTGACCAATGCCTTTGGTGGCGAGACCTAGTGTTTACAGTGCACTATGTCTTCTGGCATAGGCAAGAGCAATTTTGTTATTTTCATTGATCTGTCTCAGCTTTATCCTTGGCTTCAGCAATATGAAAGTGACTGAGGTATGAGTGATGCTAGTAATGCCATTTATTATGCAGCCAGTCCCTGCTATGAATGGTGTGAAAATGTTACTCATAGGGTCAGTTGGTACATGCATTTCAGTGGGCTTGGCAGACTGATATTTAATAGCAACTACTGGCTCGGTAAGGAAAGCAACGAGAAACTCCTCATTTCCCTAGTACGCCTCTTCAGTCATGCCTAGGCCATCTATGGCAGCTGATGGCAGATCTGTTACGGATCCAACATGACTGACCACCGCACTGGTCATCTGTACACTGCATTATAAGTTTGCTGGAACATTGTGTAAGCAGGGCCTGAACCGTGCATCACTGATGTCGCTTAAACACATGTGATTGCGTTCGGCAAGCCTCAGACTGTTGGGCTTATGGATACATATTTCCACCACATTTTGACCCTAAAATGGTCATATTTTGACTCTGCATTTCTTTGACTAAACTTCTTCCGCCACATTTCATTTATTAACAATGGTTATTAATTTAAAGCCCAGATTAATATCCGGGGAGATATATTGTTTATAGTGCATTGTGTATTTCCGAGCGGAGTGGCAAATCTGGGGCTATGGAGCAATGCTCTGCATTCGGGAGGTGAGTGGTTTCGAACCCCACCGTCAACTGTCCTAAAAATGGTTTTCTATAGTTTCAAATTTCATTTATATTTTATGTTATTGTTTTTACTTCCCACTTTTGACGGTCTGTAGAGACGCCGATGTGCCGGAATTTTGCCCCGAAGGAGATTTTTTACGTGCCAGGTTGCCTTATTAGAGTAACTTCGAATTCCGCCAGTCTGAGCCAGGATCGAACCTGCCAAGTTCGAGTCAGAAGGCAGCGCCTCAACCGTCTGAGCCCGGCTTTGCAATTTTCATATCCAAAAAAATCCCGCGACAGTTCCTATTCATAGGCCACAACCGATACCTCCTCAATTGAAGCTGCCGTCAGGAAGGACATCTGACCGTAAAAACATGGCTTGTAATTCCATCTCACCTCGCCCCAAACCCCGTATCAGGTAACGTTGAGAAGATTTTCAAAATATAACTTCCACTTGTCCAGTTATTCCCGGAGATCTGTGATGAGTTAATCTGGTTTACCCAAAACACTATTCATTTACATGTTTCC